>NC_083763.1:48402457-49602457 GCF_963514075.1 Conger conger | reverse complement strand
CAATAACCTCATAGACAGTGAATCTGTTGCACGTGTTCGAATAGACAGATGCTGCAGCAGAATGGAATTTGGTTTAAGCCCAGGTGTAGTCACAATAACATCAGTGCAGCTGCTGGGCCTCTAACCCCAACATTGGCCCCTGTTTTGTCTAATCAACTGTGAGTCTTGGATAAAAATCATCTGATAAATAAGTGCTTGTCTGCAAGAAAAAGTTCCCGTGTTGCTGTATATGGGCATAATATTATGAAGAGGAGCAGTTGTGATGACAGAGCAAGGGGTATTCTTTTTGAGAGTGTGTGGGAGAGATAGAGAGTAATAGAGAAATAGAGAAAGAAAGAGAGAGGGTGTGTGTGTCCATATCTGCAAGAGAAATATAGTTCCCGATTGGGAGTACCAGTACATAATGCAAGAAAATAATTAGGAAGGGGAGGAGTGGGGTGTCTTGACCCAGAGATGAATCTTGTTTGAGTCAAATTTGATCCACAGAACTACACCCACCTTTTCAGTGCTGCATGCCAAACTATCAACAACCAATATTCTCTGCTAGGTCAAATTTAAACCGTAACACCACAGAAGTAACCTTTTTTTTTAGACTTTCAGAATTGAATAAGATCAATGGACCATTGTTGTGTTCACATAGCTGTTTTTGAGGATGTCATGAGCCAGATTTGACCCTAACACAATATGGGCCAGATTTGACCCTAACACAATAGAAGGGTTAAGATCAATGGCACAACAAATTCAACAAAGTACTGGGAAATCTTGGCAGAAAATCTGGTTGCCTCTGCTAGGAAGCTGAGTCTTGGTAGTAGGTATATTGTGCAGCAGGACAATGATTCCAAACATACATCAAAATCCACACAGAAATAAAAACGATAACCATGTTCTGGAATGGTCATCTCAGTCTCCAGACTTAAATCCCATGAACAACATGTGGCCTGAACTGATGAGGGGGGTATCCCAAGGATATCAATCTGCATGGAGGAATGGTCAAAAATCCATCCAAATGTGTTCTCTAACCTTATCACAAATTATAGGAAAAGACTCTCTGCACAAAGTATTAAACCAGGGGTGCCAATAATTGTGGAACCTGTTTTTTTGGGGAAAATGTAAGACTTTGGTTGGTTGCATTTAATCATTACTAAAGTGCTCTACTTTATGCATGTTGGAAAATAAAGCTGATGTTAATAACATATAATGTATTAGTTTACAGCACTTTTTGTGCATATTTATCAAATAATTGGGCTCCAATAATTCTGGAGCCCACGGTGAAATCATAATCTCATTTAAAGACTACTTTTTTCTAATATCTTGCTTAAAGATGGGATGTGATTTATTACTCTAGGGTTGTTTGTATTATTAGAAATTATTTTTGTCTCTGTCGGCATCATGGACCAGGAGTTTAGCTTTGCACCGTAGTCACCGTAGCAAACTCACAGCTTGGCAGCAGTTCCTTTTCAGCTGGGAAAGTATTGCTGTTTTTCCATGGCACAATTCGACTGCAAAACCATCTTTTCATTTTTACGGGAGCGTCAGGATCTATAGCTTTTCTTAGTTTCATTTCTTAGTGTAGCGCACTCTGGGGGCTTGTGACTGCGCCACCCCTTACTTAAAGATCAGGAGTAAAGGGGAAACTCCAAACACGGAGAAGACCCAGCACAGTTATTAAATGAATGATAGGACAATAAAACTAAGAATTGCAACTTTATTGGATGATGTCCGGTTGAGCAAGAATAATAATAAAAAGACAATTGAAAGAACAAATAAGGCCTTGTCAGGGTCGATGTCAGCACAAAGGGGGAATTCCCAAATGACAAATGATAATTGCAATGAAAATAAAAAAACATACAAGAATGATACACAGCACACAGCAGCCCTCACTGCAATCACCATAAGCTCAGTAAAGTAAAGAGTTATAAACACAGCACACAATAGGGTTCACTGCAATTAATCCAAAAAAAAAAAGAAAACAGAAAACAGAACAAATATAAAAAGTGTTCAGGTTCTATTTATCAAAAGCCCAAACAATAAAACAATAAAACAAAAGAACATTGGTTAGCATCACTTGTGAGATCAAGGGCAAACATAAGATTGTTATTACTTTTTCTGATAAACCTGAACACACGTTCTGCAGTGTTCTGCCTAAGCAGCCCACTTACCTCATCACTAGCCTACACCGTTGAACCGTAAGCACTGACTTCGCTGGCAAGACCAAACACAGGAATCTCTGTGGATGCCCAATCCCCACAATAAATAAACTTCGGTCTGCTTCTAGTGGTGGATTACCCCTCATGAAACCCGCGACATTCGTATTGATTATTGTGATTAATTAATTAATATTTTTATTATGTAGTAGCAATACGAACAACCAGGAACAACAGTAGTAGTGTAGTAGGAGCAGCATTATCAGTGGTAGTATTGCAGTCATTGAATTAGGCAAAAGCAAGTAAAGATAAATAAGTAAAAATTCATGCATTCCCACACAGTAAATGGCAACATTCAAAGAAACAACAGCAATCATGATATCAGTCTAAAAATTTTATTCCATTTTTCAGGACGTGTCAAAACAAAACTCAAAATTCTAAATCACATGAAAGATATGCAGGTACATCTCAATAATGCTGTAGGCCTCGACTGTGTTTGATTGCTATGAATGTCTAAATAAATGTTTTTATACATTTATTGTGCTACATTTATTGGGCCAACTTGAGCATCAATGACAACCCGGCTTCTCTTCATGCTCACGGTTGCCACTTATGCTATTTCATGTTACATCCCCTATTAAATTCCATACTGTGTCCAGTGGTCATGCCCATCCTTATGATGAGTGTTTGCATTAAGACAAAACTATAGCTCCAGGGCAAAGACTACTTTGGGGTCATAGTCTTGTATTATCTCTAACCCAGGTATGTTTCATACTTACTGTTATCATATGTACTATAGCAATCATTATCCAAGTACACTTTGAATCACTGTATTTATGACTAATCTCAGTATTATTGTCCTCACTTGCATTCATATTTGTGTACTGTTGAATATATGAATGAATTGGAGTCTGTTACATGTTGTAACAGAAAATAATAATTATAACAATGCAAAGGATGATGAGGAGCAATGCGATGACAATGATGAATTAATGTCGAAAGTCATCTCCCAATGTGTGTGTGTGTGTGTGTGTGTGTGTGTGCATGCATATGTGTGTATACGTGCGTGCCTGGTTCACTTGGTCATTTTGTTTTTACACAGGATATCTGCAGTCATTCACCACAGTTAACATTTAATGTTCTTTCTGTTTGCAGCAAGTACAGTAAAGAAGTATAGCACAGTGCAATACATTACATGCTGTTTATGATAGCAAACCCATGATTCTTTGTTCCCTGCTTCTTAGAGCAATTAAAGGTCCGTCTGCAGGGAATGGACCTTGAGGAGATATTGTCATGGTAGACATCCATGTGTATTAGGAGGTCCCAAGTGCAACATTTTAACACAACTCACCATCTGCCTTCCACGGATTATTAATCTGTGACAATAGTTTGGGAGGAAACACAGGAATGTGCACAATTAGCGAGAAAACTGCAAGCACTTTCCAATACAAAAGAAAACACTTGACAAGAAACAGATTAAAAAAAAGATTTGTCTGTGCATGATACATTATTTATATGGTGTACCTAATCATGAGAAAATATAATCTTTTTTTCATTGTTGGAGGCAATAGGGAAAATTACCAGCAGTGCATGTGTTCATTTGTGGTTTTCTTCTCCTGTCAGCTTAAATAAGGTCAAAAGCATTATTTAAAACTGTGCCCAAAATGACATCAACTATGGTCGCACTGGGGATAATGCAATTTTATTATTCATTTATTTTCAAAAACGTGCCTCCACATTGACTCAAGGTTACAAGAATCTGCTGGGCTTTCACCAGCCTAATTAATGTAAAGCCCTGTAAGCACTGGTCAGCTCCAGATTTAGAAGGAGAGCCTACAATATTTCCTAAATGGCATTCAGTTTGAATGTAGTCAGAGGTTACATTGTACCTTGGTATATGCTGAGCCTCACTCTCACTGTTTTTAGGAAAATAGGAAGTGAAGGGTGCAGAGACCATCACTCGAATGGACAATAGCCAATAGCCTTTCAACTAAAATCATGTTTTTTCATGGTTTGACAATTGCAGATGGCATAATTTTCAAAGATAATCACTTCTTTGTATAGCTATTTATCCTCTCTTTTATTTTGGGATGCACCTGTGAACAAAGATGTAATGGCCGGTCTTGGGCCTGGTTGTGCCAACACATTTAAGTGCAAAGGGGCAAATGGACAGAGAGCAAGAACATAAATACAAGTGTGAAACTGATAATAATAAATACATAATGTGTATAAAGTCAGTCATGCTGGTACCTTGTATGTCAAAATAATGAAAATGGAAATATTTATACTTTTGACATACATTGGAACTGTTGTAATTGACTCAGTTGAGCTTTTTGCTAAGAAAATGATTTTCAGAGGATGAAGTTCAGGTCAACCAAAACAACCATTGGATTTTCTCTGAAAAACTGCAAACATTAACTATTGATAAATTCTTTTTTGGGGGTTTTAGTTATACATAGTTTGACAACAACCAATACTTTCCTTTGTTTATTTAATGGAGTATCTTGGTTAAGCTGACAGTGTAGTCGCCTCAAATTAGACATTGAAATATACATTTTAAGAATGTTCTGTTGAGCTGAAAATGTGAAGATAATTTTGAAGAATGTTCAAAGGACATTTAACAGTAATCAAAAGTTTCCTTGCAGCTATTTCAATGAAAAATAGAACAATTATGAAATGTAAGAACATAAAATGTAAATTATTTAATTGGCTACTTTTTAATTACATTGCTTTTTTTTTACATTGTGATTACAGAACATAAAATTAACTGTCTGCTTATTTAAATATCACTGTAACTATGTCAAAATTCTGGAAAGAAGAACTAAACCTGAAACTGTGAATAAACAGTTATGTAAATAATATTGGTATCATAAAATGGGGATCCTGAAATGCTAAACAGCAACGTCAAAAACAGGTTGGTACATTTTGTGACCATTTAATTTGATGCAACGTAAGATCTTGTGTCTTTTAGGAAACTACCTATAGTTTTCTTTGAAGAAATATGAGGAATTCCGGGATTTGTAGCTGGGGAGCACACAGGACAGCTTTCACATCCAATTCGAAAACACCTCCACAAGAGTCAGCCATTTTATTGATCTTGTTTTTTTTTCATATCTTTAGGTTTTCAAACAACCCAGGATGATACGTGAAAATCTATAGCAATAGGAAGGGCTATGAGGTGGTCCCACCCTGAAATCCCCCATGCTTCAAAAAGGAACAGTACACACACTGAAAAATTACAGCTTGATACTGCAAGATGCTTGGGGTTTGGAGATGTGGGGTATTTTGTGTGTAGTGTCACAACAGGGATAAGGATGATGAAAATCATAGAAATATTAACAGGCAGGATGGGCAAATTATAGAGAGCAAAGTCCCTTGTAAAGGTAAAAAGCAGCCACAGCTGACATGACAAAAGTGGACCACTTTAGAAACGCTACGTTAACACAATGCACAATAAATTATCCAAAAATGTGAATGGCAGCCTAAGTAGCAGGCAGGATGGATTAAAAATGGATGATAAAATGTCTGTGGCTAACATTTCAACAGTGGCTCATCAAATGTCCATAATTATGATCAGCAGCTGCCTTACCATTCTCCATAAACGAGGATCAATCAGGCCCACTTAAAAATAAAAAACAGCCATGGATCGACAAGCTTCATGAAAGCATAATTGATACTTAAAGGAATAAAGGCACATTAGTCATCATATTTTAGGCGAGTTGGAACAAGCTGTGAAACATTCAACCTTTCTCGACAATATCTTGAAACATTTCTTAGAAAATGTAACCAAATTATAACAGAATCATTCTGTTAATCCAGCAAAATAGATCAGTGACATTACCAGATTCATGGGATTGGATTTAATCAATTTACATAATCAGTATTAATTCAGATTTTAACATAATTAAGAACAGGGGTGACTTAGTATAATGAGGTATCTTGTATACAGTTTTAAACAATCACCTGAGGCTGGTTTTTCTTTGACAAATGTAATTTCTATTTGTCTGGACACAAACAATATTTCATGGCTTTTAAACACCTGCTGTGAGATAAATCTGTCATTTAATTTGTGTTTGTACCAAGCTGGCTGCATTCCACCCATGTTTGTATTGTGAAAGTGGCACGCATGGCTGGATGAGATGCTTAATTTCAAAAGGCCATAAAACTATTCCAATCACAGTTACCCCCCTCAATCCCCCACTCCACACCACACACAATCACATACATACACATATAGCTACACTGGGTTATTCACATTTTGTTTTATTTCCATTTTTGTGGAATTCATATGTCATATGTCCAATTTAGACTGGACGATTGGCAACTTCCCCATTTGAGTGAAATATCCCCCTGGTAATGAAATTACCAGTAAGCTAGTGTTTGGACTTTTCATTGTTTCATAGCAGCTTGAAAATAGGCCCATTAGCGCTAAGCATTGTGCTTGGTCTTACCAGTCTGTGCCTTTGCTTGATAAATTATGTTCATATGTTTTGTGTATTGATGGACTGGCGACCTGTCCAGGGTGTATTCCTGCCTTTCGCCCAATGTATGCTGGGATAGGCTCCAGCCCCCCTGCGACCCTGTTCAGGATAAGCGGGTTCAGATAATGGATGGATGGATGGATGTTTTGTGTATTTGTGTATCTGTGCCCATAAATCATATATAAAACCTTGGGACTACAATAAACTAAAATAAGTCTTAAAAATCATCAATCAGTTTTAATAAATATTTTTTTTATTTTTACACTTTTCAGGGTTTGTTACGGAAGCTTATTACTGCCAATAAAAGACATTTTTTAAATAAAATATTTTGCTGCTAACCGGGCAGAATTTTTTTCTTTTAGTTTTTTGGACTAAATATTTTGCTGCCAGTGGGGAAAAGAAACAGGAATAATGGTCTCTAAACCTGATCTTTTAGAGCTGCTGGATCATATAGCAATCCTTACTGCTTTATCGTTATGGAATCACTATGAAATTATCAACAGATTAATTTCTGGAGAAACCAGCTACAGGAAAAGAGCAGATTCTTTGGACCAGTACCTTCTAAATGGGACCATGTCAGATTTGACCATTTGTAACAGGTTGATGCCATGCAGTATGTCTCAGATCCTGGAACTGATCCTGGAACGAGGGCTGCCTGTAGCGTAGTGGTTAAGGTAAATGACTGGGACCTGCAAGGTCGGTGGTTCGAATCCCGGTGTAGCCACAATAAGATCCGCACAGCCGTTGGGCCCTTGAGCAAGGCCCTTAACCCTCCATTGCTCCAGGGGAAGATTGTCTCCTGCTAATCAATAGTATGTCACTCTGGATAAGAGTGTCCGCCAAAATGCCAATAATGTAATGTAATGGAAGGAATAAGTAGAAGCAGGTAAAATATCCCAGGATAAAACAGGTAGGAATAGGTAAGAACATAAGCATCCCAGGAACTTTATTTTACAGGAATATAATTATATCTTTGAATAAAAATGATAGATTTGGATGCCATTAGCTATGGGGGCAACATTGGCTCAGGCAGTAAGAGCACTTCAAGATGTAAAACTCCACTCTAACCCAACAAGGGAATTTAGCACGGGCCGAAGGAATCGCGTGCTTGTCCTTCTGGTGTTGCTAGAAGAATATTAGTAGGGTTAAATAATAATGACCGCTATGCGGAGAGTCTAGATCAGCCAATAAATAAACCACATTACAAAGACAATAGTACCACTCTGCCTTTCGCTTTCTACTGGTCCGGGCTGACCAAGAATCTCGACAACAGGGCCAATGCATTCACATCTTGCATTATGTGCACGTCTCACGAGCTGGCTAGATATCTGCAGTCATTTCAGAGGTTGCAGGAATAGCTACTTTTGGTTATGTCTGTTTGCAGCTCAGGGACCCAAGAAACCAACATTAGCTACGACTGTTCTCGACATGAATGAACTACCACACGGAGGCGAGTGATTTACCGACAGAGGTCTACGGGTGCAATACGCCGTGATACATTAAGCGTAAATTTACATCCTCCCTAGACCAACTCGAGGGGGTAACCAAGCATTCCCTGTGTAACAGTGAGTGTTCAGTAAGCGAAACCACACAGATCAAGTTTTAACAATTTATTTTACCAGGCAGGTAACGTACTTAATTACATTCAATTACAAATAAAATATACATAAAAGTATTGCAAAGGAAACCAAATTACGGAGTCTTAAAAGTCATACCTGGTAATAAAGACTACATATGGGGGTCTGGCTACAGACACCCTGTACATAGAAGCTATGTGCATGGTGTGTACAGGAGTCTGATTGCATCCTCCCAGATTGCTTGGTTTGGTCTCCTTAAATCCAAAATCAGGCCTTTGATGTTGACCATTCAAATGGGTCCGCAATGAACCATCTGCCATTTATAACCATTTGAAATTTGGAGTCAGGCCTCCCCAGGCAGATCAGGGGGGGTTGAGGCACATGGCTTTCACTGGGGCAGAACTCCACACAGTTTCCCCTTGGTTCCTGGACGGTCCAAGGTATGCTGTTGCAGAAACTAGACCATTGCACCAATCGCACTGACACAATCAGAATAATACCAAACATGAATATTAACTAAACTTACTTTGCCATAAAACATCCAATGCTTTATGCATAATTTCTGAACTGAGGAATGAGGGAGATGTGAGAGGGAGGGAGTAATGAAGGGGGATCCAAGAGAATAATGTCTGGGCCCAGCAGGTGGTGCTTTCTCAAACCTTCCCATGCCGTAAAGGATGACACACCCTGATAGAAATGTGAGAGGAGGGGGATTTACAGGGGGTTCAGGAAGACAGCTGCTTTGGGAACAATGCAGGAGTTTTTTCCCCACAGGCTCCCGTCCGTATGGGTGCTGAGAAGATGGGGGCTAACAGTGTATGCTCCTGGGGTTAAATTACTTTACAGCCACATATTGCCACTGTATCAGAGGAAGCCAGCAAGCTGTCCAGTGCATTGAGCGACAATACCAGATTTTAATCATTTCTGCCTTACAAAGATATAATGATATTCTGCCTATTCCTATCTGTATTATAAGGGTCTGAGACATATGGTGTCATCCTTTTATAAATGGTAAAATCTGACTCTTACCTGTAGTTTGTATCTTTCATATAGCTCTGTGCACACCCAACATATGAGGGCTTATAGTTAAATATAATGAAGATTAATCCACAGCACTCATCTCTTATTGTTATGGAAGTATTATACATAAGTGTTTCAAATCATTGCGATTGGCTCCAAAATGTAAAAACACTGTTCCAGATTCACATCTCCTTTCCAAAGACCACAATCAACATATAACAATCACTGAGACCTGGAGTGAGATACAGCATCATTAAAGAGTAAAGTAACTATGAAAATGGTCCTTTATAAACATGAACACTGCAAGAGATTGTATGGCTAATGAACTCACTCCTGTGTGACATGCAAAGTACACAAAGGCACACAAGCAAGTGATAGATAGAGCTGGCAACTCTTTTTTTTTTGCTACCTAATGCAAATGAGGAATCACTGAGTGTAGGCTAGAAATTCACACTAGCCTAGCTAACTATCTTTCTCACTAGCTGACATATACACATTAGCTTTGAGGGCGACATCTTCTCAGGCGGTAAGAGCAGTGGACTGGCAGTCGGAGCGTTGCCGGTTCGATCCTGGCCCATGGGTGTGTCGAAGTGTCCCTGAGCAAGACACCCAACCCCCAAATGCTCCTGACGAGCTGGTAGGTACCTTGCATGGCAGCCAATTGCCGTTGGTGTGTGATTGTGTGTATGAGAAGCATTAGTTGTGCAGCGTTGGATAAAGGCGTTATATAAATTCCAACCATTTACACAGGAGTAAACAAATGCACAAATTCACAATAGTCCAGCTAACATCTTTATAATTAGAGCCAAGTTCAAAGCAGAAATAGCTGCTCCATGTTTACAGTTCCCCCAGTTTTTCTTCATGATTTGCTGCCAGGAGGAAAATGTTTTAGTTTTTTTTTTTTCTGAAGGATTTGCTGCCAGGAGGATTTTCTTCTTCTTAATGATTTGCTGCCAGGAGGAAAACATTTTTTATGTTAATGATTTGTTTCCAGGAGGAAAAAAAGGCTATGTTTTTTTTGTGTTACTAATTTTAGAAACGTATTCCTTTCCTAGTCAGCTAATGACAGCATACCAGAAGTTTACCAGAAACAATGACAGTTTGTGCCAAAGTAACGGACCTTGATGCAGAGGACCGGGTTTCAATTTCTGGTCCTGCCAAACTGAGTTTGGCCGGCTCACATGGCGTGGCATAATTGGCTCACTGCTCCGAGGGTGGAGGGAGGGGCCAGGCCACAGAGGGACGGGCTGTAGGTAGTGTATCTCTTGTGTATCTCTAGGTAACACACGGGCAATTGGAATAGCTAGTGCACAATTGGCTACTGAATTGGGAGAAAACTGGAAGAACCTGAAACAAAGGTTTTAAACGAGGCTAAAATTGGTTTCTTATTTGCCACTTATTATTTGTAATTCCCAGTCCACCTTACATTTTTTACACCAATATTGTAACTTCTAATGCGCATTTACAAGGAAAAGTTTTTAAACACAGAAATCATCTGGGAATACACATTACACTATATAAACTATATCATACAATGTAGCCAATATAGCCAGCCTCTATTTTTTGTGCTGGTGACAGCTAGTCACTAGCTAAAGGAAAAGTTTGTAGATAATTGAGAGTCGTCCGTGTGTTGTTCTTATTCAGCTATGAATAAAACATCTTATTTGAATCTTCATGCTAGCTTCAGCTAGCTGTTTATTGTTTAACGTGTTCTCCTCTCTCGTTGTTTTCTGGCTTCCTGCTCATCTTACTATGTGTAACTACCTGCTGCCTCTAACAGGTCTCTAGATGTTATCCTGCCACCTATTGGTCACACCTATGTTAGCACTTATCATTACATCCTCTTTCCAAACAGGTGAGAGTAACATAACTCACAAAACCATATCTCTTAAAACACTTTAACTCTGCAAGAATAAACATTCCTGACTAACATTCGAAATGTCTCAACATAGTGCTCATCTTTCCGGTGGTACCAGGAGTGGGGTTAAAAGACAGAAGCAACACTAGAAGATGGATGCATTAAAACTGCCAGGTCCATTGAAACTGACTGGAAATGTGGATGCAAGTTGGAGGGCTTTCAAACAGAAATTTCTGCTGTATATTGCCGCCGTCGGAGTGGATAGGAGGGCAGATGAGAGAAAAATAGCCATGCTGCTCACCATCGCCGGCCCAGAAGCAATAGAAGTCTTCAACACCTTTGTGTTTGCTGAACCCGACGACAAAGACAAGTTGGATGAGGTCATAAAAAAATTTGATGAGCACTGCCTGTCAAAGAAAAATGACACCTACGAGAGGTACGTCTTTCGTTCGCGTTTACAGCAGCGGGGTGAGTCATTCGATAACTTTCTCACCGACCTCAAGATAAAAGTTCAGTCTTGTAATTTTGGTGATCTCAGAGACTCTATGATAAGAGATCAGATAGTGTTTGGGACTAACGAGAATAAAATCCGGGAGAAATTGTTGAGGGAAACAGACCTCACGTTGGAAAGTGCTACGAAAATATGTCAGGCTAGTGAGCTAGCGCGCCAACATTTAATGACGTTCAATGAGCCTGTTCACGGAGCATCGTGCCAGGAAGGTGAGGCAGTGAACGCCTGGTCAGTGAAAGGAGAACCACGAAGCAAATTTAAAGACAATGATAGCAGGACTAAAACCACTGGTAATGAGGTGTTCACTTGCAATTGATGCGGCGACAAACACAGGCCTAGACAATGTCCTGCTTATGGGAAAACATGTGCTAAATGTAAGGGGCAAAATCATTACGCAAGAATGTGTCGCTCCAAGAAAGGTGTGCGAACAGTGCGGGATTCAGGCCAGACTGTAAACACTGTGAGTGATGACAAATGGATTGCACCACTGGTGGTCAATGGGACAATTGTGACATTTAAAATTGACACAGGGGCTGAAGCTAACTTGATAAATGAAAATGACCTCAAAGCACTTAGTGAGAGGCCTAGAAACGTCACAGAAAAAGTAAAAAAACTGAAGGCGTACAATGGTCAGCCAATAAAAAGCATAGGTAGGTGTAGACTTAAGGTGACTGCGAAGGGCAAACAGCACAACCTGTTGTTTACCATTGTGCCTAATGGACACGACTCACTTCTAGGAGGCGATGCGTCTCAGGACCTAGGACTGGTAAAGAGGATCTATCAGATTAACAGTGACAACATAACAATTGACAAACAAGGCAAAGAACCACAGTGTAACCACAGGTGCGAAGTATTTTAGCAAACTGGACGCTTCACATGGATTTTGGCAGCTGAGGCTGGACCCAGAAAGCAGCAGATACACTACCTTCAACACACCATTTGGGCGTTACTGTTTCTTGAGTCTCCCATTTGGCATCAAATCGGCCCCTGAGATCTTCCACAGGGCGATGGAGTCTATAATTGAGGGCCTGGAAGGCACAAGAGTGTACATAGATGACTTGGTGGTCTGGGGAAATACACGGCAAGTGCATGATGAAAGGCTTGAGAAACTCTTACGGAGAGTCAAAAAGAATGGACTAAAATTAAACAGAGAGAAATGCCTTTTCGGTGTCACAGAAATGACTTTCTTGGGAGACAAGCTCTCAGGAGAGGGGGTGGAACCTGACCAGGCAAAAGTACAGGCCATATTGGACATGCCTCCCCCCACTGACAGAAAAGGAGTCTTGCGAGCCATGGGGATGATCAACTTCCTAGGTAAGTTCATACCTAATCTTACATCCAAGACAGCATGCCTCAGAGAGTTGCTGCAGCACAACACGGTGTTTGAGTGGACTCCTCGACATGACAAAGAATGGAAAAAAATAAAAGAGACTATAACTACTGAGCCAGTCCTCACATTCTTTGATCCCTCAAAACCAACAAAACTCTCCACCGATGCCTCAAAAGATGGCTTGGGAGCTGTGCTGCTCCAAATGAATGTAGACAAATGGCAACCTGTGGCATATGCGTCGAGATCAATGACAGAGACTGAACAACGCTATGCACAAATAGAAAAAGAGACTTTGGGCTTAGTGTTTGGGTGTGGAAAGTTTCACAGTTATGTGTATGGCTTGCCAACCTTTACAGCAGAGACTGACCACAAACCGCTCATATCAATCAGGAAAAAGAACCTCAATGACATGTCCCCCAGAATCCAGTGCATGATGATGGCGTTACAGCGTTATGATTTTGAACTAATCTACACGCCAGGTAAATACATCGTGCTAGCGGACGCTCTATCTCGGGCACCAGCACCGAGCAGGGACACGCGGGTCAGTTCTATAGCCGATGATGTTGAAACACACGTCAACATGCTAACTGCATCGCTCCCTGCCTCGGCTGTCATGTTGCAGCAAATTGTACAGGAGACCGCAAAAGACCCTCTGCTGCAGAAAGTGGCCCACCATATCCACAATGCTTGGTCAAAAGGAGTTTGCACACAGTTCTATCCTGTGCGTGAGGATTTTTGTGTGGCTAATGGCCTGGTGATAAGACAAAATAGAATTGTCATTCCTCAATCCATGCGCCAGGACATGCTTCATCGTATCCATGAGGGACATCTAGGCGTGGAAAAATGTAAGAGGAGAGCAAGAGAGGCAGTTTATTGGCCAGGCATCAACGGGGAGATTGAGGATATGATACAGAAATGTTTAACGTGTTCTCCTCTCTCGTTGTTTTCTGGCTTCCTGCTCATCTTACTATGTGTAACCACCTGCTGCCTCTAACAGGTCTCTAGATGTTATACTGCCACCTATTGGTCACACCTATGTTAGCACTTATCATTACAGTCCGTTTACAAACAACAACTTCAAAACGTCATAGAGTAGCTAAAGTTAGCTAACTAGCAACCTAGCAAAACAATAGTGCTTACAGGTATTAATATCTCAATGTAACTTTACTGTACTTTACAAAACCATTTCACAATTTTGTAATACAAATTGCTTTATTGGCATGACAAAGTCGTGGTCAATAAAAAAAAACCCTTTTAACTTGTATCACATTGATGGTTTTGGGTCTCCTTCAGTTGCAGCGAATTGCAGGTAGCGTATTAATTTAGAACGGCAATAAGGCTTGACCGGGACCAGCTTCCAAATGTTGAACGATTATACAAAAATAATCACCACCCAACATCCAATCAGAATCAAGTATTCACCCAGATCATGGTATAATCATTAACACTTAATAATGACAGTAATTGGTCTAATATCTGTTGTGCTTACCTTTTAATTTGATAAAATACCCCAAGCAGATGAGTGGTTGTGTGTTCTGCAGATACTGTTACTGTGAGATACTGTTCTAGTGCAGTTAACTGAGGGTTTGCTAGTAAGGACAAGGATCAGTCATTTTCTGTAATTTTCCATTCTGATAAAGCAACAAGGATTGCCATATGATCCAGCGGCTCTAAAAGATCAGGTTTAGAGACCACTAATCCTGATATTTTTTTCCACCGTTGGCAAGAAAATATATATTTTTTAATAAATAAATAAATGGAAGCAATAAGCTTCAGTAATTTGTCTGCTATTAATATGTCATATCATCTCAGCAGTTACATTAATTGAAATACTAGATATTAGGCTATTGTGCTCAATATAAAACAGCAAATGGCATTCATTAAGATCTGCAATAAAATTGTGCTTGTATAGTTAATTGGGGGGAATGACCTTTAGTGACTTAATGTGGATTGCTTTTCTATGGATTTGTATTCATGGCCAATTCCTGGCAGGAATATGGTGTATTTTAGAGTAAATATGAGCAAAGACACTCCTAATGAGAAAAGGGTTATTACACTTTATTACAACGACGTACGACTCTAAGTACATGTCCATGGCTGCACAGTACTTATCACTGTCCAACCATGATGTTTCCGAACAATATAAGTGAAAGGAACGTAATTCTAGTTAGGTGCCTGCCAGAATATGGCTACATGCCGAGTGTCATGTTATGGATTGTTTTACAAGTTGAGGAGCACAGCTGAGAGTGAACACCCACCTCTCTCTCTGTCCTGCCATCAGCTCCCAGATAATTTACACTGCGTTGTGCACTCTTTTAGTTCCCTGGTTCATCTCCAGATGAGAATGAAGAATGAATCCCAAATGCATATCCTTCCCAATACTATTCCACCGTATGTTATTTCCTTGTGTGACACCTTTAATCATGTCTCTCAAAATCGTGGGGAGCGAAGTTGTTTTGTTGGGGGTTTTTTTCAGTGTGAGGGGGATTGCATGACCAATTTCCTTTTATTATGAAACCATTTTATCATCATTTTATGGCAGTTTTTCCAAGGAACAACGTGGTTTGTGGTGACTATGTGAGGCTCTAGTTTAAATGTATTTAAATGTATGTCTGTAATTATAAGACAATAAAATAGGCAATAGTAATTGCTATATTTCATGAGATGGCATGAGAAACTAACTGGGTCAGGATTGCAAAAAGAAACCCCACATCTAAAAACTAAAGAGCTGAAAGTTTAATCACTAGTAATATTACTTTATTATTCATTTTGCAGACCAGAGAACTACAAACAATGAGATCAACGTGTGAAATAATTTCAATAGGCTCATGCAGCTACAACCTCCCCTGTGCCTTTTATTAATAGCACAACATGATTAAATGTTTGAGGGAATTTTTTAGGTTTTAGGAAGTCAGGATGAAGTTAGTTTCAGTGGACGTGATAAAGCGGCTTATCAGAATTGCACTGGAGCGGTTCAAAGTCACTGGGAGTCCACTTTGCCTCTAAATCACCTGAGAGCTTGGCCTCAGAGAGAGGGGCACTGAGTCAGCACACGGAGAGAGAGCAAGAGAGCCCCACCTACTGCCGTTTTAAATTTCTACAACGCTCAGCGGATTAGAAACACAGAGGGATGTCTGAACAGGAGGCAGAGCAACTTACACAGAGGTAAAGGGAGGGGGGTATATATATATATATATATATATATATATATATATATATATATATATATATATATATATATATATATATATGTCTCAAATTATTTCTGTATGTCTGTTAGTTTCCAAAGAGCTCCCATTGAAGAGGGATTAAGGTCAAAAGGGAAGGATATTGACTCACGCTGCAGAATGAGCGCTGAAAGTTTCTGGGACTTAATAGACCTGATTTCATTGGTGGCAATCGGCGAGAGGCCTTGTTTCACAGGACTGTCACCAGATTGGTATGTGTACCGCCAGGTGATGGCTCTATGGCTGAATGTTTCAAAATCGCCATTGTCATCACTTCACATCACATCTCCTGGAGTAATATGAGTTCACTGTGATTGTCAGAACAGCTGTATTGCACAACATCCTTGCAAAACCTTGCAAAAGTGAAAGAGTGCCAGCATTATGTCAATCTTCTTGGACAACACAAACTCAGGGTCCATGTAAAAAGCTGTAATCATGCACATGGTGATTAACATAGTGTCAGGGTTGGGAAGGAGTACCGGCTGTGGCCACCAGGGGTGTGCTTTATTACCTTCACCTGGTAGTCATTAGTATCAGCCAGGTACCTACCTCTGGAGAGTATTTAAGCTCTCATTCCCCATCAGTCATTGCTTCGGTGTACACTTACGCTCTGTCACCCAAGCTGGTATAAGCACATGGTAGACTCTGGTAATTGAGTCAGGTATTGTGCTGGGTATTGGTTCTTTCTGAGCCTGGTTCTATTTGCCAAAAGAAAATTATTAATATAGGTAAGGAAGGGGTTCTGCTCGCTGGCAGTGTGCCTTACGCGAACACCTTCCTTGGGATTGAGTTTTTGTTTACTTTTATTTTTCGCCTCGTGTGAGTCCGTGGGTACGGGACGGTGTCCCGGGTATGTACTTTTATAAGTTTTGTAAGTTTTTCCGGAGCTGCGACTCCTGGTGTTTTATTTTCGGTGCCTAGTATTTTACACTAGGTTGTACGTTTATTTTGGGTTTCCCCCCGTTTCGGGGGTTGAGTGCACACATTTATGCACTCTGTTTTTTGTTATTTCTTCGCCCTGGTTTTAATGGGTAGCTTCAATTTTTGAGCCGTTATTTGGGGCTCTTATTTGTGCGGAGCTGTTTCTGATTGTACCCCGGTCTCTGCTATTTCCCCGGGGTCTGGGTGGCGGACACGTTTGTGTGTTCACTCACTTAGGATCACCCTTAGTCGCGCTTGGCTCTCCGCACCTCCCCGTCATACATAGTTGGAAATTGAGGCCCCTCTTCTACATTGAAGGAACTTTCTCCATTTCCCCTTGGAAGTTAACTGAATGTTGTCTTTGCCAGAGATTTCAAATGAAGAAACTAATCATGTAACCATGTAAAGAGTATTCTGCAATGCAAAGGAACATTTATTATATAGATAAATTTGAGGTATAAGAAGTTTGAACGTTTGTCGGTAGGCATGTTTTATAGGTTTTTTATAGCATTTGTCATAACACATATCTGCTCAGGAAGGTGACAGTAAAAAATATGTCTAATAAATCTGTAAATAATTGCGTACACAGTGATGTGCTGAGTTTTTGTCTAGTTTTCCAATTCATGAGTATCATTTTCTTGGAAATTGCAGGAGTGACCAAGATGAGTTTTGAGTTGTGACATTGTGGATTAAGAGTTCAGATCACTAAGTAAGCTGAGCTTTGGGGATAGTGGAATGGTGCAGTCCAGAACTGATGAGATTGTGTGGGTGGCTCTATTTCACAATTGATGAACTGGTGGACAGTGCCATGTGTTATGGCTATAGGTGTCTGTGGTATTGAGGGAGCAGTGAGAGCAGATGTCAGAGGGACTGACACCCATTTTGTGCATTTTACGTTGAGTGAGATGTGCTCTGTGCATTACTTTGTTTTGTATTAATTGTAGATTTGCAGATGTGGTCATTGTAAAAGTGTTGGAGCATATTTGTTCCATACAGATGCTTAGATCTTGTTCCCATGTGTTTTTTGATATGGCAATAATTGAATCTATTGTGGATAAGAGTTTATATAGTTTTGACAATAGCTTTATAGTCCTTTTTTACAATTAAAGGCAGTTGTTGAAGATTGTTAAAGGTTCCGTTTTTGATCTATCAGTAAATTCGAAATTGTCTCGACTGATACCATATCTCTGGGTCAACTCTTAAAAGCTGAGGAGAAATTAATGCACATTATTATCAGAAATGTGATCTAGGTTGGTGATTCCAGGGTGTCATATTGAAGTTTGACATTGCTTTCACTTTCCACCAAGCCATCAGAGTTGTTGAGATGACCAGATTTTTATGACAGGGGTGTTTTTTAATGGTTTTGCTCCGGATGGGTAGGTCATTTATGTTGATGTCTCAGCTTCTGATGTTAAATCTCAAGCCATGGGTTTTGGTGTTGGTCTTTGCTGGTCCATTTTGTCATGTAATTGTAAGGTGGCGAGCGGGGCGGAGAGCCAAGGGCGACCAATGCTAGAACCCTTCTAGACTAGTAGACAGAGGTAGGGGTACACAGCCACAGGAGGACTTCTCCCGGAAAAGAAATAAACCACACAAAACTCATAAAGGGGAAACAGAAATAGCCCAAAAACGGTTATGGGAAACAGAAAACAACCCTTAACAAACAGGGCGAACCAATAACTCAGGATGTGTGCCAATAGCTGGGCACACATGGTCACAGACCAAGAAACAAAAATAAAATGCAACCTGGCGAGAAAAAGACCAGGCACGAAAATAAAAACCTCGAGACGCAGCTCGGGACAAAACGCAAACCAAAATACATGTACCGGGGACACCGTCCCTCTACCGCTGACTCACACGAGTCCAAAGAAAAACAAAACCCTTGAGGAAGGCGACAGCACATAAACACTCTCAGCTGAACGCCTTCCTTACCTTTTCTCATAAATTCTGTTTTTTAGCGAATAACCCACCAGCACCGAACCTGACTCGTATTAGTGCAGAGTCTACCAGGTGCTTTTACCGGCTTCGTGTCAAGGGCGAACGGTTAACACAAAAGCACTGAAAGATAGTACCCGCTGGTCTTAAATACTCTCAGGAAGGTAATTCCCCTGGTGCTAACAAGGAACAGGTCGAACCAATGATCCTTGGCCCTCTCGTGGCAACAGCGGGAATAACCTCCCACCATGACAGGACCGCCCTACTAAGGAGCGGCCCCAGACGCTCCTTCAGCCCCTTGCCTGTGAAACTCACAAATTAATTCGGGATCTAAAATATATATATATAATACCAAAGCCCTACCAGTCTATGAGGTATTGTCTCCCTCTGCCCACGCGGCGTTCCGCCAGGATGCGACGTACGGTGTAGACCGGACCCCGTCAACCAATCGCGGAGATGGTGTAGGGACCTCCGCAGGTGCCAGTATGCTCGTCGACACAGGCTTGAGACGGGAGACGTGGAATGTTGGGTGGATGCTCATAGAGCGGGGCAGCTGGAGGGGCACCGTGAAGGGGTTGATCTTCCGAATGATTTTAAAGGGTCCCACGTAACGAGGGGCGAGCTTACGCGAACTCGACCCTCAATGGCAGGTCCCGCGTGGACAGCCATACCCGCTGCCCCACCCTATAGCAGGGCGCTGACCGGCGACGCCTATCGGCCAGCCTTTTCTGGTTAGCCATAGCCTTTAACGGAGTCACTCGCACCTTCCTCCACGTGGCCCGACACCGCCGAACAAAGGCCTCGGCAGAGGGCACCTCGCCCCTTTCTTCTAGCTCCGGGAACAGTGGCGGGGGGTAGCCAAACTGTACCTCGAACGGCGAGAGGCCTGTGGATGCGTTCTGTAAAGTATTGTGGGCGTACTCCGCCCACGTGAGCTGACGGCTCCATGACGTGGGGTTGTCCATGGCCAGACACCTGAGCGTGTTCTCGAGCGTTTGGTTTGTACGCTCTGTCTGCCTGTTAGTCTCTGGGTGGAAACCAGATGACAGGCTCACTGAAGCGCCCAACAGGGAACAGAACGCCCGCCAGAACCGGGAAGCGAACTGGGGTCCGCAATCAGACACCACATCCTGAGGCAGACCGTGAAGCCTGAACACGTGGTCTACCACCAATCTTGCGGTCTCCACTGCTGATGGCAATCTAGGCAGTGCCACAAAATGAGCCGCCTTGGAAAAACGGTCCACCACCACTAGAATGGCCGTTTTACCCTCCGATGGTGGCAGACCCGTGATGAAGTCTAGCGTGACGTGACTCCAGGGGCGCTTAGGAATGGGTAACGGGCGTAGCTGCCCCGATGGTGGTTGGTGAGAGCCCTTGCTGCGTGCACACACTGGACACGCGGCCACGAAACCACGGACATCCTTTTCCATCCCGGGCCACCAGAACCGTTGGGACACCAAATCTTTGGTGCGGTGGACCCCGGGATGCCCCGCCAGCCGTGAGGCATGTCCCCACTGAAGCACTTGGGACCGGACACCAGCCAGCACAAAGAGGCAATTAGGTGGACCCCCCCCCTGGATCCGGCTGTTGGAGCAGTGCTCTCCGCACTGCCGACTCCACCTCCCAAACAATAGGTGCCACAATTTTAACCCCCGACAGAATGGGTTCAGGCTCGTGCTCCCTGTCCGTCCTATCAAAAACCCGTGAAAGCGCGTCTGGCTTGATGTTCTTGGATCCGGGGCGGTACGTTACTGTAAAGCAAAACCGCGCAAAAAACAGTGCCCAGCGGGCCTGGCGCGAGTTGCGGGTTTTAGCGGATTGAATATACTCTAAGTTCTTATGATCCGTCCACACCGTGAACGGATGCTCCGCCCCCTCCAGCCAGTGCCGCCATTCCTCCAAGGCTAGTTTGACTGCTAGCAGCTCCCTGTCTCCCACATCATAGTTTCTCTCGGCTTGGGACAACGACCGCGAGAAAAACGGGGGTGCACCTTTTGGTCTTGAGGAGAGCGTTGAGATAAAGTAGCCCCTACCCCCAGCTCGGAGGCGTCAACCTCTACAATAAATGGTAGAGACGGGTTCGGGGTTATCAGAATCGGTTCCGAACAGAACCTCTTCTTTAGCTCAACGAACGCTGCTTCTGCACAAGCTGTCCATACAAAACGCGCCTGGGCATTCTTTTTAGTGAGCGCATTGATGGGTGCAACTACTGTGCTGAAATTACGGATAAACCGACGATAAAAATTGGCGAAGCCTAGGAATCTCTGCACTTGCTTGACCGATTCCGGAGTAGGCCAGTTCTTAACGGCAGAGATTTTAGTTGGGTCCATTTCCGTTTTACCTGCAGATACGATGAACCCGAGAAATGACACTGAATTGGCGTGAAACACGCACTTCTCAGGCTTAACAAAAAGGCGAGTCTCCAAAAGACGCGACAACACTAGTTTCACGTGACGAATGTGCTCAGAGATAGTGGCGGAGAAGATCAGGATATCGTCCAGGTAGACGAATACAAACCTCTCCAACATCTCCCTGAGCACATCGTTGACTAATGCCTGAAACACCGCGGGAGCGTTGGTCAGGCTGAATGGCATGACTAGATACTCATAATGGCCAGAGTGCGTGTTAAATGCGGTTTTCCATTCGTCGCCCTCCCTTATGCGTACCAAATTGTAGGCATTACGGAGATCTAGCTTCGTGAATACCGACGCCGTCTGCAGGCGCTCGAACGCAGAGTTCATAAGTGGCAATGGATATCTGTTTCTAACCGTGATAGAATTTAATCCCCGGTAATCAATGCATGGCCTGAGACTTCCGTCTTTCTTTTTAACAAAAAAATAAAAAATAAAACTTGCTCCAGCCGGAGACGAAGACGGTCTGATAAAACCATTGGCTAAGGCGTCGCTGATATATTCTTTCATTGCCTTGCTCTCGGGCACTGACAGAGAATAAAGTGCGCCCCGGGGTGGAAGTGTACCTGGGTGTAAATCGATCGCACAATCATAGGGTCGATGCGGAGGTAGCGTGGTCGCGCACTGCTTGCAGAACACCTCTGCCAACTCGCCATATACCCTAGGAACGTTTATAGGTATCGAAAATTCAATCGCCCCTACTATCTGCTCTTCACCCCCACTCCCTGTGGTCATAAAAAGGCTCTCGGTGTCCCAATCCGAGCCCCCGCTGCCCTCCCTCTCGTCAATAGGACGATTCCAGTCATACACAGAGTCCCACTCTAGACTCCCCTCCTGCTCCTCCTCCTCTGGCGTCCTGACACTGGAATCAAGGGGCTCCCGAACCTCCTCTTCGTCCAATTCAGAGCCTATGTCAGTTTCAAAAGGAGGCATCGCGGAGTTGTGTGATCGGAGTGTGCAGCACATTGCGGACCCCACCAGGACACCGGGTTGCTCCGGTTACCCCAGTTTATTTGTGGCTGATGTTTAACTAACTAAATATATACACTCCCGGTGCCCCTGAAATGGGATACGCATAACCACTCGCTCAGTCTTATGACGTACCACCCCGGACCCCAGTGGGCGGCCGTCAAGCACCGTAATGGCCTGAGGCTGCGGAATCGACCGAACCGGCAGATGGTTTCGCTCAGCCCACTGACGGTCAATAAAGTTGTCCACCGCCCCAGAGTCGATAAAAGCGTCTGTCCTAACTGTGGCCCCCTTCCACGTCAATTCAACAGAAAGTACTATGCGAAAGCTAATACCTGCACTCGGTCCCACTAGTGAGTCTCGCTCCACTAGTGGGACTGCTCTTTTGCTTTCCGGTCGGGGCAGTTTCTTATTTAGTGCCCTGGCCGCTTACAAAAGAAGCACAGCCATTCTCTCCCGGGTTGCCCTCTAGGGCGCACTAGAGTGGTAGTATCTAACTGCATAGGTTAATCCTTGCTATGTACCCCCCGTCTCCCCCCAGTCTCTGTACCCTGACCTGGGGAGGGCGGAACCGGCCAATTAAAACCACCTATCCTGCCGGCTCTCTCTCGCTCACGTTCCCGAACCCAGTTGTCGATGCGAATAGCCGTAGATATAAGCAAACCCAAATTCCCCGGTGGCTCCACTGTGGCCAGCGTGTCCCCGACAGGGTCTGACAACGCGCATGTAAATAATGTCATGAGTGGTTCGTCAGCCCACCCAGTCTCCCCTGCCAGAGCCTGAAATGCCACTGAGAACTCGGCCACACTCTGATCTCCCTGCCTCATCCACGTCAAGCGGGCCGCCGCCTCTTTGCCCGTGACGCTGTGGTCAAATACCCGTGTCATCTCCTGCATAAGGAGCTGGGAGTTGCTCATTAACGGGGATTGTGCGGATCCGCCCAGGCCAGCGCGGGCCCGGTCAATAGGGATAAAATAAATGCTGTGCGTGAATCTTCCGTTGAGAACCGTGAGGGTTGGGCTTTAAAAAAAATTAGGCATTGGGAAAGAAACCCCCTACATTTATCCGCCTCTCCATCATACCGTAGCGGCAACTGTAATTTGGGTTCCCTTATTAGTTGTGTAGTGGGCTGGAAAGCGGACCCCGTAGGTGGGGAAGAAGGGAGTGGTTGGGGGTTGTCGGGGGTTGGCGCCTGTGCCTGCGCTGAGCGGAACTCGCTAGCCAGTTGCCGAAAACTATCGGCGAGCCCCATCAGCACATCTTGCTGCCCACCTAGCCTGGCCAGGATTTCATCCTGATGCTGAAATACCACTGTTTGCTGCTCTACTCTAGCAGCCTGCTGTGCGTGTAGCGCCTGTAGCGCCAGTTCCTGCCTTGCTAAAGCAGCCTGTTGAGCAGCTATTACTGCTTCGAGCGAGGAACTTCCTATCTCGACCCCTGAACCGGTCGCTGGTCTCTCCATGGTGGCTTTTGTGTTCTGTAAGGTGGCGAGCGGGGCGGAGAGCCAAGGGCGACCAATGCTAGAACCCTTCTAGACTAGTAGACAGAGGTAGGGGTACACAGCCACAGGAGGACTTCTCCCGGAAAAGAAATAAACCACACAAAACTCATAAAGGGGAAACAGAAATAGCCCAAAAACGGTTATGGGAAACAGAAAACAACCCTTAAACAGGGCGAACCAATAACTCAGGATGTGTGCCAATAGCTGGGCACAAATGGTCACAGACCAAGAAACAAAAATAAAATGCAACCTGGCGAGAAAAAGACCAGGCACGAAAATAAAAACCTCGAGACGCAGCTCGGGACAAAACGCAAACCAAAATACATGTACCGGGGACACCGTCCCTCTACCGCTGACTCACACGAGTCTAAAGAAAAACAAAACCCTTGAGGAAGGCGACAGCACATAAACACTCTCAGCTGAACGCCTTCCTTACCTTTTCTCATAAATTCTGTTTTTTAGCGAATAACCCACCAGCACCGAACCTGACTCGTATTAGTGCAGAGTCTACCAGGTGCTTTTACCGGCTTAGTGTCAAGGGCGAACGGTTAACACAAAAGCACTGAAAGATAGTACCCGCTGGTCTTAAATACTCTCAGGAAGGTAATTCCCCTGGTGCTAACAAGGAACAGGTGGAACCAATGATCCTTGGCCCTCTCGTGGCAACAGCAGGAATAACCTCCCACCATGACAGTAATGTAGGTGGTTTTCTAAATAATAATATAGAAAATTATGGGCTTCTATACCTCTTCTATAGATTTTTCTTTTTGTATGTTGCTCAGTTTTATCCGGAGTGGTTTATTGTTCCAGGAGAATTTTGATGTTTGAATGTAGGATAGAAAACCAATTTGTGTTGGGTTGGACAGGAGTCATTGCAAATAGATAATTCATTTTGGGAAGGATATTCATTTTTACTGTGGAGATTTGACCCATGAGGGAAAGGGGAAGGCTATTCTAGCAGTTAAGGTCACCTTCTATTGTTTTTAATAAGGGAATGAAATTGAGCTGGAATAACGCTGACAGCTTGGAAGAGATGCAAATCCTGAGATATCTGATATTGCCGATGGAGAGGGGTAGTGAGGTTTGGTTCAGGACTGCAGCATTCCACTTAGTTTTGTACAATTGATGGAGTAGACTGATATGTCCAAGAATTAATGAATGAGTTTGAAAACTTATAGTAGTGATTTTGATTGGTTTTGTGTATATAGCAATATGTCATCTGCATAAAGGCTTATTTTTTATTTTAATGTTGGGTTGAGATTCCTGTCATTTTATTGTATGCCAGTAGCTAGAGGCTCTATAAAAATTGCAAAGAGAGAAGGAAAGAGTGGGCATCCTTGTCTGGTTGAGAAGTGATACTGTTAGACTGCGGCCATGGGTGTTTTGTAGAGTGTATTTATCTGGTGAATGGTAGATTTATCCAGTGATTCTACAAAGCCAAATTTTTTGTGAATCACAAAGTGATTGTAGTGTATTTTCTTGTTAAACAATATTCATCAGATTGAACCGGCAGCATGTGTTGTTGCATGATTGTCTACCTTTTATGAAGCCAGTTTGGTCTGGGTGGATTAGTGCTTGAATGATGCCTTCAGTTCTGATAGATAATGCTTTACTGATGATATTTAAATCTGTGTTAATGAGCAATATGGGATGATAACTACAGCTGAGGGTATGGTCTTTGTTGGGTTTATATAGTATGGCCATATGGGGTGGTGTATATGAGGGTTTTGATCTCTTGAATCATACTGATAAAAAGGATTTGGATTATGTCTAGTGGATTTGGATGTCTTTCAGGTGTGTGTAGTTGGGTATAGAAAGTCTGAAATGGGGAATATAAGATGCTAGTTACCCGGTGGATCTTTGATGACTGGGATATTTGTATTTGCTTCTTTTAGGTTGATCAGCGAAGAATTTACTTGATTTATTTATTAAGTTGAAGTTATGTTTATTGATTGTGTCTTCAAGAAGAAATTTTGATCTCTGATCTCATTGTCAATTTGGTTGGAAGGGTTATAGAGTATAGATGTATTAAATGCCTTATTTTTTGTTCCAGTTTCTGTTCAACTGCTTCTTCTTTTTTCTTATTTTGTGTTGAAAATGAAACTGTTTTGCCTCTCAGTACTGCTTTTGCTGTTTGTTTGAGTATGGGTGATATGTCTGGGGAGTAATTTTCTCTAGAAAGGATCCCCACTCTCTCTTGAAATAAGATTCAAAGTTTGAGTCTTTTAGCAAGGATGTATTAAAGCGCCATCTGGAGGTTGTTTTTTTTTTTTAAAGTACCGGTTATGTTTGAACATAGGTTGAAATTTACCCCACAGAGAACCCAGAGCACATGTCTCTCTACATCTCTCTCCACTGAACTTGGCACTCTTTGTCTGGAGAGGCTATGAGTCATTTCAGCCAAAGGTGCAAACTAAAAAAAGGAAACGCTTTCTGAAGCATTGCCTGGCGTTTCAGGCAAAAGAGCTTTGGATGCAGGACTTCAATAGAATTGAATCCAAGCTCTCCGACATGCTTGGAGAGACATTTTCATCGGGAGGAAAGGGTCCTGCAGGGATCTCACTTCAGACCAACCCCAGCACTCATAAATGTTTCTGCAGCAATGAATGTCATTATCAGTGCCACTGCCAGGTCTGTCCCTACCCAGCTGGGCTTGTTCAAGCTAAAATGGCCCCCTTCCATCTCTTCACAGCTCCTAAATTCCCAACCGCTTGATCTTGCATATCACACAACTGCAAGTTGTACATCAACTCCATCTTCATGCTGAACGTACACTCACCAAGCATTTTATTAGGTATTAATTAGACTTATTTTTGAGACTTGGCCTATCCACATAGAGTTATGATGCGTTGTGTGTTCAGAGATGCTCTTCTGCATACCACTGTTGTAATGTGTGATTATTTGCGTTACTGTCACCTTCCTGTCGGCTTTGACCAGTCTGGCCATTCTCCTCTGACGTCTCTCATTAACAGGGCGTTTCTGTCTGCAGAACTGCTGCTCACTGGATTTTTTCGTTTTTTTTGCACCATTCTTTACTCTAGAGACTACTATGTGCGAAATCCCTTGATCAGCAGTTTCTGAGATACTCAAATCACCCTGTCTGCCACCAACAATCATTCCACAGTCAAGTCACTTGGATCACATTTTTCCCCTTTCTGATGGTTCATGTGAACATTAACTGAAGCTCCTGACCCGTATCTACATGATTGTATGCATTGCACTGTTGCCACAAGATTGGCTGATTAGATAATCGCATGAATAAGTGGAATAAAGTAAAAATGTTCCTAATAAAGTGCTTGGTGTGTGCATGTGCAAACCAAGCGTGCTGTGCGAATGAAATTGGGCAACAATCGATACCCTGTCCACTTATTTCAATCAAACAGGAACCAGAGACTGGCTTCTAATGAAGAGGAATTAATTTGGTGGGGGAGTACTTGGAAAGAGGAATCATGTACAGTGTCACAGTAAGCAATGAAGTCCTTTTCATGCATGGGGTAACTGACTGTATTTGATCCTTGTATCAAAAGCCAAATCCATCCTCTATATATAAACACAGTAGATGAACCAAGAGAGGTGAATATGTGGGTGTGTGTGCGTGTGTGTGCGCGTGCGTGTGTGCTTGCATGCGTGCGTGTGTGTGTGTAAAATAAATATATGATTTTCTTCCATATAAAGTACAGTCTAACTCACCCAAAGTCAAAATCATTGGCATGCAGTGCACAGCATGCTCACTTAAGCAATACCGGGTACGAGAATTCAATTTATGCACCTTTTCATATTGTTTTTGCGTATTTGTGTGTTTCCTCACCATTACCTCAGGGATGGAGCTTTACATTCCAGCATTATGGGTGAGTGTCTGTATGAAAGAAGCTGCTCACCTCTGGGCTGGAGAAATGATTGCAGTAGAGTAATGACTGTGTTACCACTTGCCTGCTAATATGGCTCGACTACCTGAATCGTCAAAAAGGTACATTTGTAATGTGCTGTCAATGGAGTGGCCACAGACTAATGATGTACTGAAGGACACTTTTAAAATGCAGCCGGAGAAGGTGAAAAACAAGGGCTTTTTGGGCACTAAGCAGAAAATGGTGGTTCGGTAGAGCCGTAATATAGGAATTATCATCGAGGAACCTAAGGTGTAATGAGCTTAGAGAACGGACTTACGGTATGTTTTGTGAAGTGGATTATTCAGTCGTTCCGTAGGTATTTGGACAGTGATTCAATTTTAAAGGGCTTTAATTCCCACGCTGTATGGATCAAATTAAATATCAAATTAAAATGCAGACTGCCAGCTTTAATTTGAGGGTATGCACATCTATATCGAGGAATTACTGTGCAGAAATGACTGTCCTTTAAAATTATGTCACTGTTCAAATACTTACGGACCTCACTGCATGTAATATATTAGAGCATTTGATTTATGCTGTAATATATTAGGCACAAGTGCAAGGGTAGAGGCATTCAAACGGGTAATTGGGACGAAGCTTTGATTCTGGAAACAGCACATTGGAAGCATCGTTCTCAGTCATCAAGTTAATGTTTCATACAAATTATACAGCACAAGTGAACATATTACAGTCCATATTTGAACAAGAGGAAACACTCAACTATTGCAGCTCTTTGGCTGAAAATACTCTGCTGCGATGGCTGTTTACCTGTTGCCTTTATTGTCCAAATTGATCTTGTTATTCTTAGCTCTGCAGTGACTGCCAGTGGGTCACAATCTTTGTCTCCTTTGAGTCTGTGTTTGAATCTATTCAGTCGACTGAAGTCGGTATTAAATTAATTCAACACCCCAGTTAATGCCCCATCATTGGGCTCTCAGCATGAGTGCATTGACAAATCTCTCACTCTCTGTCTCTCTTTCTCTCTCTGTCTCTCTTTCTCCCTCTGTCTGTCTCTGTCTCTCTCTCTTTCTCTCTATGTGTTTTTAGAGCGCTTTTTTTTGCGTGACTCTTTTTAATGAGACTGGTTCTTCCTCCTCAGGAGCCAACATGGAGCAGTGGCCAGAGACCTCCGGTCCCTTAACAAAAACCTCCCTAATCACCATGG
The DNA here is from genome assembly GCF_963514075.1 of Conger conger. Classification (NCBI taxonomy): domain Eukaryota; kingdom Metazoa; phylum Chordata; class Actinopteri; order Anguilliformes; family Congridae; genus Conger; species Conger conger. The sequence goes on along the minus strand of NC_083763.1, from coordinate 49,573,520 downwards.
ATCCCTCTTCTGTTCAACAGAAGCCCCCAGCCTGATCTCTCGGGGTGGAGATCCTTAGGAGATGACGGTCCCCATTAGGAGACACAGCGAGGAGAGTCAAGAGTGAATTCGACAGGGGCTCGTTACCCTCGTTACCATGATCAAATAAATCACCTTCTCCTGCATTTGCAGACAACAGGGAGCGCTGGCCAGGCAACTTATCAGCAGAGAGAGAGAAGCAGCCAATCAATTTGGGCTTCTCAGCAGCATCATCGGAGGCCATGTTGGAGATGGCAATGATAAAAAATAAAAAGAAACACTATAATCGTTCACAAAGGTGTTAAAGGCCATTGCTCCTTTGGAATTTACTGCCACTGTGATCACACAGATTGGGAATTGTGTGCTTTTAGACTGACCAAGCATTGTTAATGTACAAACAGTGCAGTCTTAGGGCTTGTATCCTTTCATATTATTTTGTTATAATCAATTAGCATTATACTCGGTTTTCCTGACAGCTTTGCAGATAGTTCTAAGATAAGCTTTAAGTTTTTCAGACCCATGTGATAGCATAGTTTTTTTATTACACTAGTGCATGTAAAGTTTAACATACATAAACACAAATTAAAATGGTGTGTTGTCGAAGGGAATAATACAAATATATGATGTTCCTTTACTAACCAAAGGATTCAAAATCAACATGAAAGCATCTGATAGAACCCTTTAAGTGCAAGCCCTGAAAATACTTAAACCTCTCGCTCACACCGAGTTCAAAGCAGGAATTGGCAGCTAGGAACCACCTTGTGAGTGAGACGCATCGAACCGGATGACAAAAATCGGGAGCGGAAAACAAATCGCATCGCAAGAGACCGAAAGGCTGTGACAGACGGCTGGAGCGTTTGAAGAGCGCGATGCCCACGGTAAGCAGCAGGTGAACCAGGTAGGTTCACCACAGGCAGCCCGCGGGTGAAATGCGATCCACCATGTTGCGTCTGAAATGCAGGCAAAGAGGACCTGTTGCCACTTTTCTTCCACAGTAACCCACAGAGAGAGAAGAGACACATGCGTTGGCAGCAGAAATCCCCCAATCCCCCCGCTCCATTTTATCTCACATCCCCATCCCCCCAGCCCCCGATACTGTGTCACATGCGAACATCAGAGGAAACAAAAAATGCGAATGCACCTGCTAATTGCAAATGCCATCCCAGAGGTGCGATCCACAATGCAAATGTTTGCAAATCAGTTAAACTTTTTTTTCTTCCCCTCAGTCAGCTGTGTGCCAGGAGCATCCGCTAACAGAGACAAACAGCTTGGGGAAGTATTTTGATTGATCTGCTAAGTAGTTAGCATGATTTGCCATGAGCATTTGCCTACATTAGCTGAATGCGGTATTCGTATCAACTGCATTTTTAAACTAATATCCAGGAGACACAAGCACTGAAATATGAGAAAAATATTTGTTTAGCTCTCTATAGATTCCACATCCCTCCTAATCGTACTGTCATACCCACCTCTTTTGTAGTATTTTCTGCCTCATCAGAATGCCCCCAAAAACAAAAATAAATGTCATTTTTATGTACAGTACATGAATTGATTGATGTTTGTGAACGATGCTTTCAGAGTGAATTTAGCTGTGGGAGGAAGCTTTGGGTCTGGCAACAACATTCTCAGTCATCAATTTAATGTTTCGTACTATTAAATTATACAGCACAAGCTTTCATATTACATATTTGAACAAGAGTAATCGCTCAACTGGTTGCTTCTGCGGTTTACCTGTTGCCTTGAGCCCAAATTGATCTTGTTATTCTTAGCTTTGCAGTCACTGATTAGCCAGTGGGTCAAAATCTTTGTCTCCTTTGAGTCTGGGTTTGAATCTATTCAGTCGACTGCAGTCCATGGTAAATTAATTCAGCATCCCAGTTAATGCCCCATCATTGAGCTCACGGCATGAGTGCATTAAGAAATCTCTCTCTGTATCTCTCTCTCTCTCTGTATCTCTCTCTCTCTCTCTCTCTCTCTCTCTCTTTCTGTCCCCCCTTTCTCGCTCGCTCTCTGTGTGTTTGTGTGTGTGTGTTTGTTTGCACAGTGCTTTTGTACACTGTTTTTTTCATGGCATTACAAACTGCTATTCCCAAATGGAGCCCCCACATCACAGCTCTGTTCCAGACGAGACCACACAGCATGACGACTGCAATGATTCATCACTGCTGTGGACTGGTGCTTTTCCAACGGTCGCAAGGAAGCATATGTTCCTGCAGACACAGGCAAGAATACAGATTATGAAGAAAACACTTTCCAGTATGCCTGAGCACATCTTTTGTCAGTTCTTTTCATACCTTGAGCAGAGAGTAATATACCAAAGTAGCGATAAGCAACACATAGGCATGACTGGTCACTCAAAAAACAGCTATTTTCCCAGGCTTTCATACCTTGCAGGTTCTAATTATGTAATTCCTTATTGTAGCTAGTCATCGGATCAATCACACTATCCTTGTCTTATTAGCCATTTGCAGCTTTGCCAAAATTGCAGCTTTATTGTGTAGAATATCAGTCTGGTCTAACATCTGAAAGGTGCCGTTCTGGGAGCGATGGTAAGGTAATCTTGTTAATTCTGAATGTGAGGGCTGTGCACAGCTGACCTGGGACCAAAAAAAAAAAAGATGGGATGCTAACAATGCTGAATGCTAACAGAGACGTTAAGAAATAAGTTGTATGGGAGTGAAATGTATGATATCAGAGCTGAATGACCAGCGGATATTTCGCTTCATGCTCCGTGGATGTGTGCTTTGGGCAGTGGGGCTCCTCTGATAGGGACGGAGAAATGTGCAGAGAGCGAGTCCGTGATCTAGAAGTAGGTCAGCGCGTAGCGGGGCGTCGGGACTCCAGAGGACAGTCCAGGTGGATCGCAACCTGGCTCCAGATGTTTGAGCCCTGGATCGTGCTGATGAAACTGAACCTCCCCGAGCGCCTGGCTCGCTTCCAGAACGCCCCGAAATCAACACATCACAGCTAACAATGAGGACTCCCAGCGCGTGGCACACAGCAACGAGCTGGCAGCCTTCCTGGCTCTGGAGTGGCGCCTGCTGAATGGGCACACATCCTTGCAAATTCATGTACTATACACAGGTCCCTGTTTTGTTTTGGTCCTCACTAGGCCCCAAATCCCAGTATACACACACACACACACATACACATTCTATTATTGTATTATATACAAGTTCTTTGGTTCTTGTTTTGTCATTTTTCCAACACCCACACAGACACAGTCTTCTAGACACAAGATGTAAGATAAGATATAGTTTATTGAACCCTGTGTCCTCTGCATTTGACCCATTCTAGTTACTTAGGAGCAGTGGGCAGCAACTATGTAGCGCCCGGGGACTAACTCCAGTTCTGAGCCCAGCCTTGGTCAAGGGCAATGGCAGGAGGACATCTAACCTGACACAGATGTCTTTGAGCGTGGGAGGAAACTGGAGTACCCGGAGGAAAACCACGCGAATGCAGGGAGAACATTTTCTCCACGCAGAGAGGATCTGGCCAGCCAGGAATCAAACCCTTTTGAACCATGCCATGTGCTATTGTACATATTGTATTATGTACTGGATTTGCTTGGCCTTTATCTAGTACTTCATCAATAAAATTTTAATTACTCTGCCGTTTTATGAAACTTAAATATCAAAGGTTTTTCTGGGTAATTAATTTGTGTGAGATTTCTTCCAGAGGTGTCTCATTACATTACTTGTACTCTGACATATACACTCAGTGAGCACTTCATTAGGTATTTATTAGACATATTTTTTCGACATTATCATAGTCGTCTGCTGCTATAGCCTATCCACTTAGAGGTTTGACGTGTTGTGTGTTCAGAGATGCTCTTCTGCATACCACTGTTGTAATGTGTTATTTGCATTACTGTCACTTTCCTGTCAGCTTTGACCAATATGGCCATTCTCCTTGAACCTAGCAGTGCTGCTCACTGGCTGTTTTTTGTTTCTTACACCATTCTCTGCAAACTCTAAAGACTGTTATGCATGAAAATTCCAGGAGATCAGCTGTTTCTGGGATACTCAAAGCCCCCTGTCTGGCAACAACAATCATTCCATGGTCAAAGTCACTTAGATCACATTTTTCTCCTTTCTGACGGTTGATGTGACCATTAACTGAAGCTCCTGACCCATATCTGCATGACTGTATGCATTGCACTGCTGCCACACAATTAGCTGATTAGATAATCGTATGAATAAGTAGGTGTACAGGTGTTCCTAATAAATTGCTCATTGAGTGTATAGTGCAGGGCATTAATGACCGCGGCATTTTAGTCAGGCTATCCCAGGTTAAGGTGTCTTGCTTAAAAGTATTTACCAGTAGTACGCCTGCTGAGATTTGACCAGGAGCCTGTCCAAGCTCAGTCCGAGGCGGAGGTTTGTTTTAAACAGCCGGCGCCTTCCTCGGGCAGAGCTAGGAAGCAGAGTCTCTCAAGCACTGCAGGACTCCGGCAAGCTCTCCCCAGCATAGGAGTCACCTTCACCACGTAATCGCAGTCGGCAGGTGGTCACTGTCATCAACAGAGATAGCCCTCTTTTCTTAGACTTTGGCTCTGACCCCTCACAAAGGCACGGAGAAACATTTTGTTTCAGCAACTGTTTCTGCTTCCCTCTCCGGTGCTCTACTTCACCCCTACCTCTCTCACTCTCTCTCTCTCTCTCTCTCTCTCTCTCTCTCTCTCTAATTCCGTTCCCTCAACAGCCTTCACTCTTTTTTAGTATTTTTTCTGTATTTATCACCTTTCTGTCACTTTAGCCCTGCCTCTCTTGTCTGCCACCTTGACTTTGAACTGAGAAATGTGGAGAAAATGTAATGAACACAAGAGCATAGGGAATGGCATGTAATGTGGAACAGCAGGTAATATATCTAATGTAAATACTGTCATGGAGAGTGATTTTTCTGCCTATTATAGTTTAGGAAGGAGCGTGAACTTCAGGAAATCAAAAGTGTAATACTGACCTCTTGTGGCGATAATGCACCATTGTACAAATGACTGCCAAATTGATGTGGTAAATAACAGTAAGGGCAGGCACTTGGGTTATTGCAGCAGTAATGAAACAGGAGATAAAAACAGTCACATCAGAGAATAATGAGAGTTGTGATCCAGAATGTCCTACAACGCAAATTATTGGTATAAATAGTTTAATATCACAATCAGCCGCAGTCTAAATTTGCAATACATTGGACGGTACATTGAACATTACATAAACGTTACTTGAGCAAAGGGTTAATCTAATTTTAATGTTAGTCGGTAACAAATGTCTGCTGCCTCACTGTCATAAGCAGTCCCAGAGAATGCTGGAGTCGGAGATTTGCACATAAATGAATGGAGTGATTGACAGTCAGATAATCTACATGTGGGCCGCATAGCCTATTACAACTGCTGTCTAGTGTTTCCTCACTTGAAACACCAGTGCGCAGATATATTGCTTTCATGTGGAAATGGTAGCTGTCAGAGTCATTTATCTTTCCACCACTGCCTTAACTATCAGTCATACCCTCTGTCTTGACATTGAACACTTACTGCCCTGAAGCAGAAAAGAATGTGTGCTGTTTTGTCGACGCAATTACGCACAGAATACAGAAAGCAACTACTCGAAGACTTAAATGCAACTTTCCTGTGTAGATCAGATCCTGACTACAGTCAAAATACAGTAGACAATGCTATAACTCAGGGGCGCCAAAGCATGTACAATGGAGAACTGAGAGTATGTAGGGTTTTTGTTCCAACCTATCGCTACACCAGCTGATTTCGCACACACCGTCAACTATCGAGGGGGGAACTAATTAGTGAAATTAGCTGGTGTGTTGATAGGTTGGAACGGGAACCTGCATATTCCCGACCCTCCATGACACAGGATTGGGCACCCCTGCTACACTAAAGCTAATCGCGATCAGCAACTGTTTTAACTGAACTGCATGTACACCTGCCATCAGCAGATTCTGCCTTTCTCTGTGAAGTCAAATAGGAGCTTAGAATAAGGGGCAATCTGGGTTTCCTGACTCCAATTGTTCTGCATTATTATCAACTATGCGGTTTTTACATAAGGAATAAGAAAATTAGCTGACTTTTTCATTATTTTCACATTTTCGCTGCACAACTTTGATGCCATTGCCTTTTTTTATATTCTTATACCGAAAGATGTCTTGATGAATGGAGTGCATTGGCAGGTTGCCAGATTTTGGTTGAGAGCATTGTGCATCTCATCTGGACAAAGTTAATCACAGACAGTTTACATTTGGACAGATAGCAATAGAGGTCAAACTACACAATGAGGCTTACAGTCCATTTAAAAGCATATTTATCAATGTTTGTAAATGATCGGACATATTGCTAATTACCCAAAATGTTCAAAACAGAATGCCCATACTTACAAAACTTTCAACTGTGCTTACAGTATATAAATGGGTCCCTTTGCTTTGTGTATCCATCCCACTGATTATCTGCCATCCTCGAAAATAAAAGTTAAAACAAGGTTTATTTTAATATAGAAACAGATATGCTAATGTATACTTCTTTACAATTTATTTATTAAATGTTATATTATTCTATCTGTTAGTGATCCAGTTATAGGCTTGGTTAAGTGAACGTATGAATTGTGACCAGTTGAAAGAAGCAAATTGGCACTGTCATGTTATTTGACTTAAGACGATTGATAAGTGTGAGAATGGTGAATATGAGATTGTAAATGAAGGATAAAAAACATTGAAGAGAAAAATATGGGATCAGGACATGGTAGTGTAATAACTCTGTCTTGGTGTATCTAGCATAGAAGCTGTCACTATTTGAGAGCATACAGCAAGTTGAGACAGCCACTCATTTCTAGCACTGGAAACCAATCTAGAAACTTCTATGTTCTAATTGAGGATGTAATGTCCCAAGGGTATAGATTCACAAAAGTGTATGAAATTTATCTCATTTTAATTGGACATTTTGACAGCTCCTGAAACTATATAAAGGAGATTCATTCTCTGCAGTGGCTGTTTTATGAGTCAGTAACTGAAAATGAAAGAGCTTCTGCTCTTACCAAATAGCGCTTCATGTATTGTTTGGTGGACATTGTATATTGCCCCTACTCAAGTATGCATTAATTCATGCATTAATTTGACTTTATTTGCCAATACACTGAAATACACAGAAAATGTATTCACACCCTTGATAGCAAAGAAGGCTGCATAAAATAAAGAATAATTAATGCATTAATTTGACTTTATTTGCCAATACACTGAAATACACTGAAATACACAGAAAATGTATTCACACCCTTGATAGCAAAGAAGGCTACATATTGGGGAATAATTTTTCTTTTTTTTCCCCATAAAATGTTGCAGGGATTATACTACTGAGTGTTGTACTACAGTGTTTTATGAGATTAGTAAACATATTTGGGGGAGGGGATGTAGAACAAAAGAAAATTGTCCATATTTTCATAATTTAATATAGTTAATCTTTGTCAACAGTATGAATGACGTTGGTGGGCTCTCTATATATTGTATCTTTCAATAATGTACTGAGATCCTACACTTTATTACAGAATGGTCTCAACAACAACAAACTCACAGATTGGTATTGGTGTTTAGCCCACTAATGTAGAAAGCAACCTCATGGCTTTACAACATCTCTGCCCAAGACAGAGCAATTTCATTCCATTTAGTTTGTGACAGAGTATTTCAATTTTCACTGTGACAAAAAGCTGTTTAGATTTATTGTGAATGCAATGAGTTATTATATTGCACAAAGGAAAGGAAAACACCCTTTCTATAAGTTTTTTGTTTAGTTTTTTTCCTTGTGAATCAATCATACCGTGGCTGTAAGGTACAAATCTGAACAAAAGCTAAATAAATGTGCACTGGGGGTAAAATTGCACTGGAATATTTTTAAACTACTGTAGGCCTATAGCTATTTGGTGCCCAACATGGTGTTTAGTATATCCAATTCCCATCCCAATTTGGAATGGCTAAATAAAAATAGGGTGAATGAAAAATTGCAAGATATTAAAAAAACATCAGTATACAGTAGCCTATATAACACTGTTTCATAAACCCATACTATATGCTGCTCATGTCTGACCTGAAATTCTCAAAGTGACTGTTTACTCATTATTCATAGGGATCATACGGACCTTGCAGGCACCACATGTGCAAAATTTGTCAGCCTTGCAAGTACATTTGTTTCAGTGTTTCAGCCAATTCTGCCCAGTGTGAATTCATGTGGAAACAACCTGTAGGTGCCTGGGAAGACACTTGCCTCACCACATAACTTCACTAGCACCACCCACCTGTGGGCCACTCAGGCTGAAGACTAAGGGAGTTTACATTAAAGGATGTTTCAGACTACCTCTGTGTCTCAGGAACCACCAAACATTTTCTGGTTCTAGAAAGTTGTGTGTATTGAGCCCCTGTTATTGTATAAAACAGCAAAAAGTAATTTCATGCAATCATGAAAAATCCCAGGAGTTCATTCGTTCAACAATGTCGTATTTAACATTGACAATATGTTATCCGATAGATACGATATTTTCGAATTAGAACGAAAATTCTGTCCTGAATTGGTCTTAGATATGCTCTGAGTTCTTACCTGAGAAGACTAGGCTATGGTCGTAACGTTGTCTGTCACAGCATAACAAATAAATCACAGCTAGAAGCTAATAAGTAGTTCTTATTCTTTGGTCTATGCTCTGTGTAACATATACAGTATATGATTGGTGTGTTGTTATGCTGCCTGCTATAAAATCATTCTCAACTGCCTTAATGTAGGATGTAACCTGGCTGCCAGGGTCTGCCAAACACAGCAGTTGCTTATTACCAAGGCAGTTGTGTGTACAGGGCTGTTGGTGTGTGTTTTAGACCATCATAAAGGCCATCATCAGCCTACATAATACACTACTCTGGTCCAAAAGTACAACAAATTAATGCTGGTCTGGATAATGTTCTCTTTCTTATCTGTCTTTATTCTTCTATAAACATAAAACTGTTGTTATGTTTAAAAAAAACAAAAAACATTGGTAAGTTCAAATGGGCTAGATGCCTAGACTGAAGACTGAAGACTGAAGCAGAAGAGAAAAAGTGGCAGCCACAAATAAGTTCAGTCTATGCATTTCTCTGCAGAACATGTTTATTAATCCATGCCTGGGAAGTTAAATAAAAGTGCAACCTGATAACTGAACCAGTGATCCGAAAGCTGTGAGTCTATCATCGGTGTAGGTCCAATTGTTGACTATGAGCATCCCTGATGGTGAGCCAATGTAGTCTCGCCTCCAACATATTACATACTACTGGCAATAAAGTCATTTTAATCAGTCATTCAACAGGCCAAATCGCTTCACCAACTATTTCAACTCCCTTTACTGACAAACAGTTATATAGTGCTCATGAGATATCATACAATCACATCACAGTCAGTCATCAACTATTAATTCAGATTAAGTTGATAACAGAAACATTTAATGAATATCCAAAATTCATATTCATATATTTTGTATAACAGTCATGGTAAATACATTAATAGCTGCACATTTATGAGCATATACTTAATCTGGAAAATTCTTAAGATGTACAGAAGGAGTGAGAAAATATTATGCTGTATACACTGAGCCTATATAACATACACAATCCCTATCCACTGCTAACCACAATTGCGCAGTGTTTCCAGACAAAATACAACAGAAAAATCATTAACCGTTTCAAAGAGTGTGCAAATAAATCATCTATAAATAATGAGTAAGAATGAATCAAATTAGACTTTTTAAGTCAGTAGGGAAATTAGCCTGTTTTTCCCACATAAATGAAAAATGTCTTCAATTATATAATTTTCATCCATATACACAGTTTTCATTTTCCATTGCATTTTCATAAATGTTAATCTAAGAATTTGCACAAATTAAAATGTCATACCTTATTTGAAACATTTACCTTCTGTGTCATTTCCTATGAGAGGGTAATATCACATGTTTGACATTTCTATTGACATTTACGAACATTTTTCTTCATGAACACATGGGTTCAACTTACCAAAGTTTTAATGAAATAAATAACTTAAAACAGAAAAATGTACATTTCCTAAGTGAACATTTTCTTCTGTTTTTCAGCAATCTCCATGGGTGACATCTCTTCTTTCCAGTCCTTTCCCTGGTAGAGCGGCTGTTTTACATGACGCCAGGTCACCAAGGCAACTCGCACGAGGAACAGCGTGCAAGCCACTGCCAGCAGCAGCGCTGAGAAAAACAACACAGCGGTCAGCACAACAGGCCTTGACTCAACATAGCGAGCTACACCTACTCTATGCCATTCATAAATCAATTATTTTTTCGCAAATAATTTACCAATGAGAATTCCGTTCCGACTCGGCGCGGCGCTATCGAAATTCTTGGTCATATTTCCTGCCAGAGCCATAATCACCACTGGATAGATGGTAAGGATGTAGCGAACATGTTTCTCCAGAACAAAGTTTTCCAGAACAAACCTGAGAACACAATTCATTTATTTCCTATTGGAACATTTTTTGGAACATTTTTTAAAATAACACAAAATACCTATCCCCTAATTATACACATATTGACACATTCACGCACACACACACACACACACACACTTTTAATACTCTAACCACTTTTCTGCTGCTCTTACCAAGTGATGACTTCTGTCAGCAGGATGGCAAGGCACACTGTGCCTCCGTCTGATTTGGACACACCCGCTTCATAGGTCAACACGATGTTGAAGTTGATCAATGTGGCTATCGTGGTCCATGTAGTGTACACGCATATACCATTCTGTACCTGTACATTGCAGTACAGACATCAAAGGATAAGCCATTTTCCTTTCCCAGAAACTTTAATCAATACAACAATTGTATTGTCTCTGGGACTGCAACAGTCATTGGAAAGCTGCAGCATGTAGGCCCTCTGAACACTGATGGGTTTAAATCATTCAGTATTTTTCAGACTACCGCTGCCTTGGTTCATCTCAATGTTCAATGAGCTGAAGGTGCCCCGCTCTGACAGTAAAAATGTCTCTCTACAGAATGGCACTAGCTATCCTGCTGGGTTGTCTGCAAGGTGTAAAACAGTCCCTACATGCAGGTGCCTCAGGGGAACACAGGTGCGGAAGCTATAGTGGTGTCCTTTCTTAGGGTATGGGACTCGCAGTGATAAATCAAGAGGCAGAACTACTGATTCCAAAAAGACTTTAAAAAAATGTTATAAAATCTATTTAAAAAAAATAATATCAAAGAACATTTTCCAGAAGAACTCAGACATGTGGGCATGCTGTATTCATGAGTAAATATTTATTTCAGTTGAGTGTGAAATAATGTAATTTTAAGCTTTATATACTCACTGAGCACTATATTGTGTACACCAGCTTGTTAATGCAAATATTTAGTCAGCCAATCATGTTGTAGCAACTAAGTGCATAAAAGCATGCAGGCATGGTCAAGAGGTTCAGCTGTTTTTCAGACCAAATGTCAGAAGGTGGAAGACAAATTATCTAAGTTTGACCGTGGAATGATTATTGGTGCCAGACAGGGCACCACAACTGAAGAGTGTGGCAGTAATCTTACTGGCAAAGTACACTTCATGACATGACAAGTTAAAAAGTTAAAAAGCAGATGTGCATAATCTCACCAGTACACGGAGGCACCACAGGTCCGCTCTGTGATATTTGTTAAGCCAGGCTCCATATGCATGAAGGCCATGACAGGAGAAGAACACCATCAGGTAGTTTGTAAATGCAACCAACGCCAGCACAATTAATCCAGGTATCATCAGTCTTTGAGAGTGAAGGAAGAAAATAGTTATCTTCTGCCATCATGTAATGGAACAATGTCAATATAATATGTTGAATAAAGTGCAAGCTTCACATTCTGTATACTCCCCTTGTCCTAAGCCTTCACTAAACCTCTAGAATCATTTAGGGTTTTTTTTCTGCTGTTAAACATAGTGGCGGAGTTTCAGACCCATAAGGCAACTTCTTGTCTCCAAACTATGACCTATGTAAACAGTGTATAATATTATAATAATATTAATAATTTTATCTGTCAACGTTTAAAAGATGTGAGTTTTTAAATGCTTCTTTCCCTGAAATATTCAGTGTTGCATCTGAGCTCAACCAGCTTGGATGACTCACTCTCTGTCCCACAGGATGAGCCAGATGATGTTTAAAGACATGTTTACGATCCAGGATACAAAGAACCCATAGGGCAGGACAGCAGGAGAACAGTACATCCACCCATAAGCATTCCTGGAACATTAGCAAATCGGAATGTTAAAGTGAAACCTGATCCATACAATGAAACAAAAAATAAAATAACAAATATATTAGCAAAGGCCCAAAGCCCAAAACACAACATTCATTACCTTGTTATTTGTGTCATTTCACTGAGTCAGATGAGAGTTTATCTATACATACCACATACCTTCTGCAAAGAGCAGTGAAGATGTAGATGAGCATGGCGGTTAGAAAGGCGTAAATGATACCCCAGATCGAGAATGTCCAGCCTGAAGGGGTGATTTCTGTGTCATATAGGTCTGACACATTTTTTGTGGTTTGAATAAACGGGCCTAGGGAAAATTCAAACAGGCCGGTTATCTTCAGGACAAACATGACAGTGTTCCTTCCAAAAAATTGTGAACACACAGGGTAACTTGATGTTAAAAAGGCTAATTCGTTAATAGATTCGGACTGCAACTAATTGAATAATTCACTGTCTTTAGCCTTTCCAAACAAAACACAAACACTCAGCATAGCACAAAAAGTAAATCCATTAGTAAAAACGGTGATAGGTGTTTGTTCCCTGTTTAGAGCAGAATTATAAATTGCTTGACAACATGTTTTCTGTGGAGAAAATTTTAAATCACCAGTTACATATAGTAAAAGCAATTGTATTTAGGTGACTAGTAAACTTACCAATCCCAGGTCCCGCCATTGCGTTGAATGCCAGTACAATAATATAAACCATTAGTGAAAGTACTAGCAGAACCACCCTTGCAGGATTGTGATCCCCCATGGTAACAATCTGTAAAAATACAGGGTCTCTGAGCCAGGAATGAAGATGGACTGAGCCTTGAGTCACCTGAGACAGGTAGACCCACAGGGTGTGTTAAGTAAGGTAAGGGCTAAATGCGCAGGTGCAATGTGGTAATGTTTAATGGAGGGACATACACTGTGACACATGGGCTCTCACACGTGCTTCTCAAATATGTGCACAATGTAATTCCTGTGCACACATTATCTAACATCCACACATTCAGTCCACCCATAGAAACAAACACAAACACACTTTTTTCTGCATAAACAGACACTCTCTCTCTCTCTAAGTTTAAGAAAATTACACTAATTCATATCTATGCAACGTGTTTGTATGTACTTTTGTGTTTATGCTCACCACACAATGTCTGCTTTCAGGCTGATGGTCAGTTTTACTTTTAAATAGTGTCTGTGTTTTTGACCCTATGCTATTAAACCTCATGCTGGACATCATACTGCAACACAACCAAATAGCTTGACTACATTATCAAAATGTCAAAGAAAAGTTCCAATGCACATAAAGTGCCTATTGAAATCCTGGTTTACAATTTTCTATGTTGTGTGTTTTAGTCATCTAGAAGGACTGTGAACTGAAACAGAAACAGACCAAATGCTACACGGACTATGCCAGTTTGTATTCTGTTTTGAATCACTCAATGACAATTTCAATGGCAAGCAGATAACCTACTGTAAATATTCTGAACCCAATAATGTGAAAATATAGGATGGCTTACCGTTTTCCAGCCAGTCTGGCTAGAGAGAGCTCAGTTGGGCATGCAAGGTGAACTCAGGTGTTTCTCCACGAGGAGGGGCTTCTAGACAGATTGTATATTATTCAAATTTTATTCTGTCTTTGTAAGGGGATGCCACTTTTCATAACAGGAGTATTCCAGTTTTATGGTCACACGTGTATAGTACTATCACAAACAAAACTAGAAATGGCTGATTGAGATCCTTCAAAAGCTGCTGGTAATGCATTTTTTCACACACATCACATACCTTATAGCCATTATATTTTAAATGGAAGGGACCAAGTAGGCGGCTGTAAATGAGACCACTATGTGAACACTGTAGCCTACTGTAAATGGACAGAATGATGCGAATGATGCTTAATGTGAAGCTTATGCTTTCTTTTGCAGCTCTATCAGGGTGGAAAATGATTTTAAAATGTCATGGCACTCTTGACATGAAATACTTTTGAGTTAAATATTATTTTTCTACAATGACAAACATATTGAATCCCTTTCAGGTACTTTTTTATCTTTTACACTGTTGATAACAGAACAGATTAGTTGAATTTGGAGTGCACTACACATGAATTATCATTTCATAACAAGAATTATCATTTCATAACATTATTGAATAATGCCTGGCTTGTATAATACTGCTGTCCATCACGTGACCATTTCAATGATTAACCATGTGATTTGTGTGGTCGAGATTACAGAGCGTGAACTCTCCGCGATGGCCGTTCATTTTGTCAGCAAAGGTTACACAAAAAAGGGAGCGAATGCTTGAATTAATAGCATGGAACTTCAGAATCGCACATGTCCTGTTCAGCATTGCCTCTCCTTCATTCATTGTCTGCCGCGCTATTCTGTGCTCTCTTTTCATTCTTATCTTTCAAGTGCCCCTTACAAGGAGTAAGGGGTTGCATTGTTACCATTTATATTTGATAGAGAAATAATTAATAATGCTATTTGCATGGCCAACAAATAGAAGCTTAAATGAAAAGTGTTGGGATAAAAAATAGTATTTAAGCAGTAGGCTACTTTATCTTTACAGATGCTCTTAAAGGGTACAAGTGCTCAATGGAAAAATGACAAAAAAAGTGACATTATCTTAATTGGTGCATGAAATAACAAAGCAAAGACTTTTCTTTCAGAAAAGATATATCTTTCCAGCACCTCTTTATTTTAATGTAGGAAATGCACTATCTTTGGATATTTTGACATGTTTTATAACATTTTTACCATTGCTTTACATAATTTACAGATCAGCACACACACACACACACATACACACACACACACACACACACGTGGTATGTGTCAGTACCTTCTGTTTTTTTCAGACTTAGAGTAATTGCCTATCTAGATCTTGGTCTTGATAAGCCTATGCCTATGGAAAATGAATGGAAGGCAATTACGGTAAGGGCACCGTACATTAACTCTAATGCAGATTAACTTGTGAACTCACTTGCAGTTTTCCTGTCTATCTTTCATTTATGTGTATGGCTATCACACTGCTCTCTCTAGGTCAGGGACAGAAACAACTCCAGGCCACAATCAGTTGTTGATCAGGTAGTATCTCAAAGACCTCCTGGACTTTAGTCTACATTCATAACATTTTACAATCTTGCTTTAGGATGCAAGCCCCTTGCTTTAGGATGCAAACTTGTTTGTCCTATCCACTAATGTTTTTGCTGCTTTCTATACACTTGGTTAAAGGTGCTTTTCATTTAGAAAACATATTTACTGTAGCTCTATATATTAAATTAGGCAATGCAATATCATTGGATATTTAGACAATGTTTATACATTACATAATGTTTATACAGGTTTGTGTACCTCTGTCTGTTGCTTCAAATCTGCACAAACTTGTGTGGTCTGCATCTGACTCCTGTAAGATATTGCATCAAGCAGACCATCTAAAATGTATAATAATGCATTGCCAGACCTCCAATTCTCTTATAAATATCAAAGTGTCGTGCTTCATCAGCCATTTTCCAGCTGAAAGGGTCAGGGTAATATGATTGCCTACAGGACTTTGGATAATAATGTATTTTATTATTATTATTATTAATATTATTATTATTATTATTATTATTATTATTATTATTATTATCATTGAGCATTAAGAACAATGCTACTGTAGGTATTTTCTTAGCCATTGGATTACTGTCAGTTGGTTTCACTGGCCAATGTAGACTAGACTTTTTTGTTCGGTGGTTATTCAGTTTCTAATGTATGACTGAAGCTTTTGAGATGTCTGTCAATATGTGCTTTCAGTGAGGAGATACTGTATGTAATTCATTTAGATTTTCAAAAAGAAATGTATCCAGAGTTGATATATTCACATTAGTCTGCTTTGCCATTCTATCAGAAAAAAACCTAGGATTAGAAATGTTCAGATATTACAGTTGGTAATTTGATACAGTTGACCACCACTTCCTGATGAACCCTCTGCACCTTGAAGGTTGCACGGGGGCACATATCCATGACCTTATTATGTTGTTGCATAGTGTTCAGTCCTTGGTCCTCTTCTTTCTCTTTACTAAGTCACTTGCTTCCATTAGCTCCCATTCCTACACTGTTGATAAACAACTTTTTTTCTCCTTTGTCATATTAATTCTGTTTCGCATGGTATGATGGCTCTTCAATATCAATACAATACAATATAAAACTGAATTCATGAAAATGTTAATGGATATTGAGTCTTTTTTTCTCACACTGTATAGCATATATTTATCACTTTGGAAATGTGTACATTGTATAATGTTTTTTTAATATATATTCACTTTCTTTAGACAAGACATCTTGAGTTGGACGGCAAAAGCATCACCTGATGTGTCTCAGATGCTGATGTGTGTCACCTCCTGCTCTCCCACCACCCTACTACTTGTGCCCTGGACCCCATCCCCTCAAACCTCTTTCAGGCAATCACGCCTGACATCCTCCTGTTTGTCACCTCCCTTGTTAACTCCTCTCTGTCCTCTGGCTGCTTACCCTCATCATTCTAGAGGGCCTACATCACCCCACTCCTAAAGAAACCCACTCTAGACCCCTCCTGCATTCAAAACTACCGTCCGGTATCTCTCCTTCCTTTTCTATCTAAATTCATTGAACGAGCTGCCTCCAACCAACTCTCTTCCTTCCTCTCACAGAATAACCTGCTGGACCCCCTTCAGACCTGGCCACTCGACGGAGCCTGCACACCTCTCCGTCAATGAGTCCCTTCAGGCTGCACGAGCAACCTCCCTCTCCTCTGTCCTGATCCTTCTTGACCTCTCTGCGGCGTTCGACACGGTCAACCACTCCATCCTCTTAGCCTCCCTGGCATCTACAGGAATCTGTGGCACAGCCTTAGAGTCAATTAAATCTTATCTCTCTGGCCGGTCCTCCCAGGTGTCCTGGGCTGGAAGAGTGTCAACCCCTCGCCCCCTTGTTACAGGAGTCCCCCCAGGGCTCAGTCCTCGGACCCCTCCTCTTCTCCATTTACACAAGATCCCTTGGCCCTGTTTTCTCTGCTCATGGCATCTCGCATCATTGTTATGCCGATGACACCCAACTCTTTCTCTCCTTTCCCCCATCAGACACACAGGTCTCAACCCGTATCTCCGCCTGCCTGAGAGACATCCAGAGCTGGATGGGCAACCACCATCTAAAGCTCAACCCAGGTAAGACGGAGGTAATCTTCATCCCTGCTCTAACCTCTCCCTTCTCCGATTTTTCCATCTCACTAGGGGATACCACAGTGACCTCATCCCCTAGTGCAAGAAAACTTGGAGTGGTGATGGACAACAGACTGTCCTTCTCCGAAAACATCGCTACGGTGACCCGGGCGTGCAGGTTCTTCCTGTACAACATCCGGAGAATCCGACCCTTTCTCACCACCTACTCCACTCAGCTCCTTGTCCAAGCAATGGTCCTGTCCCGCCTGGACTATTGTAATTCTCTGCTGGCTGGCCTTCCAGCATCTGCCATCAGACCCCTACAACTGATCCAGAATGCTGCAGCCCGTCTGGTATTCAATGTTGCCAGACATTCACATGTCACCCCCCTACTCAGCAACCTCCACTGGCTGCCTGTTATGGCTCGCATCAAATTTAAAACTTTGGTGCTCGCGTACCAGGCAGATAAGGGATCAGCCCCTGTATATATTCAATCACTCATCAAGACCTATACACCAGCAAGACCCCTCCGTTCTGCCACTTTGTGCCGTCTGGTGCCTCCCCCTCGCCACACCTGCACTTCCCGCTCACAACTGCTGTCTGTCCTGGTCCCACGGTGGTGGAATGACCTCCTGGTGGATGTCAGAACGGCAGAGTCTCTGACCTCTTTCAAGCGCAAACTGAAGACTCATCTCTTCAGGCTACACCTCTCCCTCCCTAACTCACCACCATGATTAGCCTTATATATGCCATAGACTGTAATGGCACTTATATAGTTGTATAGATGTTGTTTTTTTTGTATTAGTTATCGTATTGTTGTACTCGGGGTATTCTAGCTGCCAACTGTGGTATGCTAGTTTGGAAGTTGATGTATTCTTCAAGGGTTCCGATTATATCTGTATGGTTACACTAGGACTCGGAACTGTACTGTCCTCTCAGGTCCTCTCTGTGCGGAGTTTGCATGTTCTCCCCGTGTCTGCGTGGGTTTCCTCCGGGTACTCCGGTTTCCTCCCACAGTCCAAAGACATGCAGGTTAGGCCGATTGGAGAGTCTAAATTGCCCGTAGGCATGAGTGTGTGAGTGAATGGTGCGTGTGCCCTGCGATGGACTGGCGACCTGTCCAGGGTGTATTCCTGCCTTTCGCCCAATGTACGCTGGGATAGGCTCCAGCCCCCCTGCAACCCTGATCAGGATAAGTGGGTTCAGATAATGGATGGATTGATGTTACAAGCACACGTTAGCTGTATAGTGGCATTTATTTTATTTTTGCAATACTTAGTGTTGGTTTGTCTTGTTAATTCTATAATTGATTTTAAATGGGTCTTCTGTGCCTTCTTGAAGATACTCTTGAAGTCACTATGGATAAGTGTATCTGCTAAGTGATTGTACTGCAATGCACTGTAATGTAATGCTCTTTTTATTTAATAACACTAAATTGACAGTACCCGGGGTTTGTTTGTTGTCAAAATATTTTATTCATGACTAGATATCAAGATACGCTGCGAGACAAAATGCAAAATGTTTATGTACAGCCTTATTTAAGAAAAAATAAATTTTAATGATAATGTATCACCTTATTTTCAGAAACTGATAAAATGTAATGTGCGAGTAAGCATCAGCATATGCGATCCATTTGATTATGGATTTTGATTATGGATATGGATTTTTCTTTTGCTATATAAAACATTCTCCAAGGGTCTAATGTAACTATACTGTAACTTAAATTCATCTTTTACTTCTCTACAATTAACCCTGGGGAGATTCTGAAATACATTGCAATATTTCCATTAAAATGCTGCAGTGATTTAACTTGTCGAATTAGTCTTCCCTTATAGTGCACATACCAGCATGTAAACCAGGCGTTCCTGAATTACCATTTCACATGACCTGAGAAACATGAGAATAGACCATTTTGGAATGGAGTCAAGGGTAACGGTTTTCATTTGCCCCAATGCAGAATTAGACCAACTATTTAGCATATAATATAAATGCTAATGTAACCACTTTTTCAAAGTTAACAATGTTTTCAGCTTCTCAAACTTTGGAACAGACATTCTAATAGAATAAAATCACCACTATTAAGTACAATCTTAAAAAAATTGTCAAGTTGTACTATGCACATAGTCATAGAGTTAGTCACAGTTCAATCAGTTCAAACTGCGTATCCACACACAACATCCCTAACAAATCACAAGCAGCAGGGATATTGGTTATACTGTAGATACATTTCAGAAGAACATGCCATTCATTCAGAAACCAAATTATAAACTTAATGTATACTTAATGAATATAATGTAATGCACAAAAACATTTCTATGATCATTTCTTGGTCCAGTTAAAGACTGAATTTCACACACAAAAGGAAGCAAACGCACAGAACAACCTGCTCACGACATCTTGTCTGAGAGTAAGACTAAGCTCACGGGTGAAAATGCACAGCAATCTTATTTACACAATCCCAGCAGTGAACTACAAGGAAGTCGCTTTGCGGAGGACTGGTTCTTCTTCTACCGGGATGGGAGAGAACCCTGGGTCCTACTTGACTCTGGGTTTGAAGTTGAGGGCTCTACTGTTAATGCAGAACCGCTGGCCTGTGGGGTCTGGGCCATCTTCAAAAACATGTCCAAGGTGGGCATCACACTGCAAAAAAACAGAAATTAAGTCAAACAGGAACAGATAGTGCTCTACCCTGCTGAAAAAAAAACAGCTCAAGCTAGGTTTTGAATAGGCTGGTAGGTGGTTGACCAGTTCAGAACAGCACCCAGCTTGACATGGTTTAGCTGGTTGACCAGTTCAGACCAGCTCCCAGCTTGACATGGATTGAGTTTTCACTGCATTCTCAGTGCAAAGCAAAAACTTTGATATTATGATACTGCACAGTGTAATCCGATTTACTGTGTATCTGTGAGGTAGGCTAGCTAGGTAGATTTCTAAATTAGCATGCTCCCAGTTACTGGGCAAATTAATTAACCTTAATTTAGCTGCAAACATTATGGTCACAGAATCTTACATATCAATTTTCTCTTAAGGTTTAATATGATATTGTATTGCCGAATTATCAAATTAGTCCATGACAAAAGTAATATTGAACTGGTAAAAAATAGCTATGACATATGCTTATTTGAGGGAAGCCTTTTCCTCATGTTTCGATACAGAAATGAATGGAATAACTTCCCGTTGTGAACTTATCCTATTGGTCCTATTGCTCACATGTTTGCAAATGGCTTCTGTCCCAGTACTGCCCAGTGAGTTGTCAGGGCGACGCAGAATGTTGGAGTGGCTCTCGTCTCCCTCCCATGCTCCATGTGCCTCCTTAAAGGACGGCCATCCAGTACCAGAGTCGTACTTGGCTTCCGAGCTACATGAGAAGACAACAAAGCTTTCTTGGTTTTTACTATAGAAAATGAATAAACTATGAGAGTTAATAATCATAAGAAGACTGGAGATAACAAATATCTAAATATTATTTATCTGTTTATAATCTGAATAATAAACATATGTTCAGATTAATAAAATTACAAATCCGAATCTAAGCTCAAGAAATCATTGGGAAAGCAACATATAGGCCATTACAGCAGCACAGCAAAAGCTAGAGCTGTGTGACAGAGGGGAAATTAATGGGAAGTAAATGCAGCACCAAATAAGACAAAATAAAAGTCTTGGTCGGCTTCATTAAAAACCGTTATACCAAGTGCTTGTAAAACTTAAATGTACCACCAGGGGGCAACAATCAAATGTCATTCACTTGACCTACATCAGCGACTACAAATATTGCATTATGTTTGCGAGTGGGGAAAGCATTCTCTGAGCTGTTGTTAATGTAAACATTTTGTTCAATTTGATATCATAAATGTGATGATGAGTCAAGGTTTTGAATATTGCCGCATATGACCTTTTAACCATCTGATATTCAAACTGTTCATGGACTTCCATTTGAAGTAGGAATGGTAATGGTAAATGGTAAATAATGATATAGTGCTTTTATGCAAAGCACTTTACAATTAATACCTCTCATTCACCCATTCACACACATACACCAAAAGTGATAGGCTGCCATGCAAGGTACCAACCAGCTTGTCAGGAGGAAATGGGGTTAGGCGTCTTGCTCAAAGACACTTCAACACACACAAGGTGTGTCAAACCAGCAACCTTTGGACAGCCAGACTGCCGCTCTTACCTCCTAAGCTGATGTTGCCCTCTCAGGAAAGATTATAAAGTTGTCTAATTCTGCTGAGTCCACTCAAATTCATAACATTTGAATTAACCTTGCCGAGAAGTTGTAGTGTTCCCTTGGTTTTGTTAAACAAGGAAAAGATTTGTATATGAATGAAATGACATCATCATGACTTAAATGTACCAACTCAAAAGCCTTTATGCAAATAAATCAATTCACAAGCAACTCACAATCAAATATTTGTATATGACTGTATGGTTTGGTAGCACCACTGAGTTGTTTGCAACCAATTACTTAAGTGTAGACATTTCTGACAACAGATGTGAAGGGTTGTATATAAAATTGGCTGTGAGTACTAAAAGAGCGCTCTGTTTTCTGAGAGTCATTTAGCTTGTAGTGACTGTCAAATTTAGCCTGCATGAATCATAAATACCATCCTTGCAGTCAAACCTTAAGAGCTACTTACTGAAGAGTGTAAGTGGCACACCTAATTTGTGCTTGTGTGAATGAGTAAAATGCACACCGTTGTGGGCTATTCAAAGGCTCGGTGTTCATGTTTATTGACAGTGTAGTCTGTAAGAATTTGGACAGTGGAACAAATTCTGTTCTTTTGGCTCTGTACTCCACCACAATGGAGGCAAAAGTGAGGGCTGTCACCATTCATTTGAGGGCATTTACATTTATATCAGGTTCTCCACGTCGGAATTACATCCCCTTTTATAAATAGTCCCCCCATTTTAGGGGACCAAAAGTACAGTCTGAATAGTCACATGTATTCAATTGCTTCCTTAGTGCTGGTATAAGAAAGCTTTCAGTATCTAGTTTTCATTGGCTTTTGATTGCCTTGCCTTCAAATGGTGTTTGTCAACATGATGACCAGCATGAGTTGTACCAATGAAAGTCAAGGAAGCCATTATGAAATAAGAAAAAAAGTCAGAGACAGAGGCCAAACAATAGGCTTACAAAAAAAGGTTTGGAACATCATGAATGTAATTGTAATTCCAACACAGATCATGCAATATGAATGTAAACATTTATTTGGTCCTCTGTAGATATGAGGGAGCTTACCTGAAGAGTGGTGTGTCACAGCAGATGCAGTGGTACATTCCAACCTCATTATGGTTCAGGTAGATCCCACTAAAGGGCTAAACAGATTGGACACAGACATATTTACAGAATGTTATTAACCAATTAAGTATCTTTTCTTGACCCAAGTTTGAAAATGGCATACCCAAAATAAAATGGTCACTATTCTTGACCCCTTGAGCAAAGTTACAGAAGCCCAAACACGGTGAAAAAGGAAGCTTTTATTCTCACTGAAAAGATTTTCTGCTTTTGAATGGATACATATTATTGTGGCTGCAGTTAGAGACACAGTAGAGCCACAGCCACAACACAGAGTGAGATGAAATAACCCACTGAATATGTGGTATTTTGTGGAACTGTTAAATGCTTATTCTATTTCAAACATAATATTATATTTAGTATGACCCTGGAAATAATGTTCAGAATTCAATTTTGAACACATCCAGCAAAACAGTGTGAGTGTGTTCCCCCGCTAAATCAGCAAATTTCAACAGGAAACAATGAATATGGTAAGAAACCATGGTTTGTTTACTCACCTCCTCTGTACCTTTCTCTCTGGTAACCACATATTGCTCTGGAGTTAGCTTCTTCTTCCAGTCAGTGGATATACCCGTCTCATCATAACGTGTCAATGATCTCAGTGCTGGATAGACAATTAGGCGTGAGCAACATGGACTAAAAATGATCTTAAGACAACATTTCTCAGCCCTTTGGATTACACATTATAGGCCTGAATGTTTGTTCACTACTTTAAAGTCTTTTATTTCTGTACCATAACATAATATTGGACGAAACTTAACAGTTCCCTTGCTTATTATAAATGAGTTAAAAGTGCTATAAGTGCTAAATGCCACTGTGAAACACCATAATAAAACGATGTATTGAACACAGCAGCAACTTTGTTGATTTTAACCCACTACCTACTGCCATTCGCATATGTCCTATATTCTCACCCAGTCACGGCCCATGCCACATAATGCTCATGAGTCATGACGGCACTGAAATGAATGCAGGCCTTGCCAATGATCTATATTTCACCCCTAGTGATTGCACATGCCAAATAAAGCTCATGAGTGCACTTGAATCAATGCAGAAGCAGAGGATGGATGTGCGGATGCAGATTATTGCCATTCAATAGATCCTCTACATAAATTCACTCGTAATTTGTTTGGGCATGACAACATGGTGTCACACAGTGTTTCACAGAGTAACGTGCACACCTCCACCAATAAATATACATGAAAAATAGCATCAACATGTGCACTAAAAGATTTTTTTAATAAATAAATGAACTTCCTGAAATTATTTTTTGGGAAGAAATAATTGCAGTTGAAACGTAAAATGAGAAACCCTTCCAATTACAAACAGCAAACATATTCACCTATTCCCTATGCATTGGTGTGGAAATCGATGTAACAGTGTGGGTGGTTCATTCCTCCCCTGTCCCACTGACTCCAAAGAAGCTGAGATGTCGGCTAATTGTTTTTTATTTTAAAGTGCGTATGATCTGGCACAGGAATACAAATGAAAATATTAAAACGCAAACCAACTAGAAAATTGGTATGCTATATTAACTTACATTGCCCGCGAGTAATACATATTAGGCCCTAGTATTCTATTTTTGGAAAATCAAACTGCCTGGAAAATAAGACGGATGTGCACTTTTTATGGTGGCAATTTCCTGTGAATGAAACTCAGACAATTGCAGCGATCACTTGGACTGGTGGATATTTAAATCAAATATAGCCTACGCCAGTTCTTTTTTAAATGCACTTTGAGTGGAAAATGTGCAAGGATTTAAAGTCTGCGTAGCCTCACACATGAATCGCATACTGCTATCATCGATTACTCAGTTTAGATTTATTTTCACAGCATCACAAATAATCACAAACGCATGAAGCAGAATGCCATCGAGAGGTCAAACGGAACCAGGACATACGGTCCAAATATAAGCACTTACCTGAACTTGTACAAATTGGACGATTCACTCTCGAACACCGTAATGGCAGTACAGGTTTAGCAGCGGCTTCTTTCAAAATAAGAAAAGAAGATCTTAAGAGAATACGAGACATGTTCCCCTTACTGAATCCACACAGTAAGCTCGCTTACGGTCACGCTGCCAATAGACGAATGCAGCACACTAACCGCCTACTGAACTTATTTGAACGGATGCATATGAGAGATACTTTACAAAAGCCGGTGACGCCCCCTCGCAGTGCTGGCATGGAGGCCATACCCAATTTCACGGTCATGGCAAATTAATCAGAAACCTCAATAAAAATTCCTTTGTTAAGTAAGATGTTAATTATACAGAAACCTATTTAATACAATTTAACATTATCGCAATATTTTTAAGTAAACGTTCCTCATTGACGCTAAATACTACTACTACTACTAATAGTAATAATAATAGTTGCTGTTGTCATTATTATTATTAATAATAATAACAACAATCATAATAATATTCTTAAACAAGTACAATCCCATTCACTTGTTTGTAATATAACGGCATGAGTCTTTAGTTTTCCCCTAAATTAAATGTCAAATATAATCAGTGTTATGAAACACCAACAAGAAAACAAGTGATCCTCACGGTTCAGTTAAATGTGTTAAATAGCATTTTAGTTTTTTAGAAATATTCTACATTAAGGGTGGATATTGTACATATTGTAAATATAGTGTTTGAGAAATTTACCTATACATGTCATTGGTTGATTGAGATAAAATAATCCATGTACATATTTAGTATATCGAGCTCTACAGACCTTTGAACATGCAGTACAAATAAAGATACAAGATAAATAGAGATCCACCTTGTCCTGACCTCATTGATTTTGCATAGCAGTGAATGTGTTTTTTCCCTGGTCTGTGACGAGTGTGGTATTTGGACCTGTTTTAGCCAAATATTGTACAATGGTCATTCAAGAAAAATAAACACAGTAGATGTTCCAAATAAATCTTGTGTGGTGAATGCACCTCTCAAACCCTGCTAAATGAACCACTCGAAACCGAATGCAAGGCAATTGTGATTTAGCCAGATCATTCAGCTTGCTTTTCCATGCATTGTTGCAGACTCCACAGCCAATGCTATACTGTATACAAGATAACATATAGCCTGTATATACCATATTAACTTTTTTCATTCATATTTTAAATGATGTGCAGAAACAATGAAAGTTGAGATTCATAAATAGCTAAATATTTTCTAATCCATTTGGGCTTTTATTTCAGCAGGAACATGAACATAAAACAATAAAAATCAGTGCACTACAAACATTAAATCGCACACAATATTCATGAACTTAATAAATATTTATCACAATACATAATTAACAATATATGTTAATCATTAACAAAATGTAAATGTTTCTGTGTAAAACAAATGCTTTACACAGGATAGCTGTAGGCTATGGGGATTAATAATGAATAGTCGTCACAAGAAAAAAAGTCAATCACACCCAGGTGACTGAGTTGTTGAGATCTTGTTGACACTTACACCCAAACAAAAACGCAGATGGACCGCAAAGCAGTTGGGGAGGGAGATGGGTTTTAAGGAAGGTCGGAGTGGCCAAGCCTAACGGTTTTATTTTCTGAAACACTGTGGACACAGACTCATAGATCCGCTTCAGTCAAGTTTAAGCCTGTTCGCCTCCAACTGTAGCATATTGACAAAATCTTGCTTCCCCACCGGGAATAAAGTCCTTCACTCCTTACGTAATTGTTGAATTTTCGTCCAACACATTCATTTGCACTGCATTTTCAGTAGCAGTACTGCTTCAAAATGTGAAGTGTGTAGCATTAGCACAATAGCGCAAAGTCCAGCTAGCATCATTCTGTTCCCAGTCATAGGCCAGGGCATTACTCCACGATTTCATTTGCTTTCAAATGGTCTGGTACTGAATGGCTGCAGGTGAGTCGCTTCTCAGAAGGTTCCCCGGAGTGTGCAGGAGGTCGACGACGTAGGTCCGAGGTTGCGGATAGCGTCCCGGGGCCTTCAGGGGGCTCTCCATGAGCCGGACTTCGTTCCAAGCGCGGTTGTAGTCTCCGCGGACCAGGCTGCAGCTGACCCCGATCCTATCTGCCAGAGCCTAAGAAAAGGGTGTGTGAGGGGGGGTAAGGATAGATGACACACTGGCCTCGCTTACAGCTGGGTCTCCACCCTGTGGCCGGAGAGGGACCAATCATGCGTGCGATGGTGCCACATGTTCATTAATTAATGAGGCAATTACAGGTCCACCTGCCCAGAGAAGGAGAATGTCCCTGCTGTCAGGGGAAATGACCTCGTAACCCAGCAGGTTTTACACTGAGCGTGTGGAGAAGCAAGTGCAAACATCCCCACATTAATCTGATGTATCTAACAGGAGCATTGCATCCAAGGAGAAACAAATAGTTTTTGCTGTACATCTGTGGAAACATACCACAACCTTTCCTGCCATATTGCTTTATTATAGTTGGGTTGTTGTAATGTTAAACATGTAGTGGCCTACATTCACATATTTTAAAGAGACAAAATTTACATTTTATTTATTTATTTATTTATTAGTTTGCGAACCCCTGCCCTAATGGTGCTCCTGTGGGTTGCGTGGGAAGAGGCTACCTTGAACAGAAGGGCCCTGTGGTAGAAGGTGCCCTTCCTGATCTTGCCGATGGGGATGACGTTAGACTGGAGCTCCAGCTTCAGCTCGCTGAGGTGCAGCTCCCACAGGAAGTGATGCAGCTTCTCCCGGTCCACAGCCCCGCCCATGGAGTCACTCACCAGCCTAAGAACCACCGACACAGTCAAAGATCCAGCATCTGTGTGATGTCTTCATTTGTTCCATGTTTCTTCCATTTTTACATAAAACGCCTAGTCTTTTGTTTCATTAAACAAATAACAGAGTGAATGCACCAGAGATATGAATAACCAAGGTTTTATATTCACCTAAGGGTTCATACTTTTAACACTTTCAAAACTGGATTCATTGCATGTTCTATAATAATGCCTGTTTATAAATCCAAGGATTTCAGTCATCTTCTGTCAGTTGAGAAAGGCATGCACTGATCAATATTCTGTACAACAGTTCTTGTGAGTGCTTTCTTAGAGTGCTTAATATTTTCTCATCATGTGCAGTTATAGCAAGCTAAGCCTTCGCCCATTCATCTGCATTCAAATGGCAGCTCATGCTGTTCAATCCTTCACGGATCCCCTAAAGGGACATCAAAAGAAATGAAATTGTGAACACAAATTACTAAATCGTGCGCAAGACCTTAGTAATTCCTGCACGCAATTGACTTTTCCTATGTCCCTTTAGGGGCTCTGTACTCTTTCAAACACACTGTAATCAATTTTCTTTGCAGCCAGGCCTCTCTGAACAGGAAAAAATGCATACATGTACAATGAGTACATCGGGTTGTTAAGACATATTACACATTAATCAGTCCCAACAGCCCCAAAATAATCTTCACTAATGTGGAGTATTGGGTTCTCGAGCCATTTGGTAAGGGTGCTTGCTGTGAGAGGGTAGGCTTGCCTCCATAGCATACTGTAGACATTACAAGCTATGCCATGGGCTATGACTGTAATAGAAATGACCAGGAGTCCAAAGCAGGAAGATAAAACATCATCTCACCAGTAGAGGTGGAAAGTTCAGAGGTCAGAAAGTAGAAGTCCTGCCATGTGTTTCTTCCACCAATGAAGTTGATTTCACCGATTAGTTCTACCCCCTGGGTGAAGAATTGTGCTAATAAGCAAATCCAGGTGTGACTGGAACAATATACTGGGGAGGACTTTTACTTTCTAACCTGGTTCTGACTCCCCACCAGGAAGTGTCATGTCACTGCTGTCTTATCTCCTTCCAACAAGGCCCCAACAGGGCACACGTTCTGATTGAGACACGTCTCTCCTCGGTTGAGCTCTAGCTCTCTCCTGTAGTACTGTTAGATCTGCAGGCACTGGAGGAGTACCCCAACTGCTGCACTTCTTCCATGGCTATATACACTCAGTGAGCACTTTACTCAGTGAGGTATTTATTAGACTTCTACTGCTGTCTGCTTAGTTATGATGCATTGTGTGTTGAGTGAGTGTACGTTGAAAAAAATTAAATAACACAAAATTAAAAATTAAATTAAATGCTTGCACTCATACTAATAATGAGTATAACTCGAATAAAGTACTCATGTTTTCTTAATTGGTGTAGACCAGAGTACCCTCAAATCCAAATCCAGGTTCTCTTTTCTTTCAGGTAATTAGTGCTACTAATTGGCCAGACCGTTTTCACACCTGACTCCCAGGTAAAGGGAGGGTGGAAAAGCAGTAGTTCTCAGCCCTTGAGGGCCGTGATTTGCCAATCCCTGATGTAAACCAGTGGAGGAGACTTTGCCCTACGGCAGTAGTCTTCATTCCTGGTCCCGGAGAGTCTCCTGGCCCAGTGAGCTGCGGGGTGTGCAGGTTTTTGTTTTTGCTTTAATAGCAGCAACCAATTCAGACCCAAGAAACTAGGCAAGGTGAGTGAAATCAACTGCCTTCATTTATAAATTAAGTGCTGAGTAACAACAAAAACGAGCACAACCTGTGGCTCTCCAGGACCAGGAGTGAGGACCACTGCGCTATGGAGTGCAGGGGACTCACTGGGCCAGGACGATGCACTGTTCCCTCTCATCCCGGAGAGGCAGGACGGTCTTGGCCGCCTCTGTGACCAGGTCTTGAAACTCTACGTCGTACGGCGGGGCCCAGGGCTTTTCCACTGCCGCCTCCACCGCCCTACTTTCCTCCTCATCCTTCTGCTTCTCGTCCTCCTTCCTTCTGCTCTTAGCCCTACTGTTACACGCAGGACGGGAGGGATACACAAGTCAGATGAACAGCTGACACAGAACTGTTGCATAAACTCCATACATCCAAAACTTTTGTAAAGCCTGTTTTAAATCAAACAGTCGACCTGAGATTTAACATGGTCAGTTTTTGAAGCGCTAGCTGGGGAGAGCAGACATTCTAAAAGTGGACGGCACACACAGCCAAGACTTTCTTAAAAATCATTTCTAAAACCGTCTCGTCTCAAGTCAGCGGTTTGATGTAGACTGGAAATAAGTTTGACACTAACCTTTGTAATTATAATGAGTTATTTAGCTGATGCTTTTATCAAAATGACTTACATTAGACTAAGCAGGGGACAATCCCCCCCAGAGCAATGAGGGGTTAAGGGCCTTGCCCAACAGCTGTGGGTACAGTCATGTAACTTAGCTGCCCTACTAACTATGTATCTTTATACACTTCACGGTACAGCATTCAAGCCATCAACATCACACGGGTGGCTAGTAATCATTTGTTTTTTAGTTATTTTGCGGCAAAACAATTAGGCTACAAGATGATCATATCAAACTTTAATTGATCCCCAATGACAAAATGTCCCCCACTTAATTGAGCTGACACACGACGTACAGAACTAATTAAAAAGAAAAATAAGAAAAAGAAAAGTAGATCCCAGGTGTAGAATCCAGCTATGACCACCTTGAAATGACCAACTACCAGCTGTTTCAAAACATAGCTTGAGCTGTTTTTTTTCAGCAGGGATAAAAACAGTGCAAACCCACAGTTGTAGCAGAACATGCCGATGGCCCTGTTTACGTCCCTCACCAAAGGGTTTTACTGCTGCTCTTGCTCAGGACGGATGAGGACCGGGTCGGGACCAGGCTATCCTGCTGCTTGTCTTCCGGCAAATCTACAGATACCCTGGAACAAACAAGGGCTTTGTACTGCAAATATACACCAAGGACATGCATGTATTTACACACACATGCACACACACACAGCCAGGCACACATACACAAATTGCACACTAATTGATACAGATGACAATGCAACAATACACGCACATAGCCATGCATGTATTTACACACACATGCACAGACAAACACACACACAGCCATGCACACATTCAAAAACACATATGCAAACACAGACAACAATACAACAACACACACAAAGCCACACATGGAACACTAAATATGCACACAGACACACAGAAGCTCTAACATTTGTGCGTTATCCCCAGTTGGAGACAGAAGGTTTTAGCTCATCCTCAGATCAGTGTATACAAGCTATGGCATCCAGCCCCAGCACTGTGATCAGGCTTACGTTCTGGCATACAGCGATTCTCCACAGAGCTCTGCTGCAGCACGGCTCTGCACGCTACACAAATGCGTAAATGTGAACCCCAGACTGGGAAGGAACAGCTCAGGCCAACCAGAGGCCAACCAGCAGAGGGGCAAAACAAAGCAGGGGGTAATTGCATTTGAACACAAGTGGCCTTTATGCTGGCTTGGCTGCAGCACCGAAGAGCTACTTGAGATGCTGCACCTACACAACAGAACTAGCAAGGGGTGTTATTGTTCTTATCGCAATTGAGCCATTCTCATAATTCTGGACTTAAAACATGGTTTTAGACAAAGTATTAAGTGTACTGAAACATAAAGATGTGAGGTGCTAGATGCAGACCTAAAAGTAATAACGTGTACGCTGCTGGAATTACGTAAGAGAGGTAGCAACAGTTCTTTTTAATATTCAAGAGGTAATGCGCCAGTGCAAGGCTTAATCAAGCAGAAACACCAGGGGCTTAAAAACCCATTCTGTTGCCCTTTATTTCACAAAGACTTGGTTCCTTTCTACATTTATTTCCACAAAATTAGTCAACGTTAAAGAGGTTGATTTCACAGAAGACATTAAAACCCAACTTATGCAATTCGCTATCCAAAAACAATTCACTGGCAAACACAAACACACTACTGCTGTTTCAACAACATTGTTTGAGTACTTTTTAGGCAATTCACGGCACAGTAAAAGTTATGTCATGTCTACGGCTGGACAATTATGTGCAAGTGCATTGTCTCACCAAATCTGTGTCTATTACTTTTTAATTAAGAAATTATAGTGTGATGTATGATATATTCCAGATAACTTGGTGGAGGAAAAGTTCAGAAAGTCAACTTTAACACGGATGTTAGGCATATGGCACTCTAATCAATAGCAACTTACATTCTTTGTACACACAAATTTAGGTTACAAAGGGTACAAGGGCAGTGCTCCACTTGTGAATCAGACCTATAACTTTATAGTTGCAAACACTGTTCCTGAACAATTATACTACACTGACACCAAGTTCTTTATTTTAGCTGTTAATGCCAGAAAAGACATCTAAACTTACTACAGTCTATTTATTTCCTGTTAGACAGCCTGGAAGGGGACATATGTATGTAGCTACAAGCCCAGGACCATACTTACAGCTGCTCAGGTTTTCCATTAACTGCAATGACAGGGCGATGCTGGTTGACTTCCTGCTTAGACAGCTCTTCCAGCGTGAGGACCCGTTGACCCGCGTGTGCCTGTGTAAAAACACGGAAAGAAAGAGGGCAATGTGCAGGGCTAGGGTGTGTCCTCACTATCAGGGGAGGCGCCGTTGCACAGAAGTCACAGCAATAAGTGAACGACCTTGTCCAATAACAATAAGCACACATCCAAAGTCTTTACCGCAGGCGCTAGGCTAAAAAGAAGAACGCAAATCTAGAAAGTAATACCCGTACCTATTTATGCACGCTGCTATTAATGCTAATGCTATATCTATTAACGTGACTGATGACAACTAAACTTGTAGAAACGTTGTCTTGCTCGCTTTAATAAATATATTACCAGGAAGAATTAATAGCACTGTGCGGGTATTACTTTCTAGCTTGAACTACCTTGCCCGGGTCATAAAATCCATCCACTGTGATGTTGGTGGAGGACAGGTAGCCGGCCAGGCTGTACTTCACAGAGAGGTTGCTGTCGAGCAGCCTCTGAAGGGCCGCTTCACTGAATTTGCTCTGGCGGTTGGGAGAGGAGTTGACCTCCTGTAGGATTTCCAGGGCTCTGAAAGATAGCATGACCCATGTAATTAATCTGTTACTGTTTAGCAATTCATTCACATTAATTATATTGCAGGTCTTCACTCGCTGCGGATCAGAGTTCAAAATGCTCTACCCAGTTTGAAACGAGTGCCTGACAATTATTTATGAAAAACTAATGCCATCTAGTGGCGCTTATGAAGATTCTCATCTTATTAGTGATCTCTTTACATATAATCTCTTCAATTACTGTATTAAAGCCAGAGAGTATCACTGGGGTCTCCTACAGACATTGGATTTATATCAGCTCTTTCAATAATGCAAGAATAAGTATAAAAATATTACAATTCGGGTCTCACCCCAGCTTGCACATCTCGATGGCAGTAGGCTCATCACTGGCACAGACTCGTACAGCCCAGCATGCATTTGAACGGACCTCTGCATTATTTGAGTTCAGCAGCTTGATTAGGGGAGCCAGGCCACCAGCATCTCTCAGCTGTAGGGCAGAGAGTGCATCATTACTGTCAACAGAATTCCTCTTCACTTGAGCAACAGGTAAAATATCACAACTAAACATTAACGATGCTGTGATTCCAGGTGAATGTTTTTTGCTACTTCTTGAAAAGACTGTTCAAGAAGATCTATGGCTCTATACTGATATTTTAAAATAACTCTAAACTGTATTTTGTATTTTAAAACTGAAATTTCATAAATTTC
This sequence comes from Conger conger, assembly GCF_963514075.1. Lineage (NCBI taxonomy): Eukaryota > Metazoa > Chordata > Actinopteri > Anguilliformes > Congridae > Conger > Conger conger. The sequence continues at coordinate 49,540,254 of NC_083763.1, read as the reverse complement.
ATATTTACATAGGAGTTACTTGAGTAATATGAATTACACTTTCTTTTTTTTTCTGGAGTGTACTGAGCAAAACAGCAATAAATTGGTGCAACTGGTATACAGCCAGCTGTGTACTTATATAGACATGACAAAAAGGAGTGAAACAATTGTCATTAACAAGAAATACAACAGTTGTTGTATACATTGTATTTCTTAAAGTAAGAGTTATGATTAGCTCAATACAAAAAAGAAACAATCCCTTCAGCATAAATCCCAACCTCTCCATTATTGACACCGGGTTCAAAGGACCTATTCAATATTAAGTCACCGTTAGCTCATTAACGGTACACCTAAGAGACGCTATGAGTCGGTGAGCAGGTTACTCACATCAGCCCTGCCTTCTGCGTCACAGACGAGAGCCGCAACAGCCAGGGTGGTGCTGGCGGCCACACGGGTGTTAGCTGCCCGCAGGGGCTCAACCAGAGCCCGAATGGCACCGTGGGCCAGGGCGCTGCAGCGCAGGGCCTCCTGGGCGGCCATGTTGGTGAGAACAGCCGCTGCGTGCGCCACGGCCCCCTGGCACCGGTCCTGCAGCAGCTGCACAAGAAACTTATCCCCCTCCGCTTCATACACGGCACTGCCGGGAATGTTTAACTGCGTTAACGCCATTCATTTCAAATGACACCCCAGTGTTATTAAGAGATTTGGTCATCCGCATAAAAAGTACTAAATTGGACAAGTACAGGTTCCGCAAAATGCTATGACACATATTGCGCTCAAGTATTGTAGTTCAATAATCATTTAAGCATTTTACTCATAACCTCTTCTCTTTATTGAATGTGTTTGCTCATCATCAAATACATTAAGAAAAGCTCCAAAACATTTTTACAAATGCAGCTATGTTGCACTAAGCTAAACTAACTACCAGTCAGCAAGCATTAGCTTTTCAGGCGGCATTTGGCTCCCAAAAATTTCTGTCCAGTGCCCATATTACAGCTTGTGATTTTGTTTCAGTAGCTCCAAATTTTGCTCTCTAGCACTCCTGCACAGGCCTCTTGTTCTTTGTGAGGTCTGTAAAAGACTAGTCCCTCCCATGATTACAAATCCCTTTTAATACTTGTAGGATATATTTTTCCCCTTGTATTACACACTGCACAAGGCACACAGATCACAATAACATACAAGCGTAAATGTACTGTTGATTTACTCTGTTGTTATTACAATCGCACTTCAGGGCCTAATGTCGGCACCACAGGGGGTCCTTCCTGTCACACTGACTCACTCTTCTCAACAACCTTTGGAAATGTGCCAAAGTCACAGCGTGGGCTGTTTAATTTCCTTCTGCAACCCATCGCAGCTTAACAGATGACCAATTTAGCGAAACAACAAGTAGCACCAAGTTCTGGAGCGCTCCATGGGGGACGTGTGAAAGAGCCCCAAATCCCTTAAGTACAAATTTATCCTCTTCGGTCACAAAAAGTTACAATTAAATTACTTCTCACGTCCTTCATGAACACAAATACGCTGCAGAAGGCACCGAAGTTGCTCTTTTAATGGTCCTTGCAAGAACGATTACAGACTGTGATGTGTGTGTCCAAACAAAAAGACTTAAGAGTTAACAAAATAGCTTGTAAATTTAAGAAAAAGCTATCTAGCACACAGTGGCAATGTAACGTGCATGGCTATTGTCAAACACACGCATCACCACACACAAGGTCAGGGCTGCGGTGCACTCTCTCTGATGTTTTTATACCACGCTGCAACAGTATGTGAAGATGGATACTGTAAAGTGAAGGAGATACAGTCAGGAGTACAGAGAGATCCCATGACATAATGGCAGATATTGACATATTTTTATATATAAGTGTTGCAGTGAAAATATTTTCCAAAGATTTTTGGATTCAAAACATATTTTTCAAACAAGTATTTGATATAATTTATTTATATTGAACATCTTAGAGTGCAGGTTTCAGCATTGTAGGATAAACCTAGGGTTCTTGATATTAAGACCAGAGATGTATTGTAATAATGTATTGCTGCCTCTTGGGAGGACATGACTAAGATGGGGTCACTCACTAGGCATTGAGCTGGTTGCTGCTAGTGAGGCTGGTCAAGGCCAGGGCGGCAGCCTCCCTGACCTCTGCAGACTCGCTGCTCAGTAGTAGGACAATGGGTCGGATTCCCTCTGAAACACACAGGCCTTCTGTCTCACCAGGCTGCTTTTTACATGTATAATGTCATTTGTCATTTGTTATTAACCAAAGCAAACTACAGTTGATTAGACAAAGTTGGTGGGCTTGAACCACCAACCTTCCAGGTCCCAGGCATGGGCCTTAGCCATGAAATGACAGGCTGCCCCCATGTCTTGCAGTTACATGTACACCTGGTCAAAAGGCTTTTACAATTAATATCTAAGTGAACAGAAGTGAACCTGATCTCTGAATGGTACAACGGCAAACATGACACATTTCTTCACATTTTAAAGCAAGGTTACTTCTTATTTACATTTTTTACAGATTCAAAATAATTTAAAAAATAAAAAGGATTTGTGCAAAAGTTTGAGAACCCTGTCAATTAGTACTCTATAGACTGGTGTGCATGAAAATCCCAGGAGATCACAGCAGTTAGATACCACCCTGTCTGGCATCAACAATCATCCCACGGTCAAAGTGCATCACATTTTCTCCATTCTGATGGTTGATGTGAAGATTACTTCAAGCTCCTGACCCATATCTGAATGATTTTATGCATTACACTGCTGCCACACGATTGGCTGATTAGATAATCACATGAATAAATCCTAAAAATGACATTCCGTTATAAAAAAACCTCAAAAAAACTAAAATATTTTTGAGCTTAATTGGAACAATCGGTTGAAGGTCTCACCCAGATGCCTGAAGGTGTCCCTACAGGCCAGGTTTTCACTCATTGCCGCTACTGTCCGACAGGTGGCAGTACGGACACCATCGTGATCCACAGCCAGCATGCTAACCAGGGCCTTCTCCACATTGTGCTCATGCAGAATCCTCTTGTTTTCACCTGCTCCACATCCACCCACACAGGAAATGATTGAATGCACATAATACGGAAATATTACACACTAACAATTTCTGAAAATTGAAGTGCAAGCTTTCATGCACATACATACACATTATACACTTTATCCTGAAGCACACACACAGTATACTAAAACACAGTCATACAAGTCACGCTATCACACACATTCTCTCAGTCAAGTACATGTTTGTTTTCCCTTGTCAGAAATACACTTTCTTATGTTCACTCTTATTTCCTTCATTCTTTCTTTCATACGCAGGTATATACGCACACTCTCTCTCACACACACACACATACACACACACACACGCGGATTGATGATGAGGTCTCGTACTGTTCTGAGCCGCTCTTGAGATGGCTGTGGCTGCATTCATCTGCACTTCAGGCGAGACAGGCTTGACTATAACCTGCAGGAGCTTCTCCAGTCCTCCAGTCTCCTGGATGAGGCCCATAGCCTCACTGTCCTGCAGACAGTTAGAGATCACCTGCAGGGCCTCCATGTGCAGGTCACTGAGCTCCTGTATGAAACATCAACTGATTAACACTCAGTTTCACACATAATTACACTGTCGGTTTTATACATATAATATACACTGACCGAGGACTTTATTATGTGTGTATCAGACATATTATTTAGACTTCTACTGCTGTAGCCTATCCACTTAAGAGTTATGATGCACTGTGTGTTCAGAGATGCTCTTCTGCATACCACTGCTGTGATGTGTTGTTACTGTGGTTGTGTAAAGGCCCGGACACACCAAACCAACGGTCGGCCGTCGGACGTCGGTGGCGCCCTGTCAGCCGAGTCTTTCCGGTGTGTCCCGCACACCGACACTCCGTCTGCGTGTTTTGGAGGGCTCCGACGCCGATTCCACATGTTGAATCGGCGTCGGAGCCCCCAGAGCCGTCGATGAGAGAGCTCTCTGATTGGCTGTCCAGCTAGCGAATCAGTGCACGAGAAGAGAAACGGAAGCGACGAAAGCAAGCCATTCCAAAGTTACTATCACTACCAGACATAATTTTCGATTAGTATTACTACATAGCGAGAGAACAAGGAAATTGCCGCAAACTGTTGTTGTGAGCGAGACAATGGCTGCTTCTAGGTCCAACGCAATGCAAACGCATTCCCCGGTCTTCCGGTTTCCATTTTTTGAAAGACAAATACAGACTACCGCCACCTGCTGGTGTGGAGAGTTATTACCTCTCACGCAGGCGCAGAACGTACGCGCAACTCAGCCGTCGGCGCACCGTCGTTGCGGTGTGTTCGGCACAGCCAACATTAACGACGCGTACCGATGAGAGGCGATCTTTGTCGGCACTCCGCGGCCGACCGTCGGTTTGGTGTGTCCGGGCCTTTACTGTCACCTTCCTGTCAGCTTTGACCGTTCTCCTCTGACGACTCTCATTAGCAAGGTGTTTCTGTCTGCAGAACTGCTGCTCACTGGATTTCTTTTGTTTTTTTGCACCATTATTTGCAAACTCTAGAGACTAGTTTGAAAATCCCAGGAGATCAGTTTGGATAAGTAAGTGTAATAAAGTAAAAATGTGCCTAATAAAGTGCTCGGAAAGTGTATTGTAATATATGTTTACCTCATTGGCCAGGAGCTCCAGCAGCCTATCCAAGCCCTGCTCTTCCCGAAACGCTGCGCGGGTGGCCGTATCCGTGGTGATGCTCTCCAGTGTGCGGAGAGCCAGCTGCTGAATGATCGGGAACTCCGAGTTCAGCAGCTCCAGCAGAGGAGGAATCCCATTCAGCTCCCGCACCGCCATCCGGCTAGGAAAGTCCTGCACACACACTCAAGCAGTCATTTTTAGGGAACGCCCCTTTAAGGGTTTGGGTTTGGTCAGTATATGCAATTATGAGCCATCTATGAGGATCTTGCTATATTCAGTGACATTGTTGTCGTGAGGTCAGAGTTCAGTGCTTTGAACGAGAGTGTAACATTAGCTACCTCTGCTTTTTATGTCTCTGTCCTAGAAAGTATCACCACAGTGCTTATGTTCATAGGCCATATTGCCATGGGGCCGAGTTTATATGATTCATGTGAATAGTAGATTAGTATGCTGGAGTATTCAACTGCGTGGAACCCTTTAATTCTGCTCACCACGGCTGCAATCATTAAAATGGTTGCCAATCTTTTCACCAAATGACTTTCCAGGACTTTCAAGGACATTTTCCAGGACTTACTGTACAGACACGAAACATAGACAAAGGCAGCCCAAAGCTAGACAATGCAATGTACAACCCAGCAAAACGTTGTGGCGCTGTGTGATGTCAGTGGCTAACAAAAATGAAATAAGCTGAGAAGAAATACAGAACAAATATGAGAAAATATGCAATCAAAATACTGTTGAATCGCTGATACTGTAGCCTAGCCTACAACTATCTAGGTCCGCACAATTATTTCCAGGACGTTTTTTATTTATTATAATTTTCTCATTTTTCATTTTTCATGACGCACTGTGACTGTTACACTACTGTCACAGTTACCAGCGCACCACATACACTGACTGATACAGAATGCGCAGTGACTGCTGTTGTACACACACAGGCACAATGCAAACTGAACCTATCACTAACAATGACATTGGCACATTTCATACTTTCTGATTCTCTAAATGTCCTGTCACAGAAAATGTCGAAAACATAGAGGAAGAGGCCATTGAGACCTCTCAGATTACAAAAAGGTCAGCTGGAATCTAGCAAACACAAATGACTAATAAAAAAAGTGAAAACTGTCTAGGATTTAAGGACTTTGTCTTAGGTTGTTTTGTTGTCGCTCAGGTCCTCTCCTTAGAGCAGAGCTTTTAAACTGTTAAAGACAAAAATAAATCTGACAGGCGAACCTGGACAAGATTGTAGATACACTCCACCGAATTCTTCTTGACGTCTGGGTCCGGGCTGGTCAGGAGCTTGATCAAAGGGTCCAGTCCATCGCTTTCAAAGATCTTGACCTTGCAGGTGAACTCGACGGACAAGGACACCAGGCAAAGGGTGGCAAATTCATGGACCACAACATCCTCTGACAGCAAGAGACAAGTCAAATATGTTGAGAAATAAGTCAAACTATAAGACCAGACACAGGACTTGTAAGTATTTTGTTGATGGCCACTTATGCCCAATTTGGATCCCTAAAGACTATGGAGGTGATTGAAATGGGCAATTCCACAGTATAGCATAAAAAGTTTATTAAAAGTATGGAACATTTAATGAACCAGCCAACTGCAGTGAAGTGTCCCCATATTATTAAAATGACAAATATACTCAATCAGAGTAACATCTCAATGAGATTTTATTTATCACAGTATGTTTTACAGGATTTCTTCAATTCAGTGGAATGAAGTCTTTGAAGCACTCAGTGAAAAAGCTTTTACGGAATTAACTGTCTTGAAAAAATCTATGGTACATTTACCATAACTGCTTCAACTTTACACGATGCACATTTAAAACTTCAACATTGGGCCTCATGCAGTTTTTGTAGAGTTGACCCAATCAGGTGTCGACATTGTTCCACGATGAACTATGTCCCAAATGTGACATGGCAAGCTCGTACAAGCTCATCGTACGTAAAAAAGTAAGAGAAAATTATGATAAGAATAGGCCCATTGATTCCTGCCTAAAACTTAATTAAACTGATTGATTGCACTCCAAAACCTATTTCTTAAAGGACAAAGGGGTCTCTAGATGTAAGAAACTAAATTAAACAGCCACCCAAGCACCTGCCATGTAGTTTGTAGCAAAGGGCAATTTTTTATGTAATTTGAGCTCAGCTCACTTAACTCGTTTGCACTGGCTCTGTAGGGTTGCTTACTGGTAATAGCCTGATTCAGCTAATCATTTGGTTGAACTGGTTTAGCTTCCCTGGGCAGTTCGAAGAGTGAACAGCCTGAACTCCAGCTAAAATGTAGCCCACAAGACAAGACAAGAGTTGTGTAGTCCAGCCTTATGAGTCAAAATGAACTTTATAGCTATGGCAATTCTAAAGACAACTTACCTTCGGGTGATAGTTTTGCAATAATTGATGGAAAGATGCCCAGTTTTACCAAAAGCCTTTTTACATCACCTGTCAAAAAGACAGCAACAATTAAATTGAATGAAAACCTTTTTTCTCTTCTGCATTTAATTACTAAGAGAGGATGAACACAGTCCTTACTGTTGGCAGCCATGACTCCTAGGGCCATGAAGGCGTTTCTACGTACAAGCTGGTCCTGGTGTGATATTAGTTGGGAAAGTGGCTCCACTGCTCCCAGTCCCACCAGAGTGCTCTTATTCTCATCACCTGCAGGGGGCAGAAGAGAGACAGGTGATTTACATATACACAAACACCAAAGGTATATTTGATAAACATTGTAGTCATTAATGCCCAATGTGTAACTTAATTTTACTCCTCTTTAGTCCCAAATGAAGTAACCTATATTGATTAAGGATCAGTTTTTGAATGGAGGTATTTACTAATCTTTGACATGACACCTCACTGTGATATATCACTAGCATTGTTTTCGCCGTTTCCTTTCATGCATGTATTTTGACAATCAAAGAAATATGTTTTTAATGTGGTCAAGATTGTTCATTCTAATGAGGTCAAAGAAAATGGTACAGTACAGTTTAAATAACAATGGAAAATATTGCTACAGTATAGTTACTGCCTTATAACCTGTATACTGCAAATGCTGGAATTGGGCTACTGTCCTATAAACTCAGACCCAACACTTATACAGGTTATAAGGCAGTATCCATGTAGCATAATTTTCAATTTGTTGCTATTGCTTTGATTGACTGTAAACTGTATCATTGTAATGTTCAGACATTTAATTTGCACAAACAGCACCTACTGTGCAGTTTCATGTGCACAGGTGCAGTTTGTACAGTAGGTGAATTGAATGAAACTTTAATTGTTGTAAGTGCTGCTATTAGAAGTGACTGTTCCAAATGGTTCCCTCACAAACAGATTTATGTTTTACCCTTTTCTGCATATTTGTAAATGGCTTCACAGGCTTTGGCCAAGATGTCCTCCTCAGGAGAGCTAAGCATAAGCACAACAGTGGCTGGCTTCTTGCTCTCAATGGGAAGAGGATCAAACTAGGAAGAAAGAAACAAGACTAAATGTGACTTATGGATAAGAACCATATGCAAACATGGACTAATAATACTGTTTATTTATTTAATATGAGTGTATTCTGCACTACATAGATGGCAAGGACTGATGGTTTAACTCCCTAAATTATGCTATTAATTTTCTATTAACTAATAAATTGATAAAACATAATAGCATGTTCTGTTGAAAAGTGGCCTGCCCTTTCCAATTTTAGGATGTGTAAAACAAGCCAACTGATAGACCTACTATAAAGTGCAAACTGCTGTCCAATAACAATTCACTTAAATGTGATGTTACCATTGTACCCATTTGGCCAATGAAAAGCAACTATTTAAATATAGAAGCATTAATTAAAATAGTCTGAAGCCTATATAATGTGTATGTGCACAGCCCTGGTATCTTGCACCAAAGAATCACTGTTAAATGTATCTCCTGCCAGTAAAGTAGAGTAGAGTACATTTTTTATAGTATATATGTTCTTGTATATATGTACTTGCTCGTCTACATTGTAAACAGTGTTCCTGTACATTTACTGGCAGGATAATCTTTTTTAAAGTGATGCTTCTCTTAGACTCTTGTTCAAGCATATTTTACCACATCTTTAACGGGTGTCTCGGTTTCTTTTTTCACTTTCTTCCCCATCCTGAAAAAAATAATATTATACTTTCATTTTTACTACAATTAGTGATAAGTCTATGTCAGGCAGATACACCATAGAATAGAGAGCAAAAGCCGGAATTACTTTTTAGTAATTTAGTAAAACTGACAATGCAACCTATCGCTTTAATTCAACAGTGGAAAAACATGACTGCAGTACTGCGCAGTTTATTACCCGGCGTAATTGAATGCCAGGTCCAAAACATAGCCCAAACAATGCAGAAAGCGAGTGGGATTTCCTTTCCTCAACCAGCTTGCGTCTGAACAGCGATTTTTGATTTGACTGGAAGCGAAACAGCGACTTGAGACCAAAGCACGTCATATGTAGCTTAAACTGAGAAGTATTACCAATCAATCATAATTCTTACTTTGTTTATTTCACCTCGACAGGCAGTCAGTATGGACCGTTTTCTCCGTGTGCTGTGGGTAGATCGTAATTGCCTTTGTTGACATTGGTTGCCAAGACAGCACTGCCACGTTTATGGGTCGGCTACTTGCCTACATGGGCTCGAAACTGGTCCTGAGTCAGCTGGATTCAAAGAACAGGCAACCGAAAACTGTTGCTAGAAATTGACCGCACAAATTATTTCACAATTTAAATTAGTTTCCGCGATGTGTTCATGTCCAGATTGAGTATATTTTTTGTTAGCCTTATTCAGAGGCTTTTCTTACAATATAAGTATATGACAGATGCCTGTGCTTGAGAGTGAACAGAGCAATATGACTAATCCAATAAAAATGTGACTAGAATGGATTGCTATTGTGTAGCTGATTGAATCTGGGTAAACCAGCTAAACAACTGTGTATAGGCTGCTGTGTGGAGCAACGTTATGACTACTAATCATAGTGGGTCAAGGACACCTTGGCAGAAGGCAGTGCATTTAAATACAGATTGTCTCCCTGGCACAATGACTTGGGCTGTGACGAGGTTAATGCTTACATAGCTTTGTTCATCAACTCTTCCATCTAAATTTCAGGAATTGAATATCATAGGACTGTATGAGCTGTTCCTCCGGTCAAGTACCAGTTATTTGTGCGTATATGGCTAATAGCTGCCTATTCATGATAGCTTTAAATTATACGGGGAACATTTAGGTAGCTCAGCCAACGTTCATCAGAGCCAGCATGGTGACTGCATGGCCTTCAGAGGGAAGAAAAAATCCTTATTTGTCAGAGCATTTCTGATATACGATACTTGGAAAATGCCTCCTTTAATTTTAGGACTTTGGGGCCACTGATAACCAGTCCAGATGTGCATCTAACAGATGGTGGTATTACAAGCCGTGAACTTTTGCATACCTTGTCCAATTTAGACAAGACCTGTAAGCATTTGTAAACTTTGCATAGCACAATCCTCAGCAGAGATCTGAACGTGATATGAAAGTATGAAATCAGCAATGTCTACACCAGCAGAATGTTCTACTTTGCTTTTCATTTGATTGCTTTTAATTTGATGGAAGTCTCTGCAACAACATATGTTCTTCCATCACGTTAAAAATGACCTGGCTGACGTACTCTAGCCTATGTTAAAAATCCAGTACAATTCAATAACACAGTTCAATAACACATGCCCACTATGGACATACACAATTTAATGCACTTTGGAGTCTTCCGGTATATATTCATTTTGTGCTGAATACCCAAATACTTTTTTGGGGAATTATAAATATTAAATAATGCATTATGTGACTTTAATATACATTCATATTGTGACATTCAAAGCTCCCTTTTACAAGGAGCAAGTGCACATACACAAACACATATTTATGCATTCATATCAACATCTTTTCCAATGTGACTTTGTACACACCATGTGGTCTGATTCAGTGGTCAGCATGACAGGAACTGCTGAATGACTAAATTATTATCACTTACACTACATGTACTCAGAACTGAACTGAGAGATCAGACGTGTGTTCCTGTTAACTTCCAGCATCAGAAATGACCTGTCTTAACAACATCAGAAAATAAGATCTTTCAGGTGGTGATGTCACTTGCATATACATTCTTTGTGTTTATCAGTTCTCATCTTGGTCAATGTACAGGCACAGCAATTGTCAGTGTCATTTATGCAGTGCAAGCCACAGGCAAGCAACCACAGACTTGTTCACCACAAATTTCAACCTAGATCCAGATTAACCACTTCCCCAACCATCTATTAGATGACAGGACTGTTGTTATACAGTACATTTAATAATACAAAGAAAAGTGTATAACCATAAATAAATAATAAATAAAACAAGGTATTCACTTGGGAAAGATTAAAAAAACAATAGTTAGTGGAGTAACCCTGATTATCCTTAAAAGTATTTGGTTGTCGCAATTATTTTCCAGAGCTGTACTTCCAGTACCTGACAAGGGAACAAAATTATTAAAATCACAAGCTACTGTATTCAATCTGAATTGGGTACAATTGTCTATTGAATTCTTGCTTGGACACTGACAGGATGCCCAGAAAGCAAGAGAAGAAACAAATTTAATTGGTTTATGTAAATGTCAGATACTACATAGGGATTACATGTAATATAATGTATGTACACCAGCTTGTAAATGCAAATATAATAAATATTTATCAGATAAATAAATATTATCAGCCAATCGTGTCGTAGCAACTAAATGCATACAAGCATGCAGACATGGTCAAGAGGTTTAGATGCTCTGCAAATTCAGCACTGTAGTCTTCAAATTATTTATCTCGATTTCTGTTTGAGATTGGATTTTACCATCCCACAGTTATATTGTTTTTATGTTGTTCTTATGAGGAAGCAGCAATTGTGTCTTATGTAGTTTTTACTTTGCTGTTCCCTTAAGAGGGGTGTTAAATAGTAAATAGGCCTGAAGGACTCCTGGCATGTACTGTAGAATGACTCATACTAAAACAAAACGGACTTCAGCTGCTTCTGCAGTTTGTGGTTCCCTTCACTCAGTGGTGGAAATGGAAAGTTTTCACTCCAGGAACTGTCTCTGGGAAAGAAAAATAACGTGAATATCATGAAATACGGCAAAAGGTGATATACGCTTGATTGGGCATTCAAAAGCACATATAGTTCAATGGGGTATGGGGAACTTTGATATCGAGTGGAGGCAGAAGATAAATTGTTAATGACAAACCATTGGCCCATATGAACAGCTTTACAATGGTCCAACAATTCAGCCCAATCCTTTGGGGATGGGTTTCTGATTATTTGCCTGAGCCTTTGCAATGTACTGTATTATGTAAATATAAAATGGAATCGTCAAATTATGGTAAAACAATCAAACACATGTTTAAAATTGTTATTTAATTTATTTAAAAGAAAAAGTTCAGGCCTATGTCATTATTGATTCGCGCTACACCCCGACACACCCACCAAACGGGAGCAAACTTCCCTCAAAGTCTGTTGCAAAACGTTGCTCCGCAGAACTGGCTGCAATCAAGCCTGGCTGAATCAGCTTAATCTAATTATCAATTAAATTAGGTTCATTGGTTAATTGAGTAACTAAGGGGGCAACAGTTTTTGTGAAATAAATTTAAAAATCTTTTATGTGGCTACTCCCCTTATGTTCCCCTTTGTATGATATTACCCTTTGTTTAAAGATTCTGAAACCATTCAGTATGTCAAATATGCAATAATAGGGGAAATCAGGAAGGGGGCAAAGTCAGCAAGATGCAAATCTGTTTGGACACTGCAGGACTTTCATCACTGGACACCTAGCTCATGAATCACTTTTATTATAAAATTGAACACATTTTTGGGTTTACTTCCCTACTGTTTGTTGCAAATTGTATTAGGTATAGGCTATAGTAGTGTTGTTGTAGCCTAGTAGCCCACTAGTAGTAGTGGAACAAAAAGGAATAGGCCTATATTCCATATTATTTCACACTTAAAACGTTCATTTAAGGCCATTTGTATCCGAGTTGAACAGCCCTACCGAGTCGAGGTTTTATGGGAATTATTTAATGTCAAACAGGGTGACAATCTGGCTGCATGTCGGAACGCTGTATGGCCTCTACCTTCCTCAAGCTGTCAGTCAGTAGAGTAGCACTCAGCCGGAAGCAGTGTGGGACGGAGCTGCAGATTTGAAAACGTTCATATTGCAAGATTAGGTTTCACAGAGCGTATCACTGATACTTTAGCGTTTTTATGCGTTTACTTGTGTTGTCATCCATCGAGGAATGGAAAAAAATTGTGAACGACAAGAAGGAACCTCGTTCATTTTGCTCACTAGCAAGTCGAGTATTGTAGCTAACGTTAGCTAGCTAACCAGCTAACGTTAGCTAGTGAGAACGTGCATGTTCAAGTGGACCTAACTAGTATTGCGGACTACCTGTCGTTAGTGTGCTGATATTTCTTCTATATTTGTTGTTTTTATAAAAATCCATTGAACTCAATGCTCTTGGAAGACCCATGCCTTGTCCGTAGAGCGCTAGCTAGCTAACGGTAACAGGGGTTCGAGGCTCAGGAAGGAAGGGGTGACTGATGTTTGGGGGAAGTGCTGCTGTTTTAACCATCTTGATAGCTAGCCAGCTAACCAACAAGCGCTCTACCATTATCAGAAGACACGAAGTTTTGTTGCATTTAAAAAAAAATAACTCAGGTAGCTAACGCTACTGTATGACACGTTATCGCCCGTGGAGAAGAAAAATAAGTAACGTTACGTCTGGTCATAATTTTTTCTGCGCCTCAATTTTTGAGAGACGCGCTGGAATTTGCAACAACGGGAACAGTCCGTTTTTTGACAAATTGATTTATATTAAACATGGCTACGGCTAGCAGCATTGCCGCATCCATTGCGAGTAAAACGAAGACGAAGAAGAAACACTTCGTGGCTCAGAAAGTGAAGCTGTTCCGTGCCAGTGACCCTCTGCTCAGCGTCCTAATGTGGGGAGTCAACCACTCGGTGAGTATTCTAAAAAAATTTCAGCCAGCTAAACCATTTCAACCAGCTAACCTTAGTAGCTACATTATTATTTGCGATCCTCCAAAATGCAAATGTTAACAGCGGAAGATTAGTATAACTTGTGATACAGCTTTAGTTACAGTGGTTGTCGCGTACGATGATACCATGTTCATCAATGTCCATTGATGGCATCATCATCGTTAGTTAGGCTGCCTTTCTCCTCGGCGCAGATTTCCCCGCAGTAGCTAGCTATGACAATTTAGACTGAGAGGGGCGATTCCTGGAAAGCTTGATAAATAGGGAAATGAATAAAGTGATCAGGTAAGGAAATGTAACACTGGGTGCATCTAGCTTGCTAGTAAGTACGGTAAATCTGTTCTCGCAATAATACTAACCATTTAAGGTGTAAATTATTGAAAGCAATGGAATTCTGTAACACTGGCTTAGAATTTAGTAAAAACATCCCAAGATGCAAGGTGTTCATGCTGTAGAGCGATGTCAGCTAGATAGAATATTGTCAGAACGCGACAATGTTAAGATCATAATGTATTTTAGCCTTTTGACTTCAAATGTTATAGAAATCTGCGATATAAAATGCTTTTCAGTCCTGCAGATATGTAACGCTTGCCTCTTTTCAAGCGGTTTTGCATGCCATTTTTTAAAGGTAGATTGGATGGGCCAGGCACCAAAAATGGTTATAAGATATTATGGGCGATATTTGCCTTCTAATTTCCTACAAGTGTCTGTCCAACGTTTTATTCAGGCTGATGCAGCCCAATTATTCTACAAAAGAAATTAAATGCTCAACTGAATTTTAAGTATATGGATGCTGAGAAATGAGAAATGCTAGAGTCAGCCTACCACGTGTACTGGCTTTGTAGCTTCATCACCAAGATTGTGACAAGACGCCATAAATTTTAAATGCTGCCTGCTATTGTCAGCAAACTCGTACATTCCGACACCTCTCAGCAAGCAAAATATATGTAGACTGCCTCTTATAGGCCCTCATCTTTGCTTTACTCAAGCTGATGAAAATTGCTTTTTAAGTAGAGCTGCAGTAACACCTCTGTCAGGCCTTAAAGCAACTTGAAGTGTCGGGAAGGACATTATCCTCTGCCATGTACACACTGAGCTCCATAGTATTAGAAACCAGCATTGGCCAATGAGCCGCACGAGAAAATATGATTTTAAGGTCTAGTGTCACCTATCTTCCTAAATTGCCAGCCTTGCAGATTGAAATACTGACATAATATTGATATTGACATTTCACTCACAGAGGTGTTGAGCCCGCAGCTATGAATGAGCTTTCTAACGCAGGCACCTAACTGATGTGAGTCCAGATTTTCATTATAGACCCAGGTCATTCCTTCCTTGCACTTTTAAGTCATATATAAAAACAACCAAGCAGAAATAATCTTACTTGCTGAATGATTTGAGCTGAGTGATGTCAAATCTGTTAAACTATGTTAGTGAAGTTAAATTATTGCAGTTTGTAGAAAGCTGCTTGGATGCACCCAACAATAGGCCACCAGCTCAATCCCTCCATCTGGTTTCTCATTGGATATGCCCATTTATTTAATAGTGGTAAACACACACAGGGCAAATGCCTGCTTGAAAATTGCTGCATCAATCGCTCATTTAGGCAATATTTTGCATGTAAAGTGTGGCATAATGTTAGACATTTTTAACAGCAATATTTTAGAATTGTTACCATTCAGTAACAATGAAATAGAAATGCGTAATTTGTGACTGGCAGATTCTGCTGGTCAAACAAAAAATAAAAAAAGTTTTAGAAAGGTCTGTTAAACTATAATGTGATGTATGGTCAGTAACACCCTTTTCATTGCCTGCCTAAAAACACTGCAGCCAAAATACAGCAGCTAAAGTGCTAGCTTTTAACCTAGATAACACAAATGGATTTTTAGCATTGACTGTGTGGTGTTGGGAGCCCATCCAGGGTCCCATAGCGCTCTCATTTTAGGAGCTTTTGTTCCTGAAAATTGATCTGTGCTAACTCAACTGGAAATATAATTTTGGGGTACATTTACTAACTGGGATAAATGACAAAATTTTTCAACTTAGGTGCACATGTACTGCTTGGAAAAGTTGTTAGCATAGAGCCCTATGTGATGAAAGTTCATAGTTTTCTCTCACTCTGCATGAAGGTCTTTGGCCGCTTGAATGCACTGAGGATTTGATAATGCGATAGGTCCCCATTGTACACCAGCATAACGCTCACATTATACATTGCTTCACTTCAATTTTGCATTTTATTTTCTCAGCTTGAAATAAAAGTCAAATGTCATTTACGTAATGGGTGAAAAATACATGCTTTTTTTGGCAGCGAGTTTAAGTATTTTGTTCTCTCTTTGATTTCTTTCTTTCGATGTTTACCTCTGATGGTGATCCTTTCCTGTAGAGGTTATTTAGTTTATTGCTCTAAAATGCGTCTTGGAGGTGTCAAACTTGCCAGCACTTTCTCCCCGAGGATAGGAGTGGCCTTGGCCGTCTTGTCATTTCCGCCCTTCGTTCCGAGGAGAAGAGCTGGTTAGGGAACAGGATGGAATGAGGCCAGAGTTCCCCCCTCTTTCAGCAAAAGAGAGCTGAAGGCCGTCGAACGGGACTCTCACTCGCTGATTTCTTCTAGGGAAATATCAGTAAATGTGATAATCCAGACCATATTCTGCTCATGAAGACGGTGTACACAAGGCTAATTGCTTTTTGTTTGAAGGGCTTAATTGGCCCAGTGGGGAATTGGGAGTCCCTGAGAGTCATTCTGTAACCTTGTTCAAGCTTAATTTAAGAATGCCAAACAAAGTGTTTGAAAGCTAACAGGAGGTGGGCTACAGAAAGCGGTGATTTTAACCTTGGTGTCTGTTGCTGAGTCAGTTTCTCTGTAGGAGATGGGTCTAATGCGTCCTTGCACTTGCACAGTCTTTGACGTTCTTTGTGCTCTCAAGGTGGACATTATTTCGCTAGCTGCAATAAGTACACATTTGGGAAGCGTAGTGCCTGTAATCAATTGGAGAAACGGTAAAGTCCACTTACTGATGCAGGATATACTGCTCAAGGTCAGTGGCAAATCACTGCAGCCCTACCTTTTCAAACTGCTCAGGTTTCAAAAGGTAGTTAAATCCAGGATTAGTCAGATTTTCTCACATCTAGTTACTCACATTTGTACATGTCCATCATTGCTGGGGGGGGGGGGCTGTCATGGGACCAATGGAAGAAAGTAGGCAGGTGTCGGATGAACAGCTGACCGCGTTCACCAAGTCCTCGCTCAAGGACACTCCTCTAAAGTCTTAAGACCAAACGGGGCTCAGTTACAGCAGTCCCTTTGTCCTTGAAACGTGCCCCCGTTCGTGTTGCTCGTCCCACCCACCCTCAGTTTTAAGATGGTCTCCTCCGATGTGGAGATGTGTGCCGGAGTAATGCTACACACGACGGGAGTGAGTCATTCTCATTCCCGTCCCGCAGCAGCTGCCGTAGAGGAGAGCGCCCCGCTGACAGGCCAGCCCAACCCACCGCGTCATGTGTGCCTAAGGCCTCTGCGTATATCACCGGACTATTCTTTCAGAGCATGCTCAGATGGGAACGACTCTTCCCCACACACGCTTTAACCAAATTTCAACAGATTAAACGAGATGTAACCAGTTGAACCTTATGCACAAATGTAGCCTAAGTAACGGGGGAGGATTTCAAGCAAGTTTCAGCTGATTAAACAAGATGTAACCAGCTGAACGTCAAGCAGAAATGTATGCGTCGCTTGCCCCACGTGACAGACGCACTTGGAATCGGAGAGGCGGTTTACACAAGCTGTGACGTCCTAGAGCCACTCACGGGTCCAGGCGACGGGAGGCTTTCCATTCCCGCTGTATTTATTTCCTGTAACAGATGATTGCTGTAGAAACCCTGTTGTATTTATTTTTGGTGGTTTTGCCAGCGTGTGTCAGCAGGCCTTGGGTTTCCTGTTGTGTGCGTGTGCGGCGCATGTGATAGGCTATCGGCCTGGCCGCATGCGAGTGAATCATCTCGCGCTGCAAAGCCTGGTTCTGCTGAGCCTTCCTTTTGTGCAAACGGCACTGCTTAATAAATGACAGCGCATTTGACACAGCAACCGTAACGCTCCCTTACCTTTCATGCCCTTCCTCGCAGTCGCCCTGCGGGACGGTTAACGTCCGCGTGTCGACGGATGTGGAGGATGCACTTTGTGGCTGTTGGGGAAATCGAGCACAGCTTATGTTCGTGGTCACAGGGGCATGGCCTTCCGTACTGCTAGGGGTTGTGACTTGAGGGGATTTATCTGGGCAAAGTTTCCTCTGTCCCAAACGTTTGCCCAAGAGAGGGAAATGACCACGGAACCAAAATCGTAAAAGACAGAATACCTTTCATGGTTCACAATTTTGGATGCTAACAGTGCAGGAAAAAAATCAGCATGGGCAGTTAAGGGCAAAGGGCTCATCATCGGCAAACTTGATCCATTACAATGAACAATGAATGTGTCTTCTGTTAGGCTGGCTAGTTGTAAATCCAGTTTTGCTTGACTGATGATGGACTGATCACCCTCTTGGCCGACTCTTTATCGGCTTCATTTCACTGTAATTTATTGTGGCAGTCGGCAATCTTCGCCTTCAGGCATTTATTTTTTCTAAAGGGAACTGAAAGCAAATTCCATGAATTTTGCTGTAATTGTCTGTCATGTTTATTAAGTCAAATTAATGTTATTTGGAAAACATCATGTTTTCAGAAATTGGTATTAAAGCATTATGCATATGGTGCAGTACGTCACTACATTATAAAGGTAAATGATAAATAAATACTTGTGATGCCCAACACATCCCCATTTTATGTTTTAGCCTGGGAAAGAAGTCCCTTAAGTTGAATCTTTATTTCTGTATTTATATTTTGCCCTGGAAAACATCTGATATAAGGTGGCAGTGTCTTATTTCTTTTTCAGATATCTGTGAATGTGTAGTATGAATGAGTACAAATCCTTTTGTTGCAGAATAATGTGGTATTTCATAACATTGCTCTTGGCACAACAATGTTCTGGCCTAGAAAACTCTATAATAATTTAAACTACCTACCATTACAACATTAGTTGTAAGTAGCTATATACCATTCTGTAAAATAAGTGTTTACTGACACTCAATTACAAAATTGCCTTTGATTAGTAAGAAGTAGCTAAAGATCTCTCACACCTAGCAGTGTTTTAGCTATTGCTAATTGATTTTAAAACTACACACAATTCCTGTGTGTATTTTATGTGGAGTGACCCTGGTTTCAGTTCTTGGCATGCTCTCCCCATTGTCTGCCACATCTGTAGATGATTCAGGCTTTTCCTTTGCGTAATCAAAGCGTGGGATATACGATCATTCAAATCCCTCCCAGCTGGGCAGAATATCAATGCAAAAACTGACCTGAAATTCCTTTAGCTTTTCAAAGAACAATGTGTAATGTATTCTCAAAGCCATATTTCATAATGTGTACATGGTCAAGATTAGTACGGCAGGTTAGCATTAAGGGCATTGGGTAGTAAGGTTTGACAGACAGCAGTAGCTTAGCTTCTGTAGGAGTAAGGTGTGTCTTCAGTAGATTACTGTACATTTTTGTATTTGCGTCTGAGAACCCCTCCCATGCACCATCTCGCTTCAGTCAGTCACGCTCGATCAGGAAACTGATTACATTTGCCAGGTTGTGCTCGCACCTAATAATTAACACCTCACTCTATCCATCTGTTCAGTGGTACGCTTTTCGCAGTCATGGGCAAGTAAATAATTTTGCACCACGTCTATTGTCCGTGGGAGGAAAAGGCATTGAGTTGCAGGAAAATTGACTCATCAGAATTCCGGATACAGAACCTGGATGTTCGCAGAAGGCCTTACAAAAAAGGCAAAATGTCATTTAGCTGGCAGAAATGAATTCTGCTGGCAGGAAATTGCCAAGCTGTCACGGTTTTCTGTGTCCAGCACTTTTTCTTGGATCGCCCCTGAGTCCCATCATTGACTGGGCACATTTTAAGTGTTATTGGAAGGAAGTGTGCAAATTTAACTTTGCCTTTGCCTGCCCTCTCTGCTGGCTGGAAAAACAGCCCAGCACTTTGATAAGAGCGTGTTGAAGCTTTGCGTACTGGGTCGTGGGCGCTCTCTGCATGAGGTCTTCCTGCTGGGGTATCCCCTCAGATCTATCTACCCCCTGGGGATATATCACAATGCTCATGTCCCATCAGTTACTGTGGCAGCATGGAGCAGTAACCACTAAACCAAGGTAATTTCTATGTACATGCAGCAATAGTGAGCCTTCCATGATGATTCTATATTTCAAAATCCATAGAAAGGCTTCCAGCTCTTTTTTCTCAACATATAGGCTAGGCTATTGCCGCAATTGCAACAGAGACTTCTATTCACATTTGGTCTCTGTTGCCAAACTCTTAAGTTGCATAGCATACCTCTGCCGGCCTTGACATCCTTATCTTGGCAGACTTACAGCACTTTACTATTTTACCTCTGACATATGCTGTAAAACACTTCATTATTGATTAATAACTTGCGCCTCAAACATCATATGAAACACAGCGAGCCCTGTAAGCATTTTGAGAAGGGAAAGAGCAGTCTAATAATCAGGGTTGGAGCAGTCAGGGCCGGGGAACAAGTAGCTGAAGCTGCCATTCGGCCCGGGAGGTTATTGCAGGCTTGCTGTGGATGTCACCTCCACCGGCTGTGAAGATGGAAGTCGGGGAGAGTCGCAGGAGGCAGGGAAGGCAGGGGAATGCACTGCCTGCAATACAGATCCCGACTTGTCTTTGATGAGATGACCTCATCGATTGCAAAGTGTCTGAGAATGCTCCCTGGAACACGGGCAAGTTACAGTCTTACAATCCCCTCTGGCAGTAGCATTTGTACTAATGGTTTTGGTCAAATTCGCAATGATCGCTTCTTTTGTAATGTAGGGTGGGTCTCATGATTACCGGCAACATAGTCGAGGTAGTGGCCCCTGGGCATGTAGGCATATGCAGTGTTGTCCACTGCCAATATGTCTGTTATTTGCGATTGGCTGTTAGCTGTTTGGATTTCTAGTTTGAACATTCAACTCATACCAACATTTGTTTCATTACATTACTGTACTTTGTGTTTATTTTCAAGGAACTGTTTCCTTTAAAATTGCCATTAATGAAATTGTCATTAATCTAGTCATGTTTTTGGCGATAAATATTACACTATTTCATTGTTAGCAACTCTTGGTCAAACACTTTGTTTTTCATTAATTTGTTGCTTGTTATATCACACTTTAAGTTTGAGCAAAATAGCACTCCGTTTAGATAATATGAAATGTGTTTTATGTATGAAGCTTGTTTGTATCCGATCATTTGCATTGGGTCATATTACAGCATTGTCATTAACATTGTGGCAGAACATACTTGTAGTGATCTTTTTGGAGTTCCATCGCAGAGCTCGTACCAGAGTGGGCATTGTTTAATCCATGACGTCCACAGAGCTCAGAATCACTCCTCAGCAATGAGTGGACGTGGCCAAGGCACCGCAGGACATTGTGGAAATAACAGCTCATGAGCAGTACCCTCTTCACAGAGCCAAAACATTAGACTCAACTTCCTTGGCACTGCTGTCTCTCTGACGTAGGCTTGTCTAGGGAAATTTCAAAAGCGCTGGAGCTGCAGACCGTCAGTGCACTGCAACAAGTCTTTGGGGGATCTCCTTTTCTCTTACAGTCCCCACCCTTCAGTCTTCTTTATAGATGGGTTTTCCGCCTTTTAAACCTTTCTTTCCTAAGCCCAGTATGAAGTGGCTCCACCCACTTTGGTTGAGAAAATTGCTGAAGTTTATTTAATTTAGTATGGTTTTAATAGGGGCTTAAAACAATGGAATTGATTGGTTGAAAATATGTAAGGTCAAGAGTGCCATATGGCATTCCTGGCACTGAAAGGGTTAATGGACCTGGTTCTGGTACATTTGTTGTACTGGTGAGGACCAGAAAGTGCCAAGCAGTGTGATGGAGATCAAGGCCGTCTGGGCAGTCATGTCGATGGCTAAACATGGGGCTGATGTGGAAAACTTCACTGATTATAGTCATGGAATAGAGTGTGCTTTTTTGTGTGTAGGCCCTGTTTGGAAATAAAGGACACATCCCAGAATCGGTGGACGGCACAAAGCACTCATGTCACTGCAGTCCAGAATCACACAGGCGGCGTTTCACTCCGTACAGCAGTCTCAGTTTCACCAAGTGGATACCTCTTCCCTCAGTTCAAACGAGGTGGTAGAGCTGTATTCAGATCACTCCGCTGTTCCTGTGGTGTATTCTGTCTCCCTATTGGAGTTTCTTGTCATGCGGCTTTCTGATTTTATGGCATTGTCCATCTCTGAAGATCAGGAGTGCTAGTTGAAAGATTGTATGCAGTTTTTCTCTTTAGCGACCGACCCTGTGGTTTGAAACATTCATCTGTTCTTGTGATAAACTGCGCTATAATATGTCAAGAAATACCAACTATGATCAAGCACAGGTGGATAAGGCAGCAACTGGTTTGACATATTTGTACCCTGATAGAGCCTGCCCATCTAGGCCTATTCTGTTTTAGTTCAGGCCATTGTCTCCCTTTATAGTATTTATAGCATTCAGCTGCAGCATTACACAGCTGTGTTATTAGTGGTAGTTTGAGGTATCGGCTCTCTGTGTTGTGGTTATTTATGATAGGTTTTCATTAGAATCATATGTAAGCTTCGACAGGGAGAACGCCCTTTTCGAAATCGGTACAGGCCAAGCTGCTAAGATAAGGTCATAGCGGTTGCGAAAATGTCCCTTGTACTGTGTTTCCCCTTTTTACTACCAGCCCTCATTCTATAGCATACAGCTAGGGAAAATGATAATGTCTTCTAACCATTGTGATGCCTTCCTGTGAAATTGTACTTGTATTTTGGTGCATCCCTGCTCCTGTGTTGTGTTGCCAGACATGTTTTATCGCCTGTTCTTTCTGCTGTCCTCACAAACCTGGACCTGCTCAAAGCATTTTTCTCTGCAATGGGATGTTGATGTCAATGTCAACCAGCCTGCCTGCTGGTAAAGCATTAATGTGTTCCCAGCCAGCTGTAGCTTGATCGAGCTTGGCCAAGACTGTTAACCAAACCCCGATTGGGAACCCCCACTCCCCGAATACAGGTAATTACCCTGCCTGTTTGCTGGCTTTTCGTGGTACTGTGTGGCTAAACCACACATCTCCTCACATTAACAGGTTTTATTTATTGGCTCTGAGACCCCCTGCATCAGTGAAAATGAATGACTAGGAACAGATAGTGAAATAATTTTTCATAATTGGAGCCGAGTGAGACTTGGCATCGTAAAAATAGGCAATGAAGTGTTATCAGGTTGAAGGTGGTGTTCCAAGTAACTTGGAGCACGACTTGCTGTGTTTGCAGGGAAAGAACTCGGTCCACTCTGTGCAAAGCATAATGGAATCCAGGCTAATTGTTTTTATTGTTGCGTAACTATCTTGAAATGCATCTCATTCTCATTTTGTGATGTGAAGGGTGTGGCGTTGTTCTACTGTGCAGTTTTTGTTAGACAAAATATGACTTAAGACTTTAATTTTAAAAAGACGCTCTATATTTACATTCATTTATATTTAAATATCCATGTGCAATATTTATGAAATATTTCACTAATGTTTTTGTTTTTGTTTTGTTCAATGGTAAATATTCAATTATGCCGCAGTGACACTATTCTTATATTACAGATTCTAAAGAGTGTATTGGGAATCTTCAAATGTTGGAAGGTTCACAGAAATGTTATTGATGCTTCTTATATTAAGGATTTTTGTATTTAATGCATTTTTATTAGTTCAGGTCTCTAGACTAACTTTTTTCAACTTTTTGCAGTTGGTTAAGCTTCTTCCTTTTAACCCCATTGAAATTTTCTCTTTTTTTTTTGGCTGCCATAAAAATGTCATAGCAAACAGGAAGCATATGAGAGTTGGACAACCACAGAAACTAAAAACATGCTATTAATTGCATGCTTTGTTTATTTAGCAGAATACTACTTATAAATGTTAAATACTTTAATATTTTAATGAATTAACTCAAAAGCATAAAGATGCTATTACACAAACAGTTGTATGCACAAAGTTGGGCACCACTGGTCAAAAAGCCTTTAACAATTAATATTGAGGTGAACAGAAGCAAACCTGAACTATAAATATTAAACATGCAACCTTTCTGCAAATTTTAAATTTTAAAGCAACATTATTTTGACTGTTTATAAATGACAAAATGGAAAAGGGCCTTGTGCAGAAGTTTGGGATTATTTTTTGTTACATCATTACTAAGGCCCAGACCCAGGCGATTTACTTGTTAGGGCTTCAATGACTCAGGTGAATATAATTCCAGGGCTGAACCTTTTATTCTGTAATAACTCCTTAGCTTCTAAAGAATCCAACTGCAGTGGCTGCTCTGTTTGGTGTTAACAACCTTGGGTTCCTCTAAACGGCTGTCCAAGGATTTCAGAATGAAGATGGTTCATTTCCACCAAGAAGGCTACAAAAAAGTATCTCAAAGTTTCAAACTGCCTATTTCCACGGACAGAAACATTATTAGAGAATGGAGGATAAATGGAACAGTTGAAATCAAGGCAAGGTCTGGAAGACTAAGACAAGGTTCACATTGAATGGCTCGAGACCTGGTGAAATGCTCAGAAGAACCCACACATTACTGAAAAGGAGCTGCAAAAACGAGGAGCAGACACAGGTCTAGCTGTTCACAGGACAACAATACAACATACTTTAAACAACAAAGACCTGCATGGCAGAGTTGCCAGAAAGAAGCCTTTCCTGCGACCTCAACACAAAATTAAGTATTGAGGGTATTCCAGAAAGACAGTGATCCCAAGTATACCTCAAAGTCAACCAGGTACCTCCAGGAAAGACGGGTGAAGGTTTTGGAATGGCCACCACAGTCTCCAGACTTGAATATTATTGAAAATCTTTGGAGAGACATGCCATACATGTGAGGCCCAAGAATATTTCTGAGCTACAGATGTTCTACCAGGAAGAATGGGGAAAATTTCCAAAAAGGATTGAAAGACTTTGCTGGCTACAGGAAGCGTTTACAAGCTCTTATAGTTACAAAGGTTAGGAGGAGTTACAAAGTACTAACTGACAGGGCTCCCAAACTTTTGCACCGGGCCTTATCCCTTTTTTTTATTGTTTTGAAACTGTAAAAGAATTAAAATAAAAAGTAATCTTGTGTTAAAATTCGAAGAAATGTGTCATGTAAACCATTTAGAGGTCAGGTTTGCTTCTGTTCACTTTGATATTAATTGTAAAAGGCTTTTTATACAGGGGTGCCCACATTTGTTCACACTACTGTAGGCTACTACAATGTTATTTTCACATTCTGGTTTTATTTTTTTATTTTTTTAATAAATTTTTGCCTATTCCTCTATTCATCGTTATGACTTTGTGTGGATTCTGTTTTGGTTACAGATAGAACACAGTACGGCTATTAAATAAGCTGATTCCGTACCATACAGATTAATATATTGCGATTTAATTAATGATATATGGTAATGGTCTATCAAATATCAAATGTGTTGCTCAGTTTAAAAACTTGATTAATTCATCAATTTATTAAACTGTGAGGGAATTATTTTTGTAGCAAACGGTCGTACATCACATGTGGTAGTGAAGTGAGGTTTAGAAATGTGCATTATCATGTCGGGAATTTGTGAACTGTAGTGAATTGAGGAACTGAAAACTGCACATAGTTTGCAGGCGGAATTAGCGATATAGTGCATATAATATGAAAATGTGGTTTACTTTTTTGGTCGCACACATCCATCCATCCATTTTCACCCGCTTATCCAGAGTTGGGTCGCGGTGGCAGTAGGCTCAGCTGGGTATTCCAGGCGTCCCTCTCACCTGCAATGCATTCCAGCTCCTCCTGGGGGATCCCGACACGTTCCCAGGCCAGGAGAGATATATAATCTCTCCAGCGGGTTCTGGGTCTACCTCGGGGTCTCCGCCCAGTTGGACGTGCCCGGAAAACCTCCAAAGAGAGGTGCACGGGAAGCATCCTGATCAGATGTCCGAACCACATCAATTGGCTCCTTTCGACGCGAAGGAGCCGTGGCTCTACTCCGAGCTCCCTCCGGATGTCCGAGCTCCTCACCCTATCTCTAAGGCTGAGCCTGGCCACCTTACGAAGGAAGCTCATTTCAGCCACTTGTATCTGCGATCTCGTTCTTTCGGTCACTACCCAAAGCTTGTGACCATAGGTGAGGGTTGGGACGTAGATCGACCGGTAAATTGAGAGCTTCGCCTTCCGGCTCAGCTCGCTCTTCACCACGACGGTCCGGCGCAACACCCGCATTACTGCTGACGCTGCACCAATCTGCCTGTCGATCTCACGCTCCCTTCTACCAGCACTCGTGAACAAGCCCCCGAGATACTTCAACTTCACTTGGGCCAATGGCTCGTTCCCAACCCGGAGGGAGCAATCCACCATTTTCCGGCAGAGAAGCATGGCCTCGGACTTGGAGGTGCTGATTCTCATCTCGGCTGCAAACCGCTCCAGTGCGTGCTGAAGGTCACGGTCTGATGAAGCCAGCAGAACCACATCGTCTGCAAAAAGCAGAGAGACAGTTCTGAGGTCACCAAACCGGACACTCTCCTCACCTCGGCTGCGCCTTGAGATCCTGTCCATGAATATCACAAACGGGACAGGTGACAAGGGGCAACCTTGGCAGAGTCCCACTCCCACTGGAAACGTGCTTGACTTTGTGCTGAGGATGCGGACACAGCTCTCACTTTGGTTATAAAGTGACCAGATGGCTCGTAACAACGGCCCTGGTACCCTATACTCCCGCAGTACCCGCCACAGGGTTCCCCGGGGGACACAGTCGAAAGCCTTCTCCAAGTCCACAAAGCTCATGACCCCGCCAGCAACCCTGGCAAGGTAAAGAGCTGGTCCACTGTTCCACGACCAGGATGGAAGCCACATTGCTCCTCCTGAATCCAAGGTTCGACCGTCGGTCTGAGCCTCCTTTCCAGCACCCTAGAGTAAACTTTTCCGGGGAGGCTGAGGAATGTGATACCCCAATAATTGGAGCACACCCTCCGGTCCCACTTCTTGAAAATGGGGACCTCCACCCTGGTCTGCCACTCTGCAGGTACTGTCCCCGACCTCCACGCGACACTGAAGAGGCTTGTTAGCCAAGACAGCCCAACAATGTACAGAGCCTTCAGCATCGTTTGCCAGGACTTCCTCGAGGCCAACTGAAAGTCCTTCTCCATAGCCTCCCCGAACTCCTCCCATACCCGGGTTTTTGCTTCAGCGACTGGCAAAGCCGCAGCCCTTCTGGCCACCCGGTACCTGTCTTCTGCTTCAGGGGACCCCCGGGCCAGCCAAGCCCGAAAGGCCTCCTTCTGTTTGACGGCCTCCCTGGTGATCAGTTGACAACTCTGCTCCTCTCTTCACCCGAGTGTCCAAGACATATAGCCGCAGGTCTGATGATACGACCACAAAGTCGATCATCGATCTTTGACTTAAGGTGCTCTGGTACCAAGTACACTTATGAGATACCCTATGCTCGAACATGGTGTTCATTATGGACAATCCATGACCAGCACAGAAGTCCAATAACAATACACCGCTAGGGTTAAGATCAGGAAGGCCATTCCTCCCAATCACCCCCTTCCAGGTTTCTCTGTCGTTGCCCACGTGAGCGTTGAAGTTGCCCAGCAGAACTATGGAGTCTCCAGTGACTCCAAGAAGGCCGGACACAGTCGCACACATGTGACCTTTAAAAGAAAAATCTTGCACAGCCAAGAAAAGTGGTCAATGTCTGGAGCCCTGCAGTCATCCAAAACACTAGGTGGGGAGAGTCGGTAATACTAATGGGGTATTTGGTCTAGAGTAATGAGAACCTCTATGCTCCAAGACTACGTGCTTGTTTCTGTATGCATATCATTTTTCACAGGTAATTAACATAATTTTGATATTGAGCATTATAAAAAAATTTATATTTATGCACTAATTCAGAGTTGGAGATTAATTGCTCCCCTACTTAAGGATCTGAACAGCGTGGCAACCAATTTTTTTTTTTTTTGGGGCTTATTAGATCAGTTGGATATCTAATATCATATGTAGGCAAATTAAATAGGATTATGTAGGCCCGGTTGGTTTTCTGAGGGGCAGAATTAAATTATGGCAAATATGAATTCTCCAGAGGGCTATTTAAATTTCTTTCTTTTTTTCCTTCAAATTTTCAATTAACTGGTTCTGACACTCATGCTCTTAAGATGATGGCACTGCTTTTAACATATGTTATTTCCTTGCTCCAAACTAGGCTATGACTGATTTCAGTGTATACCACAGTTATAAGATGTCACTGTTCTGAAACCAATCAATTTTCTCCTCATACCTTTCCGAACAGTACAGTTGGTGATGGGAAACAGCAGTTGGCCCATCAGAAATGCTCCTTTATTAAGTGAGCTCTAAAAAGTTGCAAAACAGTTCTACGAAATGGTTGCGTATTGCGTTTCGGTGGAATGGGAGGAGTAAGGAAACTCAAGACAAAGATAAAAGCCAGATAATCCAGGCCACTCCATTTTTAATGTTGTAAAGTAAAAGCCTTTATTTAATCTGGCATAATTTAAGAGACTACTGACGCATTTCATCAGCTTGCCTTCGTCACTAAAGGCCTAAATCTTGCCAATCTCTCATTTAGGCTGGAAGTACTGAGATTTGCCATGACAAACCGTGTGCATTTGACAAACCATAAACTGCTTAAACCAACAGAAATACTGCTGTTTTAGATTCTGTGTTCATGCTAATCAATTTTAGCATGGAGCCCGTGGTGTTCTTGCAAGCTCCAAGTTGCTTTAGATGCCTTTGAAAATTAATTTCTTTGAAGATTTGAGATTCAGTGACATTTGTGCTAAAAGTAGAGTTGTTTTGATTAATTTTGGGGGAATTTATACTGTTAAAAATATTTTTCATAAATCGCTTGTATGTCTCGCTTTGTACCCATTGTTAGGGATAAAACCATGGGTTCTAAGAAATGTCAAAAAACATGACTGGTTTAAGACAATGTGAACACATTTATTTGTATGCAACCTACTGGGTACCCATTAAACCTAGTTTGGACTTCACATATGTTGAAAATTCCAGGAAAGCACATAGCACATTCATGTTCACAAGAGGAAGAAAACTATTGGTGACCCCATGACCTCTCCTCGAGCGTCACCATCAGGCCAAAGGTTCAATTTGTGACCGCCATATGTTGAAAAGTCGGATTGCCATGAAATTTGGTGTGCACATTCGTCTTCTGAAGAGGACGAAACCTCTTGATTTTGGTGCCTCCATATCCTTTTCTCTAACCCCACCATCAGGCCAAATATACAGTATCTTGAAAAATAATGATTGGATTGCCAAGACAATTTCTCTACGCATGCATGTGAGGGGAGATTGTTGTGCCTTGGTGGAGGTCTGTACTCCACCGATTGCTTTCTTTCCAGTTGTCCAGTTTATTGTATGTTCACTTGCTTGTGATGTTGAAAGTCATTATAGCTGCATTGGTCCTGATCTTCGCTCTTTACTCTTTCACTGTGTACCAGTCTACTTGAAGCTTGACACAGGATGCCCTGATCTTTGCTACCCCACTCACAAAGCTTCCTCATAGTCGACCACCCTGCATCCACCTCACTCTCACGCTGTCCCTTTATTTCTGAGACTACAGTCAAATTAATACCTAATCATCATTCAAGGCAACAAACTGACTTTATCTCCATTTGCCACAGTCCCATTGCGAATTGCACGTCTGCATTCAATGCTGGGGTATCGAGGTGGGAGTGTATGTTTAGGAATTTCCCATCCCCACTTGCACCCTCTTTTGGTTTCTCTTTTGTCTCTTACTCCATCCTGCCCTCTTTTCCTCTGACTCATATAAGCATACGATTACATAATGGCCTAAATATAGCCCGGAGCCAGCAGTGAGAAAGTGGCAGCGGTTAAACAGACATAATATGTCAATGAACCAGCTCCTCCTCCGAGTCTAGCAAGGCACTCAGGCCGGAGCAAGGTGTCCAGGCGAAACGTCAATCACGACTCCCGGCAATTTGTTCTGCTGAATCTAGTGGAATCTATCTTAGCCCTCTGCCCTCTCTTTCTCTTATCCTCCCTCCCTACCTCCCTCTCTTTCCCCCTCCCTCTCACTCTACCTGCCTCTCTGGGCCTGACTGATCGATGCAGGTTACCATGGGTTCTGCTTACTAGCCTCCAAAGCACACCATAATAAAACCCTGTTAATTAAGGCAGAGGACTTAAAGCAGTAATTATGGAATGGAACCCCGTGCCAGTGCATCGACAGCTGCTTGAATGGGCAACAGAGTAATCACACCAGCGACATGTCATTCAGTTTATCCGCTAATTGGAATAATTGGAAATTGCAGGGAGCAGAAAGGCGGAGGGGTGTTATTTAGATGTGCCTTTGAGTCTGTAGTAAATGCAGGCCTCCTTAAATGTTCTTGCACTGTAAACGGCAAAGCAGGTTCCGCAGAGTGCTTCTTGCTGACTTCACTGAAGTGAGGTTTTTCCACTTTTCGGGACAAAGTGTCCAGGATAAACTGCTTCTCTGAGTGACAAGAACGCTAATGGTTTTTTGCACCTGGTTGCTGCTGTGTCGGCCAACACCAGTGGGGCTCTAGCCGTCATTTTGCTGAACCTCACCTTTCCAACAAGGTGGAACAGCAGGGCTCGATGCTAACATTTTTCCCCAAGCTGAAGAATGTAGGAGCACACTAATGCATTAAATGTTAGCAATTAGTGAATGTGCTTCAAGATGATCTTTTCGAGTCGGCACACCGAAGCAAATGCTCCTGAAATGGAAATGCTGTAATTCCCCCGGACGGCATGGTTTCCAGGCTGAGCCGAAGCTCCCCTCTTGCCCAGCGCAGCAAAGAAACATATTAAATGTTGTTAAACTCTTGGCTCACGGTTTATCGCCAGTCGTGGCGCAATCCCACCTTGCAAGAGCAGGGACACCAAATGACGAGCTGGAGGGGAGGCCCTGCTATCAACAAGCCCATCCGGTAAAGTGAAGAACAGGAACACGTCTGAATGATGTGTGCATGGTTTAACTGCCCATAAATTCCTTTGCGGGTGTCAAGGCGGGCAGAGTGGTGTAGGTGTAGTTGTGCAGTCTGTCGTCACCCTCCGTATTTACGTTGCCACCGGAGTACAGCTTGCATCGCCTGCCAATTTATGGAGTAGCTTCATTTGCACATAATTCAAAACCTTGCAAAACCTTGAATATCAATGGTTTCACAGCTGCGATTGGTATACTCTCCACCACTTCTAGGGATTGCTAACCCATAAGTATTCTTCACTAAGGCGACAGATTGCAATTTGCTTGTGGCCTTTGTATTCAAAAATATAAAATGAAGGCAGGTCATTTAAAATGTGACTCTGCTAGGCTAATTGAATGAAGGATCGATCCTTTCCTCCAATTGATGCTAGCTTTTGTGTGGAAGTGGTTAGGATACGACTTCTCTTCAGTTGCTGCTAGCTCACCTGAAAATAGTCACAAAATGCATCCAGTAATTCATATTTTGAAAACTTTGACTAAATTTCAGTTTGGATGTGTGGTCTTGTTCACCAGGACTGGGTACAGTGACACATTGCCATCCATCTGCCCTCACAGAGTGGCAGTCCAGATCTGGTGACACTCAATCATACAGAGGAGTGGAGTGATAAAAGTGGCGAAATGGCATGATGAGTGCTAGTTTTCAGTTGATGGGCACAAACACTTCAGAGTTGTTG
Organism: Conger conger; assembly: GCF_963514075.1. Classification (NCBI taxonomy): domain Eukaryota; kingdom Metazoa; phylum Chordata; class Actinopteri; order Anguilliformes; family Congridae; genus Conger; species Conger conger. Next base: position 49,508,762 of record NC_083763.1, on the reverse strand, counting down.
TTTTATTTTACTTTTTTAGTTTTTTTAAGCTAAGCCCAGAGGACGAGTTTTGTTCATTCTCCCGTGTACTTTCTCAAGGTTTATGTTTCGAACACATTCCTTTGCCAGGTTCACGCCTTTTGTGCTATAGTTAGTGAATCAGTTTTTAAGTGAGACATTATGGTTTTCTTAATTGGACAGCCCTACACTGTGGTGCTCTTGAGGATGAAAATGGTAAGCATTTTCATAAGTGCATCTGAGGTTTTTGAGAGAGCCTGTTTTTAAAATGTCCTCTTAAAGGTACAATAGGTAAGATTTTTGTGTTAAAACATTGTTACAAGACCTTTGTAAATCCCTTCCTATCATTGAAAAAGGCTCACTGACATGTTGACTCACCTTCTGCCTGTGTCTATAGTCCTTCAATTCGAGCTTCCAAATATGCGGTTGACGGGCCGGCACTCTGTACCAAAACATTGTGTAGCTGTACAATAATTCAAGCTCATTGGTTGAAAATTGCCACAACCAAGGGCGTTTCAATGTCAGCGCGTTCACAGAGAAGGGGTAGGATAAACAGTGTTGTGGTTTGAGCGTGTTTGTTCCTCTTTTGACCGTTAGAAGTCCGAAATTACCTAAAGCAGACTCCCTGTTCCTAGTTTCACATCTTCTCTTTTCCTTGCTCTACAGACAGGAACCCACTCAAACATAGATTGTCTGAGTTTGTTCTGAGACTTTGTCCTTTTGACTACTGTCAACATAAAACATGAAATGTGTTTTTGGAGAATGATGCAATTGTGGTGCAGAAGGTGCCTCCTCTTCAGATGGGGTGGACATTGCAAAACCTTCACAAATGGTAGTAGTGGCAACGTGGGCACATATCTTTCACACCCTCATGCAAATACTAGCAAGTACCAGTATCCTCAGACTATCACAGGAGAAGAATGCCGAGGGGAATTTTTACAGTGTTAGCTTTTATGAGGGTGCTCCCAAATGGTGACTGTCTCACTAAGCACAACTTGACACTTGGAAGTAGGCCAAAATGATTTGGGGCATCTTTTCACTCCCATAATATGACCAATTATTTTCTAAAACAATTTAAGATTTGCAGCATGCTCAAAGGATGCATTTCCAAATTTTCTGAGTTCACGCTTAAGGTTAACTGTGGTTAATAATTTTGGGAGCATATTACCCCCCTTGCATTTCATAGCCTGATTATCAGCTATCATTAATAGTAATTTACAATGATGCTGCTGTTACAAGCCAGTGTGGACTGTATATATGCAGAATGATTTTGTAGCACATTGAAGTCATGGTTTAGTCATAGGCGCTTTGCAGAGGGAAGTATTTGAAACGCTGTAAAATTAAACGTTTTTAATTTCTCATTTACTGACTGCCTACTATTGTATGACACCGATGCTAAGCTCAGTTAAACACTTTCATTCAGATTAATCAGAGAGAAATCCTGGATTTCCAGCACTATTTGTCAGTAAGCATACGAGATTGGGGATTAATATTAACTAATTCATTCAATACAATTTTGTTTTCAGAGCTTCACTTTCTGCTGTAAATGGTTTCAGAGCTGTCGGAATCGCACATTGAATTCATTAGTGATTTCCTAGCGATCAAGCGCATTTTACTGGGCAGTAGTTCAGTGACTGCATGGAATCAAGTGCAGTGGAAGTTCATTTGTGTTTGATCACAAGTGAGCAACTTGCCCCAGCTAGACTTCCTTTCCGCAGTGAGGATGAGGGCTGTTTTTCAGCTGCCATGGAAGTGTACAGGAAATGGCGGTATGTAACAAGATGAGATGAACACAATTCTAAGATAGTCATGTGGTTCCTATGAAATTAAAGATAGAAGCCCTGTTTTAGCCTTGCTAATAACATTGAGACAAGAGATACTCAGAAAGATATTACTGGCTTAATTTCCTGTACATAAAAGGGAAATTATTTTGCAATAACCTTTACTCTGAATTTGGAATCAAATCACATGTCAGTCAAAATAGAAATAGTCACATTAAAAGAGGAATTGTAAAAGTTACGGAAGAGAGACGAATTCGGTCACTCAGAGAAGTCAGAGAATGGTCTTAATGGTCCTGAACTCCATTGAATAATTAAATTGAAAAGATAAGATAACATAGCGCAAACTGGCTTTTGAGACTCTTAAAATCAGATTATTTTATCTTTATTGAAGGGCATTCAAATGATTAATTTCTAAATTCACTTCTGATGAATGGCTCTGGCCTGTAGTTGGCTTAGTGAGTGCCATCTGGAATCTTTAACTGTGCATATAAATAGTTGATACGTTATCAGAAAATAAATGTAATTACCACCAGAGCTATCATTTGAAGTTCACTACCCAGCTTCTCTGGTTGTTATTCCATAGCATCTCATCCCGTTTAGCCCCTATTTATGAGAACATGGACACTTTACAATGCTTCTGGCAACAAGATTATATACTTTTTTTTTAATATTGTCATCATCGAGGTGTTTGGCTCTTCAGGCTCATTAATCTCATCCTGTTGTCCTAATCACATTGTCTTGACAGTGTTTGCACCATTTGAAAATTAAAAGAATGAAAGTGTCCAGCTGTAAAACTTTCCAGCTACCTTAAATGCAACTTTCAATTCAAGCCAGCCCCACATCTTGCTACCTTTTTGATTTATGCTATGAGGCATCGTTTCTCTTCTGAGTTATTGGCGTTTCTCCAATCTTTAGAGGTAAAGGGCGTGACCGTGCAGCTCGACCACCGGGTGCTCGTAATGAGGGGACCACAAGGCGACCAGAGCTGGCAGACCAGAGGGGTCTTGCTTGGATATAGGATGTATAGTGGGGCAGTTCCCTTAGCAGCCTGGAATGCTAACACTAGCGCCTCGAAGCGGATGCGTGCAGTAATAGGCAGTATAAGAGGGTGGTGAAAAGTGGGGCGACATGAGCCGACCTTGGCTGACTGGTCAGGCAAGCAGCAGTGGTCTGGACCTCCTGCCGGGGTTCGATGGCACAAGGGAGTCCGAAAGGCCGCTCACTGGAGACGACAGACAGGCTCCAATAGTGAGTGCTCATGGGTGTCCCTGTTCTCCATTTGGAAAGCAGTTTAGGAGGATTTAGTCAATGGGCAGACTGACTACGTCGGGAGGGAAATGGACATGCATAGTTCGGAGCAGGGTGTGGCTAGCTTGGACACAGTATTCTTTCCCTGTTGGTAGTTCTGAGGGCGTTGTTTTAGGGACGCTGTTGTTGAAGGGCGCAGATTGGCCGGAGCGCGCTGCCCTCCGCTGTAGCAGCTGCAGCGGCGCAGCTTGTGTTGCAGTCCCGCTGGGCCGGCGTCTCCGCTCTGACATCACCAGCAGCCAGCAGCCACACTGCAGAGAGGGAAGAGGGGGATCCAAGACTCATGAGTCACCATCTGTGTGTGTGTGTCTTAGGGGATTTAGGGGCGTGTACACTTTTTAGTGGCTATTTTCTCTCTTGCTTCGCCTGCACACTCGCATTCACTTGCATTGTCTATTCATTCCTGTGTGTGTGTTCCTACACAACCGTGTGCTAGCGCCTCTCTTGCATTTCTCCGGCAGGGGCCAAACTCTAAAGTAGACGCGTGCGTGCGTGCGTGCGTGCGTGCGTGCGTGCGTGCGTGCGTGCGTGCGTGCGTGCGTGCGGTGCGTGCGTGCGTGGGCGTCTGCCGCAGTGCTCTCTGCAGATAAAAGCGCTGTGTCCTTCGGGTCGTAAACCCTCGTGATTTAGTGCCGCCGCGCATGGGTCTGCCAGGCCCGCAGAGCCACCGAGCCCCTCTTCCACAGAGCCCTGCTACAGTGCACTGCCTCAGAGAGAGGAAGCTCAGCTACACAACTGCACCGGAGCCGTGCAGTTTACACTGGCCTTAAACACATAGCAATGTCACTGTTGTGTGTGTGTGTATGTGGTCTACATTACATTTTGTTGTATGTGAAGGCTGTATGTAATACTGTACTGAGTACAGAGTAGAGTGTGTCTGCTTTATTACATTTTTAACAAGTTAATATAGTCCGATGGTAATATATTGCGGATTAACACAATTCTGTTTTATTATTGTGACTAATTGCAAAATTAATTTACTCTGCTGGCATTATTTTTGCAAATGAAAACACTATCATTTTACAGGTGATTTTTATTGTGAGTATTTTATTGTGTCAGTGAAATTCCACAGCACCCTCGGGCTGGACCCTATTTTAACACAGGAGTTAATCGACCAAGCCGTATGTTTTCGGTACCTTGGCTTTGTCAGTGAAAGTATAGGAGGGATGCTGTCCCTGACCCAGCTCTAACACAAGACCGCATTAGTATTCAATAGCTTCGGAGCAATCCCGGGACTCGCAGCTCATCAGAAACCTGCAGAATTTATCATCGTCCTAAACGTGCTACCGCTACTGTGACCAAATCATTCTGTTTGCACATAGACATGATTGATATTTCCGCCAGATTAAATTCCACTGCGATGGGTGGAAATCGTTCGTGATGGACAGGTTTAGTGCTGATTTTAGATCAATACGGCAAATAAAAAATGATATGCAGTATATCTATTTTTTCATTTGCTTAAGCTTTGCGGGATAGAAATTTCACAATTTAACCTGGGCCAATGTATTAACAGATCAGATTCAATTCTCTTGTTGGTGCCTTTATATAATATTTCTGTGATGGTAGCTTGTTTTTTATGTTTTCAGCAAATGTGTTCTCAAGGGGTGAGAAAATCCATATTTTGTGACCTTCCTCAGTGAAGATTAAATCGATCCCGTTTTCACCGCAACAGGTTAATTTCAAATTATTCATCACCTGCACTGTAGTGCAAGGACAACAGGGAACAGTGGACTTTGAATACTAATACAACTAGAGGTTTTCAAGTTTAATAATGAGTAAATTAGAGTTTATTATTCTCTTCAATCTTCAGCACAGTCATTCAACAGCAAAATTGGACTCCAGTGACTGCATAGATGCATTCGCACAGGATTTGTATTTATTTGAAAAAATGGCAGTAGGTCTAGTTATTATTTGAGTGATTGATGAGTGTTTACATGGCTTTGGTGTGTAATTACACTGGGGGCTCACTGATCAGATGATTCATATTCTTTCAAGTCTCGATGTGGAACAGGAAACAACCGACTTTCTTGGTACAGTCTAGCTCTGTGGTGAAGTGACCAAAACGGCCAACGCCTTCACTGGTTAACATAAAAATGGAGTGATCCTGCATTATAGAATTAGAATGTTATTTATTCAATTTAAATTTAAATGTAAACCGGTTAAGGTGTTGGCCGTTTAGGTCAGGTGTTTTTAAAACTGTTGTGTATTTCGATTGGAGTTGTGGGTAGCCTACAGCAGTGGGGTCGTAGAATTGCAGAGTAGCCAAATTAACATGACACCACTGACTGGAAAATACAACAGGCTAGGCTATGGCAAGCACTTTGAAGAGGATAATCTGTAGAAATAGTTTAAAATAATTTAAAATATGTTGCATCAAATTTAGGTTCTACAAGTATGTGATATAATTCGCAACAGATTAGTACAACAGTTCTCTCGATGAAGGAAAACGATAGCAATCCTCTAAATGCAAGTTAAAAGCGATTCAACCAGAAAGGAGCATATTGCACTGCACGTCACTTGTATGATTACTAAGGACATGTTGCCTCTACTTTTTTTGATTCCATAGAATTTTTAGAGTCAGAATATACCAGCATGCAAGATCATTTCAGCCAAGTTGAGAAGGAACAGACTACAACGAAGATATAGTTGGGAAGATAAAATTCGAAATTGCTGTTTGTTGCTTTTCCCACTGACGGCTGACCTCCCTTACATCAGCGACATAGGCTACTTAACTGTTGATGGATGGGAAATAAAAAACGCTGTGCTGCAAGCTCACAGCACAGATGAGAGGCACATAGCCTGAAAACACCAGTGCTGATCTTAGATTTGATTAGAATCAGAAACATATTTTTATTACCTATGAAACGAAAAACAGCATGAGATGGGTTTTAAGGGAAACGCGACAATGAGAAATTACACTTCAAGTGTTTGACAAGTTGAGTTCAACGAGTGGTATTGCCAGCTTTCTGGACACAAATAAGGGACCTCGCCATTAAAACAATCCCAAACAAATACATTTTTGCGACTGTGTGGCTGGGAGTTGAATACCTAAATCAATTGTGAGTTAGTGTCCTTGACCAATAGTAGACTAGCTATAAACGTGGAAAAACTGGTTGCTTGTTACTTTTCCATGCAACCAAGCAACCAGTTTTCTTAAAACTAGCCAAAAAGCGCAAACCTGCGAAAATGGCAATCCCAACAATTTATCAATATAGTCTTGCATAATACCTCAAAAAAGTCTGGAAACTGCAAAAGCCCAGCAGCAGAGTAGGAGACACCAATACATTACGTGTTACCTCTTATCTCAACCGAGCAGTGTCCTACATTGTGCAAGCTGGTCCCATTTTTATGCCAGTAAACTGTTTGAGGCGGTCGACACCTTGCCCACACAGTGTCACGCGCTGCTGCCATTGGTGTGACTGCGAAGGCCTCAGCAGGGAAGAGAGGATGAAGGGTGAAGTGCTTTGTGGACTGTCCAAACTGCATAACGGAGAAATCGTCAGAGCAGAAAGTGCATAGTCCCTGAAATGTTCAGCATACGGGGGGAACATAAAGTACAAGGAATTCATGTTCTTCTCAATGTTTGTGTGTAATATTTAATTTGTTCCCCAGCTGTTCAGGTGCTTGCTGCCCATTATCAACATCCTGTAATAGTTCTTCTGCCCTCTCGTGGATTACCTCCTCCACCTACCTAATGAGCACTTTGGGAAAAGCGTTCTTCCCTGGGGAAAGTACCTGGAGCTAATTTACGTCAAGAAAGAAAGTAGATGAGTAGGAGCAGATTGGACAAAGTGGGCCATTTGCCTCATTTCTCTTTTTTTGGTTCGCTGGGGGTGGGGATTCTTTTAGGATTACACCGTATTTACTGCAGTGTATTTACAATTGCGCTGCTGTGATAAAGGGATGGGAAATGAACCTGTCAAACAACTGGCCGTTTGTGTCTGGCAGAAATTGGAACGGTTGAATAGAACCACTCTCTTAGCGCGAGGGGCAAACGAACGCCACGTCTGCAGCTAATGATAACTCCTGCTGCAGAGGTTAATTAAGGTTTTCAGAAGGCCTGACAAAGGCCGCTATAGATCTTTCTTCAAGGATTATGTGAGCTCTCGGAGTGCATATTCGCCCGGAGCGTAGCTGGAGACGGGAAGAGACTCAATGTATGGATAGCTGTCTGAAAGAAACCAATTACGCAGGCCTGCCTTGGCGGTCCTTAAGCCTGGGCTGCCGCAGTACTGCCTGATGAGTATCAGAGGTCAAGCTTTTCAGACTGGAGTAGGAAACACCAAGCTGTCACTTATGCATGGCCAGGACATGTTGGTTTTCCTGAATGGCTTCGCTAGAGACTGAAACCTCAGTTACAAATGTCTTTCTATAACTGCTGGTACTAAAGCCAAGATTAAACTTTAATTTACTGCTGTAAACATTCTGTAACAAATTGTTGTGTACCAGATAATGTCTGTGTTATAGCTCACTATGGGCATGAAGGTTTTAGCCTAAATGAGAAACTCTGAGACATGTTGTCTGTCTTGATTGAAATTGTTTTTGCGGTGGCAGCAAGTCAGAGAACAGCTTAGTTCAGAGGTTTTATATGTGACTTAAAAAAAAAATGAGGATTAGTTATTTTAACATGATGGTATTAAATAAGAAACCAGTGATGATCACTACTTACATTCCCACGACAACTAACTAACTTTCCCAGTATTTCTTTGAAATGAGTGTTTCTGTGTTATGCTCAGTCTCTATGATCTGTTATTTTGACTGCTTTAAAATTATCAACTGCCTTGATTTCCTTGGATACTAATCTGTTTTTTTGTACTACTGAAGCATGCTGTTTACTAATCAAACTAATTAGCCTAGGTCCTCCTGATGAAAACAAATGAACATTTTTCACACCTGAGCTTTAGGCTAATGCGATAATAGCAAATAATTATATTAGCACCACTACAAGCAATTTGAAAGGTGTAATGGATAATAAAGTCAGATGAATATGTAGCTGTGCCATGTTATTTATGTTCATGACAAGGTAAAGGTCTCTGAGAGGCAGACCGTGTTGAAAGCAACCATACGTGCGTGAGCAGTGTTTACTCTTGTCTGCGGACAGAAGCCGCGTATTTCAGAATTGTCGAAGGCTTAGTCAGTTACCACCACAGATGTGCGAAAGCCCGCCATTAGTTTACACTTTAATGTCTTTTCCTCATCATTCTCGACGACAGCCGCTGTGAAGATTTGCCGAGGCAATATCCTTGGTGGAGAACAGCGACAGGAAGCTGTATGTTTAAATGTCAAGAAGATAATGAATCCTCACTCAAGCGTCTCATTCGGTTTTAAGAGGGAAACCGGCTTTAATTCCCCACTTGCACTGCACAGAGAGGTGTATTCATCTGAAAGGTCGTTTTTTGCAAAGCAGAAATGAGCATAAACGGATGGGATCCACAGGAAGGGGCGCACAAATGGAACTAGTCACGAGCACGTTGCCAAATGCGTCCGTGGGACACAAGAGCCGTGATTGAAAGGAGAGTGTGAGAGAGCTGCCGGAGAGGTAGCAGAAATAAAGGGTGACGGAAAAATGGGGGGCACCGCCCAAATGGATTGAGGATTAAGTCGAAATCCCAGGTCACCTGCCGTTTAAACACTGAGTCTGCATGGGATCTGCATGGAGTAAGGATTAGATGCTCTGAGCCTTTACGGAAGTAGTTGTGTATCATTAAGGGGAGCGTTACTTCCAAAACTCAAGTCAGGCTCAGTGTTAGGCACTGTGCCATGTTGGCTGCTCCTGCCGCTCTTAGAGGTCATGGCACGACCGGTCGATTCTTCATCCCCCCCCCCCCCCCCCCCAAAAAAAAGAAGCCGCACTAACCTCAGACGTTTGTTCTCCATTACCTGCGATGCCGCTCGCTGCCTAATGGAGTGAGCCGTCAGCTGAGTGCCGCAGAGCGAGGCACAGCCAGACCCGTTCTGACCTTCAGTCTCAGTCTCACGGCCAGTCTCAGAGCATTTACACACAGACCCTACTGAGAGTTTACACACAGACCCTGCTGAGAGTTTACAAACAGACCCTGCTGAGAGTTTACACACAGACCCTGCTGAGAGTTTACACACAGACCCTGCTGAGAGTTTACACACAGACCCTGCTGAGAGTTTACACACAGACCCTGCTGAGAGTTTACACACAGACCCTGCTGAGAGTTTACACACTGATCCTGCTGAGAGTTTACACACAGACCCTGCTGAAAACTGGACTTTATGCTTCAGAACCGTACTGTGGAACCTTACTTTACTGCCACTTGTGTGCTTTTTCAAATATACATGCATACGTACATACATATGTGTGTGTGTGTGTGTGTGTGTGTGTGTGTGTGTGTGTGTGTGAGCAAGAAAGAGGGGGCGAGAGAACGTGTGCATGTGCGTATGTGCTCATGCAGAGATTTAACAGCCTGGATTACCTCAAGGATCCAGAAGATGTGTGTTATCCATACAGGATACATCTCCATTTTTATTGATGCCCTTCAAGAGAAGTCAAATGGCAGGAATCAAATGCCTGTTTTCCTTTTCCCCTCTTCTCTGCTTTGAAACATTTTGTTTAGGTCTACAATTGATGTTTTTAATAAGATATCTTAAAATATAATGGTCAGTGATTCTTCCATTGATCTGTCCTATTTATAATTAATGAGGTTCAGGGGTCCTCGTAGAAAGCAAAGGCGGACTCGGGACACCTCAGCGCAGTCAAACAAAATGTGCATGGGGCGTGGACCACGCCTAAGATGGCAGCTGGAATCCATCTTGCAGATTTCAACCACCGCATTTATCATCCGTCTCTTTTTCCACTACATAAACACCGAGTGCGTAATTACAGCTGCGCAATGCAATCCATTTTTTTCAGCTGCCCGTTTCAGAAGTCTACCCTTCTGCAGAGCTCGGTCCAGTGTAGGACTGAGCGGTTATTTTCATCATCCATCACGCAGGGTTCAGTGGCCGTCCCATTCCCCGGGAAGAAGTGTGTGTATTTCAGTTTCACGTGCAAGGATGTTGATACTAGGAGCTGCCATGCTGTTTATTAGTGTGGTTTGGGTATGGGAGATGTTCTGCCCTGTACCACATGCCTGTTTGCCATTAAAGGGCAATGATACGTATGGAGGTAACATTTCCACTGTGTCCTGACTGGGGGCCTTTGCATTGCTGTGGATGCTTATACTTATAGTACACCTTGCTGTGCCACATATTATTCAATTACCAACAAGCTAAAAATTCTGTGCACCCATGTCAGTTATAGATATGTTGGTCTTTGTGATACTGGCGAGGGAAAACATTTGTTAAAATGACAATTTCATATCGTGTTGCTGCCAAACATGTCTTATATGGTGATGGTAGTAGTGGTGACTGTCAAGTATTTGAGTCTCCGGCTGGTGAGAAAAGCTCTATATAAATGCAAGGAATTATTATTAGTTTTATCTGCTACACCCAATAGAATAAATAAATAATTCCTGCAACTCTTGGCTAGGATGGTTCAGTCTTCTGACTGTAAATCCCTTATTCATACATTTAGCAAACAAAAAGATTGCATTAGGGAAATCCATTCTGACCTATTGGTCCTCCATTTCCTTACAGCAACTTTTTAATTAAAATGTTTGGCTGAGTATTCTGCTTGCATTGTATTTGGAACACTTTAACATCAATCTTATTTCTGTTGTACGTTAGCCTGCTGCAACCTGCACTTTTTGCTTTGGATTGTGAAAGGCCTGCACTGTTTTTGCTTTAGATTGTGAAACTGTGGAACATGATTAGTATGACTATCAAGAAGGAACTGAACATTTTTCGATTAACCAATCTGAATGTAAATTTTCATTGTACTGACCATCTTTGTGAGTCCTGAAATACACTTTCACCTGATGGTTTATTCAATCTGGGCTTAAAGACAAAGCTTGGTTGTAAGAACTTCCCACACTCATTTATTTATCTTGCCTAATGGCCATACTGTAGTCAGCAACTGTTACCTGCTAACTGCAAACCATCATTTTCTGACAGCTTTAGCCGGGACTGATTGCTAGCAAACCAGCTTGGTAGTCATATAAATGTAGTAAAAAAATTTATTTAAAGTAATTCCATTGGATGTATAGGTGCTGGTGCCCTGAGGAATATCACTGCCTGACATCCCAAAATGCATCACTTGCACAGTCACTAATGTTCCCAGCATGTCAAGAGTAGTCAGAGATCCATCTCTGGTTGCACCAGACTAGGGATTTTCAGTATTTCCATCATTCATTTTCATCGTTTCATTTTTCATCTGCTGACATTTAATTGAACAGCGAGATTTTTTTGTTGCCTTCTTCTTGGTGGAAATGAACCTTCTTCATTGTGAAATCCTTGGAGAACTGTTTCGAGGAACCCATGGTTGTTAACACCAAACAGAACAGCCACTGCGGTTGGATACTTTAGAAGGCATGGAGTTACTTCAGAATATAAAGTTCAGCCCTGGAATTATACTCACCTGCCTCATTGAAGCCCTAATGAGTATATCACCTGGGTCTGGGCCTTTTTAAAAAGTAACAAAGAATAATCCAAAAGGGTTCCTAAACTTTTGCACAGGGCCCTTTTCCTTTTTAATAGTTTATAAACAGTAACATTTATATTTAATATTTTATTTTATTAAAATAAAAAAAGCAATCTTGCTTTAAAATTAGCAGACAGGTCTAATGTTTAACTCCTTTTAGAGTTCAGGTTTGCTTTCGGTCACATACAGATGAATTGTAACAGACATTTAAACCAGGGGTGCCCAAATTTCTGCTCCCCATTGTAGCTGCAGTAAATCAAGTCTTTTGTTGCAATTTGAGCTGGTGGCCTGTTATCTTTACTGCCTTGTACAGAATCATACAAAGATAATAAGTGAAGTATATGTTTACATTCTGTCCTATTCTTAGTGCCATTATATGTAGGCCTATTTCTGCACTCTATGATTTAAAGAGCCTTTAGTAGGCTATGCGTTTTGGCTTTGTGCTTGTAGATGTGTTGTATCTGCCAAACAGTATTTTTATGTATTATAAACTGAGCAAAGGTTTACCAATGTATCCCACAGATTGAAAAGCACCAAGCAGCAATAATAATATAATTTCACCCAGCTATAATTACATAATATGTCAAATATAGGGCAGCTCTTTGACATTAAATTCACAATTAGGCTTACTCGTGTTGTAAGTAACGGGCTGTGATTGAAACCATGGCTTTTATACAGTTGATGTAATGGAGTGTACGCTTTCATCTGATAAATTACATAAACGGAGCGTGAAATTTAAATGAAAAAAAAAAAAAACACTGACCTGATTAGCCTGCCTCACATGAATTACAAGTACCGTGCAAATAGAGAGTGCTGTCTCTGGGAGTACCCTGGCCTTACCAGGAAACATCTGGCACCAGAGCGATGTCGTTTTCATAATTGATTGGACAGTTTCAATAACGGCTTTGTACTGCACTCCGACCATCCTGTTTGGAGCAAATTTTTGGAAGGGGCTGTTATGTTTTACTAAATTGTTTTGCTTTTATGCAAGATGCACCAGTGTGAGAAAATATCCCTTTTGATTTGTGTGTGGCCTCAAATCCACAGAAGAGCATATGACCTTTCAGTAACCTTTGGAAAAAATACACAGGCCACGTGGAAACAATGGGAATGTTGCGGAATTAGCGCTAACGGTGCTTAGTGATATTGTTTGCATCTCTCGGTAATGGAAGTCCTGCTCTTTTTACCCACAGATTAATGAGCTCAGCCATGTTCAGATCCCAATCATGTTGATGCCTGATGACTTCAAGGCCTACTCCAAGATCAAGGTCGACAACCACCTCTTCAATAAGTGAGTGCCTCAGAAATGCTCTTCAATGCGGCGTGTTTACTCGCTAGCCTGTGAAAATGTGCAGATATTGGAGTGGATAGATTCAGTTTATACTGAATTAATGAGATAAAGTTGCGACTTGACTGAAACACTAGGATGCCTTCCAGAACCACAAAATGAATGTTGAAATCTCTGGTTTAGTTATTAACATTGCTGCTGGCCATTTAAACTGTTGCTAATCTAGTCATAAATTAATATTTCAACTGATAACCCCACTAAAATTATTTTTTTTAATTGTCCATTTTTTAAACATTGTTTTTATCAGAGTATCGGAGTCATCTTTATACTGTACATATAATGACCATAAGCTTGTTTCTTGAGTTTACCATACTTTTTTTTTTTGTTTCATACAGGAATTCAGTTTAGGACTATGATTCCCCAAAACTTTCTGATTATATAGAGACATTGGCTGGGATTCAATCAGAATTTGTCCATGACTGATGCAAATGGAAGAGTCGGTTTTTCTTCACAAACTCCCTTTGTTAGTGAGATTTATTTAGTGATTTTGCTGAACACGCCAAAGCATGTTTGTGAAGGGGAAAAAAATGCAGCTTTGAATTTGTCAATGAAACTCAAATTTAGACCAATGTTTCATGCCTAAATGTATTATCAGAAGAAAGCTTGGATTTTAAAAAAGTGCGGATGTTTTTCTGTGATTCTATAATCTATTGCATGTGTTGGGGGAAAAAAAACATAGCATTTTTGCCTACTCATTTCAATATCGATTTTGCTTGTTTTATAGGGAAAACATGCCAAGCCATTTTAAGTTCAAGGAATATTGTCCTCTTGTCTTCCGCAATTTAAGAGAGAGGTTCACCATTGATGATCAAGACTTCCAGGTATGTGAACTTTGCCACACTTTCTTAGTCAAAAACATCTTTCCTGTCTCAAAGAAAAAATATTTTGCCTGTTAACTGTTCAGGGCTGTATTTCATTGCGGTCAGTCATGGAGATCATGGAGTTATGGACGAGTCAGCCTGTTTAAGATCAGCTAATGGTAATTTTAAGTTTTAATGGGAATGGTTTTTCTGCTCTGTGGCCCAAAGAATCCACTCCACCATAAAATATGTTATCATAACTTAATAAAGGGAATGATAGACCTTTTATATTTAAAAAAAGGAAGGGCCTATCTGCGAATAGAAGAAAACCCACAAAGACTAGTGGGTGGTTTTGACTTGTTGCTAAGCTGTAATAGAACCCTAAATTATGGCCAAGTTTGTTGCGATTGATGTCCAGCATGGTGATTTGTATGGTGCTTGCTCTGAATATCTTCAGTGCCTTTCTGTTATTGTGATGGAGAGGTTTCACCATTAAGCCATTATTTATGCTTGTCTTCTCTCTGTCTCAGAGCCAAGTCCTCATTGAAAGGAAGAATGATGGCTTGAGGTAGACGTAGAGTTCCGGGAAAATGTCCCTTTTTGAGTAATTTTGAGTAATTTTGAGAACATTTTTGGAATTTTGAGGAAATTGGGAACTTATACTATACCGTTAACAATATTTTTCATAAATTGTTTGTATGTCTTTGGTTTGTGATGGAAACAGGGGCACATAGCTACTGTGTCATTGTCTCAACATTCAGAATAGACCAAAGGTTTTCTGGAAAGTTGAACACTTGAGTGGACCAATATAGATGCGTCTATTGCAGAGGCTCCTTTCTGTGGTTTCCCTGTGCAAGAGCTGTTGACTACAACTCTGTGTTCTATAGCTAACATCCACTGCCGGACTCAAACTTTCGAACCTCTGTACACGCTTTTCTTTTGAGAAGGCGGTCATGGTGAAGAAAGCGCTACATTAGCGGTTCTTATCTGACCGATGTTGACCCTGTCTGCGGCATTTAAACAGCAACATTTAGAAGTGACGACGAGCGAGCTGTGTAATACGGTCCGCGTTCGACACATGTGCTCCGCCTGATACTCACTCTAAGCAGGGTAAAGCAGGTCGTAATTGCTCTCTTGAAAGGCAAGGTGCAGGACATGATTAATGAGAAAAAATGCTCTCAGTCGACGTTCAGTCTGTTGTCATTATGGGCGCCATTACGGCACATAATGACAGCAATTTTGCGCACCAAAATGGAATGATTTTGTCTGAGTTTCCTTGAGTCGCATCTAATGTTTTTAAGCCTGTCTGCTCCACATCGAATGACTGGATTCAGAATGTAAGCACTTGCAGCTTTTCAGTGTTTGTCGGGAAGACTAGTTGGTCAGCATGATTGGGAGATGGCTTAACACTACTATTGTAAAGTGATTGGAAAAACCCTCCTGAGAACATGCTATGAGCCCGTGGGCTACGGGGCCAAGCATCTCTCAACTCTCCATCTTGGCATAGGCTGCAATTTAAGTCAGATTCCCCACGTTTTTTCCTCCAGCTCAGAGTTCCATAACCACCAGCTGTTTCACAGGGATTAAGCTACAGCCGTTGCTGTGGGCACTGAGGTAGGCAGGCTGGCAAAGAGAGCCCCCACCGTGCAGAGATGTCTTCACTCGCCGAAACCGCAGGGACGCGATGGGGACCATTCAAAGAACGGGCCACGCGAGACAGCCTCACGCTGCCCTCAGCATTTTGTGTTGGATTCCTCTCATTCTTGTATTCTTGTTCGATTCTTTGGCATGGCAAGGAACTTGTAAACGCTTGCATCGGCAATGACTGTCGAACATAAATCACTGTCCAAGAGCGTTTAGCCCCTCGGCAGAGAACGAGGAAAAAACTTCTTTTTTTTTTTTTTCCATAACATCGGGGTGAGAACTTCAGTTTTTCTCTCACAACAGACACTGCCATTTGCCATCAGCAACAGGAGAGGAGGGCCACATCTGTGAGAAATTTACACACTCGTAATAAGCACCCGTTACGAGAATGCGGTTAAATTAAAAACTCCTGCACTGGCGAGATATTCAGCGAAACCCTGCGACTCTGCGGCAGGGTTCACTTCCCATTCTCGTCCGGCGGATTAAGACCGATGCGCCTGTAATGAGGTAAACCGCGGCTAAGCGATGCGTACAGGCCGAAGCGTGCGGGGGATTAGCCGCTAAGCTAAGACTCGGAAATCAGAAAATAAGGGTGAAAGCTTCACACTGGCCCCGCGTCGGGCAGAGAGCGTAACGGGCAGGGAGCCTCTCTGTGTCGGATTTCCCCTGAACGTACAGCTCAGGCTAGTGGGTTAGGCCCAGACGGATCGACAGAGGCGGCCTCAAGCAACGCATCGACAGCAGCCTCGCAGGCAGACCGCAAGGGCACTTATTTGACATTCGCACCTGCCAAAAATGTGAAATGTGAAGACGCATCACCGGTGAATGGCCTCTCATTCGATCGGTCATGCGTCACATCCTCTGTGGATCTTTGTTAGGCGAAGGCAGTTGTCACGCACAGGCCGCAAAGCGCGAATTGAGACATAACGCGGAGCCAAAACAAAGAGCCACTCTTGGGAGGTGGTAATTTTCAGTTCCGCCGAGCACAGCTGTTAACCCAAGTGATTGCACGGAAAAAGGAACATTGAAAGCCCACACAGCTAGAATATTAATGATGAATAATGCTCTCGATTTTCTGTTCGTTCTTATCGCGCCTCTAATGGGACAAATGGGAGGGCGGTTCCTCGCCCCGGTGTGAAAATGACTCTAAATGAGTCAAAATGCGCCACGTTCTGTTCTTCGGCCCCCCCGGCCGAGGAACAGATAATCAAATGTCACGCTTGGATAAAATCACACTGATGGCCTGGATAAAACGTGAAGGGGTGAAGATGGATTTTGATTCCGTTCGGTTCAGCTGCGCTGCCCTTTAATCAGAAGCGGGAATGTCGGTTTGGCCGGACCAGCCCTGCAGCTCCTGGAAATGTAGCAGTGGGAGTCGGAGCGGTTTGGGAACCTCTAGAGTCAGTATTCCCAAAGCGCCAGACCGAGGGCCAACCGGAGCCGGCCTCCCGTCTGCCTGCCAAAGGCCTTCTCGTATTTCTTCTTATTTACTCTTTCTGCTTTCAGATAGAACTGTTTATTTTGTTTGTAAGCATTTTTAGGTGCAAGATATTTATGAATTGGTGTTCAGATTACTTACAAATATCTCACATTAGCCAGACATTATTTTGGATACAGTCAACAGCTGAGAGCGTTTTTGTTATCAGATTTCCTTAAGGGCAGATTGTAAGCCTGCCGGCTGGTCCTCATTCTCTCTGGTGGTGCATGGTGGTCCTGTGCCCTGTTAAATGACTTAATTCAGGTGGTTTGACCTTCTTGACCATAATCTGTGCACGCCTGTACGCATTCACAACACACCGACAAACTCAAACGCATGCAGACCCACGCACGCAGACGCCATTTAGACTCGCACACTGACACACGCACACCAACAGACCAACGGACAGACCGAATCAGACACACACACACAGACACACACACACACACACACAGGCAGCAACACGCTCGTTTCAGACAAGGACAGCACCGCCTTGGCCCACAGAGCAGCAGAAGGCACTGAATAATTTATTGGAGATTGGTTTTGCCCACGTTGCCTTTCCTTTGCAAGGCTGTCAGCAACGGCTGCATCAGGAACACAAGGCCCTGCGTTTGTCATCGCCGCAAGAGAGCATCCGGGCCGAGTTAATGGCATAGAGCCCCCCCGTGTCCCACAATGCACCCCCTGGGTCAGGAGGGTCACCCCCTGAGGAGGTTGGGGGTCAGTGCATCATTGTTTATTCAGCTCTGTTTCTGCAGATAGTCCGCTCATCAGTGGAGGATCACTGCAGGGAGACCAGTGTGTAGCATACACAAACACACAGGCACATGCACAACATGCACAGTCACACACATACTGTATACACATACACCATGTGAACCTGACCTACTTAAAGGTCAGCTATTTGTGTCAATAAGCTTCACAGATCCAGGTGTCATTAATAACTTTAACTATAAATTTAAACTTAGGTCTTCGTTAAAACTTACTGCAAATTACTGATTTACATTTGATTATTCAAAGTGATTTCTGTTAAAAAAAAAAAAAAAAAAAGAATATAAATGCAAATGAATGCACACTTGAGTTTGAACTGATGAACTGAGAGTTGTTTAAATTACTTTGGTAGTTCTCAGAGGCGCTTTGCCAAATTCAGCAGGAACGTTTCCCAGACATTCTCCTCAGCTTATATCTCCTGACACCAAGCCACGAGAGGGTTTTTTTTTCTTTATGTTAACAGGCTCTGGTTTTCGGCCTAATAGACAGTGTTTTCTCCAATGTTTTGATTTGCAAATTAGGAGAAGTGATGGCTGCAACCCCCCCCCCCCACCCTACATTGCAATTTCTCAAGTGACGTTCTCAGCGTGACGTTCTCAGCCTCTCGTTTCGATGGACGAGGTTCGCTGCGGACGCCTGAGCCCCACTCCACGCCCCTGTCTGAGAGGAGCTTCATTACACCTCTGATCGTCTTCATGTATATTCAGCAGCGGGACGGCGCAGGAATGCCAAGGAGTCCTGGAAGTGGTGTCGAATGGGAACCGGGCCTTCTCTCAGCCCCGCACTCCTGTCAGCGTTGGCCAGGGATTGGTTTTGGGACAGCCTAGCGGCTAATGTGCTTAACTGGGACCGGGAAGGTTGTTGGTTCAAGCACCAATGAGATCGAAGCAGCTGTCGGGCCTTCGAGCCAAGCCTTTAAACCCCTCCAGGGGGGATTGGCCCCTGCTTAGTCTGATCTACTGTAAGTTGCTTTGGTTAAAACGGTCAGCTATAATAACTGTAATGACCAGGCTCTTCCTGGCCCGCTGTTGGTGGGCACCCACTGTTCCCGTCGGTCCTGTTCTCTGGTACTTTAGCTTAGCTAGCTAGTTGGCTCAGGCTGCCTAGTTATAGGGTGTAATTGTAAATAAATGGTTTTCAAATCGTCATTCTTCAACATTCCTCCTCAATGGCGTGGCGTGGAGTCCTACAGCAACTCCATAGACACTCGTCATGTCCTGCAGCACATGATATAAAGAAGACATAGTATCTGCTGCTCCTAAGCTATAGCAGCAGGAGATCACATACGTGGTATTACAAGTATTTTGTGGCTCTGCACTAAGAGCACAGACTTGTAAAGTCTGAGTAAATGCACTTGTGGGATCCTGAACCAGGAGTAACCGTTTGAAAGCCCCATCAGCGCAAAACTTTGAATCTTGGCCCGTTTCCCAGAATCCTTCGGGCCTCGCTACGCATCGCCGTCCCCGACTGCAGGGAAGGTGTGTTGGAAGCTATGAAAAATGCAGACTCTGCCTTCTGGTTCTCTTGGTTGGCTCTGTTGCACCAGCCAAGATTAATCGAGCAGAGAAAAGTATATGGATCGAAAACGATTACATATTTGACCCAGCTGGGATCTGGTGCGTTTCGATTTAGCGATTTTACTGTGAATGTGTGCCTTGGCACAATATAGCAGGATTATGTGATGTGAAGCATAATTGCTTAAAGCCTGGTTCGGTTTATTCTGGTGGTTCTGGTGTATGATAATGCCACTGTATAATAGATACAAATGGGGGAAACGATTTGTACGTAATTTTCTTTGGCTGGAAAAATAAATAACAGCAACAGTAACAATAACAGCAGATGCCTATTTTATGCATTTACTATCATTTTATCTAGAAATGGACAACCTGAATACACACAGACACAGGCATATAGGTCTTGCATTCAAATGCTAATCTAGTTGTGTGGTTTTTGTAAAGGATTGTGTGTATTCTGCTGGATTATACTTCTTATAGCCAAAGCACATATAACAGGGAAGAGTTTGCCAATCCCACCAGCTGTGTTCTGAAGACTTATGTGGAGGTTCACATGTTAACTGATGAATATGTTGAAAAGTATTTAGAACTGTTACAATGTGTTTTAATAGTGAATTGAAATGTGATTTATGTGAACTTGTAAATGGTAAATGGTTGGCATTTATATAGCGCCTTTATCCAAAGCGCTGTACAATTGATGCTTCTCTCGTCAGGGGCATTTGGGGGTTAGGTGTCTTGCTCAGGGACACTTCGACACAGCCCGGGCGGGGTATCGAACCGGCAACCCTCCGACTGCCAGACGACTGCTCCTACTGCCTGAGCCATGTCGCCCCACTTGTGTTTGGTGTTCTTTAATTTTTACACCTGCAGTCCAGGAGGTTTGTAGCACCGCTACCTGGGAGGCATGGTTGACATGGTAGTTCAGAGGTGGCCGACCCAGGTCCTGGAGAGCTGCTGGTTTTTGTTGTGACTGGGCCCTTAATTGGTCAATTAAAGCAGTCATTTACACCGTTAACTCACCTCACCTGGTTTCTTTGGTCTGTAGTGGTTGTTGTATTTATCCCCCGACTTAATTGACACAAAATCGTTGTCTCTCCATCCACCTCAGCTGATGAGTGTCTGGCACAAAATGGCTGCCAGGCATCACCCGGTTGGGTGATAAACATTGGTAGTGGTCGAAGTGAGTTTGGTTCAGCAACTGGCTTAGCCTCGCCAGGTAATGATGCGGGTTAAGCCGGAAATTCCATCAGCCTCATCGCCCTCTGTCTGCCACCCTCTTTTCTCAGACGACGACATGGGCAGTATATGATTGATGGTGCGTCTGCAGTGTGGAAAATAGAATTGCTGGAGTTGCGTCTCCTGATGTCGGCAGGTGGGGTTGCTCGCAGGAGATCAACAAATTGGGTTGAATTTGGGGTTGGGAAAAATCAGGGATAAAATGGAGCGATATATGAATGTAAGGTATAAAGAATAATAAGGTGAAACCAAAACTAGACGTTTGTGAGCCTCCCCAGGTTCTGGGTGATGGGACCTCTCTGAGCTCTCAACTCATAGACCTGAGGATGGGACCGGGGTTCTGTAAACCCCCACGTCTTCTAGTGGCTCACACTATGACTGTCTCATGTCATCGACAACACCGTTTTGGAAAGTGCCCCATCTCTCCCTGCAGAACTCCCTGACCCGGAGCGCCCCCGTCACCAGTGACGCCCAAGGCCGCAGCGGGGCGCGCTTCCACATGTCCTACGACAAGAGGTACGTCATCAAGACCATCACCAGCGAGGACGTGGCTGAGATGCACAACATCCTCAAGAAGTACCACCAGGTACGCTACCCGCTCCCCTGATTGCCTCTGTCAACAATGTTCAGATACAACCTTCAATCTATCTGCTGCAGACCTTGGTTGAATGTGTCATTATTTTGGATTCATATTTCTACATTTTCCTGAGCTTGTCTGGTCTATTGGAACCTATGAAATACTCTCACATAGTGCAAACTCCACCTTCTGGTCCTCTTGGTTGGCTTAATTTCACCAGGCAAGAACAATCGAGCAGAGGAAAGTATTGTATTTCACCCCTGCCTGATTCCATTTTGGGATTTTACTGTGAGATTTGCCTTTGCACAATGCAGCAGGATTATGTGTTATGGAGCACCATTGCTTAAAGCCTGGTTTGGTTTATTCTGGTGGTTCTACTGCAGTTCTAGTACCAAGTGTTTGGAATTCAATGGCACCATGAAGTCAACAAAGTACCAGGAAATGTTGGCAGAAAATCTAGTTCCCTCCGCTAGGACGCTGATTTTCCAACAGGGCAATGACTCATATGAATGAAGCATATATATTAAAATCCACACAGGAATGGTGAAATAAAAACAACAACCATGTTCTGCGATGGCCATCTCAGTCTTGAGACTTAAATCCCATGGAAAACATGCGGTTTGAACTGTAGAGGGTTGTATCCCAAGGATGTCCATTATTCTGAAAAGTTCTGCATGGAGGAATATTAAAAAAAAATATTTCTAAAGGTGTTCTCTAACCTTATCACAAATTATAGGAAAGGGCTCATGACTGTCATCTTTGCCAGGGGCGTTTGCACAAAGTAACCAGGGGTGCCAATGATGGAAATACATTTTTTATTTGAAAAAAGACTTGATTCCATTGTATCTTTTTTTTGGTTTGTTTGTTTACAGCACTTTTTGTGCATGTTGATCAAGGGTGCCATTAATTCTGTAGCCCACTGTAGCTACTCATTTCATCTGTGCCAGTGTGGAGTCTTCATTGCAAGCACACACGGACACACACACACACGGACACAAATGTATACCCCACCTTGTGTTTTCCCTCGCAGTTCATTGTGGAGTGTCACGGCAACACACTGCTTCCCCAGTTCCTGGGCATGTACCGCCTCACGGTGGACGGAGATGAGACCTACATGATTGTCACTCGCAACGTCTTCAGCCACCGGCTCTCCGTCTACAAGAAGTACGACCTTAAGGTAATTGAGAGCACCCGCCAGTCATACTAATTATGCAGCACAGAATTTGAGTGGTCAGAACATCATGCCAAAGTTAGACGGTCTAGCAATTTAACGTCTGTCTGTTTTTGGATTTCAGGGCTCCACAGTTGCCAGAGAGGCGAGCGACAAGGAGAAGGTAAATCTTCCAGAAAGATCTCTGTATTTTAGAACGGCCCAAATCCATGATCAGGATAGGCGGTTCAGATGTATTGTCTTATTGAGCTAAGGTTTCTAGTGACCATCTATCAAGCCATGTGGAAGAAGAAATTCTTCTGTGTTCAGTCCTGACATTCAGAACAACTGGGGTTGGTGATCTACAACCGCAACAGAAAAGGTTACCAGCTCTGGCCTTTATCAACTTCCATAATGGCAAAATGAAAATGTCAGAAACTAAAAAGAATCCATACTCCATTCCTCTTTCAGTTTCCATGTTCAGCCTTTGGTTTGCCGTCACACATCTGTTCTCTCTTTTGTTCGATCCCGACTTGTGGCTGATATGTGGAAGCTTGAATCGCCATCCTCTGCAGATGAAGTACATCCTGCCTGCCTCGTGTTTGTGTTTGTGTTCGTAGTGTTCGTGGTGTGGGTGTGCGTGCTGTGGGATGTGTGTTTGTGGCAGTGTGGCATTGCATGCAGTCTCTTGTCCACAAGTAAAGAATCTAGGGGGTAGAAAGCAATGACTTCAGTGTGAATATTACGTTTACATGTACCCTTTTTTCATCTTCTGGAACAACAGGGGGAAAATGACCTGGGAAAAACGTTTGAGACTTGTCAGCGAGTACTAATAATAATTTGTTATTTAGCTGTTGATTTTCTCCAAAGCAACATATAGTTGATTAGTGTAAGCAGGGGAAAATCCGCCCTGGAGCAATATGGGGTTAAGGGCCCAACAGCTGCACGGATCTTAACCTGGCTACACCGTTGCTTGAATCACCAACCTTCTGGGTCCCAGTCATAGATGTTAGCCACTAGGTACCTGAGTCGAGCTGGGTCTTCTTAAGTCACCACAAACTCTCTCTATGGATATGTCTTTCACATATTGCTGCTCTTGCAGCTAACCATATTGTTATCCTACTGGGTTTTGTGCCCATGCAAGTCTTCTTCTTCAAATCAAGTGAACTATGGCCCCCATAAGCCAAGCTTTAGGAGACCGAGATAGAATACCACTGTATTACAGGGTCATGCAGCTTGCTTTTCTGACCAGATGCAGGGATCTGCAGTCATTAAATTAATGTGGACCAAAGTTCCCAGGTCACCTGACCTGAAAAGCCTGATCTTTATTTATTTTTATTTTTTCATTTTCCACCGCGGCCTAGAGGACCTTAATCCTTTTAGCTGCGTAGACGACAGCCAGCAGGTCATTTGATTTGAGCCTCCCGCAACAATAACCGGAATGATTGCCGCGGTGGATCAGGCGGGCGAAAACCACGGGACGTAAATGGAAACGGCATTTAATTAGATAACATGAGTGAGCAGGTGCGGAGATTTTCCTTCACGGGCCGGTGGTTCGTGTGTGAAAGCGAGTCCTGAACGATGAACTGCACGGAGAACAGCTGACTTCAGCACGTTGTCTGGAGTCTGTATATGATCCCATTGAGTCTCTGTCCTTAAGACCCGGCCCACTATAATGGCCAAAAGTGACTACTGAAAAACTTTCTCAAAGGAATCTTATTTTATTGACTGTGGTTTTAAGATATTGAGCTTCATAGATAGCAAAAGTAATGGGCTCCAAGCAGATATAATCTTTTAAATTTAGCGTTTATTTGTGACACTCTCAAATCAGTTATAACCTTATAATTCTAAGTTCTCGTTATGGTTTGGGAGAAGACGATTTTAGCATGCACTCACTGTGAAATGGCCTTAGTCTCATTCTCTGACATACAATTAGCAGTGACCAAGTCACTTAGTTACTTAGAGAGACTATTGCTTTGAATTGTAATTCAAATGGAGTTGGTGATCAGGACCAAACAGCATAAGTTGAAATCCACCATACATTACCGGGAACCCTCGAGCTAAGATGTTGTATCTGCACAACCGCATAACCTCACCCCACACACCCGACACACACGTGTACACATACCACGCGCCCACCGTCACACATTCGCACAAATTCCACACCGACTGGCACACAAACACACGCACACACGCACACACGCACACACACACACGCGCACACGCACACATACCACACACGCTGATGCACACACACACATTCGCATACCTACGTATTTGTCTCTACACTTGCACAATTGCCCACACCCATCTTTGAGCAACAGGTTGTAATTGAGGAAACCTGCCACTGAAAGTCCATAAATAACCCCAGCAGCAGAAAAAGGCTCACGGGTTGATGAGGAGGATTAGCCAAAACAATGAAATGTGTGTGGCTGACGGACAAAGAGCCTCGCCTTGCTAACGCAGTTTTACCTCCTTTCATTACCAAGGACTCTGCCAGCCGCTCTATTCTGAATGTAGCTTTAGATAATAATTACTTAATTATCAAGCACCGCACAGGATAATTATATAAAGAGCTCTCTCTACATACAGTACTTTGACTTTAATTGATTTAAGTGAGCAAAACATGCAATTATTCTCAACTGTCAAGTCGCATCAGCCAAGCTTGTTTCACTGTGGCAGTAGTATTTAAAAAACCCCTTGTTGCATTGACTAAATGCTGGGGCGAAACACTGCGATTTGAGGGTGGAAATGTTCCCCCATAGTCAGATCTGGACTGCATAGATGGTAAAATATATATATGGGCAGTTTCAGTGACTCATTGACTTTCCCTGGGCTTGCAAAAAGCACTTTTGAAGCCACGGAAGTAGTTTTTGTGCCATATTTTGCGAATTGCTGAGGGGAAAAGGGGGAGGAACCGTATATGGTCTGGGCCGGGTTCGGGTCATCCTCAACATGCATTCATTTATGCTCTGAATTTTGTTGATCGCTATGAATTTCCAAGCGACCGGTGTGGGCACTGGACGCCCTGGGAGCTAATAAATGATTGCACCCCTATGCAGCCACTAGAGAGCAACATCTCTCAACAAGACCAGGAAGTGAGCTTCGAAAACGAAGCTCTGTCTTGGCCCCTTAGCGAACTGGCACTTTGTTTATTGTAAATGTTGAGTGAGGTTCTCATTTCTATACAGCGTACAGCAGCTCTTCATAAAAGGCCCAGACATCCACTGGTCGTTGTGAAGTATGGGTGGATCATATCGTATTTTAGGCAAATGATAAAAGAACGTGTTCCTCCCTGCTGTTGTCTCTGACAGTTGACTCTTTCCTTGGAGAAGGAAAGGGTTTCGCAGTTACACTGTATGTTCTGCTTTCGTTCGTGACTGTACTGTATGTATAAGCATGAGGTGGACACGCCCACCTTTGTTCACTTAAGGGTTTCATTGCAGGAGTCCTCCACAACAGTCGCATTAGCACTGATTATTACCCGATTAAGATGACTGATTTTGTTGAATATAAAACCACGTTTGGGTGAACAGAGGTGCAGTGTACACAGTGGGTTTACATACATACGTACATACTCTGACATGCCTGCGCATTTTCAATTTGAACCGTTTTCTGTGCAAAATGTTTGCATGAGGTTTTACATCCATTTTGAAATATATATCTTCTACGCAGTTCTATATATACACCCGAGCGTACTGCATCGCTTTTGTACAAGCTGTATATATTGGTCGTAAGATATATATCGAGCGTTCGAAGCCTCTTCAAAGTAATTGAAGTCAACTCAATTACCCGGGCTGTTTTTATTTTTTATTATTATAGTTTTGTTATTTGTTTTTTCGTTCATCTTTTCTCATCACAAATCCTGCCAGCTGGTTGTCCATCACGGTCACTTCCACAGACGGCTAGGCTTGCGGCAGCGCCACCTCACCCTGTCTTGCGGCCACGCCCGAAGCGTGCGTGCATGATGTCACGGGCTGCTGCCTCCTGCAGGTCAAGTGAGGCCATGACCTTTGCCCTCCAGGGCAGTGCTGCCTGTCCATGGACTTTCACCGTGTGTTACTCACAATATGTAAACTATACAAGAATTCAAGTGTATGATTACTGTCTTGAGTTTAGATGTATACTTTTTTTTTTCTCATTATAAACCTCTTTTATGGGTATTAGGAAGGGCCGGTGTTCTCTGGAATTTATTACCTAAGCGGAAACTAATTAGCTAAACTCATAGGCACTACATGACAACATAAAAATTATTTTGTGCCCGTGATTGATGACCATCCGTAAGGCTGCTCTGGTTTTGCCATGTGCTTACATGAATGGTCTTTTAAAATAAAAACTACTGATAAAAATGCATAAATGTCTATAAAAAAAATGAATAACTTTGTATCTGATTGATCACTCCCAAGGACAGTTGAAGTATAAATATATCCACGCGTTTCTGCGCTAAATGTTCATCACCTGATCAAACGCTTAAATTTTTCATGCGTTGTCTTATGCTAAAATTTAATCCAGCAGTTAAGCAGACTGGAAATGTGTTTTAGGTCTGTTCTGGTGATTTGTCTCTGAGCACTTCAGTGAAAAAAAGCACCATGTGTGGTTCTATGAGGAAAGCGGGGGAAAAAATGTGGTTAGAGATGCAAAACTTTTATAAAACATGGCGCATGGGCCCTTCGTTTGGTGTCCCCGTTAAGTTTTGTTTAATTTTCTTAGTAATAAAGTGCATTACAATTAAAAATAGACACATACCAAACATAGCAAACGCAGAGTTGATTTTTAGATTTTAGATTTTTTTTTTTTATCCTCAGTCAACAGCACATGGTGCCCTTCTAATGTAAAATACAATGATCTACAGAAGATTGAGAGCACAACGCTTGGAAGTAAGCACAAGCGAACGTCAGCGGTACCCTGTATGCAAAAGGTCCGTGTGACTTCCAGAAAACACTGGCCTGGTTAGTATGAGATGATGCAGCTGTGGATGAATGAGCCTGAACACCCTGCCTCTCCTTCCCTGTTGTAGCAGCCCCGCCCACCCGAGGAGGCCACGCCCCCCAAATCGCGCATGCACCAAAAGCTGCAAACGATAAGGATCGCCACGCGTTTTTACTGCGCCATCAAAAACGTAAGAGGCATGCAGAGGAGGGGGGAGTGAACCGAGAAACGCCGACCCAAGCCCGCCTCTTCATTCACCGTAGCCTTCTCCGTTCAGCGGTGGTTCAGCTGTGGTTCTCTTGGGTTTAATTTAGGATCTCCTGTTCAAAGTTGTTCAATATTGGACCACTCTGTAAGACAAAGTTGTTCTTAATGTGACTTGTACTTTTGCCTCTGTACGGTATAATGGATTTGTCTTCGACCCAAAACTTATTTTTTTTAATGGAAATTTTGTCAGGAATGCACAATATTCAAAAAGCCAGCCAGCTTTTACCGTCTACTGCAACATGTAACAATCTTGATTTAAATCAGAACTTTGCTATAATCTTAGCTTTTAACTTCAAACTTTTACTCTAAGAACTAAAACTTAAATCAGTGGGGACAGTCTGGATTTTTCCCATTGTTTTGTCACCGACCCTACATTTGT
Source organism: Conger conger (assembly GCF_963514075.1). Classification (NCBI taxonomy): domain Eukaryota; kingdom Metazoa; phylum Chordata; class Actinopteri; order Anguilliformes; family Congridae; genus Conger; species Conger conger. The sequence continues at coordinate 49,481,036 of NC_083763.1, read as the reverse complement.
TGATTAAATTGACATCAGTACAAGTCGTGCTGTGTGAATGAAAATAAGCCCAGCATGTTCTCAAGTTGACTAATAACAGCAGCCATTTAAGCCTGCAATTAACCAGTGCTTTCATCTTGTAGGTACATAAGGGTGCATTATATTGGGATGCAAGGAGGCAGGATTGTTGTTTGGGAGGATACTGCATTTCAGGGTGTTGTCTTGAACGTTGTTCAAGGAGCCGATGGTATTACCCAGTGGATGATTCTCAATTTCAAGGTAGACGGTGCAGAACTACTAACATCCCACATTTCCGAAGGACATCTTAACCTACTGAATAGACTAGTTCCTGCTGTAATATTGTGACTAGATACAGTAACCACTTAATTCTGCACATTTTTGTAGACTGAAAATGCTGAATTGAAAGAGCTCTTGTTCATTTGGGCTTCTGGCATGAATATCATAAGCATTATACATTTTTGAGTTTTGATTTGAATGGGGAAAACTGATGGACATTTTTTGAACTGAGAAACCCAATTTGTTTGTCTGGCAGAAACCTGACCGCTGTACAGGGCGCTGTACCATCACATTACACTCTGATGGTTTCACCAGTGCAGTTCACTTCCAATTACCATCTCTCTGTCCTGAGGTGTGGAGACAGGCTCTTTACCTCCGCACAATTCTTACCGAATGCGCTGTCCTCTCACAAAACCTGGGCGAAAACCGCCTTTTTTTTTTTGTCTGACACCACAATTTCGCCCAGCAGGGTGGAGCCCTGCGTCCTTTGATGAGCCAGGTTCTGCATCGATCTGCTAAGCTTAGCCGTCTCAAGACGCTTTCAACTACAAAGGGCCTTTTTCGACGAACGTCAATTCAGCTGAGGTGTAGTTAAGAACATACATAAAAGCTTCTCGGAGACTAGCTCATTATAAAATCTGTCAGATGAGACCTTTTTCATCTGACATCACTTTTATTTTTTGCTGTGTATTTGTTACTTGGGATAATTGTCCAAAGTCCAGCAGCCTTCTTAACACAATGAGGTATATTAGTTCTAACTCTTTTGGCCATTTTGACCGGCGATCCACCTTTCTAGAAATGTGAAAAATCTCTCAGCGTTGTGCATGCCTATGAATGTGTCAAGCATTAATGCCATGATTCATGCAGCAGTGTGGAGCTATGGCCAGCTTGCCTGGTCACTGGTGGATATCATAGGTAGTATACAGACATTGGGGTTACAGTAGAGCCCTACACATGCCTCTACAATGCCTCTATCCATGTATAATAATGGAATTGGCAATGGATTGACAAAGAATTCACACAGTGGCCGTGGTTCATAAAGAATCCAAATGTACAGGTGTACACTGTTACTTCAGTTTATTGTCTCTGGTCTTCAAGACTTACAGTCTCCAGGTGACCTCTGTAGCCATTTAGCTTGTCCTACCAAAAGATTGGATGGTGTACTACCAAAACAGATAGGATGTAGCTCACTTGCAATCTTGAGTTGAGGTTATACTGCGGTCTTAAGACAGCAGTTTTGCTATCATTATCGTTCATGCTTAGTATGGACATTTCTGCTTGGACAGTCATTTTAACTGATTTATTTTTCCCTCAGTGATTGAATTGGTATGAGCCTCTCTTCCTTTCCCCCCCTATTTCCTAATGAGGATTCCAGATATGGGGTCTGCTGCCTGTCCTCAGACTTCAGCTGAGATTTCTATAGTGCTTCACCATCGCTGTCCAAGTACAAAATGGTGGGATTGTCTCAGGAAATTGTTTTTACAAAAGGAAATTGAGGCAGGGACTGAGGAGAGGTAAGTTTAATTAATCTGGGATTGCAGAGAACATTAACAGTAACATAAAGTATTTTAAGTATTCATTAATTAGTTTTAAAAAAGCAGTATTCAATATCCTAATTGAATGCCGCTTGGTTTTCGTTTAATTTTGGAACAGAAAAAGGCTTCTGCGCATCAACTTGTTTATTCATTTAATGTGCTGCAGTGTCCAGCTGCTGAACCCACAGAACTGACCTGTCGTGTCCTCTCTGAGTCAGTGTGGCTTCTGGTGCGTGCGTGCGTGTGCCTAAGTGCGTGTGCGTGTATTTGTGTATCGTTTGAGTATGTGTGTGCGTGTGTGTTGGTGTATCCTCTGTGTGTGTGTGTGTGTGTGTGTGTGTGTGTGTGTGTGTGTATGTATATGTATGTGTGTGTGTGTCTCTTTTCTGTCTCTCTCTGACTGCATGTGCGTCCGTGTGTGCGTCTCCTGTGTTTGTGTGTGTGTGCACTCTGCTGGGTTATACTGCAGCTTGTGGTTGGTGTCGTGCCGTGCCTTGCCGTGCCGTCACTGAGTCAGTGCATGCTCTTGCAGAATCCACAGCGAGCGCCTCACCTTCCAGAGGTCATAATGGCTGCTTCTCCTCTCTTATGTCACGTAGCCCCCAATGACAGAACCAGACATAATGCGGGCGGAGAAATTCTCTCGTAGGCCACCAGCGCCCTCTGTGGTCACATAAGTTACTGTGAGGGAATTATGCTTATGCAGCTTGGTAACTGCAAACAGTGTAAATTACAGAGAATCTCATGCTTCAGTGTTATGTCGTGGAACACGACATCCTGCACAACGCATCTTCACACAGAGTAGCATAATGTGTAATCTGTGAGAAATTATTTGCTCTCATCGTAAGATTTGTATTTAGATTGTTGACTCTTTCAAGGGATCTGCCATTGTTAGAGGAGCACAATTAGAACTGGCAGCTTCATCTGCTGCGACACACGTTCACCTTTCCTTGGGCTTACTATCTCAATGTCATCAGGCCAAGGAGCTGCCCACGTACAAGGACAACGACTTCATCAACGACGGCCAGAAGATCTACATCGACGAGAACAACAAGAAGATGTTCCTGGAGAAACTGAGGAAGGACGTGGAGGTGAGAGGATGAGAAGTCTGGGGGTGTGCTGTCTGACAGCTGTGAACACACACATTACCTGACCACGCTGGAGCTAGAGTGTATTGCTTACTGGCTTTTAACAATATAACATGTAGTGGAGACGATGAGCCAAAACATTATGACCTCTCGCGGACAAAGTGAATTGCGTTGATTATCTCATGACAGCAGCGCATGTCAAGGTCTGGGATCTATTAGACGGTAAGCGAACAGTTTGCACTCGTAGGTTATGTGTTGGATATGGGAGAAACAGGCAGACGTAAGGACCTGAGCGACCAAATTGTTATGGCTATATGACTAGGTCGGAGCCTCTCCGAAACTGCAAGGCTTATGGGGTGCTCCCGGTCAGTAGTGAGTGCCTACCAGCGCTGGGGGGGGAAACCACAAGCTAGCATCTGGGTGTTGGGCACCCAAGGCTCGATGAGCGAGGGCAACAATGCTTATCCCATCTGGTCTGAACTGTGGAACATTCTATCAATTTGTGAAAATAAATCCGTATGTGCCCAGTTTGGTGAGTACGCTCCAGCATTGCTTCATCAATCGCATCAGGCCAGGTCAATCGAGGACAGAACTGTATTTGAATCCGAAACAGTTACGCATTTGACCCAGGTCCGGTATGCTCACAACCAGAGAAATATAACCCGACTGGTTCCTGTAGTTCCAGGTGCGTTCCTTGTCAACTGGGCTGCTGCCTTTGGTAACCCGTCTCTGGCAGAAACGCTGGTCTGATTCCTGACTCCCTTCTCCTCCCCCGCAGTTCCTGGCCCAGCTGAAGCTGATGGACTACAGCCTGCTGGTGGGCATCCACGACGTGGAGCGGGCGGAGCAGGAGGAGGTGGAGAGCGAGGACAACGAGGGCGAGGAGGAGGGCGAGAGTGACGGGGGCGCCGTGGGCACCCCGCCCGACAGCCCCAGCAACACGCTGGACAGCACCAAGCCTTTCGGCCCCGGGGAGTTCGACCCCACCATCGACGTCTACGCCATTAAGAGCCACGACGGTGAGCGGGGGGGGGGGGGGGGGGGGTCTCCAGAAGAGCTGGACCGTATGCCGCAGCGATAATTATCAAGTGCAGTAACTATCGTCACCACCATGTGGTGCATTTGGGGCAGCTTGATGGTGGTTCAAGCCCTGGTGTAGCCACGGTAAGGTCTGTACAGCTGTTGGGCCTCTGAGCAAAGGCCCTTAACCCCCCATTGATCCCCAGGTGCCGGTGGCCACGGGGTTCAATAAAGTACATCTCCTATCTTTGTTTCCTTCAAGTTCTAGGCATGCAATTAAAGCAAACAGGATGCACCTGACCACAATTTAGCGTGCCACAGCAGTCTGTCTGAATACTTATTGAAATGAAAGAATTCAGTTTTAGATTTTTTATTAATTTGCAAACATTTCTAAAAACATGTTTTCACTTTGGGTTATTGAGTGTAGATTGATGGGCAAAAATGGCAATATTATCCATTGTATAAATGTATGTATAGGATTACATCTAGAACACAGTAATGTGGGCAAAAAGCGAAGGGGTCTGAGTACTTCCTGAAGCCTCTGCACAAACAAATGCAAACCATTTCAGACACATGAGTCACCGAGTCTGCTGGATAAACCTGATGAGAGCGGAAGATGAAAATGAGATTATACATTCAGAGATTATTCTGACTCCGTGACAGAGTTCATCATTCTTCTGTTATTACATAACATTGATAATGACTCACCGCTGCCTCCCAATTACTGTATAACAGACAGTGAAAATGTGCTCGCCGGCAATTACAATGGAGCGCGTGTCGCTGTTCAGTGGTGCTTCTGCTTGCCTTGTCTGAGGCGGATGGTCACAGTAATGCCTCATGGCGTTCCTCTTGTCAAAAGGTGCGCCGAGAAAAGAGGTGTACTTCATGGCTATCATCGACATCCTGACGCATTACGATGCGAAGAAGAAGGCGGCCCACGCAGCCAAGACTGTGAAGCACGGGGTGAGTATGTGGGACCAAAGCCGGGGCGGCCTGTAGCCTCGCGGCTGAGGTACATGACTGGGACCCAGAAGGTTGGTGGTTCAACCATCGGTGTAGTCACGATGAGATCCGCACAGCTGTTGGGCCCTCGAACATGGTCCTTAACCCCACACAGCTCCAGTGGGGATTGTCCCCTGCTTAGTCTAATCAACTGTAAGTCACTTTGGATAAAAGCGTCAGATAAATAACATTCTTATTGTTATAATTGAAGCCTTTTTGGACCAAAGCCGCACAGCAGTGGGAACAGCCGAGACGGAAATGCTAAACGCTCCTCCTCTTTGTCGTTGCAGGCCGGGGCAGAGATCTCCACGGTGAACCCGGAGCAGTACTCCAAGAGGTTCTACGATTTTATCACCACCATCCTGTCGTAGCCTGGGCGGCGGCCTGGAGGAGCGGAGGGCGGGGCCTCTGCGCGGGGTCGAACCCCGAGGTGGGGGGAGGGGGGGGGGGGTGGGCGGGGTTAGAGACGGCCCCCGGTCAAAGGGTCGCGATGCGCACGATGCACCAGCGGGGACCATCTCAGCAGCTACAGCCTCCATTTTGTTTACATTGAATTTACTTTTTTGTCCGTTTGTTTTCGCGGGACCAGACGAGCGGTAACGGAGAAAAAAACGCAGAAATAATGATCAATTGTGGGAATTTGGTTTTTATTTTCTTGTCGTCGTCGTCGTCGTCGTCGTCGTTGTTGTTGTTGCTGTTGCCTAGTATATCCTCCTCCCGACATCCTTTCACTTCATCTTTGTTTGTTTTATTCGCCATTTTAATTAGAAACGATGAGCGGAATGGTGGTTGGGGGAGTGTGCCCGGATCGTGGGGGTCGGTTAAAGGACTAAAGACAGCGGTGGTTGCCCCCCCCACAAAATGGACGTGTTACTTTTTTCAGTTGAGTTCTAGCGGACGCTTGTGGAACCTGGCCGTTCGAACAGGAGAGGCGGAGCCAGTCGCTGGGGGAGGGTCAGGGACTGAACCCTCAGCCACGTCGGACCACGAGCGGAAACAGTGCGTCTGCTGAGTGGTTGGGGCCCCGGCAAGCTTTTTTTGTGGCCCCTCTCCTGAACACCAGCTCGACCGTCTTGGTCAAGGAGACCAGCAGCAGCAGTGCTGTGCTGCACAGTATCATCGCTTATTCATCTTCTGCACTCCGTCTCTGTCCATGGACAAGCACAATGTAATACCTTCTCTCTCGTCTGTAAGCTTTCATTTCCTGGGCCAAAATATTCTTGGCTCCAGAGGAAACAAGAACTGGGTTGCGTTCAACTGGGGCTGTGCTCGGAATCATTTCCCCTTAGTATTGTGTTATTAAATAAACCATTAACCCTAGAGTTATGGTTGGGCGTATGCTGTTTTGATATTTATCATAATCTTTGAGTGTAGTAATGAACATCGCCACCATGTGGCGTCTTGGCTTTCATTCAGCCTTTTTTCTTTTTTTTTTCTTTCATTGTATCTGATGCTGCGGTAAACGATGAACCTCAGAGACAACATGAAGTAGGAAAAGAAATCAACTCTGATATCTATTGGATGTTGATGAGACAGCCAATACGCAGCAAGGCCTTGCAGCTCCCGTGTGATTGCAAAAGCACATCTTATGAACACATGAAGCTGTAAGAGCTTGCTGCTGATTTGCTGTCTTATCAATATCCAGTAAATATCAGTGGTTGGTTTTTTTTTCTCCCCGTAAATGGTTCATGTTGCCTCTGACGTTCTGATTTTTACTACAGCATCAAGTATAATAAGAGAAAAAACATCAAAAGAAAGGCAATACACACGTATGGCGGCGGCGATCTGTACTGATCTAAAAATATTTTTGATGATTATTGAACGAGTATATTGCCCAACCTAGAGTCCTCTGTAAAAGATCTGAGATGCCTCTACATGACTTTGTCTGATGACAGCAAAGAATTCACAACATTCATGTTTGTATGTGGCTTATAAGTAAAATGGTGAGCTTCTGAATAGATTGGCTCCGTTGTGAAGTCACTGAGACGAACATGGAGAGTACTGCATCTCCTTGCCTGTCTCCAGGTAAACTGATGAGATTTGGTTGATTGAACTTCATTTCCCATCAGCACACATTTGTGGTGTAGCACTTCAACAGGCCTTGCCATGCATTAAACAGCACAGCACAGCATGGCTTTCTGTTGGCCACAGCCGTCTGTTATTCTGTTACAGGAGCCACTCCTAGCACATGAACCCTGGTTGACCTCTCATTCTTCTTGCATATGTTGTTCTGTTGTCTTTTAATGTACCTGGGAGAGGGATGGAGTGTTAAGAGAAACGTTCATTGCAGGGTCATGGGTCTTACATCCTTATTTCACTTTCTGGTTGCGTAGGGCTCTCGGAATTCTGTCAGTTTCTCAGCCTTGTGCTAGAAAATATGGAACAGACTCAAAAAAGTTGTTAAAAGACAAAAATATTGTATATTTTGCACATGATAAAATGCACCAAAATGTTTATGCATATGATTCTGGTGGTTATTGTGGTTTAGGTGGTCTTTACAAGGGAAAAGCAATACCTGTACCAAGTGAAATAATATGATGTAAGGTATCGTTTTTTAGGCAACAGGTAACATGAAAAGAATTTAACGTTATCTTTTTTGCCTAGTTTTTTTTTTTTTTTTTTTTTACCCATGCAAAAAGCTTCCATATGGTATTTTTGTTCGTTTAGAGTATATATACAAATATTTTTTACATTACATTTTAATCAAATCATTTTGCAGGCATTTTAAAGTACCACCCATTGAGTGAAAGTGTTAGATAAATGAAGGACGTTGGTTTTGTTGAATTTGTACCGAGCTTAAGTACTGTAAAAGAAAAAGAAGCATGTTGCCTAAAATATGGGGTTTGTGATTATTTGCTTGTTTGTTTGGTTCCAGAAACCATTAGTATTATATATTGATACATGTTTCTCCAGAGTATAGTTTCCAAAATAATCCTAACATGCTTTATACTGTTTTCAATGTATACACTGTGCAAGAGGTGTGCCTTTTTACTCAAAATTATTTAATTTTGTACTTAAATTTTTTTTTTTTAACAAGCGTTAAAAGGTTATTTTCTAAAAGTGTAGAGGTCAAAATGGATCCAGTGTTTCAATTGAACCACTTCTGTGTAAGCGTATGAAATATGTATTCGTGATTCAGCTCAATAAGATTATTATTGACATTTAAGAATAAAATGAAAAGCCATCTTATGTTTGAGAGGTGACTTTTGACTGTGTTGAGCCTCTGCTCCAGTGGGGTAGGAGTGCGTATTGTGAACTTGTTGGTATAGTGCGGTGTAAGGTGTGACTGTGTTTACTGTAAATGTATCCCTGTCTACTCATTGATGTTGTCTGCAATATCAAAGTGTTACCCCCCCCCCCCCCCCTCCGTGTTACTGTTTACCAGTCACTTATTGTCAAAGGGTCTCAAATGTCGGTCAGTGTTGGGCCTTCTCTAGTCTCACATGTTACTGGAAGACCTGGGAGGACAGAACTCTGTATCCGTCAGATGCGTTCTCTGAAATCGCGGTTTAAGCTTGATTTTGCTGGACTTGCCGTTCACTTTCAGCAATAGATGGGTTGCGAGTGAATGAGCCCGTAAAACAACACAGCAGGCCTGATAAATCTGACAATCCCGAGGGCAAAGTGACCTCAGTATGGTTGGGCTTGGTTGTGTCACAGCTGTGTTCGTTTCAAATGCCATATGTAGCGGCAATGCCATATTATTACGGAAGTTTTTTGACAAGACGCAATGATATTCAGATTCTAGCATCTATGCAGCCTTCGTCTCGAGTGCATATGTGACTGGTTCTGACATTTTGTTTATTAAGTTTGTTAGGAGTGTGTCATGAACGGTTTAATTCAGCACTGGGATTTGACTGTGAAATTACCAGTCGCAGAGACAAATCATTGCTGACATATGACATTTGTGAGAATTTTCACTTATAATATGACCCAACCAAAATAAACCATAATAATTTCAGATTTGTCAAATTGGTTTTATGTATTCGTAACAACTTATGACCTATGCATGTTGCGAATGTGGTTTGTTCCATTTGCCCCAGATAAAAGAAAGCTGTGTGTTGGTGAGCAGGCACTTATGAATTTTCAAATCCTTTCCAAAATTATTTGCAGTTTCTGTACTCTTCTTTAAGCCTTCTTTGTAGGCCTTCATATATATTTTTTGTTTGTTTGTTTGTCAAAAGCAATTGTTCCCTTTCAGTTTAAATTTGGTCGTAACATCCACATAAATTGTAAAATTATAACAGAGGATTGCAAATGTGCGTATTTTGAGCATCATGATCAAAAACTAAATATTTTAGTTTTTTATTTCCTAACCATTTATAACAGTAACCTTTATGATAAAATGTTTTCATTAAAAATTACAGTGTGGCTGGTATGTTTTAAGTGCTTTTGAAAACTAGTCATAATTATGATAATATCAATATTAATGCTCATGGGTCTTTGTCTGCAAGTCATTATTGTGAGTACACTCTTATGGGTGAGGCTGCCTCATGTTGTATGCTGTAATACCAATATTATACACTCCATCCCATAAGCAATGCTCAATGAAATAAAGCACTTTGTCTGCTTGGTCTGGTCTTTACCCCACTGTTTTCTGTCCGTGCGTATCCTGTTTCACACACCAGTGTCGCGCACTTTGTGACGTATATTGCTCCCGTCATTAGACATTGAATACGGTTGCCAGCCAGCTTGCACCCTCTGCTCTTGAGACTCCTTGAGGAAAATGGAGCACTGGGTCCAATTATTCTGGCTCTAAATGTTAGAACCGTAGACTCCCAATGCACTTGTTTGTTCGAAGATGCGATCTTACCCGGGCTCCTCGATAGGATGCCAATGTTTTCTTTTACATTAGTTATGTTATCCATCCTTCATGAGCATTACATGCTTACTGTCATTTGTATAGTGTGCCAATTTCCTTGGCAAACGAGCTGTTGGAGGTTGTCATGGAGGAGAGTGATTATTAACCTTATGAAGTTTAGAATTGAGTCATGTTTCCCCTGCGGAAAAAGCACTCATTCAAATCTTGGAAAAGTTCAGCTGTAATGGTTTAAATAGAAAATTTTAATATGATTATAGAAACTGATATGTAAAATATAGTTCTCAACTATAAATCTTCTGACAATTAACAACTGTTGGCTCATTCAACCATCCCGTGTGCCTTCTGAAGGAAAACCACGGGGATGGTGTTGCATTTATTGGTCATTAAAGGCCATCTCCTCAGCTTTGTTATTGGTTCCCTACGGGAATAGACACTTGCAGCAAAGCCTCGCTTTATGCAACCTTGAATTGGCATAACCAGATTTACATAGTGCTCCTATCTATACAAAAAGGAAAATATATCTTCCCCTAGTGCAACTACGCTATCTACCAATACTGTTTTACTAAACATTGGGTCACAGACTGTAAAAATTGTCTGTATACATTGTAGGCATGCTTCAGTATATATTTATGTGTTCCTTATCTTCGTGTTATTATAAGGACGGTGTCGTTTCAAGTACGCTAACGTAAACTCGGTGTTCAGAACAAAACACGGGGAAGCGGCCGATTCCAACAGAAGTTAAATTCCGTTCAATGGTAGGCTAGTTTGTCTCCTGAGGAATGTGGTTTATGTTTATGGTTGCTTATTGACTATCTGAGACACAAAATCACTTTGATGTGAATTGGGGCAATAATAAAAGAGAAAACGACAAATAATTGCACAACCTCTCTGCGTTCGGGAGACAGTATTACTTCATGATGGTGCAAACACCACCGTGTAAGCCCGTCCGGTTCGTAGTCTCTCGTTGGCAACAGCTTCCCCACCACACCGTCACAGTGGACCACTATGACCATGTCACTTAAATGGATCGCGTACATGACATGAAAATATTGGCCTACTTTATACACACACACACACACACACAAAACAAATCTGATCCAAGTTTTTATTTCATTTTTTTATTCTGTTTCTTTTGCACTGTTCGAACATGGTGAGTTAACTTGATGTTCGGAACACTGAGTTTACGTTGCATGCCGCAGCATTTGAGACTGGGAGTAGCTGGTCCAACGTGATTACGTGTTACTGAAAACCCGCTGGACTTCGGGCACCGTCGTTACCGTGGCAGTATAAATGCCATCCAGCTAGAGACGTGCAGGTGAGGACATTTCATTAAGGACCCGATGGGCAGCAAAACGCATTACCTCATTTAACCAAGGAACTTTGGATAATGTTTTACAGTAGCCTACACATGACTTCTGGATGGATTTTCAAAAAAGCGGTTTGCGACCATGGGATCTTACCCTGCCTTTGTCCAATTAATTTGGCCTAGGCTATTATTAGATATAGGCTAATTAAGCTCGGCATTCGACTGTCCAATTCAAAATACCGTGCTCAAATTAGTATGATAATTTATTAGCATGTAGCCTACTTTATCCTACATAGAAAAGAGTCAATAGGCCTATTTGTAGCCTATGACTAAGCTTTCTAAAAAGTATCCTTAAATCTAAGTTGGCTTACTTTACGTTAGGCAATAACCTTTCTAACAGCCTGTAGGCCTAAGATTGTAATAAGCTATGAAAATATGAGGCTTAATTAGATTAGCTATCAATTAAAGTTTAACCAAGCAAATATTTAGCCTAATAAAAATGTACTTTGCAATCAATATAAAAAAAACTTTTTTATAGGTAAAACGCGTTTTTATAGGTAGCCTACTTTTTGTGGATCTTGGCTCTAATAAGATGGCTTAAGCTTGCATTTTGACTACACATACTAAACCACGATTAAATCACCCTATGCTACTGAGATTTATTCTTTTTCCACAAAATGTGGGATGCATTGATTTCAGCTATGTCCGCAGTTGGCAGAAATAACAAAATGCCAGAAGACTGACCGAAAAAAATAGGTTATTGTATGAGGTAGGATCCAGATCTTCAATATGGGGATACAAACGGAAGACACGTTTCCCTTTCCTGATGAGAAGTTTAGGCTAGATATTGGGCATATCATCTGATGCTACAACGGTGGAGTGGCTACACGGTTGAAACTGGCATTTTTGGTCGATTCTGTGCTTTCCAGGCTGCCAACGACGAAGTCTGCAAAATTGATGGTATGTAGCCGGCAGGGGGCAACAAAGAACGATCTGTAAATCGCTCAACAAAGACAATGGGACGTCGTGAGGAAATAAACCCGAGGTAGGCAATCAGTTGAATGAATTAGAAAAATACGCACACAAGGCTGATTAACTGTGTTATTCAGTGAAATGTACTTAAAATACATTAACGTCGTTTTTTTAGTGGGGGGGCATTCACAACTAAAAAAGCCTCAATATACCATAAAAATAAAACAAAAATAACGCGTTCCGAAAAATCTCCCTAAAGAATTGTAAATTCACGAATTCGTGTCCCTTTTCACCTACCCTTTCCGACCCAAGGCTAAGCTATAAACCTCGCAGCATTTTGAAGCGAAAAGCTATTTTCTTTTCACCGCAGTAGGATATGAAACGAACGACATAATTAACCATTTGAACAGCCATGTCTTGTGTCCTTATGTAAAACTGTTCCCGCGTCCATACCGACTTACTTCACGTCCAAAGCATACCTATGCGATAGGCGGTGGCAACTACAAATATTTTTTCCTGTTAATTGACGACTAATCTAATTAGGCTGTTGAAATAGTGCGCCACACTTGCAGAAAAATGTGTCGCGGTGATTTCGAGAGATTTCGTCACCTTCCGTCCTTCTGTGCGGTTTGGTGTCATCCATAGCCTAAATTGCACAGGACATCAAACTTGGTTTTAAAATCGTCATTCATCTTCTTCTCGTACTTTAAAGTAGGAACAATAGTTCTTTGTTCGCACATGGAAATAGGAAATCGAATAACGCTATTGAGTGTCGGGTTTCTTCAGTTGGCTAGGCTAGACGTTGACGCAAGTAGTCCTGACAAGCACCAAAGCGCTTGGCTACATTCTGTGTCACTCCGATGATGCATAACTTGTGGAGATTCTTTCAGTTCTCCAGTATATAAAATCTAATATATATGTAGGCCCACATGTGTATTAAATGAAAAAAGAAAAAGAAAACAGGCGGTAAGCATCACCCATGCATTAGGCAACAAGTGTTACTAATCAAGAAGAAAAATGATGGCTAATGCACTGTGGGTATTTTTATGATATTCTATTCTACTTGGTCTAATATTTTTCAAAAAACGATTTGAATAGATTATATATTTATTTTTCAAATACAACTAAAATACCCTTCCACAATGTCTTACACTCTCAATGCCAGGAAAACATCAATGAAGTCTGTTGAATTTACCGTCAGAACATGAAGAATCTCATCCTGTTTGTTTATTTATTTGTTTGTTTTGTTTTTTTGTTTTTTTAATCTGAAAACTACATAAAATGTTGGCTATAATTATAAAAGCCTCACTAAAGTTTATCACAAAAAATTATTCTGGACAAACATCGAGCAGATAACTTCATCACTAGTCGATAATGAAATATTGCTTGCACATCGATACGAACAAGACAATGCATCATTTCAGTTGACGAATTTGTGGCTTATGGTGCAACCAGTTACAAATGCAGTCACAAGATGTGTTGAGATTAGTTAAAACATCCACTATTTAACAAAAAAACAACTTTAAACTGGCTGATATTTATCCACTCTGTCCAGCAGCGTCTCTGAGTAACCTGGGGAATAGTATCTGAAAGGAGAAAGATCAGGCTTGATTCAATTGTAATGTGACCACACACAATAGGAACATATTCAGTTAAACCGAGGGGTAAAAAACAGCAAATGGTAGAACGTAATGAAAGAAAGAGCACGGCCATTTTCTGTATGAGCTACTTGAAATGGCCACTGTGTATCCCAAGCAAATGGTAGGAGGGGGGTATGGTGCTGGAGGCCTAACACCCCAGAATGCCGGTAAAGTGTACATTGGGGGGGGGAATGTAAGTTGTGAGATGCTCTTTCTGAGGATGTCGGTGAAGCGAATCAATAATGCAGTGTAGCATGTTAAAAAACAAAAGGCTCTCCACCTGACTATCTCCTCGGGGTAGCAGTTGTTGATGGCGCTGATGTACTCGCGGAGTGCGGTCCCGGGCTCGGCCTTGATCTCCTGCACTTTCTTCAGCCCCCCGCTGGTGACGAACAGACGGCGGGCTTTGCTGTCATGGGGAAGGACCTGCGGAGATCGGGGAGGGAGAGCGAGAGAGGTGACTCGGTGCGGGAAGAGGACCTCGGCGGCTGAAACCACCGGGGGAAAGGGCGCTAAAAGGCCCGGGCTGCCGTGGCACTGACCTTGCTGAACTGACAGACCACGTGCTTGAGGATGTTACTGGGGGCTTCGTGCAGCAGCGGTTCCAACGCAGGCAGGTAAGTGCACTTCTGTAGTATGCTCTTCAGTGCCTTCTTAGCCTGAGAGAGAGAGAGAGACAATGATGTGTTATGCACTTCCTTAGTGCACTCACCGTCCAGATCGGTTTTATAAGCTTTAAATCTGAACATCATCCAGGTAAAGGCCAGTTTATAAACCAGCGACAGTGTGGCTTGACTGACATCGCAGAATGTTTGTGGAAGTTCTGTTGTCACCTGGCTGTGCTTGTTGTCCTATATAAACGCTCTAGAGTCACCCAGAGTATAAACCAAACGTTGCCTGCAACTAACGACATCCATTGCATGTCGCCAGTCGCAACAAAACTCTGTTGCTGGACTACAAATTAGCCTTTACACCACATTAATGGCTTTCTGCATTCAATGAAATGTTTTTTTTACAGATAACAGCTTCTGGCAAATAAATAAAAGATGAAATGCCAGGAAATTGCATGAAAGATGGTACACCAGCTGAGCGGTCCGCCTGTTGCTGGCAGTGACCTGTGGTCCGTTACCGGGACCCTGTAGGCCTCACCTTCACCTGCAGGTCCTCTCAGCTCTCTGTGTCCTGTAGGCCTCATCTTGACCTGCAGGTCCTCTGAGCTCTCTGTGTCCTGTAGGCCTCACCTTGACCTGCAGGTCCTCTGAGCTCTCTGTGTCCTGTAGGCCTTACCTTGACCTGCAGGTCCTCTGAGCTCTCTGTGTCCATGTAGAGCATCAGCAGCTTGGGCAGGACGTTAGCCACGGCGATGACACGAGCGTGCTCCGGCGTGTGCCTCCCGATCTGCCCGAACGCCCAGGCAGTCGCAGACTTAATGTGCTCCTCCTGCTCCTCCGACAGGCAGATCGCCAACTGGGGCACACCCTAGGGGAGGAGAGAGAGAGAGGGAGAGGGAGGGAGAGAGAGGGAGAGAGAGATGACAGAGGGAGAAAGAGGGAGAGCAATGACAGGGAATGGAGAGAGAGAGACAGAGGTAAATAAAGATGACAGAGGGAGTGAGTGAGTGGGAGGGAGAGAGAGGAGAGAGACAGAGGTAGAGAGATAGCAGGGAGAGAGGGAGCGAGAGAGAGATGACAGGGAGAGAGGGAGAGATGACAGGGAGAAAGACGATAGCATTGGGGAGAAAATGAATGCGACAGGGCGGGAAGGAGGGAAGAAATTGAGAGGGGGTAGTTGGAAGGGGGGTGCAAAAATGAGGACATAACCGTAAAGAAGGAGTACAGGAAGAGTGGAAAGTTAGGGTTTGACATGGTGTAATAAACAGCAGGAAAACGCCAATGACAGAAGTCGGAGGTAAGGAAAAAAAGGCAAGGAGGACACAGGGGAAATAACAGAGGAACAAATTATGAAGAAGACAGAGAAAGTGGGTTTTTAATTTAATCTGAACAGACTGCATCCCTAAAGCCTCATAAATCTATTAGTGTGACTAATGCTGATTGGAGACTGATGAAAGGAATGCTAACCACATATTGCAATTTTGATTGCAGGAGTAAATCTTTTTTTTCAGGGGGCCAAACCCAGGCTCCAAAACCTCAAAAGCAGTGGTGCAAAAAGGTCGTATGCCATAATCACCATTGTTGACACATGAAAGAGTGGTAACAGATGTCTACTGCAAGAGGCTTCTAGATTCTTCTCCTCTAAAATGCCAGTGGAAATCTTTCAAACTGGAGGCATAATACTTCTTACAATACTTGTTTTGCCAATGTATTTATGGCTGGTGAATTCCTCATTTTTTTCCCCAGCCCGTACCTGCTTTGGAGCAGTGATGTGACGCTTTCAAAATTGATGGATTGATGGATTATGAGAGCAACTGACACATACACATAAATTATACTTTGCATTCATGGAAATACCCCCCATCAAATTAGAAATGCATTCTTGACATTTTACAGGTGCTCATATCCAGAATTTATTTTTGCATACAATCCATTTATACAACTGGATATTTATTGAATCGAAGCAAGGGTACAACATTTGTGCCCCATCTGGTTACTGAATCTACAACTTACAAACTAAGAGTTCCAAGCCCCATTTATTTACTGTAATGTCCTATACTGCAGGTCAATCATGGTTCCTAAACTCATACTTGCTTGATTACAGAGTGAAAATATTCCACATATTCAGATTATCTACACTTGTGAAGGCTCATTGAGCCAATTTCAGTGTACTTAGCTGGAGTTTAAACCCCTAAACCACAGAACTGCATTACCACTGGAACAGCTAATCCAAATCCTAATTTTACATATTTGGATAGCTGTTCCAATTGTAATGCTGTTCTGTGGTTTATGGGTTTAAAACTGAGGTTTACACTCCAGCTAAGCATGCTGCAATTCACCTGAATCTGGCCTGAATCCTTGAAAGGAGGATTTGTAGTAAAAGATAATTATTTCAGTTTAATGTGTGCTTTAAATTGACCCAGGCAGTTTTTGTGGACAATGAAAGATATTTTACCTATTTACAGAAATGTCTGCTGACATGCTGGTTTTACAGTGGAAGGTATATGGGCATTTTGGGGGGGATTCTAATGCGAGAAATAAATACTTAGAAAATCCAAAGCATCTTCTACTGCTAGAAAATGAAGTATCCCTTTAAGATTGAACTCTGCCAGGCACCTCAGACGTAGTACAGATGTCCAGCCCAACATTATCCAACAAAATAAACTTCAGACTTGAAACACAGCCCTGACTTAAACTACCTTCCCCCCTTCAAGTACCCTTTCTTATGAGAAAGTTCCATCCACTGCACTGAAACACGGTTAATGGCATGACAGAAAGTTTATCTCTGACTGGTTCCTACAGAACAGTCCACATCGGTTTGACAGAATTACTGTTCTCAAACACGTGCCAATACACAGACCACAGATGTGAGTGTGTGTGTGTGTGGTCAGGTGTTGGAAGAGGGAAAGGGAGGCAAACGTTAGGCCTGGCGGACCTTGGACACGATGACGGCCATGGCCAGGTTTTCGGAGTGCGCCGCCACGTATCCCAGCATCATGATCCCTGGCAGCCGCACGTGGCCCCGGCAGTCCCCGACGTAGTCTATCACGGCAGCGACGCCACCCGCATTCACGATCAGCTGGGACAGCTGTGCGGGACACAACACACAGATGAACGCAGGGACAGGTGTGAAGAGGACCCTAGAGGACAGTACGGTTCCGAGTCCAAGCGTGACCATACAGATACAATTGGAACCCTTGAAGAATACATCAACTTAGGAAATAGCATACCACGATTGGCAGCTAGAATACCCTGAGTACAATACAATAGCTAATACAATACAACAATATCTATATATAACTATATTTTAGTGCCATTGTAATCATATAGTTAAGTTTGATTTTATACTGAGCTTATTATTATTATTGATATTATTCAACAACAACAATAATGGGGGGGACAAAATTTGGGGGACTACAGAATGATGGCAGCAACAAAGTGGAAAATTACTAAGATCCATCAAAGGACACAACATATATGGTGAGCTCCATAGCTGTGGGACAAAGACAAATTGTTTCTTCTTTCTTGGCTCTGTTCTGCACAATTTCATATTTGTAGAAAAACAATTCACGTGATTCAAGTGCAGATTTTTAGTATTTATTAAAGATGCATTTTTATACATTTTGGTTTCACCATGTAGAAATTATAGCACTTTTTACTCATCATACCCCCATTTCAGGGCCCCATAATATTTGGGACAAATGGCTTCATAGGTGTTTTTGATTAGTCAGGTTTGTTAAATTATTTCTGATCACCATAGTGATTGAAAATTGCACCCTTAAAAAATGAATGCAAAAAGAGAAACCTGATTAAGGGGTTAACCACTTGTGAACTGTTTGAAGACAAATACATATCTATTGTGGAGTAAAGAGCCAAATCAAGAAAACATATGTCTTTGTCCCAAGACTTATGGAGCTCACGTGATGAAAATATATCTATTTCTTAGTCAGGTCAGGTGCATCCGGTTTGCTTTACAAAGGCACACACCTGTGTAAATATGGTCCCACAATTCACACTGCATGTCAGGACAAAACTCAAGCCATGAAGTTCAATGAACTTTCTGGAGACCTCCACGATAAAATTGTGGTGAGGCATAGATAAGGGCAAGGGTTTAAAACCATTTTCAAAGCATTGAGTGTTCCCAGAGCACAATGGCTTCAATAATTGCGAAATGGAAGAAGTTTGGACCCACCAGGATTCTTCCTAGATTGGGCCTCCTTCCGGCCAAACTGAGTAACCAGGCTAGAAGGGCCTTGGTCAGGGAGGTGACCAAGAACCCAACGGTCACTCTAACAGAGCTTCTTAAGTCCTCTGCAGAGATGGGACAACCTGCCAGTTCAATCAAACGTTTATGGTAGGCTAGACAGAAGCCAGTCTTGAGTTTGGATTTTGCCAAGCAAAATTTTAAGGACTCCGAAAATGAGGAAAATAATTATCTGGTCTGATGAGACAAAAAATTCACTGTTTGGGCAGAACTCCAAGCACTATGTCTGAATAAACTTTGACGCACGTCAAAAGCGTTAACATGATTGGAGCCTGACATGTTTATTATGAAAATCCATTTAAACTATTCATAAATCACCAGGGACATTGGACATACCGAGTGTCCAGCGAAAATATTGATCAAGCCATCTATCTGAATTCTGAAACTGCCATATATGAGGTGTAAAGTCAACTGGTAAGAGCCATTGTTACGTCGCCATTTTCAAACCAGATAAATGTAAACAATAGAATATTCAGTGAAATCTGTCTGTTTTTCGGTGCCGTCGGGGTCCAGCATTTAACATTGATGGAATGCTGGTGAAATGAGCGCTTAAAAGCCACAAAAACAGTAAGTTTATCACATTAAAATTCCACATAAGCACAATTATTGTCTAGAACACCTTAATTTAAGGTTAAATTCTTATTTCTGACTTAGCGAAATGTATAGTGTTTAACTTAGCTCTAACGTTACATACTCTATTCAGACTGTCAGTTTACATGCTAACACCCTAAGCTACCACATTCTGTTATATGCTCATGATCTGACTTAGCCTAATGTTAGACCTTTCTAGCTTTAGCCAAATGCATGTAGTGAGCATGGTTAAATCATGCATTGTTATGCATATTACAGTTATGAAAATAACATTTTTGGTTGAGAACATAGACTGTAGAAGGTTGAGAACCACACATTTATCGTCAATGAACAGCAAAATACTACTTCTTGCCAGTAGATGGGATCAGTGTATAGGAAATGGGGAGGATGGAATTTTCTTTACTTAAGTTAGCTAGGGGGCCACATATACTATTTGATGTGAGTTCTCAGCCAAGGGTTTTATTTTCAATACATATTTACAATGACCAATCAACTATTAATTGAACCTCCCAGTGTAAAAACTGAGGAAATGAATCACAAAAAAACAATGTTTTAAGTCAAATGTATGCATTTGCTGAAAGCCTCAAAAGATGGAAATTAATTTGATCAGCTCTAACGCTAACATCAGCCTGCTCTCCAACAAGTATAAATAACAACATCATATGAATTTTATAAATTTATTATCGTATTGTGGAATGAAATAAGTATTTGATCCCCTACCAATCGGCAATAATTCTGGCTCCCACAGACCAGTTAGTTTTCCATGAAGAAGCACTCCTAATCTAAACTCATTACCCAAAACACCTGTGTCAACTCGTTACATCATTATGTAGCTGTATAAAAGACACCTGCCCACACAATCAATCAGATTCCAACGTTTCCACCATGGGCAAGACAAAGGAGCTGTCTAAGGACATCAGGGACAAAATTGTAGACCTGCACAAGGCTGGGATGGGCTACAAGAAAATAAGCAAGCAGCTTGGTGAGAAGTTAACAACTGTTGGAGCAATTATTAGAAAATGGAAGAAACACAAAGTCACCGCCAATCTCCCTCGGTCTGGGGCTCCACGCAAGATCTCGCCTCGTGGGATATCAATGGTCATGAGAAAGGTCAGGGATCAGCCCAGTACTACACAGGAGGAGCTTGTTAATGATCTGATGGCAGTTGGGACCACAGTCACAAAGAGAACCATCAGTAACACCGTGAAGGATTAAAATCCTGCTGCGCGCGCAAGGTTCCTCTGCTGAAGAAGGCACATGTACAGGCCCGTCTGAAGTTTGCCAAAGAACACCTGGATGATCCAGATGAAGCTTGGGAGAAGGTGATGTGGTCAGATGAGACCAAAATAGAGTTATCTGGCATCAACTCGACTCGCCATTTTTGGAGGAAGAGAAATGCTGAGTGCAACCCCAAGAACACCATCCCCACTGTGAAGCATGGAGGTGGAAACCTTATGCTTTGGGGGTGTTTCTCAGCTAAGGGGACAGGACGACTTCACCGTATCGAGGGGAGGATGAATGGGGCCATGTACCAGGAAATTTTGGGCGACAACTTCCTTCCCTCAGTGAAAGCACTGAAAATGGGTCGTGGATGGGTCTTCCAACATGACAATGACCCAAAACATACGGCCAAGGCAACAAAGGAATGGCTCAAAAAGAAGCATATTAAGGTCCTGGAGTGGCCTAGCCAGTCTCCAGACCTAAATCCCATCGAAAATCTGTGGAGGGAGCTGAAGCTTCGAGTTGCCAAGCGACAGCCTCGGAACCTTAAGGATTTGGAGAGGATCTGCAAAAAGGAGTGGACCAAAATCCCTCCCAAGATCTGTGCAAACCTGGTGAAAAACTACAACAAACGTCTGACTGCTGTGCAACTAAGGTTTCTCCACCAAGTATTAAGTCCTATTGTTCTATGGATCAAATACTTATTTCATGTGAAAATATGACATTAAATTTATTAAATTGATATGATGTTGTTATTGTGGATTATTTTGTGATATTCTGTCTCTCAATGTTAAAATGTACCTGTGATTAAAATTCTACACAGTTCCATTCTTTGTAAGTGGGCAAACCTACAAAATCAGCAAGGGATCAAATAATTATTGCTCCCACTGTATATAGCGCCTTTATCCAAAGCGCTGTACAATTGATGCTTCTAATTCACCCATTCATACACACACTCACACACTCGCACACCAACGGCGATTGGCTGCCATGCAAAGCACCAACCAGCTCGTCAGGAGCATTTGGGGGTTAGGTGTCTTGCTCAGGGACACATCGACACAGCCCAGGCAGGGGATCGAACCGGCAACCCTCCGACTGCTCTTACTGCCTGAGCCATGTCGCCCCAGTCTATCAGTACAGATCTCTGACAACATGCTATAGCCCTGTAGCATATATGCAGTTTGTGCAGAACAAGACTAATTTATACCCAATTATATGCATAGAATTAACATAGTAACATAATTTTTTTTGTGATTATTCGATCATTATCCAGGTTGTTTATTATCCATTTCTCCAGAGGAAAAACGCATAACCAAAATAAATCTGAAATGTATTAAATAATCATCACAAATAAAAAAGACATCCTCCTTGAGAAACCAGTCAACTGCTGATCAAGTCAGTCCTATCTTTATTTTCTACAACTGAATCTAGTGAACATGTTGAATGTCTACTCCGGGCAAGAACTGAAAAAAGCAATAATTGAAATTTGTCAAAAGTCGGTCAAATAAACAACCACTGTATGGTGTACTTTTTTCAGAGGGCTTTTGTTTTTCACCAGGGGGATGGAGAGTGGCTCCCTGTTGGTATGAGCAGCAGGACGCTCAGTGACAGCACTGTAGAGTCGCTAGGCGCTTCAGTGACAAAGATACAGTTTTAGGACAGGTCATGTGTACACTTTAAACACAGAACTCGAACAAGGGAACTCAACCCTCCTGTCTTCACCGCCCTATAAACACACATTTATGAAGAACCGTCACTTCTATTACCTGGGTATGACAAAAAACAAAAAGGAGCTGACAGCACAGAAAATGGGCTGCATTAGTATTAAAACCTGGAAGTTGAGAACTTGTGACGTGCAGATGAGAAAAAACTTCATTCATAAAAGACAAAATCGTAAATTGTTGAAGAAAAATGTGGCCAAAACATTGCAACAGACGCCTCCTCCAGGAGATGGTGTTATTCTACCGCCGGTTTTCCCTGACCTAAATCAAGAACGTCACCACGGGTGGTCTGGTTAATTAGAGGGGGATTGCCAATAGGCTCCTCTGTTCTCAGTGAGAAGTTACTGAAAAATGAGGAGGCGTGACACTGGACCTGTCAATCACAGGGCTACAAGTTTTTCCTAGCTCCCACGTGACCCTTCCTTCGGCTGAGCCGCGGTCGGCACGGCGACAGGCGACTCACCTCGGGCGTGTGCTTGGTGATTTCGCGCATCAGCGTGGCCACGTTCTTCTTCACGTACTCGTCCGGGTCCTTCAGACAGCCCAGCACCGCGGGAAAGATCTCCGCCTCCACCACCATCTCCGCCAGGTCCACCGAGTGCTTGGCGATCTGGCTGAGGGCCGAGAACACGTGCCGCTGCGGGTTCGGGAAGGGACAGGGACAGCCTTCGGTACGCCGCAAGACGAGACTCTACATCGCCACCTTGCTGCTTGGCTGTTTGGCGGTGCAAGCGCTTATTCTATATTGCAGCAGCTTATCTGCATATGGGTCAGTGACAAATAAGGGATTCCAGTCATAAAATAGTTTACAAATGCAAATTTTTTTTTTTTTCATATTATTTTCAGCAAATGTAATTTATCTATTTTAATTTAGAATCACATGATGACAGTCAGAAATATACGGGATAACAGATTTTTTTTTTTTTCTGCTTTCATTACCACCCAATTACCAGAAAATATACAAGGTGAGATCACAATTATAAAGTATGTAGTGGTTTTGCTACTACTTATTTTATAGAAATTGCACTTGCTGTAGACATTACAGGTAAATGTGTTCAAGTCTCTTACACAAAACTTGTGCTGAGAAAATGATGTGAAGTGACCTGGAAAATGTCTTAAAATGCTTTCTAGCACATTAAACCACACTGTTGTTGTGTTCTCAACTCAATCAATTTAATTTATGTATTTTTACTACAAAAAATCTGTTATCCAGCCTGAGTGAAATAGTTACCCAGCGTCATTGACCCGTATTGACCTGAGGGCTCTAGGTTGGACCTTCACCTTTTGATAATAATAGAATATTTTGTGAGTGAGATAGTATGGTTGTTTATACAGCTGCTTTTATAAATGTTCTATTTGCATAAGGGGCTGTGAATCTGAGTACACAATCTCTCTCAAAAAATACTGAAGAATTACTGAGCAATATCTGTGCCCAACCATATACATTTTTTTCATGGTGGTCTTTGGGTTGGTTAATGGTGATACTGAAGGCCCCCTGGCATATTTTCGTGTTTTTGAGCTTTTCATATCATCCTGGAGCTTTCGATTTGTGTTCCATACTGATTCAAGTAAAACTGCAACTGCAATTTTGGTAGAAGTATGCATATTGTAGGGGTTAACTGCTGTATTTCCGAGCCGTTAGCTCTTTGTGAACATTTGCGGGCGTTTTAGATACTGAAACCAGGAAGAGAGCGCTGATGGGTGTGGGCTTATGTTCTGCTGTTCAGTCAATGATCTGTTCACATTAACAATCTGCTCGAGGTCCTTGCATATCTCTGTTGCGTAGTGACATATCCTGTCACATTTCGATTGCTGTAGAACCTCTAAAGCACACATTCAGAACTCGCCTAAAAGAAAATAATACATGAAAATATTGCTTTGTCTGTTTGCTCGTCTCAGGTCATAGCGGTGTATCCACTATGTATAGAAAACCATTTCCCCATAACAGAACATGATATTAATACTTTAGGTTACCGTGACACCCTTGCAGCACTTTCGACACAAGCAGCAGTTTTTCGCATGGCTGTACTTTCAGTGCCTGATTACTAGTCCACAGGAATCAAAATGTGACACGTCACGATATGTCACTAGGCGACAGAAATATGCTTTAGATAGAACAGAGGACAATACCTTTGCTAGTTTTGTTTGGCTAGGTAAGCAGTTTATTCATACATTTGCATGTTGCGTTATTATTATTAAAATAAATAAATTAATAATTCCGATGATCAAATGGGCCCTAGTCCTTATCTTTGTTGTACGGGTAGCAGTTATACTTTATTAATTATACTTTCCTCTAGGGTCTTTCAGCGCACTTATCCCTGGTTATAGGTATGCACTTTGTTGTACGTCGCTCTGGCCGTTAATGTACTGTAATGTAATGTGCAAGGACCCCACGCAGACCGTGGGCTCACGCCGGCTCCGGCCCCCTTACTTTCAGCTTGGCGTCCGGGTTGAGGATCATCTGGGCCAGGTGGGCGATGGCTCCAGCGTCCACCACGGTCTGGGCCAGCTCGGGGGAGTGCTTGGCGATGTCGCTCAGGCTGGAGGCCGCGATCCTCTTCAGGGCCACCTCGGGCTCCTGGACGCACAGCACCAGGAGAGGCACGGCCCCCGCGTCCACCACCGCCTGGGACAGGTCTGTGGAGCGAGGGGGCCCCGGCTTAGCCCGGGAAGTACACCCCAACCCCCCCGGGAGGACCCATCCCTCAGCCTGACACACGGAGGAGCAGGCCAGGAGTGCCTCCGCCACCCCAACTTTTTACATAAATACTGATTTCTACAAACATTCGACATACATTAAGCAGTATTTGGTTGGGAAAATAAGAATAACATCAAAATGACAATAATCTTATCATTACCAATAATAGTTTCATCAAATTCCAACAATATTTACAGTTTTACTACTTTTTTTAATGCAATTCATTCATTCTACAGGTTTTCCTTTTCCTTTTCTCCTCCTTTTCATTCTTTCTTCCCTTTGTCTTTTTTGCCTACCCAGTCAGACTTTTCCAACCTTGAACCATACAAACTATATATATATATATATATTCCCCATCATTTCCCTAAGATACCAAGTTTTCTACTCTGCTGTAATGTTTTAGAATTTAGTTCAAATGCTCCATTTGTAAATCCTGATCTGAGGTAGACTTGAAAATAAATCCTTTGGCCTGAAGTATAATAACATTTACAACTGTTAAGATTAAGCAGAACAGAAGTTGGAGCGATTGAAAGGATGGGGGGGAAAGCAGAGTGTGAGAGGGTAGAGGGGTTGGGGAGGGGGGTAGGGGGCAAGGGGGTGGGTGCCTACATCTGCATTTTAAATCAGATGCACGGCCGGGCAGGGGATCAGTCAGATGCTGGGGAGGGACACAGGTCAGTGGCTGGGGCCCGTTAGAGACCAACAGCACGACGGTGTGTGTGTTCTGTGTGTGTTCGTGTTCGTGTGTTACTCTGCATCTACACTGTATACGCTGTGTGCGTGCGCGTATGTGAGGTGTGTGAGCGTGTGTGTGTTCTGCATATTTGCGTGTGTTTGTGCATGCGTGTTCCTCTGTACTGTAGTGTGAGGGAGGATACCCATATTCACAGTGTGAGCGTGTGTGTGTTCTGCGTGTTTGGCGTGTTCCTCTGCATATAAACTGAATATGCTGTGTGTGTGCGCGTACGTGGGAGGGTGCCCATGTTTGTGGCGTGAGCGTGTGTATGTTCTCCGTGTTTGGCGTGCTCGTGCTTGCATGTTCCTCTGCATATGAACTGTGTACGCTGTGTGCGTGCGTCGCTGCGATTTCACAGCGCGTTCAGTCCAGGGGCTGCCTCAGGGCCCTCTGAGGACAGAGCGCTGGCGCTAATAATGACAGTCCCTGGCCCATCTGACTGATTTCCTCTCATTAGGATGTATAATGAGATTTCTACAATGAAGGAGACTGGAGGAGGGGGGCGGGGGCGGTTCAGCGAGGCCCAATTTTCGGTGCCGCTGCTGTCGCGTGTCACCAGCTGGGAGAGAGCAACACGAAAAGAATTCTAATGAAAAGTGAAAAAGCAGACAGAAAAGGAAAGGCGCGGATAGAATGTCCCTGACACGAGTCTGAATGCAGTCATATAAAATTAGGCTAAATCTTTTCACTGGAAATACGATACCAAGGCTTTCCTATGCCCTGGACTTTGATAACTGTACTCAAAAGAAAAAAAAGGTTCAATGTATTTCATCATGTTTCTCAGTGATTCTCTGACTGACATTTTATACAATTACTACAGCCATACTGAAACAAAGGCTTCTCGTGTCAATTCCACTTAAATATACTATGGAACTAATTCACTTATTTCTGTTCAGCATTAGCATTAATTTAGCATTGCTAATATATGGTCTTGGGTTCGCACTTTTGGTTTCCTGCATCTGCACAAAAGATATAGTATTCATTAATTCATTCATTATCCTAACCCGCTTATCCTGAACAGGGTCGCAGGGGGGCTGGAGCCTATCCCAGCATACATTGGGCAAAAGGCAGGAATACACCCTGGACAGGTCGCCAGTCCGTCGCAGGGCACACACACCATTCACTCACACACTCATACTTACGGGCAATTTAGATTCTCCAATCAGCCTAACCTGCATGTCTTTGGACTGTGGGAGGAAACCTGAGTACCCGGAGGAAACCCACGCAAACACGGGGAGAACATGCAAACTTCACACAGAGAGGCCCCAGCCGACAGGGATTCGAACCCAGGACCTCCTTGCTGTGAGGCGGCAGTGCTACTCACTGCACCATCCGTGCTGCCAAAATATAGCATATTAGACAAAAATAATATTCTAGTTATATTACATTCACAGTCAGCTCTCTGTGAAAGAAAAAGATTCAGATATGGAGCCATCAAATTTGGCACCTGAGGCCCATGGTGGCCATTTTTCAAAATGGCTGCCAAATAGTATTGAGTCCAGTGGTGAGCTCTTGTGAGTTTCTCTTCCCACACTAATTAATTCTGATGTTGCTTCTAAAAGCTTTATAGGTTAGGCTCTGGATTAGTATTGTGATGTAGGTTGACTGCTGATTGGACTGCTGGAGACTATATTTCTTGGTGTAAAAAGCCTACTTTAACAGCATTTATTTAAAGTCTTTCTGGCTGTTCTGTAACTGTTGGTGTTGTACGTGCTGCATGGTGTGTGATATATATAGTCAATAAATAATTCTGCACTAGCTGTGTAAGTATACTTACATACTTCCTTATAAAGAGAAGACATTTATGCATGGGGGTGCACACATTGCAGTGTGATAGTGCACGCTAACCTTAGTTTGTGTGCTATGGAAATGTAAAAGAATAAAAGGACTGAAAAAATATATAGTATGTATTGCTAAACAGTTCTGCCCAGATGTATAATGAAATTCTGCAGTGGAACTAAAAACCAATCCTCACAAACATTTATTTGAAGGGAGAAATGGCGCAGTGGCATGTGCACGCGTGTCTGCGGTCTGACCTCCGTTATGGCGGGCGATATAGCCCAGCGCCCAGGCTGCAGCCTCCTTGACCCCTGGGTCGAACTCCTCCAGAGAGATGACCAAAGCGTCCAGCGCGCCACAGTCCACCACAGCCTGGGCCAGCTCCGGGGAGTGTTTGGCCACAGCCCTCAGCACAAACGCCGCTGCCTTCTTATAGAACCGCTGTGCAGCAGAGACCAATGTTTACATACACACACACAGAGACGAATGGGGATACAGATGTTTACATACACACACACACAGAGGGAGAGCTTCATCATCTCTTTGGACTTACCAATAGCTTTCAAACTGAATTTGCAGATTTCCCATTAGACAACATGACATCACACTTCAAAGATTAGCGGCGAGAGAATCGCAAAATAATCCTTGAATAACTCCCGCCGGAGGAGGACAATATGACATCTCGGTTCAAAGAATTGGCATGAAGGAACAAAAATATTACATCACACGTCAAATGAACGTAACTCTCTTAAGAGCGAACCGTTTCCAACGTTTCCCACGTCAAGTAAACCACAAGAGGGCCAAAGTTACTGTCTCTATCTCAGCCGTTTCAAGCGGAGTAAAGCTGTTTTTCAGTTTTCCCTCACGATACAGAGGAACGTAAGCCAGCTTGCCCTGGCACAGAGTCAAGGGCTTAGGCAGCCAGATGGGCTGTAATATGTAACTTTATAACCTGACTTACTCCAGCCGTTCCACTTCCAAGCCCTCCTGACCTGGCCGTCTAACACAGAGAAGCGTGGGAGAGGGCTTCCAAGGTTAAGGGCATAGTCCAGCTGCTTTTTGGCTAAAATCTGAACACAGTTTGCGAACATTGTTTGCGGACTGTAGCCACCTTAAAATGAATCACACACTCAACTTTTGCGGTAATTAAACTTGAAACCTTAGATTGCAGATATATACATATAAACAAGGCAGTCAGTTGAGTCTCCTTACATAACAACAAAAATAGAATTGTTATGTAAAAGGCTAATAAAATCCTGAACTGAATTTGATCTTTGAATGTATTCCCCCATTGTGTCCCACATTTCAGAGCAGTGGACTGAATAAGAAGTACTAGCACCTGTGAAGAAAATTAAGCTTGTTAGGCTCTCTCGGAAAGCAACAGTTAGATTGACAGAAACTCGTAAGAACATTCTCTGTGGAGAGACAAAACTCTCCGAGGCATACATTTCATTGAGCTGAGATGTAGCGCAAATAGGTTCCGCAGACAAGAACATGAACCCAGACAGATCAAACTAATTGCGCACATGACCAAAAATTCCCCAGACCGGGCAAACGCCAACGTCTGAAAAAAAAAAAAAATCCTACTTGTGTGAAGTGTGTTCTTAAGAATGTGGAGTGTTTCAGTCATAGACGAGTATAAAACATTCCTATTCAAGGGGCCAGCCTCAGAATCCCAGCAGCAGCAGTGAATGAGGGTGAACACAGCATTTCTCTGCGTGCTTCACTGAGTCCAGGTGTAGGCCTCAAGAGGTTTCCAGTGCACAGGGAACCAAGCAGACCCTGCTTTCACATGGATTCGGTGCCAGGCTTGCGTACGTCTAATGGCTCAAAAACATTCGATCTGCAGTCTCTCGTAGTCTCCAGATGGTCTGTGACTGTGCCTACAAGTCTACTGGAGTCACAGCAGTATTTAAACATATAGAGAAGGTGTATGAAGCCCAAGAATAATTTAAAGATCTTCAATCCAAAGAACAATTTGAAGAGAGAGCCAAGCTCATAACACTTTGCAGAAGGCAAGCCATCCGCAAGAAATATAACACAATGCAGACTAAATATTGACAATGGAGTGCCTTTGATGAATATTATGAATGTTGAAAACATGAACCCTAGATTCACAGATCACCATATATCACAACAACAGAGCAACAGCTTGTTAGTTGTGACGGTTTTCATTGAAGCTAAGATAATTTTACGCTCAAAACCCACTCTGTCCCAGAGGATTCTGGCTGAATATACATACATTCACAAAGTGCCATTGCACAGTCTCTTCTAGTGCCAGGCATTTCTGCTTATGAATGACAAGCCGGTGTCCAGGGAGATTACGGAAGATTAATGACTTTTTTGTCGGTAAGAGAAGTGTAATCTTTCTGTTTTTTGTGGTTGCTTTCTTGAACAGAAAGTAAAGGCTTATGAACAACTGCTTTGGGTGAGGGAGCTTACTTCAGCTGCATAACAGTGATTAGAGGAAAATAAAATTGATATAATCATGCAAGCCCTCTTTAATTTACAACCTTCTCATCCTTCCATCCTCATATACCATCCAATTCAGCAGGACTGGCTAAAAACATTAAAACATACTGTATTTTCATTTGTACCCACTGTTCATAATATATGCTGGAACAGAAATTCAATTCCTGAAATGTTTGGAAATATAATAGATATTGCAACACCACAATAAAAAATATCGGCAAATGAACAAATCACTGCTGCTTTTAGATACTGCAACATAGTGCAGCGTCTGTCTGAAATTTTGCCATCCTTGATACTAATAAACAGCACAGGAAATGAAGTGAAGAATGAAGAATGAAGTAATGATTATTTTATACTCCTATAATTCCTCAAAGAAAAAAGGATCTTTTAAACAAACCCCAAGATTCCCCCAAATACATTCACTAATCTTATAAAACACAGTAGAAGATGACTCATTCTCCTCTCCTTGTATAGGAGGGTGTACAAAGTACTGAAAATAGGGGTGTAATTTTGGAAAATACATATTAATTTTTGGTATAAGTTTTAAATAATATATATTTACTTTCATTTAAACTGGAGGAGTTGCACCAATCCAAGGTGGGTCAAACTCCGAAAAAGTGAAACCACAACCAACTTTATAGAAGATCTAGGCTGCTCTGTAGGCCAATACAGATACCCTCTAGCCTGGATTTTGCCAGTATTGTGTTTACCACTCAAGGGCATCATTGAAGGCTGCAGCAGAGTAGAGGTGGAAAATCCAGGTTCAGAAGGTAAAGTATTTTGTGGCAGTCACCTGGATTTGCCAATTAGCACAATTCTTCAGCCAGGACTGGACTGGACCCCTGGACTTTCCACCTTTGCAACAGACGGACAATGGTGTGTGGGCTTCATTCTTTCACATTACACCTTCGGGAACTGTTCATTGCAACACGGGGCAATGATTGGTTATACATGGCCAACAATTTATCAGCCAGTCCATGAGCTAGCAGCATTCACAGGCCAATGTCAGAAATCACACCAAAGAAATGTCCAGTAAATGCTTTACTGAGCAGAATTGCTGAGATGGCCATGCACAGTGAGGGAAATTGTTGCCCCACTCAGAGTTCTTAGTATTTGCATTATCATTTTATCTGAATGCACTGAATGTCTGAATGCAAAGTATATTGTAGTGGAAGCAGGTTTAACTTGAAACATCCATTTACAACACTTTGTTGTATGTTGCTCTGGATATGAGCATCTGCTAAATGCCTGTAATGTAATGTAATTTAAAGTCAAGTGTTTCAATGATGTCTTTTACCTTTAAATAAACAAGTTTGGCTGATAATTTGCAGCCACACGAAAAGTAATGAATTGTGAGGAGCTAAGGAAAAGGAATAAAAATGTTGTCTAAATTATGGGCGCTTTCAAAGGGTGTGGTCTTACGTTCTGTTCCGCCAAGGAGTACACAAGCTGTGGAAGAATGTCTCCCTTTACAACTGCTTCAGCTAGGTCATCGTTGTAGTTGGCAAGCCTCCCCAGAGCCAAGGCTGCTGTCTGCTGAATAGTTGGGACCACGTCCAACAGCAGAGGCCTCAAAAGGGACATTACACCTAAGTCAAACAGGAGGGAAAAAAGGGCTTTCCGTTCAGGAGTAAATGTGAACAACATCTGAAAATTCAACAGGAAAATACAGTCAAGTCATTTGGTACCTGGATAACTACATTGTTCTGACCAACTAATTTCAAATTATTTTTATTCCTGAGGTTAAGAAGAAAAGAGATAACTGTTTACTTTACATAAGGCTTTATAAAACGACAATTAATTCCTCTTATTTGTTTTTATTAAATATATTATATATGTATGAAACAGAGAGCCTAAAGTGATAAAATGTTGAAAAACAAAATCAGTATGCATATGTCAGCTACAAATGGTTATCCATAAATTATTGTCATTCTTTTGTTATCCATTTAGCCATTATCAGTATTGTGCCAAACAAACAAGCACATTTTGAACAAAAGCATTGATTAAAACAGCAATTTATTCTGCTCATGCTTTAATTCCTGCCAGGGTGAAATGGGGCATAAAGCAGGAAAGCAGCATTAATTAAACACTGATGACAATGAAGAAATGTTCCCTGTTGTAACCAATGTGTCACAGCAAATGAAAATGTGGCACTTTGCCAGCACCATTGGTACATCCTGCTAATCACAAACGCATGCACCACTGCGTGGTAGAATCAGAATTTACACTCCTAATACCACATCCTGGGAACTCTGCTGTATGTAGCAGTGACTGCTACATGTTCTCCACCTTTCCCTTGTGTTTGAGGGTTAATTAGAAGGAACCAAAAACATATATTCCACATATTAATCCTATGTTTGTTTGGGGACAGCAATGTAGCAATTTAGCTGATAACATGTATGTAGAGGTGGCCTGCAGCCTAGTGGCTAAAGTACATGACTGTGACCTGGAAGGTTGTGGCTCAAGCCCCAGTGTAGCCACAATAAGATCTGCACAGCTGGGGGGATTGTCCCCTGCTAAGTCTAATCTCTGTAAGTCACCTTGGATAAACACATCAGCAAAATTACAAATTATTGTTTATTTATTAATCCTAGGTGGGGCACAATTATTTTCTTGAACAAGGCCCTTAACCTTAAATGCTTAAGCAAATCTAGCAGTATACATTGGCTTCAGGAAGTATTCGGACCCCTTCACATTTGCACACTATACTGTGTTGTAGATTTAATTTTAAATGATAAATGGACACACAACTCATAATGCTGAAGTGAAAACAATTTGAAATCTTTGCAAATGTATTAAAAATCTAAAATTTAATGCAGTACTTTGTAGAAGCCCCTTTGGCAGCAATTACAGCTTTGAGTCTTGGGTAAGTCTCTACAAGCTTTGCACATCTGGATTTTGGCAGTATATGCCATTCTTCCTATCAGGTCCTCAAGCTGTCAGATTGGATGGGAAGTGTCTGTGAACTGCCATCTTCTCTCCACAGATGTTCTCTGGGATTTAAGTCTGGGCTTTGGCTGGGCCACTCAAAGACAGTCAAACTTGTCTCCAACGTTATCTTGGCTGTATGCTTTGAGTCATTGTCATGCTGAAAGGTGTACACTCTAGAGCAGATTCTTCAAGGACCTCTCTGTATTAGCCAGGTGATGAGCAGTGCCTGGTGTTCACCAGACATAGTGCTTGCCCATAGAATTCTGCCCAAAGAGTTACATTCTTGTCTCATCAGACCATTTCCTCATACTCTGAGTTATTTAAATGCCGTTTGGCAAACGCTAAGCGGGCTGTCATTTGCCTTTTATTCAAGAGTGGCTTCCGTCTAGCCACTCTATCATAAAGGCTTGATTGATGGAGTGAGGCTGAGATGGCCGTCCTTCTGGCAGATTCTCCCATCTCTGCAGTGAACATAAAAAGCTGAGTGACCGTTGGGTTCTTGGTCACCTCCCTGACCAAGGCCCTTCTTGCCCGGTTACTCAGCTTAGCCAGACGGCAAACTCTAAGAAGAGTTCTGGTTGTTCTAAACTTCTTATATTTCACAATTATTGAGGCCACTGTGCTCCTGGGAACACTCAATGCTTTAGAAATTGTTTTACACCCTTGCCCTTATCTATGCCTTTAACACGGCGGTCTAGAGCAATTTCCTTAGACTTCATCGCTTGGCATTTGTCCTGACATGTAGTGTGAATTGTGGGACATTATATACACAGGTGTGTGCCTTTCTAAACTAGGTACAATCAATTAAATTTACAACAAGTGGACTCCAATCAAGTTCTAGACACATCTCAAGGATAATTAAAGCAAACAGGATGCACCTGACCAGAATTTGGGGTGCCACAGCAAAGGGTCTGAATACTTATGAAAATGAGAGTGTGGCAAGGGTGTGGTTTGCAGGAAGGAAGCGGGACAATCAGAGGACCATATCTACTGGTTAACTAGGTACACACTTTGAGAGAGACTGGGCTGGAAAGTGACAGAGCAAGAGCCACAGCTTGGTTTTATTTATTTTGCCTTTATTATATTCATTTATTATTTTTACCTGGATCCTGTTAAGGTGACGGGCAAAGGTTTTTTGTCTAGTTTCGGAGTCGCTCTCGCTCTCTCCCTTCCCCTATCCACATTTCCCTATCCCTGTGTCCAGCTCCTCTATCCTCTCCGGGGTGTCACGGCTTGTGACAGAGATTTCAGCTTTTGGTTTTTAATACATTTGCAAACATTGGGTTATTGAGTGTAAATTGATGGGCAAGAATTGGCCAATTTTATCAATTTAAAAACAAAGTGTGCAAAAAGTGAAAGGGTCTGAATACTTTCTGAAGCCAGATGCCTGATTCATGCCTAAAATGTAAATTGTTTGCATCTTTATTTGCACAATGTGTAATAGTCGTTTTGAAAGGCAGAGGGTAAAGATAGAGAAATCTTCTTCTGAGAGACCTGCCCCTTGGTCTTCTCAGTTACTTCGATTTTGTGAAGGAATGCAAGTAACAGCAAAAATAAATGTGCCTTATTTATTAAGAAACCACAAAGAAACTGTTGTGTGTTCAGTGTTACAGCAGCATAGTTTCTTGAAATAGCTCATTGATGGATTGAGCTGGTGAAGCTGTACTTTCCACTCACCTGCATTTTGCAAAGTCTCGATGTTTTGTGGTCTTGTTGCAAGCTCAGCAATTGACTGCACAAATTGTGTTCTGGACTTCTGGTACTGTTCAAAAACTAAAAATAAAAAAAGGTTACATGAGAACGTAATTTAAAATACAACATAAGGGCCTACATGAAAGCCCTAATCAAACAATAAGCACACACTCTTACACACGCAAAACAAAAAGTATATTCAGGTAGGCTATGTTTTATTTTGGGATTTTGGAATGTGTCCCGTCATTTTGAGTCAGCCCCCTTTTGCACTCTGTTTCAAACAATGATTATTGCTAATAATATTATTATTCATTCTAATAAAAAAAAATAATAATAATAATAAATAATCGTATAGACATGCTATCTAGGTAGTTGTCTCGCAATAGGCTATAATCGGACAAAATAAGTTAAATCGATACCAAGAGATACAATTTATCTCCTGAATTATAGAACGTGACGTTACTAACGTTACCTCTTGTTAAACATTATAGGCTATCATGTGCAGGGACAATAACGTCAGGCACTACATAGATTATGCCTACTTACCTAACATTAAAGACAAGACATAGTAATCCTCGCGAATATTTAGCCTAATAACCATGCGAAAAAATATGTTTTATTCTGTCAAAGGGACCTACTTTACATGTGTTTAATGTACGCTAGTTTTTCGTGTTTCGTACGCCCTTACCTTGTAAAACCTGTCGCTGACTCATAATTCAGTTTTTCCCAGAAATTACCAATCAATATATTTTAGAAATGGCAAATAAGGTGAATCGCCAAAACTAAGTCTAAAACAGCGCAGCGTCTTTTTCAATGGCAAGCTAGCAACCATATAGTTTGGGGTACGGAGCAGCAGTTGTCCTGGCAACAAACCGGAAGTGAATGAAGAAACATTCTTTTCCTGCATGGGTAGGCTACAGTGAAACCAGAGTGAAATAGTGCATCGATCTGTCTTTTTTACGAAACTCTTAGCAAATGAATAGCCAAAGCCACATAAAGGTAGCTTCGCATTGAATACTAGTGACACGGAAATTAAGGTTGTCCTTATTACAAGCATAAACGTTTGCAACGTCGACAGTAGAATTTTAACCTCTGGGCTAAGCACATAGATGAGATGCCTCGAATTCAGTGAGACGAAACGTTCTCATTCGTAGAATCTTTGGTATGCTTATTATGAGATAAGAATTAGCGCTCCGTGTGCGCGAGGACACTTGCGACGCAATAAATATGTAGCTGGTATTAATGTGTCTTCTTGGGTTTACACATTTCTATATCACGTATGACAAAATAGTTACCTAATTCTGTGTAGGCTAGCTAATCATCTCCATGCTGCCTGTTACATGTACGCCATATATTTGGGGACGCGGGAAACATTGTAAAAATAGCTAATCAGAACTTCTGATGTTATCACGGTACCAGAATAAATATGAACTATGCCACATACAACATTAGGCTCACGTTACTGTAAATGTAATTGTGAACCCTGTAAACAGCATCGTTTTATAGTCTAACATGACAAAGTAATGTGGTAAATCAATTCAACTGACGGAGAAACATAGCCTAGCTATTCTTCTTTTTTTACTAAGGGTTTTTTTTTGTGTATGTGTTTTTTTTGTTTTTGTTTTTTTTTTGGTTTTTTTACAATCAAATCGAATGTTTAAATGTAAAATGTTTGGCTTGATATAAACAGCTGTGGTGACGTAGTAATGTTACAATTACAAAACTAAACAAATAGGCTACACAAAGAAAAAAAAAACATAAGTGAAAGGTTGCTCGATGAAATAAGAGAGTATGGTTTTGGTAGTTGGTCCAACCAGGATTTTAGTTGCCAGGTCCAGTAGGCTATCAGTTAAAGGCTAATACATTTAATCTCATCCTTTTCTAAACGTTTAGCGCAAATACGATGGGAAGCTAGGCTATAGGCCTCTGCTACTGTATACAACTAAAGGAATTAGCCATTTCAGTAGGCTACTCGTTGTGCCTTTCCGTAGCTCGTATTTTCGTTTAAATTGAGTGAGCAAGCTTTTTGAATGAAACAAGATAAAGCACTCGTCTGTGAGCTAGCCTACACCAATCGCTTATAGTGCAAGTAAAATTATTTTAGCTAGCCTACTTTTGTGTTGGGCTAGTTCATCTAGGCCTATTAGAACAATTAGTCTAGTCCATACATCAACGGTTTAAATTTAAAAAATATAGAAACTTGACTGATTATCATTTATCCATAATTTCTGTTATGTGTTCTGCCGGGCCTATAAAGCCAACTTATTATTGCGGCTAATATTAGCCCACTGAACAAATAAAAATTCTCAAAAACATATTTTGCTGTTATAAATGAAAAGCCTCCTGCCTACAATAAACAGCAGCAGCTACAGCCTAGTTAACCGTGCAATGCCAAATTAAATGGGTCAATGTTGGTGACCAGAATGATTCAGAAAGGCCGTGGCGGTTTTGAGCACATTGAATCCTGCCAGCGTGTGCTTTATATTTATCCTACTGAATAATGGTGAACTGATTACATTTTTTTTTAAAATAAACTATTGGGATAACTTTATTTACACTTCTTTTTAATCGCCTATGTGTTAAGTTTCGGAATCGATATCATTGCGTTCTTTGTTTGCCTACTGGGAGAAAATCTATTTTTGGGTTGGGTTGGCTGTCAAAGCCCAATTCATAGAGCGCCAGGAGTTGATTAATACTCTTTAAATCGCATCAGCAACAGAATTGCAGCATAATACCTTCTATAATGTATAAATGCTAAATGCACTCAGCTATTTATGAGAGTGCAGTTTTTACAAATTTTAAAATCTTGCTTCCACTGTGCAAAAATGAATTTAATTCTAAAACATGCAAAATGAAACGACCCCCTTGAGTTATTGAATATGATTTCTCATTATTCAATTTAGCAGGTTTGAACATTCTTCTTCAAACCTGCTAAATGATTAATAAAGTTATGCATTCATTTGGTAACTGTCAGAGGTCACTTGACTTCATGGTTACTTGGTTACATGGTCACATTATCCAGATAAGAAGGCAAGGTATCAATGTAACCACAACTATGGAGACCTCTGTAGTTTAAGTGCATGTTGTGAAATTGCAAGAGTTTGCTGGTCATTGTCACAAACATGGCCATGGTCAACAAGACAAATGCCATTTCCATGCCAAACCTGGCCACAAACTGACACCAAGGTCAGAATATTAATAGCCACAACACGCCACAATGCCAAGGCTGCAAGAAGGGGTTATAACCATGTGCAATGCAGTTTCTGAGAACTGACTTGGGATATAATGAATTGGAAATATGGGAATGCTTTTTGATACATCCACATTTCAATACCATGACACAAAAAAGGTTTGTTTTTGTGTCATATGGTGTATGACTATTTGCTTTTTACTAACAAGCCTCTCTCATCCCGCTTATGGTTTATACATGGGAAAATAGTACAGTATTGTAGTGCAAGACAATATTTATTTATTTTTGTGATTAATAAAAAATAGATTGAACCAAATCAAGCTTATACACAATGCTCCCAGCACAATAGCTTAAGGCAATGTGTAACATATGAGGATGGACCCCAAAATTATTATGATAATATGTCCCATTCATTTTTTTCAGATATCCACATATTCTTGTATGTGACATTTTACAGAAAGGACAAACTGGGAATGGGGGTCAGCAGGTCCAATTATTAACATTATTAAACTATCTGCAGTTTATCCCATTGTACAAAAGCTTTTTTGGTACTGGTCATGTCTGACAGATAGATGTTCTACTTATTTTGCTGGGTTTGTTTTACACAAAAAGTGAGCAATTAATTGACTTCACAAGGGATTATGAAGAACAAAAGCTTACATTGTTCAGTTTTGGTATTCAACAATGTCAGTATAGGCTCATTATTTTGATAGAACTATAATAGATTTTCATCTTATTTCTAGACAATCACCTCCTTTTTTAATCATTTGGTGACAATACATTCTGTATTTACATCTCATCTGTGTGTAAACACATTTTTGCCAATGAACCACTAATGAATTGTGTGTCTAAGCATGTCACATAACATTAAATTATTTTTACTTTTACAAATTATAACAATTCCTAATATTACAAACAGAATATAAACGTGGGGGCGACATGGCTCAGGCAGTAAAAGCAGTCGTCTGGCAGTCGGAGGGTTGCCGGTTCGATCCCCCGCCTGGGCTGTGTCGAAGTGTCCCTGAGCAAGACACCTAACCCCCCCCCAATGCTCCTGACGAGCTGGTCGGCGCCTTGCATGGCAGCCAATCGCTGTCGGTGTGTGAGTGTGTGTATGAGAAGCATCAATTGTACAGCACTTTGGATAAAGGTGCTATATAAATGCCAACCAGTTATAAACGTGGTTAGAGATTATTCTGTGCACTACAATGACCGTAGTCTGCTTTGTGTTAATTCAACGGATTGGGATAATTCCGTGGTCCCAAACCTTGCAGAGCATTCTATACATTACAGGTAAGAATCGTAGTGGAATTATTTTAATTAATCTGGATCTAATACAACATGGAAAGCATTTTTGTAACATGGGCAGCTATAGATCGTGAGATCATTATGTTTCACTTGTCCAATCAGAAATCACAATAATTTAGAATTAAGTTACTATAATTATGTCCCCAAATATACAATGTTCGATTGCAATCTCACCTCCACCTGCATTGCCACGATGATTAGCCTTGGCCTACTTAAATTATATACCAAAAAAAACACATTGATCGACGATTAAACTAAATTAGGCTAACTCGCTACAATTGTATGAATGGTGTTATATTAAACAAATTCTTAAAGTACGTAATATATTAGATCAATTGTCTTTACGAATAAAACAAGCTATAATTATAGTTGTCTTATCCATGTGTCCAATTTAATTATCGACATCCCACGTAGCTCCGTTCTAACGTTTTGGAATTGGATCCGTTTGCTGTTAGCGCAAAATTTTTCAGAAACACCGGAAATACCATATTTTTATTCAATCACGAGCAATCATAGCGAAATACTCCGATTCTTTTTTTCCCTCTTAATTTTGGTTTGTGGAGACGTAGCCTAATGGTCATTTGTCATATAAAGAGTTAAGTTCCGACTTGGATACGGAGCCTCTCGTTCTCAACCCCAAATAAGAGACCGCTGTGTGAGATATGATCGAGCTGAAGGCTATTGACTATTTAATGTAATTTTGGAAAGGCGGACTAATAGCAAAACTAGCGATGTAATACGTTCGCATTTGTAATAAAAGAAGTGGGCGCTTGCTATGGACAAATCCACACCATAAAATATTTCCAGGTTGAATAATAGAGCCTAGCTACTTCACCAACGAATTTAACAAAACAAAAAAAAAGAATTTGTTTACATTTTAAATTCCATTATTATTATAATCTGTGATAAACCTTCTCCAAAATGTAAACTTATGTGATGATTTTCATAGCCTATTCCATTCACTCTTGTTTACGGCTATACCCCGACAACAACAGCCTATCGATTTCTTACTGACTGAACAAATAATTTGCTTCTATTTTTTCACGTGCTGTGCAACAACCGAAATTTTCTGAAATGTTTTTTTTTTATTTTTAGGCTGGGGTAGTTGGCAACCTCGACTTTAATTGGCACTTTCATTGGTATTAAACCAGACCTATATGACCTGGAGGCCTATTAATTGATCATTCATTTGATAATTCAATTATTTTATTCGGAAATGTGATTTATCTTGCCAGTGGACAGAAATCTTTCACAGAATAGCGGAAATGTCAGTTCAAGATAATATCGGCCCACAAATTATAGTACGCCAAAAATCTAACAAATAGGCTATACATATTTCGACTAATAATACATTTGCACTAATTTTGAGAATAAACTGCACTAATAGCCTAAATGTCAACATTTCTGCAGACCTAGGCCTATATATTATTATTATTATTATTATTATTATTATTATTATTATTAATTATTAGGTCCATTATATTTATTATTAGGCCTATTTCTAGCCTATTATGAATAACAACTATAATAATTGCTATTTTAATAGGCTAAATAATTTATATTTCTATAATATAGCCTATACTATAAGATAATAACAAGGGGAAATAAACATTTGATGTTAATAATTGCAATTATTTAAAAAATATTTCATAGAACATTCTGAAAAACAATAATTGATGTTTGATTAAAAGGTTTACAAATGTGCTTGTAAATATAATCATTAAAATGAAATTATGTGTGGGAAGAATTATGTGTGTGTGTAAATATTTTTATCAAAAGACTATAATTACACATTTCACGGGCTGTGTTCAATACAAATGATCCATTAATGTAATTACTGATTTAAACAACACTCTTATTCACTTGAAAGAGTACATTTGAAAGCAAAGTGTGAGCACAAGTTTAATGTGCGGTGCTTTTAAACACATAAGACTTATTTTCTTCTTAACACAAACATTTGCTTTAGGGAGCAAAAACAAAGAATATAGGCCTTTAAGTTCAAATAATATAATCAAATCAAAGACATATTGCGTTATAGCTGTAATAGACGCCCACCTCTGGGTGTCCAGTGTCCATTTAAACTGAAATAAAATTAAAAATCAGCTGTATCGTGAGGTCGTCTGCTTTGAATGGATTCATAGAACCTGTAAAAATGCTTTGATCCTCCGGTACCTCTCATGTTAACATTTCATACAAAGGTTGATTTTGTGTGAAAGCCAAGGGTAGGCCTACGTTGTCATCTATTGCCAAGAGGCCGTAAAATAACTTTGCCCATAAAACTGAAGACCTACTGGCATCAGCAAACCTGGACTCGATCTTAATAACCTAAGGAACCTGAAGGATTCTGCAATTAGCTAATCGAGGGACACTGGTGACAGAAACTACATGTTATTAAAGACTTGCCGGATTTGGCGTCGACCATTCAAAATATACCCTAGCTTGCGTTCAGTTTCTTATGTTGAGCATGAAAACAAAATTCTAAAAAGAAAACAAAGTAATCAAAATGTAAAATGTTTATTTAGATGTTTTTATACTGTGCAACAGTAACAATACAATAGTTTTACATACAAACGGCCAGTACAAATATTTAGAACACTGGATACATCAAAACATTTGTCTTCTAGCATGAAATGGACTTTCATATAGGTGATGTTCTTTACAGAGGTCTGTCTTTTTCAAACAATGAGCTTTGTTCATTTATTCCACCTCTATATTAGCTAATCAAGTAAATATGCACATACAGGCGCCTATCCTTATTTCTGAACGAACTTTAAGCATTTAGCTTAGGAGACTGAATGAAGCTCTGTCCCTCGGCGTCAAGAAAGAAATATTAGAACGGATTGCCACAACCCGAATGCTTGCACTATTTACACTCTGTAATAAAGTCCACAAGTCGTAATACTGCCGCTAATTAGGATAGATGCAACTACGCGTGCAATAAAATATTTCCATGATCTTTTAACTTTTTTGCGATTTCGGTCTCCATAACACGTAGACTATTGCTCGGATATTAGTTTGTTCAGGTGGCAACTATCTGAACGCACCATTTACATTTAATTTACTTCGACGTTTAGGGTTTAATTTCTTAAATCGGCCGCGTTTTACAAATATAGCTTAAAGGAAACAATTTCGATCAGAAAAACGTTGAAGTCTGAGAAGAGAAGACTCTACCTTGAAATACACATTTAAACTGATGCCAAGCGAAACATATTGATTGAATTCAGTGGATCAAAAGCAAAAGATTAAGATAATCTACAAAGCGCATCTTCCGCCTCCGCAAATGAAGATAATTGCAGATCGTCGCCCTTAATGTTCCCATATAAACCACCTTCAACAGGAAGCTTTTTCACAGCAAAAAATTAAATCTAATAAGGGAAAAAATACATGGACTACTTTGTCCATGACCTTAGCCTACTCAATTTCAACAGAAATGTGATTTCATTTAAGGCAAAACACGTGACATAATTAGAGCAATAACAATGACAAAAAGTAAGCATCTACGGTAGAGCTATGTTGGCATGAGAAGAACTGGGTAATCTGGCACAGGCTAGGCAAGGCCCAGTGGCCATCATCCTGAAGACGTGGAGGAGCCATTGAAGGAGGCCTTGCGCACTTTGTTGCATAAAGGGGTCTGTCTGACAGGAGGGCTGGGTGCTGTGCCGTTTCCGTTGACGGTGCTGGAGATGTGGGGGAAGTGCGGGTGTGGGGACTGAACCGGGGTGCTGGGGCTGGGAAGCGAAGAGGAAGTAGAAGGCACGCCAGCAGGGCTGCTGGCTTTATCACTGGCAGAGTCGCTCTCAACCCCACAACGGCCGGTACTGTTCAGTCCCTCTTGCGAGTGGCTGATCTTCATCTTTTTGCAGTTGGGACGAACTCTGTATTTCAGAGGTAGTGGTCCATTCTGTAAGCAGACGTGCGACGGATTATTAAATATCCGGTTTATATTTCTTTGAAGATCGGTCACAGTTTTAGCAAAAGCAGTCAAAATGTGAAACTTAAATTTCCTTATATGAAGAACAAAGCTAATGAACTTTAAATATATTTTTTACATAATGCACTTGAGTTTTAAATCTTTGGAATGCTATTTCTTTTTATTTAGACACCATCAAATAAAAACTCCAAAAATAACTACAATTTTTAATTGTTTTATTGAAGAATACAATGTGGAAACAAAGCAATGGTTTCCAATATAGAAGCTTCAAAACTACTTTTCAAACCGTTTTCATTCATGCTTTATAATTCCATTTTAATTTCTGGAGACAACATCACAGAATGTTTTTGATGTGAAGATATTAAAAGCAAATTACCCTTCTCCAGGTATATATGTAGGCAATGTCCATTAATGTGTAGTAATCTTTCAATGGTTCATCTTCATACATTACTTCAATCTATATTGGAGAGAGAATAAGGGGAATTTATCATGTATATTATAAGTACATTCACCTGTTAAAATACCCATAATGTGTACAAAATAATTTTACACAATCATAAAAAAACGATGACACTGCATTAAGTTGTATTAAGATAGCCATCACAAGTACTGTTGCCATTTTATGAACATAAAAAAATATTGTATTTAGTAACATACAATTACACAAAAACAAAATAATTGTATGCAGTAATTTGGTTGTAATAGGCTGCCAGGTGTTTTTAAAAAGGCACCATTTGAAATAGATTGCTCAATCATGCCGCTGAGTTAAACAGTAGCTTTAATATAATTGAGGAAGTACTAAATTGTTTGGCCATTTTTCATTCCTCACTTTACATAGCCCTGGTTTCAGTTAACCATTTTATGTTCAGTGGAAAATATGTATACTTCAAACTTGTTCAATTTTTTTACTTAGTGTATTGCTTCATTAGCTGATGATTAAATATTAGGTGAGATAATTAATGAATAATTAATAATTCTCTTACCTGAAAGGTGGAAGGAACATCCATCTTACTTCTTAGGAATTTCCTCAAATGCATCACAGTCATGGCAGCAGGGCACTGCAGATACCGTTTATTTACCTGCGAATTTGTTTTAAGAAATATTCAAAATTACTCAATAAAAAGCTCAATTTAACTGCAATGCATTCCATCGCCAGCTCTGAGAATCAAAAACTAGTAGGCCTATTCAATGCAGTTAAAAAGGTAGTTACTTTTGGAGTCAAAACAAAACGTTCAATGTGGCATCATTGAAAGCACATTCATATTTGCCCAAATGTATCACTGGGTTTACATTGCAACACATTTTTGCTCAGATGAATCAGCCAAAATGAACATTTCACATACTCAACAGTACATTTCTGCTACACATTTAACTTCTATATGTCTTTACATGCTCTTAGCAATTACATGCTGGATATTAGCGACCAGGATGAAATAAAATACAGTGCTGCATTACCTCTTCTTTTGTTTTCTTCTTTTCATCCATGCTGCCTTGTTTTTCTATCCTGAATGGAAAAAGGACACAAAAACAATTCAATTACACTCCAACCACTCCACAACAGACCGTAATAGCAATGGCATAAAACTGAATGACTCTTATGTGTTTATTTGCTTGGTGAAGTGAAACCTTAGAAGGTTGCTGGGTTGCTAGGTTGCAAACAGACAGTTTTTGTGTCTTTTGACAAGACAAGATAGATATTTTGTTGATTATACCTGTTCTGGTCGAAGAATTCGATGGATAGACTGATTATCTCATCATCTGTGATTATTCTCTTATCTTCATCGGCCACCTCTCCACGGTCTTCATTTGATCCATTCGTAGCTTAAAACAAAATATTAAAATTACCATAACAGCATATTTCAACTC
Source organism: Conger conger (assembly GCF_963514075.1). Lineage (NCBI taxonomy): Eukaryota > Metazoa > Chordata > Actinopteri > Anguilliformes > Congridae > Conger > Conger conger. The sequence continues at coordinate 49,436,364 of NC_083763.1, read as the reverse complement.
TTAAACTGAATTCATAAATCAAATTCTTTGCACAGTCCATCCATAAATTCTATACATGTTTATGTAGAGTATGTGGTGGATCAAAAGTCTATTGCCTGCAAAACCTATAGCATAGTCAATACTGTGCATTTGGTCAAAATTACACTTAAGTACAAAAGAAGCGTGTATACCATCTCAGACATGTGCCTTAACTGCTGTACTACATAGTACACCTGGCAACGGACTCACATCAAATTATGTATGCCATCTGTATTTTATAATGCAGAACACAATACTGAATTTTTAGTCAGGGCAAAACTTATTTTTTTTAATTCTGGGATAAAAGACAAATAAGTTGGTAACTGGATTTTAACTGGAAGTTAGTCAATAAGCAAATGGTAGATATTATCCAATGCGGTGAGTGTATTTCATGTTATAAGCAATCAAAAGGAGAGCTATCCTCATACATCCTCATATACCTACAATCATATAGGTGCCACTTTCAATGTGCGTGTCTTACAAACTATGACATATGACATATGAATATACATATGAATATAGACCATTCTAATTTTCCACACAGAAAGTGGTTACCATCTACTGACGGATGCTCTGCGTAAAAATCCCTCCTCCGCTTCATTTCATCTATAGGAAAACAAAAGGGTTTTTACTCACATTTATTTAATAAATGAATTGATTTTACTGTGGTGTAACAAGTGTAAATAGAACACTTACTTTTGAAGAGACCAGGAACCAACTTGTACACAATGTCCTGAAGAGTCTTGTCGGAGCTAGAAACAGACACAATTTTTACTATTAACATGCTTTGAACATCGATAGAATTGTACATTATGTGTACATTGTATTGTATGTGTGATCAGCGAGTTGTAGAGCTTTAGACCTGTTGACCTTGCAGTGAAAGGTAACAGACAATTACGACATTTATTCTAATGATACCCAACACGCAAATATGCATACAATCATGCATACAAGACCAAATGTGCTTAATCAGTCATTACAAAATGATTGGCACTGGCTCAGGTGTCCTGCATGGAAGAAACGGCTCAAATTTACCGAATGTTGAGCAGAGGCTTTGTTTTGTGAACCTGGACATCACAAATTGGACAGTATTTGCTGGCCTCCAGATAGCGCACAATGCACATTTTACAGACTGAGGATATAATTCAGAGAGAGACAATGGATTTTAGTGGTTATAAAGCATTTATTAATTATGACACTTAAATATCAATGCACTCATTTTACCATTTAATCAATGAAAATGGCTAACATAGCAAAGGCAACAGTAATTACTTTAAGATGCAAGAAATAGAATTTATATGTTTGTATGCCATTGCTATTATTTATCTTGAGCCTTCTACCCAAGCTGTGATACTTACATGAGTGCAAACATTCTATGATGGTAGTTGCATCTATGAAATATCCACCACACAAAACACACATCAAATGTGGATTTAATTCCGTAATCTTAATTCTTGTTGTTCGATGCATCGTCATGGAAGGCAAAGACCTAAAAAAAATAATAAAAAAACCATTAACTGAGAAGCCTGTTGTCAGTTTACTGCATTCATATTGACTTGTGTGTAGCCTAAGGGTTCTTAATTAAAACAGAGCCTCCTTACAAGTAACTTCAGAAGCAAATTATGTAAGGCTATAGCTGGCTAGCTACTTATCCAGTAACCTTTCATTTAAAAGATGTAGAAGTAGAATGTAGAATTATGGTGCTCATCAACAGTTAACTGTAGACTATCACAGCATGTTAATAAAATAATAAAGGTTAGAAAAAAACTGAGATCTAGAATGGCAACCAAGTTACCTTACTGGAAGAGCAGCCATTTGCGAATCATACCATGAACTGGCTTAACAATAGGCTACCTGACATAACACCATGAAACGATGGAAATATATGTTTTATATTTTCCCAATGGCTATGAACCTTGACTCCCGTAGACAAAATGAGTAAGATTTACCATCACACGCGGATAAATGGCTCAACGGAGAAAAGCACTCCAACGTTCGGCTACTGAAGTTCCTTAGACTTCACAAGTTAACGTTACCTGTTAAGACTTCAAGTAATATCACTAAAGCTGAGATCCAGTGTGTCAAAACGATTAAGGTTAGACCTGACCGGAGGGGATTTGCTATGGTAGAGCTTCAGTCGTTAATTTTTAATACAATAACCACCATCTAGGTCTAAGGTAAAACATGACACTCGCGATATTTGCTGTCAGTAGTTTCAGCAGTTATTTTTACTAGGCTATTTAAAGATCTACAACAGTAAAATGTTTATTTGTGTCCAAACACGGCAATTCTTATTGTTGCTATAGCAACTTAGGTTATACTTGGCATCTTGCCAGTGACTGAAAATAGAGCCGCGCCACAAGAGCAACTATGTTTCATGGAGATGTGACAAAAATAAATCTAAAGCCAACAGATAAGCAAGGTTTTTTATGTTAACAACAAATTTTAAAAATGTGGTCGAACAGACTAGCCTACGACAGCGTTGGCTACCATGTCGACAATCGGTTCGTTATATTTTACTTAACACTTCTCTCCGCAAAACATAGGCTAACATTTAAATCGGCTCTCTGGACAGATGTGTTTAGACCCGGTTTTAAATGTACGCTGAGCACTGTTTAGTTGGTTATAGGTTCAAACAGATAGAGATAGGCTATGTTCTTCATTGGCTGAATTCAGTCACTGCAGTTATAGCCTAAGTAAAGCCAAAGATAATAACAAGTGTAAAAAGGCTAGCTAATATGGGCTGTGGGAATTAATTCTGAATTGCCTATAAAATGACAACGAAGACCATTTGTTGGCTAAAAGTTGACAACATAGGGGATTTCAAAACGTTAGACTTGGAGCGTGCTGAATAGCCAATCCGAAAACACATCCAACCACAAAGTAGGCTAGTGAAACAGTGAAAGATCACTCTTCGGGGAAGAGGAAGCTAGCCTATTCTCAGATGCAAGTTTTAAGACCAAGGCTTAAAGAACAAGGCTGCATATGGGTTCATTTTCAATAGGCTACAAGCGGTCACACCCGTGAAACCGAAATGTGCCCTCACACATAGCTTATCCACAAACTCACTGACAGCCAATTTTGAAGACGGAAAATTGTGCTACAGCTGCCAGCATTCGTCTTGCATAACCAATTACAAGAACAGAACTGCGACTTAAACGAAAGTGATAGCCTATCCATCCATTCAGGAGCCTACGCCATCTGAGGTCGCCCACATTAAGCGGCGTTTAGTAGGCTAGTCTCCACGAGACGTGTAGGGCTACACACTGCTCATTAATACAAGACACAATACGAAATAGCGGTGATTTTTGCAAAAATGGTATGCACTCTGAAGTATTAGTAAGCTATAAGGTAGGCTATATAGGCTATTAATCTGGGAATGGTCTGTCTATATCTGACTAGGGTACTGGAAACAGCGCAGTTTTATAGATACAATGTCAATATCCTAGTGAGGTAGGCTACGTTCTCAACCATCAGGCTTTCAGACTTGGCGTAGCCGATGCTATCACCGGGGCCAGGGCAATGTTAGATGTCTCACAGTCGTACGTTTGCACAAGATATCTCTTCGTGTAACCCTATTCAGGTAGATCGCAGTCACCCATGTAACCTACACTCGTTTGTGTGTTGAATCTACATAGCTGCGCTCTATCAGCTGATTAACTTGTTGATGTTTGTACAACTGTTAAATCTTCTCCAAGAGCAATGCACAAAAAGTAGAAACATAGCACATGCAAGCGTTTAATTTGGGCAACCACAAACAAGCAAGCAACATTGTCAAAACAAATGAGTGTTGTGTTGTCATCGATTAAAATGGAAAACAGTGAAGCATCCCTTACTAATTCACAACGTATCCCTCTGGTCAATGAATTCAAGAGTTCTGTTGAGACCATGTTGCAATATAGACTCAGCAGTTGCAATTTATAAACTCATTTTCACAAGTCTGCGAATGCAATCCAGCAGATATGGTAAATTACCTTCACAATGCATATAGTTGAATTAGGTAGGATATGCATGTTAAATAATACAGCAACAAAAGCAGGAACCCACCCGGACAGGGGTAGCCTATCTAAATTCATTTTGCAGCCTACTCTTCACAGTAACTAGGTTACAGTAACAGTCTACACGCACTTGAGGCCTGCGCATCTAGGCTACTTACAGAACACCGTTATAACATGCCATTGTTTTTAAAACCAAAAAAACTTTCAGACAATGTAAGCGCGCGGACAATGAAACCCAAAACAGTTCCTCTTTACCGAAACAAACAAAATGCATGCAGCAGTGTAGGACAGCCAAATATCAAGCAGTAGAAATGCAATGCACTTAACTACAGACCCGCCACGGTTACAACCTTTTTATGGTCTATTAGGCCCATAAAACAACACTATATTGAGAACTGGCGCAATCAACAATGTCAAATGTATGAACACTAAAATGGCGCAATCACAGTAGCCTAATAAACGAACATGAGATTCTGTCCATATGACTATTGATCCAAAAGCACATTCGAAGCCAATAGTGTACTTGTAAACCCATCGCAATTAGCCTACCCGAAGCTCAGCGCTTTCACTGAAATGTTCTTTATCAGTTGATTTTTTGCAAGTATGGTTTGACCACGAAATGGCTACTGCACATGTCGCGTCAAGGTTGTCCACATACGTGTCGTGTTCATTGTTCCTGGCCGAATCAATGTGAAAGTGCAAGTCTTGTTATTAATCCAGGCTTTGTTAATTGCAAATCAACCGATAGCCCGTTAACAGCGTGTGAAGGCCAGTGTGTCGAGTCACACGCACATCCCATTGAAATCCACATACCAAATAAAAACGACACCTAAATAGGCTACTCCACAATGGCATATAGCTCGCCTACATAAATATTTGTCAGAAGTTTCCACTGACGTATGTGCTCTTAAAAAAATCAATGGAACCTATATCCTAGTCAAAGTTAACGCCACCCCTGCCACACTGCAAAACATGACAGAAGAGCTTTAAATTAAGACAAAGTAGGTATCATCAATGTTGTAGAAAACGTCCCTGCTTTTCTTTTCTTTACAGTGTTAATCACTGAAAATACGAAAAGGGACATTTAAATTAACAATCTTAAACCAGGCTAGTTCGAGACTGACTGTTCTGCCAAGACGTCAGCCACCAATGGAAAACTTAAGTTAATAAAATGCTTAGGGTTTACCTCTGAATGCTGTAGGCATTTTGTTAGGTTCTCAACATCCAATTGATGAATACTCTATAAAATAATGGCTCTAGATTGAAATAAACTGACAGGGAGAACCGATTGAATCTGACTTAACATGAACGCTTGACCCATCTCACTCCTAATTTATCTAGAACGTCGGCTTTCATCAAAGACTACAAATTAGAACTAAACTATAAAGTAGCAACCATATAGTCAACCAATAGTATAAATATTTATCTACACGTTGCGGCTGGCCATTTGCCTCATAAACAATGCGTGATCGAGATTGGAACTAAATTTAAAGCAGTGTACGTAGCTTTACTGAATCCGTGCGGTGTGCGTAAAACCACTGTCAGAACCTCGTATCAAGTGCAGACCTCATCTCCCATTTCATATAGAAAACAACGTAACAATAACGCAGATCCTTTCAGAATTCACCAATTGGTAAGAAGGGAGACTGAATAGCACTTACCCCAGGATTATGTTGTAGGCCAGTGAGACTTGGTACGGATAAACAATCAAAGTTATAAGTCGATCAGCAGAAAATGAACGCGAGCCAAGCGGCCATCTTGAAAAGAGCTGCAGACGCTGTCAATTGCAATAAGCGCACGGCAGCACAGAGCTCATTTTAGTTACGAAAATCCTTATTTCTCGCCCTGCCCGCACCCTCTGTGTGTCTAAAGCATGGGATAGACGAAGAGCCAGAACTGCAATTGTCCGATTTAACTGATCAAAATGCTACCTCTATGAGGTTCGTTCCTAATTCAGTTGTTTGAAAAATGCAATGCTGATGGTTCAGTGGAAACTGACACCGTCCCCAAAATGGCTTGTAGTTCGACCGCCCAGCTCTGTCACGTGGTCTCATTCCTTAAGGGTGGCCAGGGAATTAGTGTCGGTGTAAACCGCGTATGAATCTTTGCTTTATACCTCCATTTCCCTTATAACACCTTATTCATCCTCCGAGCGAAAGCATTCAGATCGCGTTTATAGAAATCGAGTTTTCAAGACAATGGATCGTGTTCTTCAAATTACATTTTCCGTCTGAAAAAGTGTACCTTTACCAAAGCCAATTATATTACAAAGTCCTTTTTATAAATAGGAACGTTTTATGGCAAAAAATATAGCCTATTGGCCTTTTTTTAACCAAGGCACAGACTGCGGCGCGTTTCATGGCGCAGGGTCCTGATAATAGTCTGTGAGGGAAACGCTGAATTCGTTTATGTTTATATTGTCGCCTTTAAATCCACAAACAAGGATTAAAATACACGAATGACTTACCACCGTATATTGAAGTAGTGTAGGCTATCGCAAGTGAATCGCAAATAACATAGCCTAGCAGTCGGCAGCTCGCGCTCTTTCGTTAGAGGCAAATCCCGGGTTTTTGAAGCCAGCGCCGCTTCAAAGCAAAGCATAACCTCAGACTTTATCGGCTCGGGTCCAATAGCCTGTAGCCTACGCTCACGTTTTCCTTTCAGGTATCATGAAATTGGCTGGGGCGCCTGATGAAATTATCTAAGAACGTGCTGTTTCATCGACTGAGATAGCTCACGCTAATTAACGGTTTGTTCACAGCCATTAAAACGGTAATATTTCACGATTGCCTCGTGTACCAACCGATTATTTTCGACACATTATCAGTAGTTTTATTCAATGCTTAAATGCAAATTAATATTTTAGATCATGTATATTTTTCGCACATACATCTGAGCTGTGGCAATGCTGTATGCGGGTTCTAGGTTGTCATTTGTAGTGTGGTGAGTGATACAATTGGTGGATTTAAGTTACAGAACCGATATCACTGTTTTGTACCAAACCAATATACCTATATGATAATGAAACAAAGTATTCACGCTTAAAAAGACAAGCTTTCATAATAGCCTACGGGTTTTATGAAAGTAGCCTAAAAAAAAGCTGAGATGTTTAATTATTCCTCATATGTTTAATAGTTGAACATACGTGCACACGATGGCTTGCATGCTGTGTTGGTTTAAAAAATTTTTTTTAAAATATATTTTTACTTTGCTTTTCAAACCTATTAAAATCCAAGCGAACGTTCTTGTCGACTGGACGTCAGCACAAGATAGAGAGGGGTCACGCGCCAAGTCAGATTCCACTGGCGCTTCCCCGGGCGTTCCAAGTAGGTTACGGGCTTTACGACTGTGTAGCTTTCAAGAGCCTTTGCCTCGTCTTTCATCTTTCTCACAAGATTTTACAAAAACGCACTGACATGTTCTAAAAACAAAGTATTAGAATCAAATGCACATTGCGTCATCTCCGGTGCAGAGAGTATATATATTTTACTTAGGCTAATTGTCGCAGTATCCGACTTTCTAAGAACTCCATAGATCAATTTACAGAGCACAATTCATATCAAATTTGCTTTCAGTCTACAATGTCAAATAACGAACGGTTGTTTTGTCTAGTTACTTCCTTTCATGTTCACTTACCATGGGAAGGTCAAAGTAGGGCAATTTCTGTTTCAATTTGTCACATATCGTTGGAAAAAAACGTTATCATAGCCTATAATCTTGTACATTCGTGTAAAAAATTTACTGCGACAATACATAGCGTATATGGCTAGCCATAAACCAACTTTAAAAAATAGAAACCGAGACAAATCCGGCAATTAACAGATCTGAATGAACAAAAATGGAAAGGTTTGCAAAAGAGGGCTTGACATTTTTTCTCCATTTATAGGCTACTGATTGAGTTGCATCCAGCCCTTGTGCATTGTACTTTCGATATTTGAACTGTAGTCTAGTAGATAAGGCAGTACAAACGCCCAAAGCAGTCGTTTGCAAAGGTTGATTGATATAAATACAATGTATAGCGTCGCCTAATGAAGCATAAGACAGTAATAGTGTAGATCAATCACAAACAGTCCCCCACCCCCCACCCCCAACACACACAGAAAAAACAAACACACACACACGTAAGTTAAAGCTGAAACTATAATAGCTTGTGGAAGAACTGCATGCTTGATTTGCTTAATTCCCAGAGTTGACTCAAACTATTCACATGCATCTGCTGTCTTTTTAAAACTTATTGAGCAGGGTTAATCTGTTGAGAATAGACTGCCCTTAAACCTTTACATGCACAAAGGCCACTGCAGACGAATGTATCGGAACACACAATATATGACTAAATGATGGCCCACACGATGTATACAGTGTGCTTGGACTGTCTTTCCTGTTTTTCTGTTGTTGTTGTTTTTTTTGGAACATCATCGAAATATTTCCACAGATATGCAACAACAATCTTCAATATAAACATCTTGGTAAAATGTTAGCCTACTTTCTGGGCAAACGTAGCAATAAAATACCAAAGACAACATGATGGCATTTAGCCACACAGCTGCTAATGCCCTTGTTTATTTATCTATTTATTTATCTGAACAGCTGATACCTAAACCATCAATGTTTGGGTGACATGGAATACAGTTTTTCCCCAAATAGGCTACAGCCCTTTATTACTTTCTTTAAACGTCACAAAAATAGGTTAAAATTTGCCATAAGGCGTATGCATAAAAATACGCAAAAAATAATTTGAGCCTAGTCTTCCCATTTTTTATAAAATGTTGAAAAAGAAATGTAGGCTGTTTACAGACAGCTGTAGAAGTGCATTTCAAATGGACGTGCTGGAACATTTAAAAAACAAAGATATAATTCATATTTTAGCTTAAACATATTTAATAAATGTTTTGTCATTCATTCCCTTCCCAGGTTTTCTATCATGGTGTAATCCTGAAGAAAACGACTGAGGCAGGTCTAAGTTACATTCAGAGATAAAGTCCAAGGCTAAATGAAGCATTACTTGGCTTCTTACTGTAACTCCACCACACATGGCTCACAATGAACTGAAATATCTGAAACAACATATAACATTCCTGTTTCAAAAGAATGTAGCCAGGTCATTCATAAATTAAGAGTAAAGCCAGTAGTTACCTGGGAGAACACAACTGCTTCAATTTAATTATTAAGCAAAGGTCCATCCTATTTTAATAACAAAAACAACAACGAAGTGTGCTAGCAAGGAAAACCAAGATCTAGTGCTACTCTTAGCACCACATGTATCAACGTTTTTGGAGTACTGTCATCTTGGATGGAGCATCTAGGTAGCTGTCTACTATGATGATGATGATGTAGACCTACAGATTATACCATAGTCATATACACCGGGTGTAAATGCTTGAAATAACAGACAGCAATTAAGAGTTTTCATCAACATTTGCAAAGTAAAAAAAAAAAAGAACTCAAGACTGCCTTAAGTTAATTACTGAACTTATGTAAGCCTGAAACCTACATGCATCTATGTAGAATGGAATGAAGTGAGAGTGTAAACAGGTATTGGCTTACATTATAAAAAGGAAAACCTGGAATAGTACAATAGTGCAATGAAATCATTCTTAAAATATATTTGTAGCATTTTCATATCTCAGCATTTTACATTATCAACTAGGATGGCTCATTTATGATGTTACAAGAAGCAAGTGTTATTTAGGAGCAACACTTGTAATTGTAACTTGTTTTCAAAACATAATGATAGTTGACACTTCAGCCTCACTGAGCTTTCACAGTACAGGATATACAAGGATACAAAACAAAAAAGGGTACAAAAGAAACTCAATCACATAATCATTCAATAAAATGATTGATAAATCACATTTTTATATATTTTTATAAATATCTTCATACATATACAGAAAACTTTAATCCTAGTAACATTAAATAGATGGTGATATAAAACAATGTTGCAATTTAAGATATAATCAGACATTTAATGTTCTAAATTATTATGTTAAAATTGAATTAGATAATTGTACTATGGCTACATGCACAGAAGTTCACTAAAAAGACATTATTTGACAAAAGGCTGTACTTCTTTGGATAAAACTAGCATATTTCTTTAATTTGTAGTGTGAAAATAGTGTTTTGAACAAATTGCCTGCTTAGTGTAAAATCTCCTGAACCATGGATTTTTCAAATGACAAATCACTAGGTCTGCTGGAAGGTAAAGTTAACATATCAGCAGTGTGCTATGTGTATTAAAATAGAGGAAAGGTTTTCAGTATTCATGAGAATAAGCCAGTGTCTTATTTAAATTCTAAAATGCACGTAACTGTATTTTTTCAGTGTCAAGTTTAATCTATTACAGAAAATTATTCATACACATGCCATATTCTGCTAACCACAGAACAAAAAATTACCAACTTGAAGATATCCAGCATCCTTAATACTTTTTCCAGTCTGAAGGTTGTTTATAATAGGACTTTGCTTCAGCAAAACTTTGGTGATGAGTTTTGGTTCTGTTTCAACAACTAGAAATTACAAGGGAAACACAATTTTTCAATTGTTCAATGAAATTTTTATTTTATTATTTTTCAGTGACACAATAAAGTATCTACCACAGGAGAATCTGGATATATGTATGTTACAGTAAAATGGTCTCACAATAAACAAAAAAGAAAAGAAAATCCAAGGTGACTTACTTGCTTCTTGATTCCTGTGCCAAAGTAGCTTAAACTACATCTTAAACAGCAGTAGCTATTGAATTCATCAGTTGTTTAAGTTGAATATTCACAAACTTTACCTAAAGCAGGGTTTTCCAACCCCCGTAAGTGCTGGTTATTGTTCCTTCCATAATTGTAATTCCAAAAGTATAAACAGCTATGAACTGTTTTTTATTTAGCCACTTATTTTATTTCCAGATTATTTCAGAGACAGATAATGATGTTACCAAGAATGAATATTCCATATTAAATTAACACATAAGCAGACATAGAGATGGAATCAATGAAGTCCTAAATGCTGAATGTATGCACTCGGTAAGTGAGGCTAAACTATTTGAGTAAAATTAAGAGTTTGAAGACAAAAACCTGATTCAATCAACATTTTTAATGAACTTGAATGAAATTGAAAAGCAAAAAAAAAAAATTCTTCACAAAAAAACTAAAAAGAAACAAAAAGAAACTAACTCATCAAACTGAGTTTATGAAGAAAATGTGTAACACTTGCATTTATTGGTTAGTTAAGGACAATATAGATTGAACACATGCCAGCAAAAACTGCTAAATCTGTTCAAATCAGCACAAAATTAAGGAACTTAAAACATGTTATCCAGATCAGTTAGAACAAAAAACAGCATGCATAGGGGTTCTCTCCAGGACCAATGGGAACCCCTGATCTATGCATTAAGCTACAGTTGACACCTGCACTTACCTGGCTTCCACAGACACACAGATCAAAGACCCTAACGTAGATGAATTTCAGTCACATGTTTGCTTTTGTGAGGGCATACAATCTTGCATGAACTGGTTACTGTTAGACAAAAGGTAACATAACAACGCATATTTTATTTTATATCATTTTGTATCGTTATATAATTATACCATTCATTACCACAAGTTTCCTCTTTCCTCTTCAGCCATAGTTTCTGGCAATTATTCGAGTTACAATGTAAACTTTTGTCCAGTATGAACAATGTAGTATATGCTTGCATATGATTACAGAGCAAATATAACTCACTATCGCAAGTAAGATGTATATGCTATTTGTTTCAACATTGTGGAGACATACTGTATCAGTGACAAGTAGAAAGCATGACAAGGGAACTATGGTTTCTGCCTGTAGCTACTGAGTATCCACCTCTTTAATAAAATACGACTGTAAACTGCTATGTAAAAGTAAACTTGTTCGCTTGGAAAGATTTGCAAAGACCCGCCCACGATAATGCATTATAACAAAACACTGTCCGACAAACGTGTGTGACGTCGCCCACTACACCCCCAGCTTGCCGGAGATTTTCACGAAAACAAAGGACGAGCGCTAGTTGACAGTTAAATTCATTGACACTTCGTAAATAGAGACTGGGACGTCGCGGTGTTGAAATAACACGTTTTTTTGTTTTGTTTTTTTGTCGCTTTGCCTATGTAACCTCACTACATTAAGCCAAGCCAAGATAGCCTGTTTATTCAAATTGTCAATTTCTAAATTAAATAGCTTACCGTTCGCTAGCTGTGGTTACCTTTTCTGTATGCCGCAATGACGATGTTATATGGACTCATATATAGGCTACCGGTACCCGTAGTTATTTCCTCTTCAATGTTTTGGTGAAGAGAAAACGTGCGCGACGAATAGATTTGATATATTTCTTTATTTATGTGTGGAGAGGAAGGAAACCTCCCCGTAGCCGACACAAAGGCGAAAAGGCACTTACGTGTCTTCGGAATCGTTGGCCAATACAAACTGCAGATGGAATGCTACAATCATAATTATGACCGTTCTCACGTCATATTTATCAGGTCTGTCAAATTTTGCAGATCTTTCAGTAAAACTTCCTATTCCTCCATTATGGTCGCGCAATGACCTCCGACACCACAACACGTGACAGGGACTCTGGGGTGACGTGACGGGTTGAATTGAAAATTCAGCTTGTATTGCTAGAAGGAGCAAGCATTGAAGTGGAACACTGGGCGACGGTGTCTGCTGTGTCTGCAGAGTTATGCGTCCAATCACACTATCCTCAAATTCGGGGGGGAGGGGGGTTGGCATTAAAAGTCAACATGAAGATGAAGGTGGTATACAACAATTAGCCCCATAACAGTATTACAGAACTATCAGTGGCAAGAACAGCATTTAGATTTTTTTTCTTTCTTTCTTTCTTTCTTTTTTTGTATTTCTCTGTTGAATTGTCGAAGTAAAAGCATGAATCATCACCATGACCATAGGTATTCAATATAGCATAACATCATTTATTTTTGACCAGTGTTAAATTACATGCATTTCATAACTGTGTTATTATTTTGTTTATTATTTCTATACCAACAAAATATTATGGTCTATTCATGATATTTTTCTTGGTGCCTTGACTTAGAAGGCTGTGTGAATACAGCTTTCATTTGCTCCTCAAAAATATAATAAATAAATAAACAAATACAATTTTAATTTGATACTGAGAATATTGGGCTCAGCTAATCTGCTAAATTTCCTTTTGTCAAACACATGCAAGCCACTGTATGAATAGTATTGAAATATTTGCCCTAATGTAAAATTGAGCTGTGCATCAGACAGGGTTTGCTTATACAGATGAGAAGAAAGGAACTTTCTTGTTCATACTAATTTTCACATCCATGGGTTATGGCACTGGACTGCTTAGGTATTATTTCAGTGGGTGTAAGAACTCACCTGAAACAACAGAAGCCAAAAAGAATCTAATCTAATCTAATTTCCCCTCCTAGCTACCGAAATTAATATATTATTTCAGTATTTCAACTCTACCATTAATTTTATTTAACTTGAAGTCATTAATTGCAATCCTATTATTGATATAGATGACACATTCTGTTTCTGCATGATCTGAACTCAAGAGAAAATACCTTCTTGATATCTGATAATTGGTCAGACATTTCTTGAAGATAATTATTTGCATGGCTTGTAGTATTAAAATGCAGAGCTTTCGTTGTATTTATCATATGCAAATTATTAATTGAATTAAATGTAAAAAGTCTAACAAGGAGCAACTGTTCATTTGTTTTATAGACAAAGGGGAGGGAAAGCCAAGCTTATATCTACATGGATTACCAAGTCACTGAAAATGGTTGAAAAAGGAGTATCACTGAATAATCATTTTGTGAGTTTTGTGTAGCATTTTGGTGTTGACACATTCATTGCATGGAATATTGGAGGTGCTGTAGGTTCCAAGACTGCATGTTGGGTTTATGTGGGGGCAGAAAGCGAGAGACAGAGCGCGCGCGCGAGAAATCGCTTAAATAGTGACACGATTAGATGTGGATAGCGGGTTAGAAAAGTGGACGCACTTAATAAAAACTGAATGACCTGAAAAAATAGCCAGTGCTGTTGTGCTAGCATTTTAGTTCGAGGGCAGTGGGGGTTAGGTACAATTGACAACCACCTGCACAGTCCGCAAATGACCTGATAAATAGGAAACACCTGAAAACCTCAGGTGTTGAATTTAAAAAGAAAAGAAAAAAAAGAATAAAAAAAAGTCATTCGCGTTGTGGTCCCGTCTTCAGCAATGAGATCAACAATGTAGCCTGGTGATAACACTTTCTTGAGGAAAAAACTGTGTCTGCCACCGTCCTCCGTCGCACGCCTACACTCCATGAGGCGAATTGAGAACTTGGAAAAACACGCCAATATGTTGGTGAAATTAATTGAATGTCTCGTACAGCATGTAGCCGATTTATATATACATTACAACAAAATGTGTTGATGGGCCTAGGCTATATAATTAACCTGACGTATTCGTTTGTGATATTGTCTGTCAATTGTAGTTATGTGGCATAGCTAAAGTTGGCTATGTCTTAATTTTCTACCAACTGCACGGTAGACTAAGATAGTGTGATTACTTAGCGCTACTCGTGTCGACGCAGTGTTCTTACGTAAATAACTCGCTTTCTAAATGTAATTATTTTAGAATTATATGTTTTTTATATTTATATGAAAAGTCTGAGAGTTTCATGATTCTATTTTTGCATGGCCCACTAAAATGAAAGGGGCAAAATAGGTATGTGTCTTACGCAAATTGATTGACGGAACACTGAAAAACAGCTTGAGTTGTAGACCAGCCTACGTTTATATTTACGTTCAGACATTTAGCAGGCGCGCTTATAGGGTATAGAAATTTAGTTTGTCTAGGCCTACATGCCAAGACCGTGTGCTGGAACAGTTGGGCCAACAATAGCCTCCACAGGTATGACTACATTCTCCAGTACAATTGTTTTGTGATGGGTTTCGTCTTGGATAATAATTTTGTTCTGCAGGATTACACGTTTAGGATGTGACACCAAACATAGAAATATGTTTGCTTAATTGAGTTTGGATAGGTATAGAGATAGATAAAATTGGTCATATTTCCTAAAGATGTGGAAGGTCCTACTTGAAGTAGGCAGGCTGGCCTACTGCGTGCTTTAGGCCTACTACATTTGTTTGCACACAGCTACTTTGCTGGAGATGGACATAGGCCTATGCATATGAAATATGGGCACAAGACTTGAATTCTCAACGCAGTAACGAAATTATGAAAGCAAACAGGAGTGTTAACCATATTTACAGCAGAAACTTAAAGAACTGGACACATTGGGAATGAAGGTCGTTGGGAACACTGACATTTTCGGAACTCTGAAAGTGACGTTGAAATAGGCTACACCAATTTTATGAAATTAAATAGCCTACTTATTTCAGTTCAGGTTATTTTGAGTTATAATGAACAAATAATCTCAATGACATTTGCGCACAAATTAATATTGTGATATTGTGCAATCAAATAATCAACAATAGGTTAAACGTGTAGGCAAGCAAAACCTGTAAAATAGTCTAATCAGAAATAAATCCGTATAGTGACAGTGGCAAAGAAACGAGGGTTTCGCACTCTTGTGGATAAACACAAACGCTAAAGTCGCCGATTACATTGGCCGTAGCCATCAGTAGCCTACTATTCGCCTGCTTCTCGCTTCCTTCCAAATTCCAATAGTAAGTTTTATTCTGTTCCTTTTTTATGTGAAGGCAACTTTCCTTGTTGGCTACTCTTTAGCCAAATCCGTTAAGCTTCACTCCGAATTTACTTCACTTTGAATGGTAGCCTATGTGGTGAAAAGCTTCGCAATGTATTTCCCCCAAATGTTACATCTGAAATATGATCATAAAAATAAAAAATCATTCACCGATCAAGTTTTACAATCAGTTGTTAGATTCTGTAGGTCCAGGCAGTATGCCTATATCGTTTCCCAGTCGGTGTGCATTGAAGAGGTAACTCGAAATCTAACGTACAATTTCATGAAAATAGGTTTGTAGTTTTGTCCCATAATAAATCACAATGATTGCGAATGCGGTATTCCATTTTCAAAGTAAAAAACCTACTGGCCATAACGACGTTCTTCTGATATTTCAAATGCAATGTACTACTTGGTCTTGGCTCAGGTGACTGTACATATTGATACAAAATATTTGAAAGACGTCTGGTTGCTTGTGTCAGCGTGCACTTCTCAAAGCCAAGTTCACCCCTTTCTCTTAAACTAATGATGGAAAACTGCTCGATATTGAATCGTCTACCTACACAAAATACAAAATTCAAAATGCCATAATGGTGGATAATTATAGGTCTAATAAAACTAAGAAGATAATGAGAACATGTGGAGAGATTAAAGTTGTAACGGTTCTCTGTTCATAATCTGGTTTAGCAGCAACTTTACAGTAGATAAACAGGCATTTATTTATTTGTCATCGAATTATATTTAAGTTATATTTCTTGTTTTGTGTTACTATAGCCAGAAAAAACACCTGACATTAGAACACAATACAACTTAATTTGATTCATATAAAATAATACAACGACACGTGGTTAGGAAAATGTTACAATTAAAAATAATTACTGCAACTTGCTGGCAACAATTAGCCAGCATGTTCGTGTAATTAATTTAACCACAAAGTTACTGTAGTTTTAAATTGGCAAAAAATATAACAGCGGGCTTCTAGTGCAGCTCAAACTCATGTATCTATGGGGAGAGGCTGTCCCCGGCAATGAAAAGCAGTTCCAAGGTTCTCTGGTTCTTGAACGAGCCATATGGGCTTGTTTTGCTTCTCTGTACTTTTGTTTCTTCACCTTTACCATTGTAGTAATTAGCCAGCTCTAATGCTCTCTGCTCCTGAAACCTGATGGACCCGATGACTCTGTAGCCACACCCACCCCTCACATACAGAAAAGAGCACCACGACCAGAAACATCCCACACACATTTTTGAAGAACAAATACAGGTAAAGGACCACAAATTTTGGTGTGCAAAGACTGAGTCATAGATATGCCTTAGCTTGGGCACTTTATAGTATAGTATAGTATTCCTGGTTGGGGTTGCGGCCTGCTGGGGCCTACCCTAGTATTCATTGGGTGAGAGGCAGGAATATACCCTGGATGTGCTCCAATCCATCACAGGGCACGCTCACACAGTTTTAATTATTATTAGAATTTTGTCTGGGTAGATGCATGACAACACAGAAGTGAAATTGCAAAAAGAAGAACTGCTGTGGATGTTGATTCAGGTCAGCCTTATACTGTGAGAATTCGGTTGGCCTTCAAACATGGAATGTAAGATAACCAGTTGTTATAATAAGAAAATGTTATTTCAATGTAAAGATAATGATAGGGTTGTGTCATGTATGGGATTGAACATGACAAGTCAGATTGAATTTTCAGGTGAATGAAAATGCAAACTTTTGAATTTGAATTGTGTCATGATTTTTGGGCACAATAAATAAAATTAAAACGCAGTTTTGCAATTTGCATATTAATATGCCTGGATTTTGCTGCACGTAATAAACCTCTGATGTGTAGTATGATCACACAGCAATAAGTTCTTCATGTTAATGCCACCTGCTGGTAGCATTTGGAAATGTTCTCTTGGGCTGTAAAGGGTTATTAAAGCCTTAATTACACAGGTCTTAATTACAGTTACAAATTAGTCTTCCTTGGATAAGTAAGAAAATGGCTGAATAGGCTCCTTACTGCATTTTGGTGTTCCTATTTATGTGTTACTGTCATTGCAGATCATGACATTTTTCTGCTCTGAGATGAAAATGTTTATTTGTAGTGTGTAGAATTGTTATATAATCCAGTAATCTAGAATAATTATAACACTGTGGTAGTTGATAAGGTTCTTTGATAGTTTTGAGGTACTGTGCTTCAAAGATTCCAAAGTGAAATGGCCCAAGCAGATACGATTTTACATTTTGAATTCTTTCATACTTTTAAACAGTATTTTGGGATAAAACTGTATTTAGTGCCCTATAAACATATACACATATTTATGACATTCTAAAATGTCAGTTAGAACCTTATAATTCTCTACTCATGTGCTATAGAAAACAGCAAAATTATCCATGAAGGATAATCCCATCAAGACATAATTTCACAGTACAAATACAAAGAATAGTGTAATGCAGTTCTTTTCTGTACAGTAATGCACAAAAGTCCCTACAGTTCATAGCCTAATAGTGCAGGCTTTGTCTATGACAAGCGTAAGTCCCCAATAACCTTTCTGTTATGTTTTTTTGGTTCTTGCATGCTTTTTTGTAGCATGTAGCATTTGTTGCATATTTTTATGAAGCTGGACAGAATCTTGTTTTAGGGGTTTTCAATAAAAATGTTTCATACATTGACGAGTAATAGTATTTATGTACAGACTGGTTTTGTCACCACCAGCCCCCTTTAAAGTATATGTATCAAATGTATTTGTTACATATGTATATGTATATGTATATGTATATGTATCAAAGCCTACTTAGATGCAAAGTAGGCAGTCGATTTAGCTGCATTGTGAAAAATGGACAAAAACACTATCTCTTTTGGTAACCCTTAGCCTTGAGATAACGATATTAGAACTGTCAGAGACTGCAGCTGCGCAGCTGTCTCTGTGGCGCAATCGGTTAGCGCGTTCGGCTGTTAACCGAAAGGTTGGTGGTTCGAGCCCACCCAGGGACGGAGTATTTTTTATTTTTTTTTATTTTTTTTATTTTTTTTATTTTTATAACCTTTCAAGGTAAGCCTGCAATAACAGGCGTTAGTGTGATATTTTGTTAAAAGAAACAATTTCTTGACATGCCATTTTAACAAAAGGCTGCACTCATAATGCCCTATGCTGCAGTATAGTAGCTGATGTAATCCTTACATTTCGGACCAGGAATATAGGAAGAGAGCAAATTAGCAATATGGCTAGGTGCAGGGCTAAATAGTGTGCTGAATAATTGCGTTGTTGTTTGAAAATTTGCTTGATGCTTCCTGAAAATTTCTGAAACGAATATACGTTCATGTATATGCTGCTTATAATGGATAAGTGTACAAAGCTATACAGCTTCATTAATTAGCGTCATTATCAAAATGATTAATAAATTGTCATATTATCTGGAAAAATGGACAGTGCTCTTCAAGGCAAAGTATAAAGTATGGAAAACAAAAGTGGTACACCCATATGCATGGTGCATACACACAACCACAGACATGCACACACACACACACACACACACACACACACACACACACAATAAGAGGTAAATTTAGAGTATTTGTTTAATCCTCATAGGTCTTTACACACTGTTCCTCTGTGTTTTAAATAAAAAGGGGTAGACACATAAATGTTATTGTAAATACATTCAAGTATGACAGTTTTTTTTTTTTACAGTTCACAATGATGTACCATTACTTATGAGTGATTTGCAATATATTAAATTAGCTGAATCTGCTTAAAAACAATACATTTTGGCTATTGATAACACATTTTATGTATGCCTTTTAATGAATTATGTATTTTAGTGTTTTACTAAAATTTCAAGTAGGCCATGACTATTTATAACATTCAAGCCCAATACACAGTAATTTGATGCAAGGGATAATGAAAGAAATTTAATCCATATATCACCAGTAAAACTCAATAGCATGGCAGTTATTGAGACATGAATTAACAAGTTAACCACTGTTTTGTAGCTGACTGTTTTTTGTAGTTGGCCTGTAACACCAAGATGGAGTGCAATATTTTCCAGTTATCAGACTATTTAAATCTGCATTTTTCACATTCGTGGAAAACAGATAATCATTATATACAGATAATAATCTTGTTGTTAGCTTTGACAAAATGGGAAGACATTCAGTTTAACAATTAAGCTACATGTAGCTATTACATTTTATTGAATTAAAATTATGGTACATTTACACACACACGTGTGTACGTGTCCAGCTGATGTATACATACATTGTTTTGCAGCTCAAAACGACCAAACAATTAAGTGTGAACTTTTGAAATTACGCAATAAAATAAAATAAATAAATAAACAAAAGGAGCAGCGTAACAAAATGCATGATAGAGTTCTGCAAATCGCAATCGACTGTGTCATTTTCTCAGGTAAATAATACGCATAGGTTTATTACGCATTGAGAAAAAACTGTATACACATTTTCACAAGTATTAAGAGAGGGTCACAGTGAACTCTGGAAGAGTCTGGAAGCAGGATTAGCGGTTGTCAAAATTTAGCGACCCTTTGTATACTATTCGCACCTTTTGCCTGTTATACATAAGGCTACGGAAATGGTTAGCCTAAAGTCTTATTGAAAATCCAATATTATGTTATTAGGGTAAATATCAATAGGCATACATAATTAATTAATGATTTAATCTGACCATGCCTTAGAAACACATACTATTTAACATAATTTAAATACATAGCAGCTGCATGTTAGTATGCAGACATGTCACAATAAATTCAAATCTAACAATAGAAAATTATATGTTAAAAAGTGCATATAATTCTACGTGAATTTTGCACGCTAAACGGCAAACATCAATTAATTAATAACTGAATTTGTTTGACTTATTATAGGCCGCATAATACATAGACTACGCAAAAGGCCTACATCTTGTATTCAGAATACATGTCCTGGTTTTAAGTAATGTGTATGGCTATGTGCATATGTAGGCCTACCAATTAAAGAAAATACCGTAATATAATGAATAATGTATTATTAGTAGCCTGCTTTTGTTCCTAAAGTGCTATGCTACGTTTAGGATAATATAGGCCTACTAATAAATAATGAATAGGCTATGTATTTTGGCTATATTGTAAATGCTTTATATATCCTAGTTAATCGCAATTATCTAATTGACAAGCCACATCAGAAACAGTTCAATTACAACCCAACATCAAATATGTAGCCTATAGTCTACATACATAGGTACATGCAGCCTACATACATTCAAAAGACAAAATAGCTACGTTCTTGCATTTTACGTTGTAGCCAAATTCAGCAGTGTCAATTCTAGTCCAATTAAGGAATAATGTTTTAGTGAGTTATTTTATTTTCAACTTTTTATCAGAAATGCAAACCGTTCAGGAAAGGTTTGACTCGATTGCGAGTGATGTGGTAGGCTATCAGGGTGACCATCAAATATCAATTCTTGGCGATAACGCTGTTATCAAATAAATGCACCTAAGAGGCAGGGTACTTTTGAAAATAATTGTGACCCATTTCCTCACTGTATGCATTTAGTTTCACTTGGCGGTGACAGGATACACGACTTCAATCGACTGAACTTAAGTGTCCTATAGGTCGACCACCGTGCGAACCCAAGTCACCAGCAAAGCTCCAATAGAGCGCACAGAATTCACAAATGGGGCGGCGGCCATCTTGGGTAGCTATAAATGGTCGATGAAATAGTGTATTCGACAAAATGGATGGGACAGCATTTTGCGATTCTTTCTCGGTTTATACTCCACCTGAGCAAGCTGTATTAACGGAAATGACACCACAGTTTTACTTAGACTACAATGAAAAGAAACTGAAACCAGTTGTTCAAGTAGACTATGTTGTTGTTGTCTGTATTGGAAATTGTTACATTTAACTTGAAACGTCATTTTTTTAAATGGCTTGGCTATTTTGTCGCATTTGTCGTTACTTTATTCACATTCTTACTGCCACCCTAAACGGATACATATGCACATAATACGTTTGCCACAGACTCAGAATGAAGGCTCGTTTCGACATATTAGTAGGCTGTTAATTGTTCTTCTAATTGATATAGTGTTGCTTTTTGTTTTTTATATAGAGTTGCGCTTTTCTTTTCATTCGTTATTCCTGAAATATTATTGGGCAATGTGAATTTGTATATCAGTTTTCTTACACTTCGGCACGGTTGAACATAAATGCGGGCGTATGCAAAAAAAAATGCCAATGGGCATAATTTTATGATAGGCTATCTAGGGTCATGCGATTACAACGCATTAATTCGTTGCCACAGAAGTGTTGTCAGTTATAAATCAGGTTATCAAAATATTTAGATATAGCGTATTTTAGTCACATATAGTGAAACATTCACTTGTCGAATGCAGACATAGATAGGCTAGATCTGATAGATAGATCTGTTTTCCATTAGTGTAATAACGGCTCCTAAAACCTTTTGAACTCTTTGAACGAATCTGAATGTTTTTTAATACTGTCACTTTGCCATACGTTGGTATAATTTAACATAACAATGACATTTATAATTTAGCTTTTATAAATGTACATAAATGTAAATTAAATAACCAAACTTCTGAAAGAAGCTCGTTGTTGAGGGCTGGGAACCTGGCTTTGTTATGTTATGATTGAAATACAGCATTAAAACGAACCAAAATAAACGTATATTAAATGTGAATACAGTTCTGCAAACGAGGGTTCGGCTGAAAGGGTTTGCTGAAACTTAAAAAATGAAATGACCAATGCTTGTGGTGGAGCGATGGAACTGCTGCGCAGGTAGGCCTATATTACAGTGATTGACAATAAAATCATATTTTATTTAAGCTACATATGTTTTAATAATACGACCTGGAAATAGATTTTGTTGACTTCAATTGGTTATACGCGTTTGCAGGTAAATGTAATATTAGGCCTATTGTTAATAAAATCGGCTAACAAAATATAACCTATAGCTTTATTTTATATTGAGCAATTTTAACATTTAAAAATGTAAGTTTTATTATTAGCAATAAAATAACAATACATTTTAGCCTATTTAATAAAATACGGTCAATAGGCCTAAGTAGGGCTAGGCTGAATTATACACGGGGTTCACCGAAACATTTTCAGTCATTTAACTAGGTCACCTCAACTCTTAGGCTAAATATGCATCCATACCCATACTAGTTAGCTATGAGTGATTTCAGACAACATTGTAATTAGTTCTGTTAAACTGCACACTTAGCTGTCTACACTATAGGCCGACATAAACATATAGATATCATTAAACAACTCACTTCTGGTTCTCTTTAGTTCTGCATATTAGAAAATGTGTTATATTTGACTTGCATAATGTTAATACCAGACATTATTCATTATTAATTAACACTAACAATATTAATGATCAATGAACCCTTTAAGTCAATTTTTAGGGTGCAATTTTCAATCACTGTAGTAACAGGATATACCATTTGAAAGCATTAAAACTCTAGGTTTTATCTGTATAACCGATGCCATTGCTTTAGCGAAAACAGTTCTAACATGTAGGTGGTAAAACAATGTGGGGGGGAACTCACCTGCTCTGCATTTTGGAAATCCACATACTACAATAAATAATAATAATAATGTCAGTGTCCTTTTCATGACAAGGGACAGATAGATAGAATGTCAACTTGTTTACTGTTGTGCGGTGACATTGGCTCAGATAGTAAGAGCAGTCGGAGGGTTGCCAGTTCGATTCTGCCCTGGGTGTGTCGAAGTGTCCTTGAGCAAGACGCCTAACCCCCAAATGCTCCTAACAAGCTTTTTGGTACCTTGCATGGCAGCCAATTGCTGTTGTTGTGTGAATGAGAAGCATCAATTGTACAGCACTTTGGATAAAGGCGCTATATAAATGCCAACCATTTACCATTTAATAATCCACTGGAGGGTGGCACGGATGGTGCAGTGGTTAGCACTGCTGCCTCACAGCAAGGAGGTCCTGGGTTTGAATCCCCTTTGGCCGGGGCCGCTCTGTGTGATGTTTGCATGTTCTCCCTGTGTTTGCGTGGGTTTCCCCTGGGTACTCCGGTTTCCTCCCACAGTCCAAAGAAAGAAATGCAGGTTAGGCTGATTGGAGAGTTGCCTGTAGGTATGAGTGAATGGTGTGTGTGCCCTGTGATGGACTGGCGACCTGTCCAGGGTGTATTCCTGCCTTTTGCCCAATTTATGCTGGGATAGGCTCCAGCCCCCCTGCGACCCTGTTCAGGATAAGCGGGTTAGGATAATGAATGAATGAATAATCCTCTGGAGGAATTATCATTATTGTCCTGCCATTGTAAACTTACAAAAATACTTGTACATAGATATGCTATTACCCACATTTTGTATAGGCTCTCTTGAACATGATGAGTATTGGTAATGTATTTACAGAGAAAATGTGTTACCCCCATCCATGTGTACGAAAAGCTTCAGCTCATCAAAGAACTGACCCCAGGCATGTTATTGAAGTGAAGTAGCGAATGAGATTACATTTCCAACGGTTTATAGTTTGTTAGGCTTGCAGAAAACAACACAACATTTTTTTGCCTGCCGAACGAAACTGTAGCATTTTCAGTAGGCATGCTGAGACTGTGGCAAAAACAGTTCTTGAGATTTCATGCCAAAAAAGGTTGAAGTTTTGCTTATGCTTATGTTTTGCTGAATGCTTATGTCTAAATGCCTATGACTTTCTTTGGAGTTTTTATCCACCTTTTCAGGATAAAAAATCCTGTAAGAAAAATACAGTATTTTACACCTCATAATACTCATAATATCATTTTGTTTCCATTTTGTGTCCTTTGTGGGTTTCCAAATCTCCTTTTTTGAAAAATTCCTAGACATAGCTTAGAAAAAACAAAGCAGAATGCTTATTTCTGGTGATATTGTCCACAAATTTGAAAGTCCAGTGTTGTGGCTGTGACTCAATTGTGTTTCTATGTGCACCAGCCACAGTTACAATAATATGTATCCAGTCTTATATGTATCCAATATGTATTGCAAAAAAGAAGTTTGAGCTTCTATAACTTTGTTTTAGTAATATTTGGAGTAATTCTGACTCTTGGAAAAACAAACCTCAAAGGGTTACCTTTCAGAAGAGACCAGGATTATGCCTGTAGTTAGCTATTAGTGATTTCATGCCTGTAGTCAAAAGGGTTCAAGAATAGCTTTATTTTGGGTATGTAATTTTCAAGCTTGTGTCAAGAAAAGGGGCAATCTTGAGGGGTTAATAACACTACAAAACAATAATTTAAAAAGAAAATTCCTAACTGTGTGTCATATAAATAACATATGCCATAAGTAATGTTTCTATTTGAAACACATTTTAGCTTCCTGGAGCTTGTCCAGCAGCTGTGTGATTGAGAAAATAAAGTGTTTCTATTCAACAGATGGATTGGAAAGCTGGTTTTCATTGAAAGAGCATTGTTCAGTTAAGGTGAAGATTAACAAATTTAGCTGTAAGCAGCAATGCAATTCCAGGGGCAAAGGACATGCAGATATCCCAGTGAGTAGAAATGCAAGCATTTACCAACTTTGTTGTCTGTGTCTGGTCATTGATTAAGGAGGTAGTTGTAGTATTGAATCATGTTAATTTGAAGGCAGCTAAAGACATTTGTGGTATTGGACAGATTTTAATCCATTTTGTCAAGAGAAAGAAACAACACTAAATAAATAGGTCCCTTAATAACAATTTATAAAAAAATGTATTGCATTTTGCTAGCTTAGTAAAGGTTTGCTTTTGCTATTTGATACCAATATAAATTGAATGCGCTGATTGCATCCCTATCATAAATATACTTTTTATTGCCTTTAAAATGAGACATTTATTCAAAATAACTTAAATAAATGAGGCTCCTAGTTAGTCTACTTCAGGGCAAAGTATGCCATGTAAAATTAATCAGAACCAATAGATGACTATGAGAAATCACGATTCAGGGTAGACTAAGTGACTGAGTTTTGATGAGAAGATAGAAAGTGGTGAGAATTTGTATTCATTTAAATATATAAATATAATTCATAAAATATGATGGACCCAGAAAGGCAAATGTTGTTTTTCTGAGGAGTCTGAACCACAATTTTCAGGTAATGAAGATATCTTATTTTCTGTCTTCACAGAAGTCTCTACAAAAATGTTATGGATAAAATTCCTTAGGAACCACTTACGTTGTTGTATGGTGTATGGTGTTGATGAAATCCTGATTGTGTCAGTGCCCACTGTAGCTGGAACACATAATTTGCCACAGCATGAAGGGTGGGCTCTACTCAGCAGGATATTCCCAGTCACACTGCTCAGTAGTGCCTCCTCTGTTGGTCCATCTGTTGCAGCTGTGTCAGTTATGCAGTCATCCCGTGTCATTGTTATACAGTCAGCTGCTGGATTGCATGGTAAACAGTTGGTTGGAGACATTTCAGAGGACATGCATGCTATTGTCAAATTGATTGAGGATGTTATAGCAAAGGATGACAGGTCTACAATTAAAATGACACATTCTGCACTGGGAGAAAAAATTTTTTTTTTTAAATGTGTTTTATTGGTGAGAAGATATGTGGTTAAAGCACAGCATGGAAACACATTAAAAATAGTTAATGTAAGCAGATCAATGAAATGGGATGGGAGAATAAAATTTGCTTGAGACAATGGAGGAGCAAACATATTAATCAAATGATCTGCTATTAGAGATGAATGTTTGATAGAAATTATCTTTAATTATATTTGAAGGGATATATCAAATGTCAATTCAATAAGAAATTTAGTATAGCCCTGTTACAGAGACACAATGACACACAGAAAAAAAAAACAGGAAATAGGGAAAACCAAGCCTGAACTACCTCCATGCAACATGAAAAAACGCTCAACCAGTAGCAAGAGAAATTCTTAGGATGAACCATCCTCTGGCCAGTCCAGTCCCAGTATAGTTAAGAACAGGCTACCATAAATAGCATAATAGCATAATAAATCCCTAACAGTCTTGTTTCCCTTTTTCATTTTTATTTTTTGTTCTACTATATTTTTACCACTTTATCCTCTTAATTATAAGTTGCAGAAAATGTATGTTGTAAAGTATGCATAGACGAAAGAACAGCAATCTGCTAATCAAATGAGAGACAAAGAAAATGAGTCCAAAGCGTGTCTTTAGGGGCCCCCGGAAAGGAAAGGCAGTCATTTTCAAAATGAAAACAGTCATTATTCACTGCCACTTATAAAGCCTCAGCTCCATACACAAAGCGGAGCACATTGAGGTCTCTCTTCCTGTGCAAGAGGAACTATTGTGTAGCAAATAATTTTACTCTTCTTAATGCTGCAACTTTGACGAGAAATAGCAGTGAGTCCAACAAAAGAACATTTTTAGAAAGTGTGTGAATAATTTTAAAATGGACCCATTGAGATACACAACAAAATAGATGTTGTGTGAACAAAATATGACCACAGCATAACTTAGCTTTGATATAAAAGTTGAATGGGGAAAGGTTAAGCAATCAAATAAAAAAGACAAACTGCAGCATTATTTTTAAAATAATATTTGTATTGTATTTGTTTTCACAAATTAACAAGTGGGAGAAAACATTTCCATAATTCAACTTAAATCTACTTACATTCTTAGAAATCTACTTACATTCTCCAGCTTACAGTCCCCTTCTGAAAGTATTGAAACAGCAAGACCAATTCCTTTGTTGTTGCAATACACTGAATATTTGTGGTTGAGATAAAAATATGAACATAAGACAAGAGTTCAGAAATAATAACAATAATAATAATAACACCTATAATACACCTGTACTTGTATATAAGTAAATTAAAGGAAAGAACACTTCATATTTGGTAGCATATCCCTTGCTTGCAATAACTGCATCAAGCCTGCAACCCATTAACTTCACCAAACTCTTGCATTCTTCTTTTGTGATGCTTTTCTTAAGTTGTTGTTTGTTTGTTTTTTTTGTTTTTTTTTAACATGTCCTCTTCAGGAGGTGAAATGCATGCTAAATTGGGTTAAGGTCTGGTGATTAACTTGGCCAGTCTAAAACCTTCCACTTTTTCTCCATAATGAAGTTCTTTGTTCTGTTGGCAGTGTGTTTTGGGTCATTGTCTTGCTGGATGATGAAGTTCAAGCTATCACAAACTATCCCCAATGCTTGTGCAATGGATTTCCCTTCTTCTCAAGCTTCAAAATGGCTTGCTTTTCTCCCAAAGACAAGCTCTCTGGTCTTCATGTTGGTTCTTACCTAACACAATGCAGTCTTTGCAGGCAAAGCCCAAGGCTAAAACTAAGAGTAGACATTCAGAACTATTTATTGTTTAACCAATCAATCTAACAGGACACATCTGGGCAACAAGAAACGCCTGTCAGTCACATGTTCCAATACTTTTGCTAAAAATTGGGTGGTCTGATACAAAAGGTGATACGTTCTAAGTTGTTTAACAAATCTAGAAAAAAAATCAGGAAATAAAAGCTGAAATTCAGGTCTGTCATCTCATGTTCATCTTTTGACCTCAAACTCAATTTTCTTCAGTGTATAGCAAAAACAAAGGAATGGACTTTGCTGTTCCAATACTTTTAGAGACTCTCAGCTGATACTCAGTGAGTATCAACTGAGTCAGTAGACTCAAGCCCTGTACACATACATTAATCTGATACTTAAAAATACTAAACAAATGTAATGCAGATACCATGGGACCCAGGCTCACTGCACAAGCTATGGAATTAAGGAATATATCAAACTAAGCCATATGGCCCTGTCTACTAGTCACTGATGCTGCCCCTATAAGGTTACAATGTAGGCTACTTACTATATCTCCAAGACACAAAGTAGCCATAGATCCTGGCCAAATAGTCTATTGTTCATCGCTGCAACTGTTTTTTTTTAACAGATTTAATAAACACCTCAATAATAATGTTTTGTATGTCAAATATATTTTACCCTTGGCATTTATGCTGTTATACTACTCATTCTCACTGTTTTTTTTTTTTTTTACAACAATTATACAGGAACACTAACACAGTCCAGAAAACAGATGTTTTTGGCATGTTGTTCAGTGGTTATTCTTAATTGACTTCTGGCAGTCCCTCACTGCTTGTGAGACCCAACACGAAGCAGGACTCAAGGAGGAAAACAAAAGCAAAGCTCTATTCTCACAGGAATGATTATCATCACCTGTAGGACGGGTTGCACTACCATCGAAAGTGTTAAATGTATAATTTTAGCATACATGGATGAGTGGCATTTAACCAAGAATCGTGGAAAACATAAAGAAACATTGCAGGGGCATATTTGAACTAAAATAACTATTTATGTATTGGTTACTATGCATAATTGTGCTTCAAGAATGAAAGGATGTTATATTTCCAGATTGCTACAAGTAACCACAATACTGCATTATTAGTTACAGACGAAGTACCACCATAGGCTTATGGCCATTGAATCAGTGAAGGGATTGAGGGGCGGCCTGTAGCGTAGTGGTTAAGGTACATGACTGGGACAAGGTTGGTGGTTAGATCCACAATAAGATCCGCACAGCTGTTGGGCCCTTGAGCAAGGCCTTTAACCCTGCATTGCTCCAGGACAGGAATGGCTCCTGCTTAGTCTAATCAACTGGCAAGTCGCTCTGGAAATGACATGTAATGTAATGTCTTATCAACTTTAAAACAAAAGGTTTAATTAATTTCCTCAATGCACAGTCAAATTCAAGATGTTTTTGTAATTGATACTTGTTGTGAAATATAATTATGGATATAAAAAAAACTCAAACTTCAAACATCATATTTTAGCTTACGCTACACGTGAACTTACATAGTTCTAACAAATTCACAATGCAAGACGAATTCCAGACAACTGAGGCTGAATCCAAACACAGACAAACGGTAACTGATTAAATATTTCTACTCCTTTCTGTAAATAAAATCTGCTGCAATGCATGCATAAATACCAAAATAACAAAAAAATAAATGTTGTACTTGCTGCCACTTTTTATTCTATCATTACGTTCCCTTATGCTTTACTACAGCTAAAGTTGCGTTAGTAAGCATTGTTTTACTGCTATTTGAAAGCACCTTAAATAGCGAAATAAGATGCACTAAGCCACCATATAAGGGTAATTGAGGACGTTCCCCTGGGTGGAGTAAAGCGCGTTCTCCTCTGGACACTTTTGCGGATATTTGTGATTCATAATTAAAACGTGTGTGTGTGTTATTTACAAATAAATGTCCATCCTTATGCACATTTAATGAATCGTGTATGCAACTGGTCGTACGATAAAAACTAGGATGAATAAACTTTATTTTTATAAAGCACCTTTCATACATAAAATTTAGCTCAAAATGCAAGGAAATCCACGCCAATTCTATCGATGAAGCCCCAGGGACGGAAACTTCAGCTGGAAAACACGAGCGAAGACACGTGCGTCTCCTTTAAGATAGAGCACCCAAAGCCGGGGGGAGAGACGGCTGTATTTTCTGTAAAACTGGAGACCTACGAAAGCAAACTTGTTGTTCTGGGATTCTTCTCTGGAAAAAGATACGGCGACTGAAATTAATAAACTGCTGACTTAAACTTGTCTGATTATCTGAGTGATCTGATTCTGGTAACCACGTTAAACTAATGCTTGCACTTACATGGAATTTGGAAGCATTTGACCACAGAAATTCTCGAGAAGTTTTACCAATAATTATCCGCGGAACAGGTAATGCAGCTAACATGTATCTAAAGATTATGGCACTGTCTTGATTGTGTCCTTAAGGAACTGACAATTAGCTATTAGCCTACTAACGTTGATTCTGGATGCATTACGTGTAATCATTACTTTTATCTAACTGAAGTAGTGTAGGCCTATGCTAATACGTTACTGGTTTGCTTCGTTTTTCCAATCGCAGAGGAAAGCAAGCAGCTGACTATGCTACATCTGTGTCCAATATTTTACGTAGCTATTCCGTGTTACAATGCTAGCTACCTAGGCTCTCGAAGACTGATTATTAGCCAGTGTGGTTTATCTAGGAAGTGTGCACATTATTTAACTACATTTTACGGACTCGACGCTGCTGCGAGTGCGTAACAAGCTAGTAGCCTATTATTTTGTTAGCTAACGTTACAGGACTCAAGTCAGACCAATCTTAAATCTCAAGGCCTACATTACCAGCACGGATGTATCAACGTGTTGGGCAAATGACCTGAGAGAAAGGGAAAACGAATGTTGCCTAGCTAAACACGATAAAGTTTCCGTGAACGTAGGCACATTTAATCGTAGCTACATGGTTAAAAAATACTGTAGGCTACATGATACCATCAGTTTATTTAGCTGCAAATGCAAGGGAAATAACGAGGTTGGGCCGGCAAACAAAAAGTTGGATGTGCGATATTGGCAAGTTTTGTGCGTATGCTCTACCCCTAATGTGAGGTAGATTAGAAGCTGGGCTTGCATTCCCTCCGTTCAATTGACAGTGTCTTGTTACGTAATCCACTTTTGTTCACGCTACCTGTATTGCAGCCTAATGGTTTTTACAATGTTTTTTAGGTTATATGGAAGACATTTTACGTGAGTAGACCTAGGCCTAGTATTGGCTAGACCTAGGTTTATAGGTTATTCTTTTCTTTTTTTTCAACTGGGCCTATTAGTATTGCAGTATATTTTAGAATTTATATTCTGTAATAGCACCCACCACACTATCTCTCAGGCACCAGTAGCAGAAGAACCAGCTATTGTATAATACAAGCTGTGCTTCAAGAGGGGGTGTGGGTAGGTTAGCTTTAGATAATTCAGACCAAATCTTGTTGGGAGTACTCTTTTGTTGCAATGCAAAGAATTCTAGGAATTTACTCCAGAGGCCCACAGAGACATGAACTTTCCAAGTTTGGCACTCATGGTAGTTTTGCTAGTTACTGCCAGCTTCAAGTAACATGAGATGCCATATATACAACTTGGCTACCTACCTTTCTACCTGTAAACAGCAAATTCAACACTAAGATGTGATTGATAGTCTATTCAACAAATTATATTTGTTGCTATTTTCAACTCAGGAAAACAACCTAAAGGACAAGAAAAATATTACTGGAAAAGAGGTTCCTGGAGTGTAGCTAATTGTACCGAGGATCATTTGTATGCATATTGTGTGTATAAAAATAAGGTACATCTCTCATTGTTATTTTGGGTTATGCAATTCTAGTGGTATATTGCTTCTAATGATATTATACAGTTGTATTACTGTTGTTAATTATTTGTTAAAAATAGATAGCTTTCCCTTGGATTCAAGTTTCAGAACTGTCTGCATCATGCTGGTCATGTTTTGCCAGACGGCTGTTTTTGTCTTTTGGCTCTATACAATTATTTGTTTTCCTTGTTCCCCTCAGATGCAAGTATCTAAGAAACCTATTTTAATCCTTCCTTTGCCTTGAATGTTCCTGTTGTCCTTCAGGCTATATGCTGTAGCTAAATTAATTTATTTAAATGTTTGTTGCTAATATCTTGGTGCTTTACATGGCTATCCATCGGCTTATTCTTCGGATGAATTAACCAGAATTGTGCAGACCAGCTGTCTATCGCATGATATGATACACATGTTGCACTTTCCATTTGCCAGTTTGTTGCTTGAGTTTGAATCTATGCTGCATTAAAAATAGAACACTGAAAGAATGATGTGTCTTCTTTAGAGAGTACCTTTTACACAAAATTTCAGGAAGGAAATGGCTGAAGCAAAGACAAACCTGATGTCACTATGGCTTTCTTACCTTTTGAAATTATTTGTTTATTTTCTACTTACTTTAGGGTATTTGCTTTCATACTCTGAACATTTTGGAAGATCAACATCACAAGTGTACTGAGTACAATTCTAGTCTGAGACTAGCTCCATTGCTTTGATTTACACATGAATGCATATTAGGTTAGGTGTGCTGTCGTTGCCCTTGATCAAGGCACTAGCCTCAGAATAGAAATTGTTCCCCAGGCGCTGCACTGTGGCTGGTCAAATACAGAGGACAAATGACCACATGGGGTTCAATAAAGTATATTTTATCTACACCGTGGTGGGATTACATCAGTGAATCAAATCACACATGTATGTAAATATGATCAAACAAAGGTGACAGTGTCCTATATTCTGAAATATGATGGAATTTTTTTTCTTAAGTTTTCTTTTAAACCTTTCAAGAGAATGACTACTTTCTATATATATATATATATATATTTTTTTTTTTTTCCCTCTCCCCTCTGAGTATTGATGTGGAATTTAAGTGACATTAACAAGGAGACAATAAGTCAAGAACATGTATTCCTGGTGAGATTTACGACTTCTACTTAGTTAATAGTGTTTGGCCCCACAGCTCTGATCTAAAGCCATCATATACATGAAGTATATTAATGTACAGGATTTCTGCCTCCATACAAGATCAGGCAGTGTGATATATGTTTTGTAGTAGCTGGAAGACTGTTGCCCAAATTATTTCAAACAATATTTAAATTTAAGGAAGAGTTTGAACCAAACTGTTGGTTAACCCCAATCTGGCCACTTCAAGTGTAAACTACAGGATAGATTAAATATTAAAGAAAGCAAAGGTCATCATGTATAAATGTGTAAAACAAGTTAAATTATTAAACTGAGGCCAAACTCAGTTGCAAAAATCAATACTCAAGATTTTGAACATGGCAAATGGTGCATCATTTGCAGATGCTGGGAGTTGATAATTATACATCAGCAGCAGACAAACATAAAATGCGGGCTTATCTAGTTTTTTAAAATCTACTTGGTATGTACAGTGCTGTCTAAGTATTTGGACAGTGGAACAACATGCAGACTGTCACCTTTAATTTGAGGGATACATCCTTATGAAAGAGTGGTTTGTATCTTGCAGTGTAGCCTATGTAGATCTGTGATCTTCTGTAGAGATTACTCACTAACACATCCACACCTGCCGCCTGAAGAGTGTGATCTGTCGCTCAGGCTTATGGGTTTTTTTTTCTTGATTATGGTGAGAATTCTTTGGTCATCAGCTGTGTAGGTCTTCCTTGGCCTACCAGCCCTGTTGTGATTGCGGAGCTCACCAGTGCTCTTTTTCTTCTTAATGCTGTTTCAAACAGTTGATTTTGGAAGTCTTTTGTTTGGCTTATGGTTCTGCCTGTTTTTTTGTATTTCTCAGACTCATTATTGCTTCCTCCACTGTAAAATTGGCACAACTGTTGTCATGTTAACAAATGCCAATAACACACTCCAAGGCAATCAAAAGCTTAGAGTCAAGGTACTGAATCTTATACCTTTACTAAGGAAGCAATTGAATACACCTGACTAATCAGAAATGGCTGAGAAGCCAACTGTCCAATTGCTTTTGGTCCCGTAAAATGGATAAAAATAATTCCTACATGGACCACCCAATATCGCTGTAAATACCCTCATTATCATTCTTTAATTTCCAGTCCATTATGCTGGAGCACAGAGCCGAAGGAACACAACTTGTACATAAAATTGGGTACATCCTTTGGATGCCTGTGACTTGAAAGCTGCTCTTTTACTCTTCAGCTTGCTCAAACCAGTAGTGTTTCATAATATTACATATAGCTTTGCAACAATTGCAACACTCGGCAATCAAGAAAATATGCTGTGCAAGACATGTCTGTGTTTGGGCTAAGGTGTCCCAAGAACATGCGACCTGGTTGTATGTGGTCATCCTTTGTCTTGACATTATCCATTGTCTTCTATTCATGGTGAAAGAAGCCACAAGTATTGGCGGATGTAAACATTGTAAACAAGTTTACCGCCTTTGGAATTCATGAAGGACACTGACCAAGAAGTAACAAGAGATTATGTACTTATGTTGGTCTCTGAGCACATCAGTGTTTTAAAGGTCTACCATATCAAGCTGGAGACATTCTTATCCATTAATGGCAATAGCTATTTTGCTTCAGCAGTCCAATCTCCATTTGCACATAGACTACATACAATGGATGGTTGAGAAATAAAGGCAAACACCACAAATTGCAGAGCATTTCTCAGTCAACCATTTCATGAATGCATAGGCTTACACTCCACATAGTGTTCTCTCATTGCTCTCACAGATGGTAAAGATCAGGGACACAGAGCATCATTCAACTCAAAACTGTTAAGGTGTAAATGGCAGAAACAACCTGATTTCTGCATAGTAGTTGAGTAACTTGTTTTTATGGTAGCAATGTCACAGAGAAATACATTGTACTATTGTGTGCTGTCATTCAGAAATCACAAATGAGGAACGGGTTCACAGAAGTCTTCTTTCATGATGCACATTCTGAAATACTGTGCCCTTAAACTGATTTATTAAAAAAATTATATTGCATTCACCTACATTTACTATCCGCACTCATACTATAAAAGTAAATATAAACTTGACACATTACATTATTGGCACTTGGCAGAGGTGAATATCCTGCTTCAATGTAGTATACCTGCTATGCTGTTCTTAATGTTCAGCTATACTGTCCACCAGAATGTCTCCTCCATAGTTAATGCAGAACGTTAAAAAAAAGGTCATTTACCGGCCAGTTTTCATGTAAAGTCCACTCATACAGTCTCTAGCTGGAATCCAGTTGGAGGTGGCTGGTGAAACTGAATTCAAGGCATTTCATTGGTTACATCAGACCTAAGCAGACACATTATGGTGCAAAGCCTGTGGAGGTAGTTTGGACAGACAACTGGAGAAGCGCCGCCCCCTCACATGATGGTTACGTCTAATGGGCGGGGCTATATAAACCACCAACCTTACCTGTTCAGGCCCTTGCTAATTTGGCTGCTGCTCTGCCACGCTGTGCTGCTGCTAGCTGTTGCTGCATTGCTCAAATTGCCCTGCTCTGGAAATCATGCAAAAGCTGCTTTGCTGCCTGGCTAATTCTGCATGCTAAAGCCATAGCGCTGCCTGGCTCTTTCTGCTGCATTGCCTGTTTTGATATGTTGTTGCTCTTGTGCTGCCATTGCTCATATTGCATGCTATTGCGCATTTACTAGCTGCAACTGCTAGAATTTTCCTGCTTAGTCCTGAATCATGCCTTCAGAAAAAAAGATTGCACTCCCACCACCACCCCAGCATCCACCTGTTATCTGCTTCTCAAGACCCCCACGAGGGGGGGTTTGTAGTCACTCCCTGTGTGACTACACTGTCACTCCCTTGTTTGGGCAATGACTGCTTTTTCTGCAGTTGATTTTTTTCTGCAGTCTGCAGTTCTATTGAAATGCCCTGTCTCTCTGTAACCACTGTAGATGAATACAAGGCAGTGGTCTTCAAAAATCATAATTCACTCAGTTAAGAGAGGCCATTCATAATGACTTTAGAGTGAGTCAACAAATAGCCTAACTCTAAAGCCTCTAATATCCAACCTGTGCACTGCACATGGTTATTTTGCTAAAAAAGTATATGTTGGTCACAGCATCAATTCACATCAGAAGATTGTTTATATAATGCATAATGCAAAACACATGTTTCATACAGTGATAGATATAATTGAGTTAACATTTGGCTTAGTTTGTTAAAAATCTGTCTAAAATTTGAAGTATGAAGTTCACGGTTTATTTTAAATTAGCCTATGTTTTCCTGAGGGTTTACCAAAATAAAAAAATCTGCAAGTGAAAAGCAAAGCAAAAACAACCAGAACAATTGAAGTGGAATCACCCCCAACACGGAACACAATAAAACATGGATTGTTTGCTTAAAAAAGTCCCTTTAATTCACTACTTCCCTTTCTAGTTACAGCACTGTAGGAAACCATAAATTGCTTGGTCAGTAAATGTCAGATGTGATGAAACGTTTGGCTCACATGAAACCCTGTGCAATGCACTGGGGAATGGGAACCTTGTGCTATAATCCTGATTTGAGACAAAATGATATGCGTCTGTTTATTTGCTGCTTTGCTCAAATTTACTTGATCTCTAATGGAGTTTCCCTAATTCTCATGTGTAAAGTAACTTGATTGATTTCTTTCCTTTTCATTCTTTAATTGACTCACGTGGAGGAATGCCCACATCAACATTGACATCATTGTGTGAAATGCACAAGAAACTCTGCTATTTGGAACAAAATGCTTCCACTTTCAGTTATGTTCTGGTGGGCGTAATCAGCTTTGCTTGTTCATTTTTGCTTGATCATGTATCAAGCTTTGAGAGATTGGCAGGCTTTTTCATACTCACAGAAACAAAACAACAGAGAGCAGATGAGTTTGCCAGGGATTCAGTTTCTGGTCTCAGAAACATCTGCATTTTTTTAATGTGGGAAAATTGAGTTTCCATTTAAACTCACAAAAGGCTGGGATTGTAGAGTGTAAACAAAATTCTCTGTTAGACAGCAAGTAATTTTAGTCAATTATTTGGCCTATGAATGCATTCAGCATGAATGACTGTCTTTGAAAGTTCAAGATCAGCACACAACAGCGTGGAAGAGGAAATAGAGTGCATTAATGGCTGAAAAAATCCACCACCATCTATGATTCAGGCAATTACTCCTTCTTTCATCGCAAAGAATGTATCAGATAAGTCATTAAATCAATTATACCGCAAACTCAAAAAGAAGAGGAAGAACAGGAGTAAAGCAGTATTTTACAATTTACATTAATATTACATAGTCTAATTGCATATTAAAATGTAACAGCACTGTATTCAAACAATGCCACGGAATGCACCATTGTCACATGCGACATTATGCAAACAATCTCACCAATGAATTTCCCATCAAAGAAGTTTAGGACTATTTTCAGTATGTGCTGTACCTTAATGTGATTCCGTACAATTGGCATCGCCTGCGTAATGGAAACATAATCATAGTTTAACATCCTAATCTCGTTCCGCTGAGAGTCCTTCACAAGCAGACTGAGACGGAGTACGAATAGAGCTACGGGAGGCTTTTCTTCTCTCCAGCCCAATCCTGATGCTGATAATTACTTGACCTCCTCTGTTTTATGAGACTCTTTGTTGTTTCATCTAGTGAGCACTAAGGATTTTATTAGCGAGGTTTGGAAAACCGTGCTGGTTTTACACAGACCTCACTCTTGCGGGGTTACTGGGCGAGAGCCGTCGCCCTGCCAGCCTCCCTTTTGGGCCCCCCTCCCTTTTGCCAAGCTGTTGACTTGTTAACAAGCAAACAACTCATAAGTGTAAAGCAAACAATGGCCAAAAACAACCCCACCCCTCCCAGCGTGCAGTGTGTCAGGCCCTTCATCACTGAAAGACACACTTTATTCATTTTTACTTCAAATTCGTCGCATGAAGTATCAAGGTGTTAACTGGAACGCCATTTTGGCTAATGCCACGGTATGTCAGCAAATACAAATGCATGAAGAAATGAGTGTCTGACAAAGGCTTATTATATTCAGTCTGTGTCTGGGATAATGGCTTTCAGGTAATCTGAATCTTTCATTTCACTCCTTTATTCTAAATGAAAAAGAAGCTATATATAATTGTTTTAAGAGCAATCCATTTACATTTACAATCGGCAATTTAGCAGGATAAGCAATGATATGCAATCTTACCCAGAAAGGGCTGGTGTAGGTGCAGGATTTTGTTCCAACCAAGTAGTTACACACCTGATTCTACTAATCAAGGTCCTTAGCAAAGACTAATGCTTGATTATTAGAATCAGGTGTGTAACTGCTAAATAGGACAAAAGCCTGCACCAACACTGACCCTTTCTGGGAAAGATTGACTATCATTGTTCTAGATTATTGACGCACTCTGAACATCCGTATTGTCAGTCTTATAATATTTGAGCATAGCATTGTATTGACTATTTTTACAATTTTTGTTATACAATTTCATTTTTCATTTATTTATTTTTAAGGGATGCAGGGAATTTTGGTGGCAGATTTTACCACGCAGAAATTACAAGGCTAAACTTCAGATCAATATTAGGGGAAGGTTTATTATTTGTATTTAGTTAACACTTGAAATTCTGACATATCCTTGGACATCAGATTGGATACCCTCTCTGTAATTACCTGTAATTATTAATGCTGGGGATCACATCCTCTCTGAGAAAATGAGCCCAGAGGAGACAGATGAGATGACATTTGCTTCTTATTCAAGGTGGCAACCATAGGATGTTTTGCTTTTATATGATTACATATTGGTTGTGCAAGGTTGCACAACTCCGGTGCTCGAGGGCTGGACTGCGTACTGTTTTTTGTTCCAACCAATTGCCTTGTTTTTAATTTGTTGACAGCTCTATAAATTACCCTGGTTCAAGCCTGTACTTGAGCACAGTAAAATCATTAGGATACACTTGCAGTCTGCAGCTGTAGCTGGTACTCATACATATGTCAGATAAGATATGATTGAGTCAATTAAATCATTAAACCAGAAGTTGGCATAAAATCCTGAAACGGATCGGCACGCCTGCTTTAGATTCTCACTAGAGAAAATCACTGTCAGATTACTGGTAGTTGTCTCGTTTCACTCAACCTCAGATCAACCTCAGTTTTTTTAAACCTCAGATCAGTCTGTTTGTCTAATGCTGCCCTGTTGTATTTATCCAAATAACCATTCTAACACAGACTACAAAATTCCATGAGGATAATAATTTTATTGAAGTTGGGCATTTAGAGTATTATTGCTGCATTCCTAGTGCCAGTCTCAAAAGCATCTGCATTGAGTGCATTGAGAGACCCTGAATGAGTTTCAAAATGTCACCCAGCTCAACAGCTGGAAGAGGGAGGGTTTGCCCTCAACACACACTGGGCTTGTCTGCCCAGCTCTCACTAGGCATGAAAAGATTTAATTACTTTCCTCACAAAATGCAAAAAACTGTTGAACAGAAAGTGTCTAAAAATTATTTTGACTAAGATACAGCTGATAAAGTATGGAATTTCTCTTGTCTCAGTGAATCCTCAGAAGTGTTCCTTAAAACACAATTGGTACTAGTTTTTATAAATTGCTTATTTAAATTTTTTGTGAAAGGCAAAGTAGAACATCTTGGTACAGTCAATTTTCCCAGCTGGCTTTGTGTTTCCCACTTACTGTCCAACAGAGTACTGCTGGCTTCATTTATAATCTCTCCTAATGATCAAAGGCTACAGTTCTGATTATTAATATGGCCACTGGCACTTATTCCAGGACACCATTATTTAAATCCATCATAATGGATGGGTAATTAGTAGATACATGATCTATAATAGATATTAATGCTTCATTAATATTAATGTACTCTATAACCTCAATCAAAGAACTGGATTGTACAAATGTTTAAACCAGGTTAAATTTTGGTACAAAGAGTCTAAATAGTTTCTAAATGTGTAACAGTTATAGAAATATGAAAATTAGGGCATTATTCCTAATTCAGTTTTTATGGTATCAGATTCTTTGCGTATATGAGCAATATGGAGTAGTTCTAAGACTTTGTTTCATGTGTTCTCACAATGCAGTTTTGCAGCAGGCTCTGTTTGAGTAAACCTGAAAAGAAATATGATGCTGAATGACATAAAATATGCTAAAAAAAAAAAAGCAATAACATCAGTCAAATGATAACAGTATGTTAACAACAATAATCAGACTCTGAACCAAGTTCAGTCCATTGTTTCCTGCAACAGCATGAAAAATCAAAACAATAATCCAATAGATTGGCAAGGCATGGCAAATCCCAAAAGATTATTAGAACCATAGTGGGTTGGGGGTTACATTAAAAAGCATAGCGGATATGATGTATTGCTAAACCATGGTAGCCACACCCTACATCCCTCCCTGAAAAGTGTTCACTTTCAGAATGCTGGACGTGCCACTACATTTGGAATGCCCTGTGTTGCTTTATGCTCTGCCCCACCACAGAATCGGTATTCTAAGCAGATGGCTACAGATCCAGATGGCTACATTTTCATTGTTGCTGCTCTATGCAAGTTTTCAAATCCAACCAAGTACCCTGCCGTGTCACTTCCAGCCATCCATTTGATAATTTAATAATTATTATTGTTACTGACAGGTTTGGGACCATGCACCAAATAAATAACAAAACATTAATAATAATAATAATAATAATAATAATAATAATAATTTAAAAAAAACTATAGACAACCCCACCGAAAATAGCTGACCAACCCCTGCATTGTACTATGTACCCTGATCTACTCTTCCCTGTCCAAGGCCTCTAATGTACGAGTGCATGGGTGTGTGCAAAATTTTTACATCTACAAGTGGACTCATTTTCATGATTAATTGAATGATCACTGTAGTGTAACCATAGACTTGTGCTGTCAGTTACATCAACATGCCCATTGTTCTCAAAAAATAATTTTTGTTCAGCATATACTTCTCTTTTCCCTGCAAGATCTGTGTTTCCAAAATATTTTTTTCAACATGGATTATACTCGGAAAAATTTAGCATGATCCAGAGCTGATCAATGGGATTTGGTACCCATGTGTCCTCTCAACGTAAACATGCATGCATGCATGCAGGCAGGCAGGCATGCAATATGGCCGCATGCACGCGACGCGCGCGCGCCCAGGTGGCCACTGGATGGCAGTGGTGTGGAAGGAGTGATGATGGGAACACGAGCGTAAGAGACGTGGGGCGTCTATGCCGTAGAGACCGGAGGGAGTCAATGAACAGGAACAAATATATAGTAAAGTGAGATGGGGCTTCACGAATGGGTCGCCAGTTACTTTGCTGTCATTAAAAATACGGATTAATACTGACGGTAGCTAAGTGCAGTGCGAGGCTATCTTAAGGTTGAGCATCGGTCACGTGTTTGTTGGCGTGCTGTCCCGGATAACGGGTGTAGGCCTATAGCCTGTACTGGCCTAATTATATTACATTCTCGGTAAAATATCATAGTAATCCGAATGTAACGCATTTTTAATAAACTGTGACATAGCATCTGACGAAGAATGGCTAGCATGAAGAATGTTATTTCTCTTTTCATTTTCTCTTTAATGTCCGCAGCCTGTTGCTAATTCATACGTTTTTTTACTTTTTTAAAATGGTATCGAGCGGTTATGGCTTAATAAAATGGAACAGGCCGACAGATGAAAAAAACAACATTTTAATACGGCGAGATATGTAACATTGAAACATCCTTTTTAACAGGAGCAGCAATGGGAGTCATGTAAAGGCGAAACATTCGGACGCTATGTGAATGTGGCACAGTTTTGATAAATAGGCCTAGGCATCTTGTTGCTTCAAGGGAAGTCTCTCATGGTACCCGAATGGTTTCAAATAGGTGCTTATTGTTCCGCGTTGAGTTTCAAAAACTGTTATTATTATTATTATTATTATTATTATTATTATTATTATTATTATTATACAGCCTAATAGGCTATGTAGGCCTGTAGGCTTGCACGATAGGACTATTATATAAATATTGCATTGTATTATGCATCATGTTTTTATTTGTTTAAAAAACAGGCACGTAGTAGGCCTAATATTCTGCTACATTTGTGATGCTTACTGAATTTGCATTGGTCGTCAGCCGCCGCTCGTTATGCGGATCCATTCTCTGGCGAAGACTGGGGAAAGCCCCTGATCTCGCGAGGCAACTAGCAGCCTGCCATTCAGTAGATTGCACGGGTTTGTCGACCTTTTCGGTCAGTTTCGCAGAAAAGCCGTTCGATATTATTATTATTATTTAAACCCTGTGTTTTATGAATACGATAGGCTATGGCTTTTTCTAGTGTTTTGGAAATAAAACACGCTACGTAAGCGACACGTGTGGCTGTGTATGTGACCTGTTGTGCATGTGCTGTTGAAAACCTAAAACTGAAAGGGCCGGAAAATCCTTTTTGCGATACATCAGGCTACTTCATTGAACCAACTAATTACAATAGGCTAGCGTTCATGGTTTATAAACTACTTGCCAAATGTAGGCGACTACCTGGAGGGGAAATATAATCTTTGAACCTTCGTTTTACTGGCACTGCTAGGCAATAATATATTCATACAATGATATAGCCTACCTAGCACGTTTGTTCCAAATCTCATAATTCAGAACATATTTCTGATGATTTCTTTTGGTTTATACCCCAAGATAGCTTTTAGCATTGGATACTGCCATCTTTATTCTGGAGTTTCTGATTCTTCATTATAATTGATATTGCCGTGTCTGTGACTACATTTTCTGGTTTAGGATAGATAATCTGTGATTATTATTATTATTATTATTATTATTATTATTATTATTATTATTATTGTTAACCGTTTGAGACCTAGGGTGGATTTGACGTTTTTAATCATTCTCAGTTTTTCTTTTACAGATTAAACAGATTTATTTAATAGGGACATCCTACATTACAATAATAGGTTGTATGGAGTAACCACATCATACAGCCATGTAAATAGCACATGCCGTTGCTTTATAATATATAAATATCAACCAGTACCTGGTGGAAATATGCTCAGAGAACTGAATGGCTCAAATAAAGTTATTTTTTATGACACTGCAAGCAATTAAACAAGCATTAAATAACTATAACAATAATACATTATATAAATACAAAATAAATGAACAATATACTTCCATATAATAAACAAAAATAAATCGGTACTAGTATAATAACTATTTTTTCTCTTTTTTTGCCATGAACCGAATGATTGCAAGCTACTGAAGCAACTGACAAACTGCTTGCAAAAGTAGGCATTGTATTGCCTCCAAAATAATGGTTATATTCCATTGATTATAACGGTAAATGTAGTAGTAGAACATATAGACAGTAACGTAAAAACAACGCGTAACCTATTATAATAGCGCTATTCACCTTAGACTCGGTTTCAGTTCGTCCCAGATTGCATGTTGTCCTCATCTGCATGCAGATAAACGTCCTCAGCCCCAGAAAGTACTTTCACCTTCTGAACCACCATCTTCCTTAATAGAATGAAGTATGTCTTTAAGTGGTAGTTCTATTGATAACGCTTATTTTGGAGCATTTTCTCAGCGTTGGGTATGTGTTTTATGCAGCCAAGGTGACAAATAGCCGGAATTTAACAAAATGTAGATGTGATTTTAAAACACAACCGCGCTTATACTGTCCATCAGTAGGACATATGTGGGAATCAAAAGCCTCCTCTGCATATTGTAAAAGCTTCAATTACATTGTTTTTAATAGCATATATCTGTAAATATATGTACTTTATTAATAAGATTTAAACTGTTGAAAATTATGGAAAAATGATAATCATTCACAACATATTCACCTGCACTTAGACACTTGTTCCTATTGTGTTTAATGCTTTATATTTTTTTCATATAGGCCTACGCTTATACAAATCCCAAAACTTTTTGAACACTGTTTAAGCCAAGAGCTTTTTTAATATTTTGATACTGTTGGTAAAATAGTTTGTGTCAATAAAACAAAACAGTACAATACATATGTTTTCCCACACTACCCAAATCATGTTTTAGCAGATTCTCAGGCAGATTATTCAAGATTATTGATATTGCTGTATATCAGAAAACAAAAACAGAAAACAAAAATTTTCTTAAAGTTGGTATTCAGAATAGAATACAAAGCACTGAAAGTTATTAACAAACATTTTATAAGAGAGAGAAAGAGACAACATTGAATCAGAATCAGGAGGTAAGAGCAGTTGTATGGCAGTCGGAGGGTTGCTGGTTCGATTCCGTCCTGGGTGTGTCAAAGCTTCTCTGAGCAAGACACCAATTAGATGACGAGCTGGTTGGTGCCTTGCATGGCAGCCAATCGCTGTTGGTGTGTGTGTGAATGGGTGAATGAGAAGCATCAATTGTACAGTGCTTTGGATAAAGACACTATATAAATGCAGACCATTTACCATTTTACCATTCAGAGAGAGAGACAGAGACAGAGAGAGATCATATGGTCTATGTCAGGTCAAGGCTGAGTTTACATATAGAAAAACTCAGCTTTCCATGGGTGGTTAGAATTAATTGACTGGCATAAAGACAAAGAAATGATCCCAGCATCTTACCCAGGAATACTGACACCATTTAATTACCAGTGATTATTGTGACTGGTAGATATGTAGGACTGACATGTGACCTAAGAAACCAGCAGTTAACTATGAAGTAAGGCCATAAATTCACTTGGCTTGGTTTACTTTGCTACTACTGGAGGCCTTTTGTCCTT
The DNA here is from genome assembly GCF_963514075.1 of Conger conger. Classification (NCBI taxonomy): domain Eukaryota; kingdom Metazoa; phylum Chordata; class Actinopteri; order Anguilliformes; family Congridae; genus Conger; species Conger conger. The sequence goes on along the minus strand of NC_083763.1, from coordinate 49,391,632 downwards.
TCCTATATTATCACTTAAACTATTGTTATTATATATATATATATATATATATATATATATATATAAAAATATTTGTATATATAGTATACAGTGTATACAGTAGTATACACTGTTTAGTATTTTATTCTACAATGTGTTGCCTTTTTAATTCTTTGTACTTTGTACTTCTTTTATTTTTTAATCTTTTTATGTATGTCCTCTACTTATATTTAAAAAATGTGAATATGTGTGAAGGAATTTGAAAGACCCATTTTACCTCCTGTCTTTCTGGTAGAAGGAACACTGAAGAGGCCACTGGGGTTTTAAGATGGGAGAAGCAGTCCTCTCTGAAAGAGAAGTTTCTCTTTTTCTTTTGCTGTGCACATTGTATCGGCCATTGCTGGAATATTTCTCCCAGTGTAACAGTATAGTGCTGTCTCAGCCTGTTTTTGTGTTGAGAAACAAAGCTCAACTTCACAGCTCTAGGTTCATGGGAAAAAGAAAGCATTAAAAGCAACAATCTTCCTGAATTCCACTTTACTGTAATCACACAGATATGGCCTGGCTTCTCAAGGACACCTCCTCATTCTGAGGAAGGCTTCTTCTTTTACAGCATCTCTCATATAAGAAATAAATAATGCAAGGTTGTGTTTGATGAGAATCTACTGAAAGCATGCCCATTTTAACTGATTTCCTAAGTCTGATGCAACCAGTATTTATGGAAGGCTTAATATATAATCAAACCAAAGTGCTAATGTAGCAGTGCCACCTCTTTTTGTGATATTTGACATTTAAGATTTGAATCAAAACTTGCCTACGACTATAGAATAGCCCAAGAATAGACTAGAATATGTAATATTTTCTTAAGAACCAGGCATCTGAATGATGCCAATAGAGTAACCAAAAGCCGGAGTGAATAAAATTCAATGAGGAGCATGTATTATGTATTTTATAAGATTGTGCCTAATATGACTTGAGATTTTTACAGATAATCTTCTGCATTTTCACTTAAAATTATGAACATCTTTGTTCTGTGTTGAAGTGTTGCTTTTCACAACTTTCTGTGAGAAGTTCTACCACAAACACAACGAATGCCACAACATCTGCTTTACGCAGATTACTGGAGAGTTGTGTATTTCGTATATAGTGATGCCTCCAACCATATGTTTGTTTTTGAAAAATATAAGGAAAGATAGGTGCCCCATGGGAAGGTTTAAACCTTTTTTGTGGACAACAATCCCATCCTCACAATTAGATGTCAAGGCCCCATTTTGCTGAGGAGTGGGGGGCAGAAGGGGGGTTGCTATTCTCACCTTGCTCACTCACTGACATCTGAAATCTCTTGACAATGCAGTGCGAATGTAAGCATTAACAACCAGCCCAGGGAAGGCTGAATGGCTGGCCTAAGGTTTAAAATTCCTCCTGTCAGAGGAATACTACGATATTAGCTCAAAAGAGGATGCATTTATGCATTTAATGAGAGGGATATTAGTTTCTACAGGATCAGAATCAGATTAATTCATGCCATCTTATTGTTTTTAGTTCTGATTTCCATAGTACTGAGAATACACAGTTTGTTTTCCACAATAATAGCCATTATATGTTTGATAAGATTATTGTTGAAGCTTGAAGCATTCAAAGAGACAAGCATTGGAAACATAATGAATGAAATGAACTGAAAACTGAGGCCATGTGTCATAATAGAGTATTATGCGAGTTGTGGAGTTATATTCTCATTACATAAAGCCTCTTGAAAAGCTACCTGGAAAAGCTGGGTGCGTATGGTTATATAGGAGTATTTCCTCTATTGATTGAGATAAGGTTTAGCATTTGATGCTATAAAATTCAGTTTCGCTTAATGTATAGCTGGAGTTAAATAACCTGCAGTAAATAACACCTGGTGTTATTCGATTATCTGTTTGAATTCAGTGTTTGATTATGCATTTCTACAGTATCATGCTTTTGGCTCAAATATCTCATCCTTATATTGTAATAAACTTTATTTCAAAAGCCATGTCATGAGTGCAGGCTACGCATGGATAACTGGGTTTGAAAGGTAGGAATGTCCAAGTGAATATGCACATCACCTGTTGACCCCACAAAGTCCTGCTCCTTCCCATGACTGCGGCCTCTCTTACAGGCCTGACAAAAGCAAAAGATGCTTTGTCTCTAGCTGCCTGTTAAGGACACCTCTTCTACTGATATCAGGAAGGCATATCGCAAGTTGTCCCTGATCCCGCACCTCTGCCTGAACAAAGATGGGATTTCTGTTGAAAACAAGCACCTTGCTTCTCTTCCTTCTTTTGTGCTTTGGGGCTGAGTTTTATTTAGATTGTGCAGACATTGGGAGAGCCATTTAGAAAAACAGTCATTATAAGCAGTCAAATCTAATGTTGTGAACATACCTCATTCTTAGGTAGTTTTATTCATAATATAATTGGAAATCATAGACAGTTTGTCAAACTCCTTAGTGATAAGAAATATAAGGAATAATGGAGATAAGCAAAACGTGTATAATGAGTAAAAATAAAAATTCCACCAACCAATTATATATTGACACAGAAATTGTTGCTACAAGATAGGTGTAAAATGTGTGTTGTACAATGCTGTGGTCATGGTTCAGATTTTCATTTCAGCACTTGGCAAATAATTTTTGTCTAGGACCTTTTCCATATTGATCATTAAGAATAGTGTCACGGTGTCCTTCGTTTTAATTGACAGCAATTAGATGATGAAATGTCTTTTGAAATTAAAATAAAAATGGTTCTGTATAGATTCTGCTTTTTGGAGTGATTTATTCAATTGTAGATTCAATTCTAATTAAAAATGCTAGTGTCTGACAAACAAGAGTCGAGAGTTGCTTAGGAGCAGGGGTTAGTCTGAAGCGGCTTCATAATTATTGATTAATGCAAGTTAATTATTCTTGATTTCATTAACTGAGTCATTCATCAGACTGAGAAAGTAGGATTAACCATCATTTTTTTTGCCTTCATAAGAAATGTCACCATTTTCTAGTTAAATGAGGCATTGGTATGGAAATGTTTTTTGTTTTACTTTTTTAATGTTTATATTTTTTATTCGTATTCTTTATTTGGTTAAGCAGTTGCTTGTTCCTGTCCACAATGCAGACTATCCATACAATTGCCTCTCTGCAGTCTGATCACCAATCAAAAGAAATGCTTGTAATAGGCTATAATTTTGGACATTGCATACCCTTATAAAATGCTTCACTCATTAACTGCTGATATACTTCAAATCATGCTACACAAATGTGGTTTATTAGAGAGTGGCAGAAGTACTATCATACTACTATCATGTACTTTTCATTCGTTCATTCTATTCACCTGTGTCTTGTTATCAGCCTCCCTTCGCTCACACCTGTTTGTCATTTCAGTTCATTATCTGTGGATTTAAACCTGCCTGTTTCCCCTATTACTTTGCCAGATTGTAATGTGTTTTGACTGTTCTTTCCAGTGTTGCTCTTCCTGCCTGTTCTGTGTTCTGACCTCCTTTGTCTACCCCGACTGTGGCTATCCAACTCATGGGTCAGAAATTTGGTTAACACCAGTCAGAGATCCGGTCTATCCGGTCTTTACATATCTGCCTGATGATTCTCTCTGATTCCGTCTCCGCAACCAAAACTGCACAAGTCATTGCTGTCCCTGAGATGCACTGAAGGTACTCCAAGCCACGCCTACCCCCTCCGGAGTGCGATGCTGGTGAGCCGGACTCCTGTTGGTCCTTCCTCTTGCAATGTTCTTTTGTGATTGGATTACAGCCTTCTTCATTCCCTCACAAACGTTCGAAAGGTCATCTCCTCGTTGGCTGGAAAGGCACGTGTGTGGGGAACAGCCTTCTGGGACACTGGGGCTCCTGAGTGACGACTTTATTCCTTTCACTGTATTCCTTTCACCAACTTGATGAGGAAAGTCTGATGTTGGGCAGACCTTAACTCTTTCGTCACAACCCAGAGATCGACTGGGTCCAAGGGACAATCACCGGCTGAAGCTCTAGCTGTCACCTTTCCTGCCTCCACTCTGCTTCCAGTCCATCTATTCCTGTTATCCCTACCGATAAGGCACCCGATGATCAGTCCAATGTGCCATCTCTGAACCACAACCTCCACCAAGTTTTTAGTCCCAAGCTAGCTCCCTACAACCTCACTGTTCTTACGACGGGGTGTCGTTGGAAGCAGGATTGCTTCTTAAGGCTTCTTTGACTGTGCTGATGATATCCAGCTTGGTGGCGGCGACCAGAGTACCGGGAAGCAGAATGGCAGTTGGACCATGAAATCCTGGAGTATCTTGGAGAGTGTGCATCAGGCTTGAGATTCTTGGATCTTGGACGGTGAGTGTAAAATCAAATTGATTAAAGATCAGGGACCAGCGGGCTTGGTGGGGATAAGTCTCTTGGCAGTACGAAAGTATTCCAAGTGTGGAGAAGGGCTCGCGCTATACTCACCGGAATGAAGTTCTCCAATCATCACTGATGTCCTGCTCTGGTATGTTGTGGGGAAAAAGGTCTGGCTGTCTTCTCAGGAAATTCCTCCACGCACAGTCTCCCTCAAGTTTGCTTTGCAGTTCATCGGTCCTTTACCAGCCCCTGTGCTGTCAGACTTAACTTCCCACCATCCCTACACCACATCCATCCAGTCTTCAATGTTTCCTGCATCAAACCCGAAGTGGTGTCCCGACTTTCGTGCCTCGTCTCCCAGGTGGCTCTCCATGTGTCTTCTTATCAGTTTCCCTTCACTCACACCTGTTTGTCATTTCAGTGTATTATCTGTGTATTTAAACCAGCCTGTCTCCCCTATTACTTTTGTAGGGACTACAACTTCCACATTCCCACAGGAAAATTCTGCGACGTCCACCACGAATGACGTCTAACTTGGTTCAGCCAATCCCGTAATGGCGGGAGCAATAAACGGTCCCGTATAAGAGCAAGACACGTTCTTGGGATCTCTCTTCTGGCTCTTCTGCTTTTTCTGCCTCTTCTGCTTCTTCTCTTCGACGCACCCTTTTTGGCCATTCGCTTCAGCTCATCTGCTCCGAGACTCGGACAGAGGCTGAATGCTGCACAGCGCACTACCAGGCCTACGGACACACCCCGTTACCTCGCGGTAACTACGTGGCCTATAGTGAGTGGAAATTGTTGTACGCGGAACGCTACATCAGTTTACCCCAATAAAGCCCAACAACGAAACAGCAACGAACTTTTACACCTGGAAAAGGACCAGCGGATCAGACGACAACGCGCTGCTAAGACGGGAACACCCCAGCCTGCGCATCTCTCCCGGACACCATTCACAGCACCATCGCCGCTTCTACAAGGACAGCATGTCTTTTGGATCCAGCAATGCGTATGGACTCAGTAAGAAAACAAACATTCAGGCATAGCCAGTGTTTAGTTTAGTCTAAACTGTTTTTGTGAATCTGTGTTTCAATATTTACCATCCAACCATTGTAATGTGTTTGGTTAGCTACATATATATGTACGTGAATTGATTCGCCGTCTTTTGCGCATATATAGAGTAAAACTACGCAAGTAGTCCCTTCTCACAGCTAACCCCAACTCATTACCACACCCAGAACTCTAGCGACACGCGCGCTTGCGCGCGCCACACACACGCACACAAACATACCCAACTAAATTTCCTTACTAACTTCCCGTTAGTTTATCTGTTATGTGTTTGTATGTTTGTTTAATAAATATATTTTATTAAACCCCGGTGTCCGTTTTGGAATCGCATAGACATGAGAGCCGAGTTAAAGCAGTCTTTCGAAGAACTTCCAACCTTCAGGTTATCGGTATGTTCAATCATTAATTTTGGTTATTTTAATTAATTGAAATACTATATTTGTGGTTGGATATTTCTGATAACAGTAATTTTATGAGACTGATTACTTTTCGCAGTTATACTGCAACACAACGTTTAACTGGCGCCCCGGTTTCGTAGAGAGTAAAATCCCTGCGTTATTTGGCGGCCCGTGCGAGGACCCTACATAATTTGGAGTCCCGTGCGAGGACCCCTACACTTTGCATTACTTTGTAATGTGTTTTTAACCGTTATTTCCAGAATTTTTCTGCCTGGCTGTTCTGTCCTCCTTTGTGTACCCAGACTTCTATTCTTTGGATTACCTTTCTGTTCTGAATTTGATCACCTGCTACCAAACTTTGCTTTGACTTTTGGATTTCAATTCTTGGATTATGTTCAGTACCTTTGCCTGGTTGGTTTGCCCTATTGTGTATGGATTTTGCCTGTATCTGACTTTGAATGGGATTATCTCTGTTGTACCTTTTTGCCTGTGAACCCAATTATCAACTTGGTATTATTTCTGATGTACCTGTTTACCTGCGTTCGACCACTGCCTGCCTGATCTGCATATCACAAAATAAAAACACTTATTCTGCCTACTTCTGAGTTACGATTGGTTCTTCGGGCCTGTCACCCGATACTTACTTACTGACTGTATTTCTCTTCAGTACAAATAATACTTGACTTTATCTTTTTTTAAACATTATTTTGAGTAAGATTTACCTTGTCAACAGCTGAAGATGTGAGAAGAAAGGAGTGAACACAGGGTAGTTCAGCTTGCTCACTAATGAACAAGAGCCTTACAATGATTCTGTCCTGTGTGTTTGCAGGCAGATATACTAAACATCAGACATTTCCCTGCTTGGTAAGCACTGGCTTTGGTGTGTAGCTGGAAGGTGCCTACATTTGGCAGCCCCCATGTTCTGACACCTTGATGAATGGGTACCTAGCCTAATGGCATTGGAGCCTTCCACACTAAAATGGCTATGCTTCGGTATTATGTAATTGTCCAGAGCAACTCAAGCCCTGTTTACAGGCCTTAGGGCCTGCAGATAGATTCTGAAGTGCTTTTGACCGAAAGAAAAAGGCTCTTGTGATGCATAGGCCCAATTAATATTGAATCTTATGGATGAGCACAGATTTTAGTTGTGTAGAAAGACGCGAAGCCAGCCAGGATAGTAATGCATTGTTAGACATAATTTTAGTCTAAATGAATATAGCCTTCCTTAAGCTGCTGAAAATGAGCCAGCTGAGTAGCTTCATTCCCATTAAAGCCTCTGTGATTCAGGGAGGGGAGGATAAGGAGAGTTCACTCCAAATGTGTCGAAGTCCCATTACGGGGTGAGAGGAGAGGCAGCCCGCCTCCGTGCAGACAATGAGAGCTCAGGACGAGCATCGGGAGACGAGGCCGCGGAAGAGCCTGCGAAAATGGCACGACGCCTCCCCCCCTTCCACGCGCCAAGGCCAACCTCATTTCAGTTCGCCACCAGGTTCCCCCTCGTCCCCCGCCTCAGGCGTCAGCTTCTCGCCGGTCTGCACGAGGTTCAATCCACAAAGGCGACAACGGCACAAATAACTTCATATCACAAGTCGGAGCTGTGCAGGGATGCGAGAGAGAGCAGGAGGAGCAGGGAACAGACAGGCCCTGAGCGGCTATAGGGTTGCAGACTACTCCGTCTTTCACAGCATTTTCAGAGAAAAACCAATGCAAGATTATAATTTATCCTAATATTTGTTAAGTGATAGTCTCAGAATATAAGCACAAGCTTAGAGGTCTTTAAAAACTGGAATGGCGCATAGTAGAACAGGAACAGAAAAATGGTATTGTTTTCTCGCTAGTGACTGACCTTAGGGCTACTTAACAGCCTGTAGGCCTCATGGCCATCCTTTGACAGGAAGTCTCTGTTTGTAGGAGCTGCTGTACCAGATTCAGTGAAAGGGAGTTATCTGGCTTTGGTGCTTGCATCTGGACTGGACTTGTCCCAGCATTTTGTACACTGGGAGATTCAACATCCTGTGGATGTGCGATTACTTGGGCCGGCATTCTACAGAGACTTTACAAGAGCAAAAAACAACAAAAAGGCACTACCATTTTTTCACCTATCACTGTCCATGTGTCTCCCTCTTTCTCTCTGCCTGCGTCCCAACATCTTTTTCTCCAGTCAGCGATCTCTTCTGCCACTCACGTCTCTTTGTCCACCTCTGCATCTGTGTCTCTGTTACGGGGTTTCGCCCAGCGACAGACAGCGCCCGCAGTCCCGAGCCAATGGGAAGCTGCAGAGTGGGAGCAAACGGGCGGCTGCCTGATCCATGATAATGTCCATTGATAGGAAAATCAATGCACCATTGATCCATGGCCCAGGGGCCATAGAGAGAGTTATTCACATGGACCGCCACTTCGTGTGCCAGTAAGTACCACACACAATCCCTAATGCACAAGATCCTGCGGCCTGAAATGGGAGCCTACTCAAAACTCGGAACGAGAGAAAGTGGGAGGGGGATCTATTTTCCATCAAAGCGAAATGTTCTAGTGGTGCCTCAGAAACCAACCGCACATTCTGATCATAATTGGCACTCCTCAGAACACAGAAGCTATGCTTCAGACTGGGGTTTCACCCATGCAAACGGGTTGTCTGTGTTCATCCTGGCAGCAAAGGCTTTTGATGAACTGTTCATTGCTTTTATATTTCCAGGAAATGCAATTATGAAATCAGTCTTAGATGTTTCAGGCAAACATACATCTTGTCCTTAAATTAATCAATTTAATTAGTGCATCTAAGCCCTGTCTTGACCATGGTGGTTGAGTTTTTCTGCCTGTTTAGAGGATCAAGCCAAGGATTAGCCTGCCTCAATCCAATTTAGGGATGTAACAAATCAATTGTTTTCTATAGGAGTAACCATGCTATTTCTTAACAAATACTTGAGTAATCCATTGTTTTATTTCCATTTGAACACAGCCTATATGGTTGTGTTGCACATAACCACTGTCTGCTAGCACACACTGTTACCTGGGGGAGAAAGATTACACAAGCTTTATTAAAAAGATGAAAAAGTATGCAAGTTATAAATGTGTGTGTCTGTGTGTTGCACTACGCACAAACTCTTATACATTTGATGTGCAACTGGAACAATTCCATACTGCGTATCAAAATAAAATCTGACAGATGTATAGACCTATGCTTGGTTTTCTTAATCATTAATAGCTAAATGTTTTGCCTTTTCCTAAAGCATTCAGTTCTGGAATGTGCCTGAACATGGCTTTTATGCTGTTCTTGAGGGCACTGTCCACTGGACATTACAGGTGTCAAGGAGAGACATACTTAATCTGGCAGGGATGGGTACTGAACACATTTGTAAATGAGATTTTTAATATTATTACTAAATCTCATATCTTCTTAAAATTCTTAGATGAAACAGAGCAAAATGTTCAATGGATGGCACTATAATTGGTTATAATTGCGTCATGAAATGTTCTTCTAAAATGGCATAAAACCTAGAATATGAAATGTGCAACAGGATGTATTCTCATTTTCTGTCTTTGACAAACACACTCACAATGCCAGCGTTAGCAAGCACTCCTGTCCGCAATGGAACTTCTGTCACTTCCCAATTGAATTCCTAATCATGTGTATCCTATCCTACAACTAAGTCACTGCATTGAGTGGCAGGTTCACGGGACGTCTTGATCGCCATGGAGATGTGTTGGCCTCGAACACACACAAGCTCTCTCTTTCCCTCCCACCCCGCTTATGAAGTCAAAGTCGGCACCATGGTGACGGCTCGCACTGTTTACAATGCGCAGTTTCGCTTCATCAGAAGCCGTTGATGGGTTCAATTTGCATACACCTTACTCCGACGTGTTTGGTCTTCGCACACTCTGAATTATGAAAACAATGCAAAAATGAGTATTTTCGACGGAAGGGGATTCTTATTAATGCATAGGCCTACCTCCCCGTCTCGCAAATGAGCAACCTCTTTTTTCCACAAGGATAAACTGCTGAGAAAGAAAAAGAAGATAAACATCAGACCAAAGAGTCTCCAGATGAGCTGAAGTCTGGCAGTTGGGACAGAAATCTGAGAGGTAACTGCCAACTAACTAGTTTAAGTTATATGTAGCCTACCTATTTATGAATTTATGTTGCCTGGATGGTGCTTTGTTGCTTTTCAGAAAGGATCCCTCCTGCTTTGCTGTGTCCATTAATCACACATTCACTGTGCTCCAGCTTTGGTATTGAGTATATTGGTATATACTTTTTAAGAGGAACACTAGTGCCTATTTTAAAAATAAAAATAAACACCATTAATATTTAGGGGGTAGCTTGTGGTAATATTATAAATATTCTTAGAGTTGTTGATCAGCGGAGGTGTAAAGGGGGTGGCCCACCATTTCTTTTCATTCCTCTCTCACCATCAGAAATAATATAATTGAATGGCAGTGACAGAACGGGCACCCTTCAAACAGCAGTGTAGCCCATCAGAACTGCAGATAGCCAATGTTACCTTGCTTCTCAAGCTCAGATTCAGAATCACTCTAATGTATTGTTCATCATTCTCATCACTGGACTCATTAGCTCCCCATCAAGCTGGTAGTAGTAGGGTGCCATTTTGAGTCCTACTATCCCCATCTTACTAGCGATGGTATGTTTCCAGAGGCTGTAGGCTACATATGAATAGATTAATTTGTAGTGTTTATTCACAGTTCTAAAGCATAGTTTTTATATTTTTCTCCTACAAGTAGTGGTCACAGGTTGCATGCATCATAGAACATACATTAGTCGTCGCAACAAAAATATTATTATTAATATTAAGCACTGTTTTTGAAAGAATTATGAAGAAATATACATTAGTAAATTCCTGAGGCATAACCCCACTATTCGAAAACGGCTTCTTGTGAACAAAATATCACTTTTAAGGCCCAATATCTTAAACATTTAAAGAGATAAATGCTATTTGACACCAGATTTTAATTCTATTTACAACATACTAAGTGCGGAAGTACTCCCAAGATACCAAATAGCTAGTGATTTGTTTGCGATGATTTGAATTACGGCGATTAAAAATCTGATTTCATACAAGTAGGAACTTTTCAAGTGATGGTCCCCTAAATTTGAGAAGGATCTAGCACAAAAACAAAGCAGTGTATGAAGCTCATATTTACAGGATTCCTATTCCTCATCATTGCCTACCGTCACACGCAAAAATGTAAGAAAATGAAGAGCGCGGGGCACTTCATTTCAGTTGACACGGAATGACCCAGTTTTCCAGTAGTGATACTTTGTGTTCTGCGTTCAGTGTTTGTGATCAGCCTCCACATATTTCATTCATATTTTTAGCTTTTCAGGGGGATTCAGTCCACCCACGCTTGGCTAAATCTCTGATTCTGTTGGTTGCAGGTAGCGTATTCTACCACTGGGGAGACAAGTGTCATGGGCAAAAGAGACCCATTTGGGATATACAGTCAGGTCCATAAATATTGGGACATCAACACAATTCTCATCTTTTTGGCTCTATGCACCGCCACAATGGATTTGAAATGAAATGAACAAGATATGCTTTAACTGCAGACTTTCATCTTTAATTTGAGGGTATTTACATCCAAATCAGGTGAACGGTGTAGGAATTACAACAGTTTCTATATGTGCCTCCCACTTTTTAGGGGACCAATAGTAATGGGACAATTGGCTGCTCAGCTGTTCCATGGCCAGGTGTGTGTTATTCCCTCATTATCTCATTTACAAGGAGCAGATAAAAGGTCTAGAATTCATTTCAAGTGTGCTATTTGCATTTGGAATCTGTTGCTGTCAACTCTCAATATGAGATCCAAAGAGCTGTCACTATCAGTGAAGCAAGCCATCATTGGGCTGAAAAATCAAAACAAACCCATCAGAGAGATGGCAAAAACATTAGGTGTGGCCAAATCAACTGTTTTTGAACATTTTTTAAAAGAAAGAACACACCGGTGAGCTCAGCAACACCAAAAGACCCGGAAGACCATGGAAAACAACTGTGGTGGATGACAGAAGAATTCTTTCCCTGGTGAAGAAAAACCCCTTCACAACAGTTGGCCAGATCAAGAACACTCTTCAGGAGGTAGGTGTATGTGTGTCAAAGTCAACAATCAAGAGAAGACTTCACCAGAGTGAATACAGAGGGTTCACCACAAGATGTAAACCATTGGTGAGCCTCAAAAACAGGAAGACCAGATTAGAGTTTGCCAAACAACATCTAAAAAAGCCTTTACAGTTTTGGAACAACATCCTATGGACAGATGAGACAAAGATCAACTTGTACCAGAATGATGGGAAGAGAAGAGTATGGTGAAGGAAAGGAACTGCTCATGATCCAAAACATACCACCTCATCAGTGAAGCATGGTGGTGGTAGTGTCATGGCGTGGGCATGTATGGCTGCCAATGGAACTGGTATTGATGATGTGACTGCTGACAAAAGCAGCAGGATGAATTCTGAAGTGTTTCGGGCAATATTATCTGGTCATATATTCTCTGGAGCTAGGAATTTAGATAAATATGAATACATGTTGAATGAATATGAATATGAGCACTGGTAAATGCTAATGTTAGCTATAGCTAGCTTGTGACATCATATTAGCTTGCATATTATGGGAGATAAAACAGTGCCACCTCTTTTGCCTAACTGTTTCACTTGGACTGTCATAGTTAGCTTAACTTACCAGTTAGCTTGGGAAATAAAAATAAGTTACCTGACATATGCACATAGCAGCAGCACAAACATGTAGCTCCTACAGGCTAAACATAATACAGTACTTGGAATCTCTGTAATAATAACCATAGCTTTGTTTTAGTTTCAGATTGCTTTTTGTTCTGTAATAGCTCTGTGGATTCAGCAGCTCAATAGTGGCAGTCTGTTATTATTCCCTTTTTACTCCACTCACTCTTTTTCTCAAGAAAGTGCACTGTGATAAATACAAAGATGAGGATGAAAGGGAAAGAAGCAAAATATCTGGCAGCAGAACAAGCACTACAATGAGTCTTCCAATTCTCCCCCATGTAATCAGATGTAAGTCTAATAAGATAATAATAAAGAAATTACACATTAAGATTGGCTGGTGGAGTATAATTATGCTTAATTTATGCTACAGGGAAATGCCTGATAGATATTCCTCTGGGCTGATAGGCTTGTTGAAAATGTAAAAGTTAAAGGAAATACACAACAGGATATGGACTAACAGGGGAAGAGGTGAGGATATTTTGATGAGGGTTAGCAGCTTTGGGGTTAGAAGGTGCTAGTATAAAGGAATTGGCTGCATACCTGGTAATATGAAGAAATGTTCCAGTACATTGTCTCTTGCTCAAATTTTGTTTCTGCCTGCATTTTAGACCAGTACCTTTATCTGAGGGGTTAAAATGTTTTAATTCACAAAGAGACATTTGGTCCTACTCTGGCTACTATATAGCAGCGTTGGTCAGTCTGTGTAGCCTTGCTCTTCGACAAGAAAATGTTTTTCTGAATCAGGAGAGGGAGTCATGGGAAATTGAGCTTGAGGGTGGCTCTCTTGTGGACCTCAAGCTGTGCTACAAGTTAGGAAAATGAATTCCTTGCAAGCAATGCCACGAAATGATGGCCTACCACTGTGCCTGGGCCACGACACAGAGGAAGGACGCTGAGCCGTTTTTAGATCTGCCATTAGCTATAATTTAAAAATTGAAATCAATGCAGCCTGGACCGCTAGTTGATGATAATGAAAGCATGGCAGGCTGCTGGTATGGCTATGGGCAAGACATGTCCCCATCCTCACAGCTATAGCTACAAGCACTCCAGTCCCCTAGTGCTTTTTTATCAGTCTACCCCTCTGCCGGCCTCTATGCATGGAGGAAAAATGAAATCATTTTGGTCAAAATTGAATTTTATGTTTTTATATTTGTCCGGGCAGCGTGTATATCATGAATGCACAGAGCCTGTGAAGGGAGGGCAGTGTCTCGTCTGATCTCCTGTGATCAGTGAACTGAGCTGCTTAAGCATGGATGGTTTGCTGTGGCCAATGCAGTTCATTAAATCATTATCCGTTGATTGCTCTGTCATTAGGTCGTCCTCTGAATTAAGATATTTACTTATTTTGCATGACTTGACTCAGTTACTATTCGCTCGTAAGAGGAGAAAGCAATGGAATAAGCTAAAATGGAGTTTCATATGTGCCCTGTCCATGACAGACAGTGCTGTCAGGCTATATTACCAGCAGGGAAAAAGGCTGATAAGGATTCAAACTATTCTGGTTTCTTCTCTCCTACATATGAAGAATGTTAATGTTGATGCTTCAAATGCTTTCTTTGCTTTGCCATTTTGTTTTGATACACATCATTTGTGACAGCGTGAGAATGATTCTGTATCAAGTCTGTATGTGTAGCAGACTCAAGCCTGCAGATTGATTCTGACAAACTTACTCATTACTTTGCGTACCATTCGTTGCTGTGCCTATCTTGTGGTGTCTTAAAGTATTGAGTAGACTGGTTGCTGACATTTTTTGCACGTAGAGGATCAGTTGAGTTTGCAGCCAGTTAGGTCACTGTAATGCCGGATGGATGTGATGTGAACAAGGTAGGAGTTAAACTCGGCTGAACAGTGCTGTTAGCTATTGGTGGTAAGTGTCTGGCAGCTTCTGTGCTTAGTCGGGGGAGAGCAGTTATGCCTGAATTGCTGAACTGGAAGTGGGCTCAGTGGTCTGTCAGCTGCTTGGAATCTGTTTAGCTGACCCAGGTTAACTCATGTGGTGCTTGAGTGGAGGGTGTGATCAGTGCATAAGCATTCTACATGCAATGGAAAGTAACCTGCAACGAGTACCCTTTAATGGGAGCATTAAGTGAATCTGGGAAAGGACAAGAATGTCAATGATAATTTAAAAAGTGACATGGCAACATGTGCTATTTTTTGAAGAGGGCATGGTTTCTGTTATGTTGTGTCTTTGGCATATAGGAGCAAGGAACTAACTGTGATATTCTTTATTATGTAATTGTTCCTCATTTCACATTAAACTTACAGATTTTATATAAGTGCACTTGAAGCTATAGGTCAAAACCAATCTTCAAGTTGATAAGAAAAGACTATGTTTTAATGTCTAATTATGTTTTGCTTATTATTAATTTAATGAACAAGCCATACAACATTTAATTCTATAACATGCTATTAGATGAATTAAACAGATATTGGTAATATCTATTTCTCTCAGGTTATCAGTTATGTAGGTCTGCACACAAAGTTCTTGGACTAGATTGGTATTTGCCGTCAAAATAACCAGTTGAAAAAAAGCCAGCAAGTTACCACATAACATTGTACAAAATTTGTATGTAATCTTTGTCTTTTCAGAGCCAGCATGCAATGACTGGTGATTGCTATCCATTCAAATACTGAAGTTGTTCCAGGTGAACATATTTCTCTGCAATAATTTAAAATAGGTTGAATATTCTCTTGCTAACAATGTACAATGAATACTATGAATAATGTATTCTGCAGGAAAGGATTATAAGCCAATTGTAATTCAATGTTGCATTTTTACATTATCATTTATTTTACATATTCATGTATTTTACATTTTGTCAATAAAACAGGTGATATACTGAAAGCTAAGCTCTGCATGTGGTTTCCCAGTGCCATGACAAACACCTGATCGTAATTAAATGTGGACATTTTTGGGAAAGTTCTTGTCTTCTGTTGTCTTCTGTACACGCAGTCATGTTTATAGATGTGGAAGAAAGAAAAAGAAACCCCCCAAAAAATGCTTTGCTAAAAAGAAAAAAGCTTATATAATGGTAAAAGACAATAACCAAAAATAACTTTTATTTAACTTTGCCTTTGAGACTGTTTCACCAGCATTGCAAATGAATGATATGATCAACACTGAGTTATATATTTTTTTGTGTTTGCATTTCTAGTTGCTTCCGAATTATTTGTATAGGCCTGTCAGTCAGGTGTCACATTTTAGTGTTTAGCAGTCACTTTGATCCAAAGAAACTTATAGATTACATTTGTATTTATAATATAGTTATTTAGCTTTCCATATATTCCTTATCTGCTGCATGTAAAATAGATTAAAATGAATTAAAAACATGAAATTAAAAACATGGAAATATCAAATAGACATAGATTGGTATAAAAGCCTTGCCAATATTACAAAGATGCAACATTTCTTCCAATAGTCAAATGGCTGCTGAAATGAAAATGAATGATATTTTCCATTCAGATTCGACTGAATAGCCAAGTTAGAAGTCATGCATGTAAAACTGTTTAGAATCACCATCCATGCATATATGTACAGTACATGCTTTTGAAATGCCAGTGCATGTTTTGCGGCTTGTATCATCATTACAGGTTTTACAGAACAACTGAAACAAAAGTGACAACAGTATACCACCACCAGCATTTGAAAACCCTGCAGTAGCCAAGGTTTTGTTTCCTTTTCTCATTTACAAGCCAGTCGCATCCTGTCAGCGCTTATTTCGGTATTAACGCGCGCTTGCACAACAGCACGCGAGAATTTGAGAAACGGTCGCTGTGGTTTGTGGCCTCAAACGATTCACGAGCCTCACATTGCAGCACGACGTTGCACAAAAACACATTTGCTTGCTACATTGTTTGGATTGTGCGCCGTGAATAGCGAGTTTGAATGACATTTGAGGCGGGTGTATTGAGAGCGGGGTCTAGTGCGCGTTGTTTGCGCCGCAGCCTGCGCGGATCTGAGAGAGCGTTCGCCACCCGGTCTGTCGGTCTTTGCATCTCTGCTCCGGATTGAGGGAGCAGGAGAGAGCAAGGGACAAGCGCAATAATAGAAGTGCATTGTTCCAGCCCAGCTGTCACCAGGGGAACACGTAAAGCCTTGCTCCCTTCTTTTCTCGTCACCCCTGTCCCACACACGGACCCCCGCTGAGACACACACATCCCCTCCCCCCTCCCCCCTTTCCTAAACCTCCTGGTACTGAGGAACATCACACCTGCTGCTGCAATCGCAGGCCCTGAGACTCATAATCAACGAGGTCATTCCCTATTTTGAAGCCTCCATTTAAAAATCATCTTTACTTCTCGTCCACAGTCTATTCTAATGAGTGATCCAGCTGAGTGAGGAGCACTGAGGAGACATACCTTTGGCATCTGCAGTAAATGACTCGAGTGTTCTAGAAGGGATTTTGTTCCAAAGTGGCAGCAGATTTCATCCTCCCTTTGAGGAGCAGTAAGTATGAAATTGCAAGGACGTCGGAGAGGTACTTGAAGATGTGTTTTCTGTCTAGTTTTACAGTTTGGTGAGGTTAAAAGCATTTTGGATGAAAGCAAACTTTAAGAAAGGAGATTAAAATAGGGTGCAGAATTCCTACAGGTTAGCATCGGTTAGAATGTTGCACAGTTTAATCATGTCCACCACGCAGATGTTTACCTGGCCACGAGACGCACTTTACTTAACCAGGAGTTCAGCTCTGTCCGGACACAAACTCCGGCCCCATTGGCAAACCCAGCTCTTGGTGGAGTCTTTTAATTATGCAGCGTAGTCCTTGCGAGGACCTTCTCTACCGCAAGTTATGCAATCGTATCGCAGGTCAGCCTTTCACACGCTGAAAACCCCATTTGCTGCTCTCTTTCATTCATTGTTTTTTAACCCCCTGAAAAGCGGATTTCTCCCTCTCTCTCTCCCTGCCCTGACGGTGGCCATTATGCGAGCTGTCTGTCAGCGCCAGGCCGAACAATGCAGAGCGGCTGCCGCTAATTGTGGGTGTTGTGTCGGCGCCCGTGTTCAACCAGCCCTCGCTCCTGCCCTGGGAGGATCTGGCCTGTTCATCCCTCACTCTCTCTCTATCTCTCTCTCTTTCTTACTCCCTCTATCGCTCACCCCCTCTATCTCTCTCCCTCCCTCTCTACCTTTTTGCTCTTTCTCAATCCCTCTCTATCTCTCGCTTTCTCTCTCTATCTCTTTCTTTCTCACTCTACCTCTGTTAGCTCTGTCCTCCGTTCCATCTGGACTTCTGCTCGGGGGACCCAAATGGGGGGCGGGGGGGCGGGGGGGTGACTGTAGTAAAATGGCGGAGGAGAGGAGGGTGGAAGCGCACCTGTGAACCTGTATCACGCAGTACCTCTGCGGTCGTATCCACTCTCCACCACCTGCTCTGCACCGCGGGCCCTCCTCACATCTGCACAGCAGTGAAACAGGAGAAGGTCCCTCTCTCTCTCCCTCCCTCTCTCCCTCCTTCTCTCTCTCCCTCCCTCCCACCCTGCGCGCCACAGCTTTCCACTCCAAATGGCTTGTCTCTCAAGGTTTTTCTCCTCCGTGCACCCCCCCACCCCCCCCTTCTTCTTCTTTTGGTCTTCTTCTCCCTAATAGCCCCAGCCACTTGTGAGAGAGATAGAGAGAGAGAGGGTTGTAGAGGCGAAAGAGGGAGAATGCTTTGCCTGTGTGCTTTTCTTTTTTTCTTTTAAAAAAGCAAAATTGTATGCAGCTCGCTTGAAGGAAGTTGCCTGCATTGTTCACCAGATGTCCCTAGCCATAACTGAGGGGAAAGCACGGATATTGATTTTTCGATCTCTTTCTTCTCTCCGAGGCTAGCGGTGTGGGACGCAAACACGGCGCATCCCCCAAAGTTTTGGGCTTGTAAGCTTTGGTCACTTAAAGTGGAGGTGCAGATGATTTGGGTGGGTCTCATAATTTTGTGCACAGTAGTTGTTTTTTGTGTTCTCCCTTCACCGTGGAGGGGGCCTCGCTGTCAGCCTGGACAGGGCAACATGAGCAAAGCCTGAAGGGCGTACAGAGTACAGTGGCAGAAAAGGCACACCTGGTGTCTGCACGCCATTCGGAGACCCCACCCTGTGCTCTGCCTTCCTTCTCTCATGTTGACTATATTAATATCTCAGGTGGTTATCCTTCTGTTTTGGGCATTTCACCAATTCCTTTCCATTTTTAAATTGATATACTGTGCCTATTCAACTCGGGTGCTCAATATACATTTGTACAGATTAGTATTGTTTAGTGTTTTGTATTATTATTTGGTTTTGATATCAATACTTTTTTTTAATCTATCCTATTAAGAGGGATAAGATTATAGTGTTGCAGGACGTAAATGGTAAATGGATTTGACATGAAACTGTCCTCAAAATTAAATATAAAATCCTTTGTTTAGTGGTACCATGCTCACATAGTTTTCTGATATTCTAGGAATGCTCTGAAATAAGTCAGTAAATTATTCTTCAGTAGCTATTTTAACTTTACTGCAGATCAACATCTGGGACATGATTATTGGTTTGCCATCTTAGTCTGTCTGCTTTCATAATTCCTACCTCACACAGGTGAAATGTTTTCCCACTGGAAAGCTTTGAAAGATATACTAAATTTATGTTATAGGTGAATACATGGAGTTGTAAGGCACACTTTTTTCTTTTACTTTATGCCCCAGTTTAGTTTTTGTTTTTATTTCATTGACAATAACCTTCCAACCTTTTTCCTCTGGAGGGATGGGAGGCCACGGGAATTGCAGATTTAAGTGATTTAAGTGCAGATTTGAGAAAAAATATTCCTTTTCTCAACAAGAAATCTTTATGAATATGTAATTAATAGAATTATTTATTGCTGTACAAACACCACCAAGGCAAGCTGTTGTATTAATAACCCGGATATGGTCAATTTATTTGGTGATAACACATTTAAGCCCTCAAACAAATGTCCGCCCTGCTTTGAATACCAATTGAAAACATCAATCACATTGGGTCTTCAGTTATTAATTAATACAAAATCATATCCTCTGTATTTGAAGTCTTCATATGAATGTCGAGAACTAGGCCTATATTATGCCTTTTTTATTCCAAATATAAACAAATTAATATTTTCTTCTCTCGAATTCTCTGGAATGTTCATCTTTATGTGAAGTTTATGCTAAAATGAGAAGCAAGCAAATATGACTGTGTACACTACCCTGGGGTCATTTCTTACTCTTTCTGCTCTCAGGTCAATGCTATGGTCGTGCCCACTCTCCTAAACAGCTCTCCCCCTCCCTCTCTTTGTCTGTCCACACTGAGGCCAGCTGCTGCTAGCATCCCTTTGTCCTTTTTTTTATCCTGGATGGACTGGGTCGGCAGCAAGTATATACGTCTCATATTCCCCTCTCCTTGCCCCCGTTAATGATTTACTTCGAATCAGAATTCGCGCGTCCGAGTCGTTTCGCCGCCGCCCGTCCCTCGAGGCAACGCAGTACGCACGCTAGGTCACTCGCGATGAATATCCGAGGACAAGCAGTCTCTTAAACCCAGGCCACACGGAAAGGGCCCGGCGTGTCTTATTGGAAGGCCTCTGTGAATAATTAATGGCGATGCCTGACTGGTTCAGGGATCCTGAGGGTAACGGCCCGCCTTGTTGATGACATGCGTATTTACCACGTGCGCGGCACCGAAGCAGCTCTTCCTGACCGGCGCTCGGGCTCCCACCAGTAGTCCATGTACATAATTAACACAGTATCCTGCAGGTGAGCTTATCGCTGCATACCTCCGTGTCCCATTACAAAATTAATAGCTCTTCCTGCATCAAGAATTATGTATAATTTACATCCTATTTTTGACGAGTGGAGACTAAATTAAGATGAAATGGTTTTTTTCCCTTTCCTGGGCATTTTATTAATTATTATGACGACTGGTCAAATAATGAACCAATGGTGTATCTATTTTTACCTGATTGTGCGTGATAAATGTTTCAATTCTATATCCTGTCACATTTAAATTGAGCATAGGTCTGATAAATCTCCAGCATATATGATCATCATTGAAGAAGCTGAAAAGCCCCATACCATATTCCTTTTGATAAACGTATGGTCCAAAATCTAAATAAGCGGTTAGCAAAGCATAGCACTTCTTTTTAAGAAGTTCATATAAAATATATTATAATTAACATGCATGGCTTATTTGAATTGGGCTTGCATTTATTAGGTAGGTGCTGCCATTCAACTCTAAAAATATATTACTCTGGCTTCGATGCAATAAAATGTTAATATTTGGCAAAAGTAAAATGGTCCAAATCTGAATACAAATGACACAAGTTGATCTTCATTCACACATGCAGTATAACATTGCTATTATCGAGCTATAGGATAGCAGGACACTGCAGTATGTTTTTAATCAGTTGGATAAGATAAAGAAAATGGCCTCACTCAGAAAACAGACCTCAGAAATGTCTCCTGTGGTGAATTGTTGATTCATGTTAATTTAAATATAAGCTATCAGGATATGTTCATCAAAAGATAATTATTCTGTAAAAATGTTCAGATGAACCCTTTCTAATACTGACAGTTTCTGGAACTTGATTTCTTTAGAAGGTTTACCTGACATGAAGAATTTATTTGAAAAAATACTGCCTTTACAAATGTAGACTGTTGGTGACTTTATTGGGATAATTTAAGGGATGTTTTAATACTGTATTTATTTATTGGTCTATTTGGGTCACTTAGCCTAGTTTAAAATTTAATGTAATACTGGATAAAACATTTTTTTATTTCAAAAATCCATTGATATAAACGGTTATAGGCAAGTCTAGGCTGTAGGCATATTAAGAAAAAAAGGTAGACCTTTTTAAGATTCTGACAAACTTTAGAATTTAGAAATATGTAAAATTACAATAAAACTAGGCCTAATTGTCATTGCTAGGGTTCAATAACTTTAGTTATGTAATGAATCAAAAAAAATAAAATAAAGATATATAATTGTTAATCATCAGTCTCTTAGATCCACAGAAAATGGTGCCTCAGGGTCGCATGAGAAAGTGGAATTCCGACCATTTTTTTGGCAGGGCCTCTCGACAGCGGGCGATAGCCGTTTGAGTTCATAAAGACGGTCTCGGCACTTTGACAACAAGAGAGCCATTTTGCCAGGGCAACGGCGAATAAACTCAGTATGTAATGTAGGCTCTTTTATGAATTTAGCTTCGTAGTTATATTTAGCCTGCTGTTTTTTTATTATTATTAGACTTAAAGCTGTATTAAGAGCTGCCCCTGCCAAATACTATTTCTGTTTTCCAAATGATAGGCATATCCGTTGTTTTTTTTGCACCAATGTTTGGCATAGGTTCGTAGTCTTTAATAACAAGCATGTTTCGTAGTGGGAAGGTCTGATCTCTTAGGCTACTGTACATGCAATTAACGCAAATTATTTTAACAAATAGTTTACAGTTATTTCGCCCTGCTACTATTATTTCATGCCTTTGTTGTGGTGGTGTTGTTGTTGTTGTTGTTCATACTACTATTGGGCCTACTACTACTACTACTACTACTACTACTACTACTACTATTAATAATAACAATAGGTCTAATAATATATTTTTCATTTTATGTCTGTTCGTGTGTGTGTGTGTGTGCACGGCACAAGCTGTGGCAGTTCGTCCGCGCTGTAAAATGACCGCAGCTGAGGGGAATAGCAGCTTTGTCTCCGAAAGAGATTTCTTTTTTCGTTGTGGCGAGTTCACAAGTTGGCTGCTTCCTAGTCGTACGTTCAGAAAAGTAGGCTAAATGCTGATTGAAACTGAAACTTAAGTAGTCCGCTAACAAACACCGATCCGGAGGCTTCGTGGTTTCTCCACATTAAAATTCAGAAAAACGCAAAACTTGCTCGCTTCCACTACATCAGTGCGGTTAACAAATGAAGGCAGCCCATCTGTCCCTCTCCCGTTATCGGAGTGAATGCAGTTTGCTTCCCGTGTGTTTTTAATTATGAATTCGATTTTGTCACGCAAACATTTGTATCTGGTTATATTATGCAGTGTCGTAATGAATACTGAGTGTGTAGACAATATGAAAAGCGCTATTGTAGCATACATTTACTGTTTTTATTTGTATTATTTAAATAATAAATAATAAGTTGATTTAATGCATTTATTCAGTGTTGCGATCTAATTATGTTTTATTGACTAAAATATCAGTCACTACTATAAGAATACTGAAGAGGCAGAGTTTACCCTCTGTTTACATTCCAAGCTGTTTTTACATTTTGGTTATATTTTTAAAATGTCAATGGATTCATTTTCAGTGGAATTAAAACACTCATGTATGGTGCAATACTTTGCTGCTAATTATTTAACTGCCATAACAAGCTAATATTACAACCTGGATTGGAAAGAATGGGTTCTGGCAACTTTGTGTATGTTCATGTAAATGTGGCACAATAATTTATACAGCCAGAGGGCAAGAATAATCTGGGGGGGGGGGGGGGGGGGTAGAACCAAAGTAGATTTACATTATATTATATGAATATATAATGCATTAGTGGTGTTTGTATTTCCAGATTTAGCAGGAGTTCAGGAGTGAGAGGGGAGAGCAGAGCGGAGAGGCACACTTAACAATTGCATGCTAATGCCAGGGAAGCCTGCTTCTTTCTTATGCCTTTCTCCCTCTTTAGTTTCTGAAGAGGGGGCTTTGGAGCGGCGGCAGCAACACTGCTGGATGCGGAGGGAGGCTTGCCCGTTGTGTACAGGCCGAGAGGGGAAGGGAGGGGTAGCCGTCCTTTTCACAGCGCGAGAGAGAGAGAGAAGGAGAGAGGGAGAGAGAGAGGGAGAGTGATAGAAGGAGAGAGAGAATAAAGGCCAGCGCAGATGAGAAGAGAGCTATTGATCAGGGCAGGAAGGAGCGAGAGGAGTGGCGAAGGGAGGCCCCGGCCTCTGTAAGCCTCCGGAGCGGCGGGCGGATGTCAGCGTGGTTAGTGCGCGGCCGGAGAATGACAGGGCGGATTAGTGTCACACGGCGGCTTTGCGTAACTGTGGAGACTGCCCCCTCCCAGCCCCCGCCCCCACCAGCCCCCCCCCCCCCCTCTTCTGTGGAGGTCACTCACCTCTGCCGGCTCCTTCTCTCCCTCCAGCTCTGTGTTAATCCAGACTAGGCTGGGCCAGGCTCACAGAATGACCCAACATAGTGATCCTTTCAAATTACTTACATGCGGCTTTCAGTTGTCAGGGGACCCCCCCCCCCCCCCACTTCCCCTCCCCCTCTCCCTCTCCCTCTTCTCTTACTCCCTTACTCTCTCTCTCTTTCTCACTCTTTTTATTTCGCTCTCTCTCTCTCAAAGCCTTTTGTCGAACACCAGTTTCTCCTTGCTCCAACTCCAACTTTTTTAACGGTTGTGCACCTGATTGGAAATCGCTTGGCTCTATTTATTTAATTTATCGATCCGTTTAATTGATATTCGGTCATGTGCTAATTGCTCGTGGCCGGCTATCGATTTACAGGATGACAACATTCTTGCGAGCTTAGTGGGTTTGAAGAAAAATAATGATGGGTAAAATCCTGTGCTGGCCACATGTTCCTAAGTGGGAAGTGGAGAGGAATGAATTTGGCCAAAGTCCATAAAATTATACGTGTAACCCTAGAGAGTGTTACCGCTCAGTGCGTCATGAACACTGACAGACATCCAAATGCAATGAGAAGCAGAAACCTTTCCTTTTCTGCAGTTATTTAGCATTTGTTCATTTCGCTTATTGCGTTTATCAACGTAGTTCATACAAATATTTTAAATGCATGTACATTTTAAAAAAATGTACATAAACATTATCAACATCTAGCAAAAAATGTTATTATCCTAATAGCACTGTCAATGATACAAAACTAGAAAAGAAATTCTGGATTTTGTTAGGTGCCACCAATTCAGCACCTATGCATTTTAAGATGGGAAACGATCTCTGACCCTGTTCAGTTTCCGTGATCACAATTCAAATCCAAAGAGGAATGTGCATATTAAACTTCAAGAATGTATGGTTTATGATTTTGGGGGGGGGGGGGCATTTAGCAGAAGAATACGACTGTCTGCTAATGAAGAACGATGTGTCTGAACCAAACCCAGTTAGACCTGGTCCATTATCTACCAGTAGTGAAACCGGTGGGGGTCCAGCTCAAGATGGGACAGATCCAGACAGAATTAACCCCCCTCGCTCGCTTCCAATCTCACACAATCAAGGGAAGATGAGAAGAAGCAGAGGAGAGGGAGAAGGTTCTCTGGTGTGTGTGTTTTTTTTGTTCGAGAGGGCCTTCTGCACCTTGGGTGAAAGCGCAGCTTCTCCTGTTACAGAACCGACAGAGATGGAGAGGTGTACGGGGGTGGGAACAATATACGGGTGTGTGGAGTTGCCATCCTCCGAGTGATAAATGAAGAGCCTTTCGATCCAGGCCCTTTATGAAGATGAGCCTCCGTGCTCTGGAGTCTGACCTCGCCGCGGAGTTTCCCAAACTTCTGATTGGAGCTTCTCTCCAGGAGAGCTGCTGCTCTAAAGCTGGTGTGTGCTGCACATTAAATCAGCGTCTTCCCTGTCAGCTCATCAATCTGGATACTTCCACTTTTTTTCCATTGTGTGCTTCATGTGTGACTGAATATGTATATAGGGGCAGCCTGTAGCCTAGCAGCTAAGGTACATGACGGGGACCTGGAAGGTTGGTGGCTTAAGCCCCGGTGTAGCCACAATAGTATCCACACAGCTGTTGGGCCCTTCAGCGAGGCCCTTAAACCCACATTGCTCCAGGGGGGATTGTCCTTAGTCCTTAGCCTAATCAACTGTAAATCTCTTTGGATCAAATAATTCTTCATTTTTAATATTGAAATGTGTGGTTGAGTTATTCCCTGACCAGGTGCATCACCCTCTGGATCCAGCATGGAGCCTCAATACAATAGGGAAACTGGATTTATCTTTGTAATGAACCAGTGCTGGTTGGTTTGCTGCTGAAAACAATGTGCAGGAGTCTGGCGGTGAAGTGTAGCGTGTGACAGGAATGCGAGGCTCCAGTATGGGGTGCTGTTCCATTGCTCTTATGCCCAGAAGTCCTCTATGGGAATTTTACCAGCTGCTCCTCCACTAAAAATATAAGTGCTCTCCACTGCCGCTCCTCCTGCCTCCGCGAAGTGCTTTACTCGTGGTAAACACCTCACTATAGCTGCCAAATACCTCCCTGGGATTCATTTCCATGGATTATCATCTTTAATTTCAAGCTTAGCCATTGACAGCAGGGTACGGCACGCAATACAGTGTTTCCTAATGCTAATACCCTCTGCCATTCAAACAATTTTTTTTATTCATCATGAGCAATAATTGTTTGCAGATGGATCAGTTACAATCCCTGTCAGTATTAGCTACCAAAATATCGATCTAACATTTCTTAGTTTTAAGATTTTGTGTGAGTTAATTAAAAAATCAAACTTTTTTTATTGACTTTGGGAATAAATATTTCACTTGATATTTTTCATAAGATTAAAAAGCACTTAAAATAAAAAAAGTTTATTTTAATAATAAAAAAATATTTTTAATTGGCACATGGGGAGTAATGAAATCTAATGAAATTTTGAGTTATTTCAAACAAAGGACACACATTCAGAAGAACAGCAGTTCTTCAGTTCCTGTGATTGAGAATGCCTGAAGAACGAAGAGTTTAAGTTTGGTTTATAATGTAAATTTTTACTGGGGTGCAGTGCAAAAATGTAGAAATGTAAGTGGTGCATGCAGACCTGAGAGAGCGCAATGATTTTTACGGTCACACTGTCCTGTATTTCACAATTTATAACAACGGTTCTCCTTTCTCGCCTAACAGGTCTGCTTCTCTGTACATACGTATGTATCTGTCTATTCTATTATCTGTGTATTCCTACTCTACATCACCAGAATCGGTATTCTGGCATGTGTCATATGGGCTTCTGTTTGAATTATTTATCCTCTCTTATTTAGTCTGGTTCGGCTTGTTGTTGGACACTTGGTGTGATAATCGAGGCAGGTCTGTTTCCTGATAAATATGTTTGGGCTGTAGCCAAGAGTGATGATTAATCTTCATCAGAAGCATTTTCCCACCACCCCCCCACCCCCCCACCCCCCCCTGCCTTTCATCCCCGCCTCGGGCAGGCTCTCTCTCTCCTTGCTCGCTCGCTCACACGGCCCGCTCTCGCTTTGTGCCTATTTCTTGTCAGGCAGCCGAGCGGACGGAAGAGGACCTCAGTCAGCTGACGAGCGGCACGGCCGAGTTCCCCCGGGGCTCGCTGGGTCGGCGGGAGTAGACGGCTCGGAAGCCCAGCCAATCGGTGACGGACGAGAGTTCAGCTGGGAACAGGGGGGTGGGGGCGGGAAAGGTTTCGCGGGGAGGGAGAGAGGCAGGGTTGGTGGGTGGCTAGTGGTAGGGGGTGTGTCCAAACTCTAGATGTGAATGAATGGGTTGAGGAGAAGGGGGTTTGTGTGTGTGTGTGTGTGTGTGTGTTTGAGGGGGGAGGTGGGGGGTGGCAATAAAGACTAACAGGACAGGAGTGTAAGGTGGGGTGAGAGTGAGAGAGGGGATGGTCGGGGGAGGGCTGGCTGTTTAAACAGCCTGGATATGAGTGACAGGGCTGATAAAAAAGAAGGAGGTGGGGGTAAGGGTAGTGGGGGCAGTGGGGGTGGATGGGTGGGATTGAGGGCTGAACTGGAAGAGGGGCGGAGGGAAGGGAGCTATTAATTAGCCCAAGCAGAAGCAGATGTGAGCAAGTGGTTCCCTCTGTAGTCCCAGGGCAGCTGGAAATCATCAGGGCTGAGGGTGGTGGAGTGGGGGGTGGATAGGGTGACCTGTGCTGCTGAAACAGGGGCACGAAAATTAAACATGAAACAAGGGAAAAGGCTGCAGATTTCAGAGAGAAAGCAGACTGGTGAGGTACATAACCAACAGACTTTATTGGTCCAATGAAATGAAAATTAAGAAATAAAAAGTAAAGGACGAACTACAATCACGATGTAAGGAGCAGGTTTTCGGGGGCAGAGTGTGTGAAAAGACTGGGAGGACAGCGTGTGAGGGAGAAAAGAAAGAGATGGAGAAGAGAGGGGGAGCAGCAGACAGAGGGAATGACAGAGGGAAAGAGAGATTGCATGATAGAAGGAAGAATTGGAGGAAGGAATGAGAGAGAGAGCGCATGTGTGTCAGGTTACAGTGTTTATGGGGAGGTTGAGGGTTCCTGTGGACTGACCCCTTAATCCTCTTCTCTCACTCCACACATCTGCTGAGTAACCCCCCTATGCTTTGGTCAGGCTCCCAGGCTATGCTTCTAAACTCCAGGACACCAGGGGTCACTGTCGCCGGCCCTCTGACCCTCCGCCTCAGTGTTTGACAGCCCTTGCAGACACATGGGGAGGGAGGGGTGGGGGGGTGTCGGTTGGCGGTTACATACCGTCCCCCTCCTCTCCCCCGAGGGCAGCATCAAGCCACAACAGACAGGGTGAGTGATTGGCTAGTTAACTAGTTCTAATTACGCTCACCATTTTACTTGCATTTCATCGGCCGATGTTTATCTCTCTGCGAAAGTGCAAATGCGAAACAGAGAGAGAGGAAACCGGCCTCCTCTTGTGGCCTGTCCACAGCTACCTGCAGAGGGGCCACCGGTTGTGGCATGTGACCTACAATCTAATGGAATTATGAATCAATCAAAAGCTTTTCTTCTATGGTTTCATTAAATCTGAGATTTCCGCCTCATGCCGGCTCCGAGTTGCTGGAGCAATGGCAAGTCAAGGACGGTGAACAAATGGGGACGGGCCTTTGGGGAAAAGCTAAACTGAACCCCCAAATAAAAAGCCCTCCGTCAGCCGAGTTTCCAGATAAGCCCCAGCGGTGGTAAATGAGGCTGGCCCTCCTTTTGTTACCCGAATGTAAGCTGAGCACATCCCCGGCGAACAGGGAAGACAGAAAACTGATACACCACAGGACCCTTGGTTCCTAATTTTCCCTTATATTCACACTGCACCTGGCAGGGGTGGGGGGGTGGGGGGGGGGGCGGGATCAGAGAGCAGTGTCATTTTTAATTTTTAATAAAGGGACATCAACCTCTTTCTTGATCTCTGGATTTTCATAGCCATCACTTGATATTCATAGATTCACTTTCCATTTATTTAACAGATTTGGACCAGTTTGGACCAGGATGTATATTTTGACATTTGTGTTTGATATTTTAAATTAATCATCTAATATTTGGAATTGCATTTATGCTCCATTATTGGTGCTCATTTGTCGAGTGCCTTACCTATTGGTACAATCTGAATATAATAAATTGTATGTTTGTATAAATTAGCTACAGTATACAGGGCATACAGGGCATTGGTGACCTACATAGCTACATACAGGAAATATAGCGGGTAAAATGCAAAACATACGTACATACATAGGAAAAGTTAATAATTAGCATTCAAACTTTGATGGTCCCAAACCTTTTGTTCATGATTAACAGGGCTGCCATTTTTTATTAAATACTATAGTCAGTTCATCCCTTTGTTAGTTATGTGTGGCGTAGAAGGAAAGCGATCATATTAGAAACAATGACTTTAATTGGAATTAGCAGTCAGTGTGTAATGATCATTTAGTCTGGCGTGCATTTTAGTCATACAAAATTATTAAAAACTATTCATGGTAATTATGATCAAATAAATGTTTTCTTTAGTGTATCTCAGGCTGCCACTGATTCAAAGCTACTTTGCATGATCTTAATGTGTGTGTAAACCAATGTCTATTTCCATAATCTGGGACAATCTCTAATTTTAACAGTTGCTTGTTTAACTGTGTGAACAAGCATGATAATTTATTATTAGCTAAATATAGCATTATGTGTACACAGATATGCCATGACAACCTTAGCTGAATTGCCCTGCTTTTAGTCTTTGTTAACTCTCGCAGTCACTTAAAACAGTTATGAACATATGGAGACTACAACTTTCCTTACACAGCAACAAAAATGTGTTATGTACCATCAAGTCAATTAGTTTATCTAAACAGTTTCAAAATAGGCTATTATAATCTTGTCATTGTTTTCAGGAAGTCATTTCTTGAGAACAACTTTGCATTTAAATTTTATTTTATGTACCTACAAACTTGGAGAGATCCGGAACTTTGTATGATATTTTTATTATTAAAACAGATGTCTTACTTTTATGGCACACTAATATGTCCATGCATTATTTCGCTTTTTAATGTTAATTACCTCCTGTTCTACAACATTTAGGGTTACAAATTGAATTGAACAAGACCAGACTAGCCCGGTGTAGCCGGACCCTGATGTAGCGACGGGGGAGTATGTGTGGCAGAAACTTATATGGTTGAGACCATGCCCGTCAACGCAGAAGTGGAACTGGACTCTCTCTCACTTTTTTTTATTAATTATAAAAATATATAACATAATATCAGTGATTAAAAACAGCTCTCCCATGAAAACAGAAGCGATGTTTAGCATAACTCCAATTTCCCCCGTTTTTTGGGGCTACATTTACTTCCTTCATTGAGACATTTCCATCCGAGTAGTTACTTGTACAGAATGTTAGAAAATATGTTTTTGTGGCTTTAAGCGCATTGCATTGGGAGGAGGGCACTGTCTAGTAGCTTTGAGATTGCCACGACATATAATTTTGAATGTATTGATTCCATTAGCTAAATCGGAAATACTGTGGAAACAAACAAGCCGGCAAATAAATACTATCTGCTTCACGGAATCTTTAAGCCGTTTGTCTCTTCACTCACTTAACGCTGCAGAATGAATGGACATTTTATTAGTGGAGTTACCTCAGAATTCCGCTAGGCATCGAGTTCTGACCCTTGCGTTTGTGAGTCAATTGAAACTTCCCTGAAGTTGACAACGGCCAGGACAGGTAAAAACAAGATGTCGGGACGTTTGTATATATAAATACGGCCAATTTTGAGATTAAGTTAATTATTAATGAATGAATTAGTAGCTACTGCTAGGCGTTGGATCGGCAGAACACTAATGTTTCCATAGATGTGCCCATGATAACCATAGGCCTACTGATTAGACACCAATTCATCATCTTCCATTGGATCCAAACATTAACATTTCAGCTGTCAGTTTTTGGACATGCATGGGTAGCTAACGTTAGCGAGTCTAAGTGTTTGCCTACTGCCTAACTTACTAAGCTAACGTTACCCAGTTTAACCGAGAAAGCTACCCAGGTAACATGGAATCCAAAGTAGCAAAGTATTGAAGTTAAATATTAGCTGATGTTATATTCAATTATTTGTCAGATAAAACCTAGTAAGCAAGCTAGCTAGCTATGGTTGCAACGGCAAACTCAATAGCTAGCAAATATTTCCAGCTTTGTTAAACGAGCTACTTGTGGGCTAACGGAAAAAAAACTGCCAGCTTTTCATAAAGAGAAGCATTGTGTCGTACTTGCGGTGTTCCAATGAAAAGTCATTTACACTGAGACGCTGATATTCCACTGTTGTATGAATTGTTTGACTCGGCCTAGGCGTTTGCTCTGCCATCTTGTTACAACTTGCTGTATCTTCGTACATACTGCCTAGGCCTTAGCCATATCAGGCATTCACATTTTAATAAGGTATGTCAGTCACAGTCACGGTTCAACATGTCCAAATAGTGGCAGTTCAGCTGGTCCATAGTTAGTGCGTCAGTGCAGTCCACTACATAATATACAATGAGTGCAGTGTGAGATTGGTTCTAGTGCTTGGCCAAAGGACAAAATCAGTTCTCAGGGAGGGTACAGATAAAATTTATAAAGGAGCAGAATTGTAGTATTAAAGTTATTGAATCGAATGTATAGTGTAGGTCAGAGCAATAAGTGTAGGGTGTAGATCTCAGTATAATTATCGGTTTTCTTGCAATTAAAAAAAAAAATCCCTTTGGATTCAAATTTGTTTGTTCATGCAAAAATGTGAATAGACTGCAAACCACTGCTGACAAAAAATGCAGAAATTATATCCATTTTGACCATGCGTGTTGGAAATGCAAACAGATTACTTAAGTTAGATTTTTTATTTTCTTACCTCTTGAAGCCATGGCCATCCTGTGAAACTTTGTCAGTAGCTTGTTATGCAATATACAAGTTTGTTAGTGTTCTGTATCTTGAGAAGAAGATACATTATTGAACCCCGTGGTGTAATTTTTCCTGTACCCCCATGGAGTGATGTTGTGCATTTGACCCATCCTAGTTACTTAGGAGCAGTGGCAATGTGGGGTTAAGGGCTGAAGGGCCCAACAGCTGTGCAGATCTTATCGTGGCTTCACCGGGCATGGATCCCACTACCTCTTGCATGCTAAGTGAGCGCTCTACCATTTCAGCAAATTCAAATAAAGTCTGTCCTTTTCCCTCTCCATACCTACTGTTACAATTCCCTCATGCTTGAAAATGTGGTCAGTGTCAACACTCAGACCCAGGAGGATGGGAGCCCTGAACATGCCCAAGGAAACACCCAGCGATCCTGCCACAGTGTACAGGACTGATATAATGGGAAGTGAGGGATAATGACAGAGAGACAATGGGCAAGGATGGCAGGAACAACAGTACACGGGATGTTGTGGATTCATCAAAAGCACAAGCTCCTGGAATATGCATCACAGCAGTAGAATTCCCCATCCCTCACACGATTGCCACTGGTAAGCACTAGGACGATAGCATGAAGTTGGTGGTTGCACTTAATTGATCAATTAAAGTAGTTCATTATGATTATACCAGTCATAGCGTCTGATATGAAGGTGAATACAAAAACCAGCACACCCTGCGGCTCTCCAGAACCAGGTGAGGACCGATGACGTACACAGTGATATCAGTACGCAGTGTACCACCATCCAAACTAAGGATGCGTTTTAGAGGCGTCCCAATCCGTGAAATGTGGGGAAAACCCAGTTTCCTTGCAAAGCCGCGGGAAAACGACTTCAAATTCATCCTGAATATTTTTGTTGCAAGGAACTGATGTGATAAATATGTGGTCTAAAGTCGAGAGACCTCAAACTCAATCTTTGGTCAGATGACTGCAAAAGCATTAAATGTGCGTGCTATGAAATGAAAGCCTCATTTGTCCTTATGTAATCACTATCTTGCCGGAGGCTGTGCTGAGCTGAACCTCAGATCACCGTGACAGGCCTTTCATCACTAACCAGTGAGGCTGCATTTTGAATTTCCGTATCTCAGCCTGCGAGGATAGGTGTTAAGTGGTATGCAGTGCGACTAGCTCTGGGTGCATGGCATTTTTCAAGTGAACATGCTGTGATGCCTCTGGTCCGTCTTGATTTCACCTTCAACCGGAATAGAGGGGGGGGTGTATCCCATCTCTCAGCGAGTGGCACTGTGAACATTCAGTGTTAAGAGTATGTGGCAGACTATGTTTTAAGGATATTAAGGATATGTAATTAAAGTTACAATTCAAGACAGAATTAATTGTGATGATGCATTGACTGAAATGTAAAGAGGTACTTTTTACTATGATGCAAGTAAAACCATTACTGCAGTTAATCCACTGCAAATATTTCCATTGAACTACGGGAATCAACAACAGTAGGAAAAATAAGAGCTTAATGTCCAATTCCAGTCCCACCAAATATAAGCTTGGGTTGCATCTTGTCCTCTGTTACACAGATTTCTACACTGCAATAGCACACTGGAAATGCTAAGCAGCACCAAGCAGACAATGATATTTACTTACTATACATTATTATTGGGAAACATTTTTCAGTGTATTTTTTTTCAGTGTATATTTCAGTTTTTATACCAGGGAATCACTATATTATTTAGATTAGGCCAGGGCCATAAATATTCAAAACTTTAACATTACTTATAAAACATCATAAGCCATCAAAGTAAAAACCAAAATTAAGTTTCTGCTTAAAGTTCCAAAACAAAAATGAAGATATTTTGTGTGACATCATAGAATTAATTGTGTGTCTAATTGTGGGCTTTTTAAAATGTATAAACTGTTTTTCTCTGCATGTATCTTAGGAACATCTACAGGAGAAAAGAAATTGGTGAAGAACTGACTACTGGGCTAATCATATTTAGCCATATGTCGGTCACACATCTAAATTACTATGGGATGGGTCCACAATTACTGGGAATGTCTAACCTAGTTAGCTACCTTACTTACCTGTAAGCAAAGTGATGTAAATCAGACCAGGTAAATCGCATAGATGTAAAGTGCTACTCAGTCCAGAACAGATCAACACATTAAAACTATTATTTAGAATTCCATTGTACTGCACCCAGAAAAATAATTGCTTGTGCTCAATATTTAGAAATGCATTTGAACAGATAAATACCCACAGCATGTAATATACAAGTATTTTGTTTGGTTATACCAGGAAAGTACCTGATCACACATCTGGGTTTTGTCCTACAATGATAATTGAGGAGCTAGACAACAAAGGATAAACTGGCTTACTTCAGATGAGTAACATTGAACATTCTTAATCCATAAAGCATTTTGTTGTACTGTAAAAATGTTTTAATTTTAAACAAATTTTTACATTATCAGAATTGAGGGTTCTTGCAAGAAACAATATACATCATGTTTGTTCATGTAGATTCTCCTTCAAAAGCATTTTGGTGTTACTCTGAAAAACATTCATATATACACTTAACAAATGACAAATTTAATCTTGCTCAGGAGAAGTATAAAATATGCATGTTTTTGTATCAAGAAAATGGTGCAAGACTCCTGAACATCCCTGCATATATAAAAATAAATTAATTTTCTGTTGTGGATTTTGGAGATAAAAATGTTAACACAAACTTGAGGCTGCATTAAGAACTGACACCATCGAGGAGAATCACATTTACACAAACAATAAAGCTGCACTACTCGAACCCGCAAAGGTCCCAGACTACCGCTTTCATTCTGTACACACAGGGCATTTACAAAAGCAAGACACCAATTTCAATTGTCAAGTAGTTTTAGCCTTCAAATCCAGCAAATATATTTTGTCATTTAAAATGTATACAATAAAATACAAGATCTTCTAAGCTTGACTTTTGAGAACACTTTGTACAGTAACAATATTATACACAAAAGAATTGGGCACTTCAAATATATTATCTTCTGCCCGTTGCACAAAAATGCAAATAAATAAAAAAAATATGTACAGTTGGCTTCAGTTTTTTCTCTCTCTCTCTCGATGCAGCACAATACTGAAGGTCGAACAGCTTCTCAGTGTGGTTTTTAGACGGCGCTTTTTGATGACATTGCCTGAGTTACAGATATTGATGTGAATGTGGAGTAAAGGGACAGAGCTCAGGAAGAGGAGTGCACTGCATTATCCTGAGCCTCACAGGCCACGGACACAACAGGCACTTGGGCTGGGACTCATTCGTTGGTCCTAGGATAGAAAAGTGGGACTCAAAATGAAGAAATGCACTGTATGCACGGGAACTCTGGGCTGTGCCTCGTCTGGAAGGGCGACAAACGCGAACGCGTATGTGGCCTGCAAACCGCACTGGCTGCGGTCAGCTCATTTCAGCTACCACTTTTGCCTGAAGCAACTCAAACACTCATAGTAAATAAAACCGGAAAGTTCTAGAACAGGGATCATCAACATTGAGAGCACTACTGATTGGCCTTCACACACAACACCCAGATAAAGGGAAGGGAGAAAAACCAGCAGGTTCTCGGCCCTCGAGGACCGAAAGTTGCTGAACCCAGTTCTAGAAACAGAAGGGTCCGCAGTTGCCCCCTTCCCTCGATATCAGTCACCAGGTTCCCAGTGCACTTTCTTCCACAGCGCTGTTCATGTGAGTATCATACACACACATATATATGAACCCACTTATAAGAGCTTTCCTCTTAAAAGATGTGGAGTCCCTGAATCATTTATGTTCATGGAAGCAATTAATTTTAATTTACAGTTAGTGCAACATAAGTGATGTTTTTTGTGAACATTTGCCTAGTGCGCTGTGCTGCTCTTTGTTCTGAGATGGTTGGCCCCTGAGAGGGTTGGGGGAGGAAGTGCGATCCTTAAAAAAAGAGGCGGTCCCGTTTCCGTCAGCTCTTCTCCTGGCCCCCCGACGACCCCGCCTTCTCCACCAGCCGCTAGGGGAAGAGAGAGAGAACACGTCACGTCCTCTGCCGGTCTAGCGCACCACGTCCCGTCCCGTATATGTATCCAAAGAAAGCTCCTGATGGGATCTATCTAGTGGCAAAAGATAGGATGTACCATCCATAGCTACATCATTCAAACATTTGTTTTGGCTCTCCTGTAAAATTGGGAAAACGGCAGTTTACGACCCTTGTGCACCGAACCCTCCACACTTGTACATGGGCTTTGGATAAAAGCGCGGGTAAAGCAAACGCAAGCGAAGGCGAAGCGCTGACCGTGCTCTTCTGGGCGGAGGCGGCGTCCGCGTGCATGGCCAGGAAGGGGTTGGACGCGATGGCGCCCTGCGCGGCTGGGAGCAGGCTGTTGATGGGGAGCTGCGAGGAGGAGAACTGCTGCAGCTGCTGCAGGTCGTGCTGCTGCTGGTGCTGCTGCTGCATGAGCTGGTAGAGCAGGGCCTGCTGCTGCTGCTCCTGCAGGGGACACGTTACAGTACGGCTGTTCAACTCACGCTTTCAGCCAAAGCGACTGAGTCCAGTCCCCCTGGAGCAGTGTGGGGGATAAGGGCCCAGCAGATCTTGTTGCGGCTACATCCACGTATGAACCACCAACCTCACTGGGTCTCAGTCATGTACCTTAGTCACTAGGATATTACTTATACATTTATCCATTTAGCGGATACTCTTATACATTATCTGCACACTTACTACACATGTAATGTGGTAGGTTTTTTTAGAATGTTTTTCAAAATTCAAAGTCAGTATTCTAGAACTCCATTGCTTTCAATTACTTGATGTACGTTCAAGACTACAAACATTAGCTAACATCCACCGACATATTCAAACTTCTTTAGCCACAAACATTAGCTTGCAGATGGAAAAGGTAGTGCAAAAGGAAAAGGTAGAACAAAAATGGCAGCCGACAAGGAAGATGCCAAGAGAACAACAGTCGACAATCATTTTGCTGCTATAATTATGCACTTTTCCAAGTTTGCGATTGTTAATCATTAAATTACATTACAGTAATGGCATTTGGCAGACGCTCTTATCCAGAGCGACGTACAGTTGATTAGACTAAGCAGGAGACAATCCTCCCCTGGAGCAATGCAGGGTTAAGGGCCATGCTCAAGTGCCCAACAACGGCTGTGTGGATCTTTGTGGCTACACCGATCGAGCCACCGACCTTGCGGGTCCCAGTCATGTACCTTAACCACTACTCTACAGGCCACCCTGTAATCGGCATTACAATGTTCGTTAATGACAATATTCCTACACCTTAAGAATAAAATCCAGTGTCAAAATCCAGTCCTGCAGTGCCATGGTGTCTGCTGGTTTGTGGCTTGTTTCAGCGATGAATTTAAATCTTTCATTGGCTAAAGAGTCCACACACCTTGTTCTCAAGGCCTTAGTTGGCTGCTGTATGAAAGGAAACCACAAATACCTGCAGACTCTGTGGCCCCCTGGGAATTCAGTTTGACACCCCTGCCTTAAAGGGTTAAATACATCACACGACATCACCCAGGCATACTGCTCATTGGCTGGACCAGGGTGATGTCGAGTGCCGAGGCGGGACCTCCTTACCGGCGTGGGCTGTGGCGAGGTGAAGAGCTGTTGGAGCTGGTGCTGGTGCAGGAGGATCTGCCGCTGCTGCTCCGAGAGCAGGCCCAGACGCGCCACACTGCGGACGGCACAGAACACGCCGCGCGGTCAGGCCTATAGCACTTCATAACATGCCCGCACTCAGCGTTTTACAGGTTGGCGTACCTCCTATGAGGGACTTGAGTCATACCGAAACCACATATTTATGCATCTGACCCCAAGACCTAAATCGGAGGTACACAATCACAATAAACACCACACGGCTATGTCACACAAGACACACAGGCTTACACAACACTTGATAATGGTCATTGATGCCAAGTGTTCCACTCAGCGACTCAACAATGCACATCAGTACTGGCAATGACAGATCAATAGACAAGGTACTGCATAGGCAACGATCAGAAACACAAATGATTGGTAAATTTCTAAAAACCAAATGATGCCAGGACAAGTTGCAACACCTGTGCTGTGCCATCAGTGAGTCGCTCACCTGGTCTTTGCAGATGTAGTGCTGCAGCATTCCAAGATAGATAATGCCAGGAAAGAGAACATGCAAGGAATCAACTTTGAGCTTCACTTCTTTTTTTATATTGTTTCAGAGTTATGGACCCATTTCACTTACCAACACAGAACACAATGCTAACTATATTAATTCTGTACAAATCAGTGAAATTATCACTGTAGAAGCTATTTAGCAATGGCAATCATAAGGCCCCTGCACCACTTTAAATGTGAACTTTTTATTGAAACAAAGATGATTTTTATTTACCAACAATTTCATCAGGTCGATCACTGACCCAACAAATGAGCAAACACAATGTGTGAGCCTCATACTTTAACCAAGGAGACAGAAAATAGTGGAGCCAATCACACGTTACAGCATCCTTTAAGATCTCATTCTCGAGAATGTCTCGGAGGTACTTAAACGACTGAAGCTCAGAGTTCCTGAGGCAGCGGTGAGGGCGGGTAAGGGGGAGGAGGCTGACCTGTTGTTAAGGCTGCTGGGGATGGACAGAGACGCGTTGGGCACGGCGGCCGGGTGCGAGAGAGGGCTGCTGTTCTGGGCCAGGCCGGGCGGGGTCTGGATGACGCCGTTCAGGGCCCTCACGATGCCGCTCATGGCCAGTGGGCCCCCCTGGAGGGCCCCCATCAGCCCTGTGACCCCGGCCATGCCGGGGAGGGAGGCCGCGGCGGCCCCGCCCGCCACCCCCATGCCGTTCACCTGCTGCACCTGGCTGGGGGGCTGGGGGGGGCTGTGAGCCACCGAGGGAGGGGTGGAGAGAGAGGAGCTGCTGCTGCTGTGGCCGCAGGAGGTGTCCTGGGAGACGCACAGGGGAGAACTCGCATCAGCTCCTCAAAGGTAACACAGGCATCATGACATGGAGATGAAACAAGACTACTACATTGTAACTCAGTTCATGGAGATGAAACAAGACTACATACTACAACTCCTTCGCTTAAGACTTCCTCCAGAGCTTTATCTAATCCGGGGCCTTTCAAGCAATGTTCTAAAACAGTCTCCAACCTCTGTCCTGGAGAGCTACAGGGTCTTCTGGTTTTTGCTTTCCCCTTAAGACCAGCACACAGTTGAGACCCAAGGAACCAGGTTAGGTAACAGTGTAATCAACTGCTCTAATTGATTAAGTGCAGAGTAACAATAAAAACCAGCAGACCCTGTGGTTCTCCAGGACCGGGGTCCACTGTTCTAAAAGGTTTGAAGTTCTGAGATATCTTACCAGGTATTAAAACTGAGCATGAAGTCCCTGGCCTGTAATAATATATGTTTTACATGCTTTCTCTTTTTCAATTTTGAACCTACATGTAGTACATGCACTGAGGTAAAGGAAATACCTGAGTGGTTAAGTTGAAAGAGGAATCAGGTAAAAAACTGCTGCCCAGGTGAAAACTCTTGCAGCTATTAATTCCATCTGGCAAAGGAAAGGACACCGTCACCTTGGTCAGACATTGGCATATGCATGCAATAGCTCCAATGAACAGCAAACTTAAAATAAGGTAAGTCAAACCATTAGTGAATGGTAAGACAAGTTTTAATGAGCTTTCAGGGTCAGGCTGTAAACATGTTATTTTGTGTTTTGTAGTTTCTGGATTTCTTTTAATTAAAGTATAATTCATGTCTGTATTTATGGGTAATGTTTCTAAGTGTCACTTTCCAAATCAGAAAAAGTAAAGAGATTCTTTGTTTTGTATGGCTTTGAGGTGCATGTGTCCAGACTATTATGAAGCTCATAGGACAAATCCTGCCATATCTCATTAGTGGGGACACACACAACACAAACATCAAAAGCTGGTCAAATCGCAACAAGCGCACACAATGCAGATGAAGTTAAAAACAGTTTGGAATGAACAATTCCGGGGAGGAATGTTTCCGTTTCCTAGGCTGAGGCAGTGTAGGGGGTGGATGTTCGGGGTGCGGTGCCACCTGTGGGTGTGTTGGAGGGGTGGAGCTCCGGAGAGGAAGCGGTGGCCATACTGCTGGCGGGGGGAAAAGGCACAGAGAGCTGGTCGCTGAGCAGCTGCAGGCGCTCTTTCTTCATGGTCAGGTTCTTTATCTGCTCCTCCAGACGCTGATTCTCCACTTGCAGCTGGTGCAGAGACTTTAGCATGCTGAGGACTGAGACGGAGACAGAGAGAGAGCGTGTGAGAGATCATACATGTGAGAGAGCGAGAGAATGAGAGAGAGAGAGGACAGATCAGTGCTGCACGTTCCCGCTGTGTCAACAGTGTCAACTGTGTCCAGATGATGAGGCAGTAGAGGTGGAGGAGATGCTGGAGGAAGAAACATGCCTTCAAACAGAAGCAGTTTACTGTAAACTCTTCATACGTGCTTCATATGCAGTGGTGAAAACGTGTTTACAGTTAATGTACCGGTAATCTGATAAGTGTTTTTTAAAAACTGTAAAGTAAGTTAATATACAAATTCCGAACTGAAGACAGGCCAAGCCACAGTAATCCAAATGTGCATCTCCACCCCCATTTCAGGGACCCTGAAATACCAGAAGAATGGTATTTCAGGGTCCCCTAATGACCTTTGACCCCAGTGCTGGGATTCACTGCCACCTGGTTGTTTCCTGGCCCTCTGTTGCCAGAACAGCCTGCAACCGTTAGAGAGCCCAGGAGCTAGCCTACAGCCACTCAATCTAATGAGATTAACCCGGTAAGCACTTCCTTGTCTCTTAGTGTGCTTGTCTCTTAGTGCATTCAACGCACTCGCCGCTTGTAAAATGGAAATGGGCAGCAACAATGAAGATACCTGCACCCCAAATTTTATGTATAACAGTGGCCTTGTGTTGAGATATGCTGTAACGTCAGCATAAAAAAAAATGTATTTAATAAAAAACCTGTAGACATGTATAACAGGAGTCATAAAAACATACCGCCATTTG
This sequence comes from Conger conger, assembly GCF_963514075.1. NCBI lineage: Eukaryota > Metazoa > Chordata > Actinopteri > Anguilliformes > Congridae > Conger > Conger conger. The sequence goes on along the minus strand of NC_083763.1, from coordinate 49,351,050 downwards.
ACTGAACATTTGATTACAATCATAAATATAATGACTTAATTAGTGAGGAAATAAAACGCCATTAAATCAGACTGGGAGTCAGTTATAATTAAACACAATAGTGCTTTCAGCCTGAATGACAGTTACTCTCATTTTCCTCACTTTACCTAAGGAAGTAATTACATATACATTAAAAGAGTAATAAAACAGCAATATGACCGCAGACGGTTCTTAGACATATTCATTAAGATACCCATGCGTTCGGTGACTGCTGAAATATGGGATTCAAGGGAAATGCAATTACTCAATATCATTACAAATTAATTTGACATTCCATTTATTTTCCATAATGTGACACCCATGTTAGCCTTAAACCCTGTCATTCAATTAGGAAATCATCATACAGCACAGATTTACCATTTAAAGCAAATCTAAAAATATTGATTCTACTCCAATCTCTTTTTAAAAAGGATTTAAAACAATCACCAGCTCCAGGAAACCACAGAACCATGACACACACTATGAAAAGCAAGACTAACTGATATTCCTGGCTCGGTGTACAACAATGACTATTCAATGGCAGGTATGGCTTAGTACTGAAAAGTGTCCATTGCCGTTTAGCACACAAAACCCATAGATACAAATGTTCTCAAAATCACTCGGGAGAGTCAAGAGGAAAATCTGAAATCTTTTGTCTCATTCTCATGAAATAGTAGTTTGCACATTTCTAAAGCATGCTTTATTTACATAATATTTGGGACCACATAGCTTGTACATAAAGTGTGCCAGTACGTAGCATACAATTACCAGCGTTATTCATTGATTGATTGATCCTGCATGAAAGTGTATATTGTAGAGTATATAGAGTGTATATTGCTATGATCTCATTTATATAGGCCTACTGTATGTTGTTCTGGATAAATGTGTAGATACAGACGTATATATAGCCTACACTATGTACATATATGGGCCTATTCATAATTATTAATATTTGTCCAAAAGTAATTGTCCAATTAAACAAAGCCATGGCTAACTACTGTGCAGTCATAGTCACTCAATGATAGTGTCACCCACAAACAACTTTAATTCTCACTCAAGTAAAAAGTTTTATGCAATATATACAAATAATTTTGTATCTGTTGAATTTATCAAATTAATAATATGCTGCAATGTTAACTTTATGCATATAATTGGGTAAAAATGTGAAAGTCTTGTTCTGCACAAACATATAAACTACAGGGCTGTAGCATGTTGTCAAAAATCTGTGCTGATACCTTGATGGAGAGCAGGCTGATTTTAGCATTAGGGCTGATCAATTTAATTTATTTTGTCTTTTCCTTAGTTTTTATGCCGGGAGGTTCAATTGATACTTAGTCGGTCATTGTAAATACGCATTAAAAATAAAACCCTTGGTTAAGAACTTAACTTACATTAATCTATTCAGCCCAGTAGCTAACTAAAGTAAAGTAAATGCCATCTACTGGAAAAAAGTGGTATTTTGCAGTTCATTGATAAATTCTTGGTTGAATTGAGTTCTCAACCAAAGGTTTTGTTTTCATAACAAGTAAACATAAAGAAGCATGATTTACAAGTATACTTAGCATCATTGTTTTCCATTTCAATGATAATTCTGCTGTCTGAAACACATTTCTTCAGTCAAATCTTAGCTAAGGAGATGCCAGATTTGTGTTTTTTTTGCATATTATTATCTTGCTAGCTGGACTGCATGTTCGTTCATGTCATGTGTAATGAGAAATATCCCAGTCAGTCGGCAAGCTAGCGAGGTAGAACGCAAACTACTTTTAAAAGCCAAACTATAGGTTAGCTAGTTAACTAGCTGGCAGTAATACTGTCTCTGCCATTTTTCTGTGCAGCAAGAGCTAGCTGGCTAGCGTAGCGAACTCACTTTGTTGCCGTTTATGACAAGCCTTTTTAAGTGATCTAGCTGTAAGTTGTCTGTTAATGTACACCTACTTAGCTGGTCTCTTTTTGGCCACCCTTGCATATCCCACACATTATCACAAATTCAGTGCTTGCTTGTCACTTTGGACAGTCAGTGAGGCTGGCTGCTGCAAGCCTACTGTCCATGTGCTATGTATGTTATCCAGCTACTACTACCTGTGTGAGATAATGTTGCTGAACATGACAATCTCATGCTCATTTAGAACTCTCAATTAGCTTCATTCATGTTAGCATTGCGTCACCCCATGTTAAGTCTACGGACAATTCATCATCAAAATGTATAGGTTAAATGTTATAAAATGTACAGTCATGAAATTAGAATAAGCTCCTGAATATTTTTCGTGAATTTCCAACAGAATGAGTGGTCTTGTGTTGGGATCCGTTTGATTTCAGTGGAGTTATTGTTGCAAAACAAAAGTCCCAATTTTTAATGCATATTGTTTTATGGGTATCCATAACACAGACATGGCGCAACATAGCTATAACAAAATCAGTAGTTTCTGGGCCCACTGCCATTGTAGAAGACCTGGGAAATGCGCTCGCACTCTAATTAGAAGAACACAGATGCCACTCCCAATCCTTCAAGAGTACATTATATGAAATGGTACTGCTCAAAAAAATCCACTTCAGCCATTGCATTCTCTAAGCACATGTTTAGGTTCTGACAGCTACTCACACTCAACTGATGCATGCTCCTCAAAAAATCAGCACTACCAGTTTAGCCCAAGTCCAATTAACAGTTTGGCCATACAGCAAAACAACTTTGAGGTGTGTTTTATGAACTGCATACATACAGTATATAGTCACAGCATAACTAATAATTTGTAACTTCGTTATGACTTTCTGCTCAGGTAGGAGAATTGCACTGACAGTGCACAGGTGGGAAATGAAGGTATTTAGCATTCTAAAATACTTGCTGCATTCTAGTCTATTCGAATATTCTTATTACTTCTCAAAACAAAACAAAAAAACCCAGATGGTCTTTTCTTTTAATTGTTGCCCAAATACAACCAATACAGAGCCCTAGCCTCTTAACAACATTTCAGGTCAGTGAGGAGAAAAACAACTGAAACATACAGGCTTGGTGGTCATTATAAAGGAGTGAAAGCAATTGAGCGTGTGTGGGAGGAAGCAGGGTGGAGGGGCGGAGCTTACCGTCTCCTTGCGTCCCCTGCTGGAGGAGGAACTGCTGGCCCTCATTCCACTGCCTCTCCAGCAGCTGCTCTATGCTGGTGGCCACCGGGGGCAGCGATCCTCCGTCACCGACCCCCGAGCTGGGGAGGAGCGGGCCGGGTGGGCCGGGGGGGTCGTACCGGATCTGCAGGCCGCCAACCGGGGAGCTTCGGGGGGAAAAAATTGGAGTGGGCGCGCAGTTGTTCAAGGTTGTTGACGGAATCTTGGCGATTAGGTTTCTCGAATGGATACCCGGTTACACGGAGGTTCTGTAATATGCTAATAAAAAGGCTACATCCTTGTCATAATCCTGTCAAATGTCATTTGATTTAGTACGCACAATGTTTTACATGTGCTAATGGTTGTTACGTGTACGTTCTGCTGAGATTTATTGTCGGGTATTCGTTGTATTCCCCTCTGCTGAAAACCTTGACACGAGCCCCATTATGCCTACAGACAGCGGAGGGAAGCTAGTGGGATCAAAAAGAACTTTGAACTCTTAAGAAAGTTTCCTTGAGGGGCTGCATGCTTTTTCCCCTAAACTGTATACATGTCAGTACACCAAGGCGCTCGCAAAAGGGCCAGGCGGGACATGGGGCAGTAAATCTCCTTGCGCCCTTGTTTGGACAGAGCCCGATCTGTGTTATTATGAATGTGTCCAGTGTCAGACACTTCATCAATACCCAACGCAACCGTGAATCCATTTCCGTGGTAATTACACTTGTTCGGAGAATGGCACCGGTCAGCCATCAATCTCCACAATCACTGGCCCTGTATTAATATTAACTATGCCTCATTTCGCCTAGCTCTGCCCCACACCTCCCACTTAAAACACAAGATGAACCGTCATTTCTTTATGGACCTAGGATAAGAAAATGGCAAATGCATTAATGTTCCAGGAACACATTAGTCTGTGTAGGTAAGTCACAATGTGTGTTCATAGGGTATAAACTTATACCCTATGAACACACATTAAACACTCATGCTACAATGTTTCTCTACACTCTTGTCATAATTCAACAGTGGCTTACTTCCCAACTGAACTGTCAGAGAAAATCAGACCGCCCTGCCTCAAACCAAATTCACTCGAAACCAAGTGAACACAGCATTTCTAAAGCATAGGAACGCTACACATCCTCTACTAATTGGTTTACAATTCTTGAATCGTAATAAATTACTTTTAGTACACCAATTTAAAAATCATCTAATAAGAATATAGTGCAAATACATTAACTGCACTATTGCGAGGAATAATGCCATAAAAAATAAGAAGAAAGTAGTACACACATATATTGTGTGTTGCATAAACTGTGCAACCAGATACATAAAGTCTGGATTATTCATAATTTATTTTCATACGCTGTTTTGTAAAATCCAGATAAAATTAAAATATTTGAAATATATACTCCAAAATGAAATATGATAAATTTCAAAAAAGGACTTCCAAATAAAATAAGAGTATCAACCTTGGAAAGAAAAATGCTAAAATTCAATTAGAATTATGTAATGATAATTTGTTTTTTTAATTAATTAATTAAAAAGTCATTCAAATTCCAAGAATAAGTGACAAGAAACAAAAAATGTGAAACATTTTAGAAATGTATATACTGACATAGAATTTAATAAGTTGTTTCACAGTCCATCAAAATATTTTTATGACATATTTAGTAAAACACATAATGCACATAAATAGTGCACAACGATGGAAAAAATACCAACCATCTTCTGAATGATACAGAAAAAAGTGTTAATGCTCAACGTCCTGCCTATCAAACCGCTTTGGAAGGTCGAGCCAGAGAACTTATAAAAAAAAAAAAAGAAAAGGAAAAAAAAGAAATGAAAAAAGAAAAGAAAAAAAGAAGAAGTCTGTTTGCTGGTTAAGAGCCGATACACAACCGCAGGGCCGGGCGAAGGGGGTCGAGGTGGGGTTGCGAACAGACGGAGGAGGGTATCTTTCGGCGCTGGAATGTAAATAGGACTTACCGGGGGGAGAGGTTTGCCTTTGGTGAAGCGCCCCGTCCAGGGAAGCCGTGCGCATTGTCTCCCAGCTCCTGATCTGAAATGTAAACAGAGCGCGGTCGATAAAGCGCCTTGCCGCAGACGCGGGCCCGAATGGCGGCACGCTACCCTCGCCAGCCGGGCGTCCTGGCAACGGCGGTCCTCTCGCCTGCCTCCCTCGGAGAAATCCATCTCGGGTCTAAATGTGTCGTCTTTGGCAGCTCGACCTGCACACTGAGCGCCCTGCTTGTCTGGCGGAGTCCCCCTCTCTCCCTTTCCTCTCAACCCCTGCCCCTCCCCCCAACAACCCCCCCCCCCCCCCTACAGACCCACATTCTGCCCTGCCTGCAGGCCCTACAGCAATACAGCAGACACTTCTTTTCAGAATCTGCAGCAAAAGTAATGAATCACACATGCGGCCGGCCTCCCTCTGCCCCCAGTGACAGACAGCCAATCCCATTCTCTCCCCCCCCCCCGCCCAACCAACTCCTCATTTTAACACTTTGCAGCCCACCTAATACTTAATTGTCTAACCCGGTGTTCTGGCCGGGCGGGGCATGTGCGGTACACTCTGCCGATCCAGCCTCATTACGGGCTGACCCCTACAGGTCAGCGGATAGCAGGCTTCTGCCATAGGGCTGGATCTAGGAGGCTTTGCGGCTTCGCTCCGGTCCAGGTCCCATGGACACCAAGTTAGCGAAGCTCTGCGATTCACCGAGCAAAACAAATGGCCGGGGCAGCAGGAGAGTTTTGTCCCGCATTTGAGGAACTGTGCCTGTTTCAAGTAACCATCAAACAAATTGTGCTTCCACAGTGTGTACCGCAGGGATATGTTACTTGCCAGGCTAACATATGCTTCACCCGCATGTTTAAAGCGATTTAAAAGAAAAGTTTTGCGTAAGGAGCACTAATAAATTACGTTTAGTGAAAGAGGAAGTCGATTTGCGAGTAGTGCGAGCGGGACCCAGGATGTGGTTTCTTTAAAAAGGGGTCTTCTTTCTCCTTTTGTTAATCAAATGACCCCCGCGACCTCTCTTTGAGGCAGAAGGCATGACTGATCCATTATTTCTCAAGTGCTATAGCCCTTCCCCCAATCTCCTCTTCCCTCCCCCATGGTCCACTCCCCCCCTCCGCCCCCCTGCCATGCACATGGCTATAGGGTCTTGCAAAAACACTCTGGAAACAAAACGCTCCCATTCACCGCAGGGAACGGGGGAGGGGAATGAGGAGGGGGGGTCTAACTGCACTGCACAGCTATAGTTACAGCCCCATTTTTACGCAGCATACCGAAATCAGAGACCAAGTGTGAGAACAGTGTGGACACCAACATGGTGCATTATACAAATGTGTATGGAGCTGGTGACCGAGATCATTCGGCAGTTCTGTTGTGTGTGTGTGTGTGTGTGTGTGTGTGTGTGTGTGTGTGTGTGTGTGTGTGTGTGTGTGAGAGAGAGAGAGAGAGAGAGAGAGAGAGAGAGAGAGAGAGAGAGAGAGAGAGAGAGAGAGAGAGAGAGAGAGAGAGAGAGAGAGATGCCTGCTTCAGGGGGTCGTTTATTCCGGAATATTCTTCAGAAGAGGGAGTGATGGACTGAAACCAGGAAGACAGGAATGGCATTCTGTGCCCTTTGTCTGTGACAGCAAATCATTCTCCTCACAAAAAACACACAGACCTCCCTGTGACTGAGAGTGCAGGCAGATGAATGGAAATGTATTCAAATGAGCGGGCCGTCAACAGAGGCGAGCCTTACCTGTGGAAGCACTCTCCGACTGAGCCATCATGGCGGCCATGGCGGAGTTGGGGTTCAGCCGGTTCCCGAACATGTGGGAGGGGGCCAAGTTGAAGGAAGATCCGGGCAAAGCATTGGACTGCAAAACAAATTTTTAGCAGAAGCTGAATCCCATCCTTTGTCACCTAATCACAAAACATAGTAGCACATTCAGGACACTACTCAAAATTGCATCTCCACTGCTGCTATTCCAAGTAATTGGACTTGGACATTTACACGTGGGCTTTACGCTTGTGCGTCGATACAGGGGGACTGATACCGGTGCGGCAAGCTGCTAGTTTCATCCGCGCAAAGCTAAGTTGTGTAACCGGAGACAACGTGCTTAGCTGGAGGAATGCAGCTACTCAGCTGCGCTCTACAGTATGCTGACCATGTGCTTCCAATGCTAATTATTTAATCCAATTAAACTATTTCCTAAATGAGAAGTGCGCATGGAGGGGGGTGATGCTGGAGGCGCAGGGAGATGGCATATGCTGGGCGCGACGGCGGGCTCCTTAGCACGACAGGACGGCCTGCTACGATAAACCGCCTGCAGCAGAGTAGCTCTTTCCCGTTACTCACTGAGGCTTGTACACTATTCTCTTCCGTTCCCTGTGCCTTACAAAACGGGCATGGGATGAGGTCTGCTGAGACCCCCCCCCCCTCGACTCCCATTTTAGTGAGAAAGACAGCACCCGTGGTCGGTCGTTACATTTTTATTGGGACGAACCGGTTTCAGCGGTCGATGCTTCCTCAGCGTGCGAGAAAAGCTGGGCAGACATCTTAAATCACAACATAATTAGCACAGTAATATTATATATTTAATCATTAATATTTGCATAATTAATTGCAATAATTATATGAGCAATTACAATAATGTTTTTCGGAAAATGAGTCAAAAACCTGCACTTTATACAACCATGTTTTTGTTGTTTGTTTGCATCATTTTTCAAGATAATTTTGTTTCCATATAATTAAAAATTAAATCCTCTACAGCCCCCCTTCCCCCCCTACCCCCCTCCTCACAAAAAAGAGACCCTGCATCCGAGGGGCAGAGGGCCTGGCTAGCGTCGAATCTCTCCTCACACAACCCTCCCTCCCCCTCGTCCTTCAGCCACTAACTGTTGGAGCCTCATCTTTCATTCAAAATCCCCCCTTCCTCCCCATTACCCCCCCCTCTCTCAAATCCCTTCCCCAGCCTCTCGAGGCCTCCTCTGGGACACGGGGCAAAAACAGCAAATGGAGCCTGTGACAGAATTTTCTAGTCAAAACCTGCAGCCTTCCAAACGAGTTGCATAATCCTCTGCAATAAAAATTCATGTGCTTTGGCTGGGTGTGTTTAGACTTTTTTGGGGGATTTCACTTTCGAAGAATGCCGTTTTCCCTTTTATTGCTCTCCGGCAGTGGCACATCTGGCAACGATGTAAGAGCAAGCTGAGGTAGATTAGGATGAAAAACTTCTCTGGGACAAGATGTATCTCCGCTCCTCTTGCCGACTGTTGAACCTCCCTCACTCTTTTGGACTATGCAGACCTGGCCTGCCCGTTCCGCCTTACCTGGAGCTGCACCACACACCCGACCAGGTCTCAGACTTGGCCAAAGGCTACCACACTAGCTAAGCAGCAGCAAAAGCTACACTTGGCATCCTGAATAAACCAGATGGCAAACCGCTCATAGACGCGCTGAAGTTGCCACAAGCCTTTATAAAACCACTCCCAAATTAACCAGCTATATAATCACAGAGACCAACAAACCCACCCGGCCGTCATAAAAAAAATACTACTGTTGCAACCAGACATCATATATATACATAAAAATGCAAAAAAACTGGAGGATTGTGGGTGGACAGAGAGCAGCGTGGGTGCAACAGGGAACACACAAGAAGCTCCAGCCTCACTTCTTTCCCCCCCAGTAATGCTGGCAGACTTCTCTGCATTATTTACTACAGCCACACCAGTTACATGGCGGCCATGTTCCGTTTGATGGTTGGGGTGGGTGCCGGATGGGTGCACTTATAGGTTATTAGAGGTTTTAAAGGCTAGATGTGGATAATGATTAAATATGCATTACTGTTTCTGTCTATGCCAATTACTACCACCTTACTTTTTAACTTTTTGACCTTTGGTTGAACCATTTTGTTTGGAAATAAACAAAGCAGTTTGTTTATTTCCAGGCGTCCTTCAGTCTGAACACCATTTCTGGTGACCGGTCATTTTTGGTACACTGCGACCCAATGAATTTTGCTAACAGGCAGTTCAGCTCAAGAGGCAACATTACAAAACAAAACTACCTCTCCACATTGTGCACGCCCACCCACATGAGGTTGACAAAACAAGCTCGAAGATTAGCCGAACCACACAAAGCAATACAATAGAATTTATTGCTACCATTCTGTCTATTGGTTGATGTGGACAGAGACATGTGACCCCTTGAATGTACGTTTTATCCTTTTAGTCAGCTGAAATCTTTGAATACCTCAGGGTGGGATTTCATGCTTACTGTCTTTTTCAAAATAAATATAAAATAAAATAAATATAACAGGGCTACTGTCTATTATTCATGAGGTAATGGTGCTGGATGCCTACATAATCGAAAATGACAGACAAATGCACTATTTAGTAGTCAGCAAATCCCTATTTCTTGTTGTGGCATTAATCTACAATAAATATACATATATGAATATTCATAACTGCCCTATTAAAGGATTACTACCAACTAATAACTCATCAGGACCATACACTCAATAAGCAAACTTCTATTCAAACTATTCAATAAAATGTATTCATTTATTAATGCATTAGATTTTTTACAGGTGGGTTTTACTGTATGTATGTTTGAGTATTCTTACTAAAACACAGACAAGGATCTGAATAATAATAAATAAATGAAAAAGTTAAATTCGCCCATAACTTGTTCCAAGTCTCCCAAAAACTACCAGAAGTTCCCCCATCCTCAAATCAGAGGAAGCAGCCAGCAAAGGATATTGTCTGGAACCTGATTAGATTTCACTACTTTTCAGCCAAGGTCTGTATTATTCCAAGAAGGACAAACTATGTAAAGACCAAGCGAACATGCTGAAGACCACAGCATTGTTGCCAGGCCCACACTGCCTTGCTTTCTTGTCCTTCAAAACTTTGCTGAAACCAGGTGCAGAAGTGGCATGCCACCTCCAGCCACGGTCCTTTATTTTGCTGCTTTTTTTCCTTGAAAAGAAGTGCAGTGTCCTATTCTCTCCTGGCCCCCTGTGAAGCTCCTCACCCACACAACCGTGCTCCTCACCCACACCACATACACACGAAGAAACCCACCCTGGGCGGCCAGGTTTTTAAAATGCAGAATGGGGAGAGGGGTGGGGTGGGGGGCTGGAGATGAAACCAAGTGTGAACCGCACTGACGTCCCAAGAGCAGCTCCCACTGTTGAAGCTGTCAGGTTCAATTGCATCACACAGCAATGCTCCGCACTGGGGTGGGTGCAGGGGTGGGGGGGGGGTACCCTAATTGTTCAGGGCTTAACATTTTCAGCACCATTGTCTACATTAATGTGGAAAGCGCTTGCGGTGGACCGGGCAGAGGGAGTGTAGATAAGGGATGGGGTCAGGGCTAAAACTGGTAACTGGTAGCTGAACTTTTTCTCCCGGGTCGCCTTCATTGGGTAACACTGAGTAGCTTTAGACGCTCAGAGATAAAATATAGATGTTGAAATGCCACTGATATATGAGGGTGTACACCCACTAAGCATTTTGAGTTTTATTTCAATCAAACAATGCCACTGCCAACCATCTATGAAACAAATTATGAAATGGCAATGTACATATTCATCAGTTACACATCTGAAAATTGCAGTTCTGTATACTGTGCACCGAAAGTTAGCTAGGCTGGTTGCTGTTCTATCGGCAATAAATTATTAAAAATCTGGTAAAACAGGAATTCAGGTATATATAAGCCTGTCTCCTCATTTTTAGCTAGAGACAACAGACAGTACATATTCTCCCATGTTTTTAAATCAACTGTCTACTATGCCATCACACAACCACATGAACTAGGCAGTTAGTGTCACAAGATGTGTTAAAGTTTATGAGATGCTTTGATTTAATTTCGCTTAAACACACTTGGCCTATTCGAGAGAAAAAAAGTAATGCATTGCTGAAAGTTGAGATCTTGCCCAGGTGGGTTTATCAAATTAACTGAAGATCATCATCAATCAGTGGAGAATTTATGCAATGTTTTCAGGCAAAATCATGTGTGTGCTTTCAGGGCAATGGGATGTAACGCAAAGCAATGTCAGTATAAAAGGGGTATGAAATGCAGTAATGGAAACATCCATCCATACTGACGCCTATTCTACTTATTCATATTCTATGGGTAGGACCATTGGATAAATAAAAAGTAATAAAAAGGTATGGCAAATCGTGACCTCACTGCTTTCATAAGAATTCCTGAGGATTACAAATATGTTAGCATTCCAAATCAAACAGTCAAATGAAATACTAAGTGGCAAGTGGTTAAAATGCATAGAAAGAGGGTTAACATTCGGCACATGCATGAGTGCATATCTGTGTGTGCGTGCACGCACGTGATCGTATAAATATGATGACATTTATACATCCATATCTTCTCGACATCTACCTCCGTCTAAAAGCATTTGATATTTTTGAATAAAGGAATCGCAGAGGGGTGTGTGTCAACACACAGTGAGCCGGTAGGGACTGAAGTACTTGTAAGAACCCCCCCACCCCCACCCCCACCTAATGCTAACAAACAGCTGTGCGCTTCCTGCTCCCTCTCTATTTATCGCTCTCGCTCACGACCGCCACAGTTTTCCACAGTGTTAATCTTCCCATCACAAATGGAGAAGGGCCGTGCCAAAACGTCATATAAACGACCACTGGGGACACAGTGCAAATGTCATTGCCTCTATTTCCGAATGTTCACCTTAAATACACTGCGACCCAAGGTTCGTCTGCATAATGTGAGTAACCACACGGAAGTTACAACCGATAGCATAGAATCGGACGGTTAGCACAGAATCGCCTTAAATCGAGAAACTCCTTAAAAGTGATGGTAAACCCGCATGGACAACGCATTACTTCCAGTGAGGAATATTCAGGAAATTCCACTGGCACAAACCAGTGCTTTCTACACCCCCTTGTCCCTCTTTGGTTCCCCCTACTTGGGGCCGCTTTGCATGGTAGCAGGGGCTGTGCTGGGCTCAATAAAGAGGTCAGTTGCCAGGAGACCGCTGGTTGCTACAGCAGCATGAGATAAGAGTAGGCTCACAGGTCTGGTGGTGGGGGAGGGATGGGCTGCTGCTCCTTAGCATCTCTGCCTTACCAAGCTCTCAGATAACCATCTCCAACTGCATCAGAAGAAAGCCCTAAAATACATCTAGCTTGCATTAATAACTTGCAAAGCTATACAAAAAAACTGAATTTAAATTAAATTAAACAACCTGAAATATTGTGCCTAGAACTTGCCAAAACAAAGAAATGTATTTAAGCCATTTCATAACATCAGTGATGGTGGGGGGAACAAAAGCATTTTTTTCAACCTTTGCTCGTTTTTTTTTTTAAAGAATGAAATTGTACCTGAGTTTGTGACAGAAGGGCATACAGTTATTAAGAACTAAACAGAATACAGGGTACAAGATTTAAAACAGGATCTCTTTCAAGTTAAATGTAATAGACAAAACAGAACTTGTAGACCAACAACAACAGTGCATGTTGTTTATACATCAAACGATCCCCACAGTCACATAATAATGGTATAATCCCAGAGTCTACGAGACAGAAGCTCACCAAGACACAACAAATGTTAGCAAATGGTAACATGGCCGTGTTAACCATATAATCTCTAAAACTTCCACAGGAGAAATAGGCGGTCTTCAAAAACCCTGGTCTAAACACAAACACCCTAAATTTGCCCAAAATCTAAGACTGTAATTAAGTTGAAAACATGAATTAGTGACTCTCTTGCCTACTTGACAATATAAAGAGAACTTCCTGTTTGTTACAGAGGAGAATATGAATATCACACCATATGTTGACAGATGCACGAGCAGATACACTAAACCACAGGTGGTGTTATGCTGTAAACAACACTAATTTGTCTGTAATATAGGCACAGTAATTTTACCTCATTAAAATTGATTGGAATTATTACAACAAAAATCTAGTGTTACAGTCATGCAATGCACCTAAGTGATAATTGCAGATCATGCTGCTCATAAATTTGAACTATGCTTATTTCAGACGATTTCAGAATACATTACAGTGCCTTTCCAATACAGCACTGAGCCAATTAAAATGTAGCTGAAGGGTATTTATCATTTGAAAACATACATATCTATCTAAAACTCGTATTAATACTTTCTTATACAGTCAATATTGGGCCAGTGTATACACCGTATTCATTTTGCCGCCTTTGAAATGCAATCAAAATGCACATAAATCCAGACAGCGGTCTGACCAGGGTGCACTACGGGTGTTTTCCTGGAACATGGTCTCTGTTCAAGGCTATTATACAGACCTGACCATCTCTGCTTAAAAGCTTACAGATTTACAGTGAGCAAACCAGAACTTGAATGTATATAAAAAATTAAATAAAAATAATTATAATAAATAAATAAAAAAATCACAATAACCGCAATCACTGCATTGCAAGGTTTTACGGTCTTATTATTTGTTTTTAAAGCACTAAATTGGTTGGCACCTCCTAATATAACTGACCTCCTTTGCCCCTATTCTACTTCTCGGGCCTTCTTAAATAGTCTGACCATAAGCTACTGTCAGTCCCATAAGCTACTGTCAGTCCCATGGGCTGATCGGGCCTTCGCTGTCACCGTTCCAAAGCTGTGGAATACTCTTCCTCTTTATGTTAGGTCTGCCCCTTCAACCAACACTTTTAAATCACGGTTGAAAGGCTTTCCTTCTTGGCCTTGAAGCCTGATTGAGAACCTATTCATCAGTGCATTTAATGTCTTTGTGCAATTTTCTTCATCTGTTTAATTTATTGAAGTTGTACAGCACTTTGGTGAACGTCAGTCATTTTTAAATGTGCTTTATAGATAAAATTGACTTGACTCTGGTTTAGTCTGCCAAAATCAGGCAGTGGAAGTTATTTGTGTGACATTTGTAGGACCTGTGCGATGGTACTGTATGAAGAGTTACTGGTCTTGACTGTCTTAACAAGCTTTTTAGTCTTTTTTGAAAATATTAGCCTGTTTTAAGTTAATGTTTGCTTGACAAGTGAAATTCTTATCCCATTAGTAAATCTTGAAATGAGACAAATTATCAAAAACTGTCTTACCTCATTTGAATCTTATTTAGCAAAAAAGGAAAATAAATATCATTTTACATCTTAAAATAATACAAGAATTCTTGTTATTTTTAGTTTTTTTGCAATGCTGGTAGGGCATGAACTAGCAAGAGCTAGAAGTCAAACACACATCAACAAAATCAACATAGGAATAAAGTTGTGTGGTAACAGCAGGGGTAGAAGGAACCGTCGATGGTAGCGGATGTGGGTGGGTCGTTATACTCACAAAGGGTGTGGATGTCACACATGCCACCTACTGATCTGTTGGCGTTCCTCTACCCTAATCAAGATCATCTGCTGAGAGCTTTCACATCACGTCTCTCAAAGTTCAAGTGCAAAAACCATTCTATCATAAGAGCTGTGATCTCACCACACATTCAGAACACATTCAGGCAATCTTGACTGCGGTTCACAGATCTGAAAGGCTACTGAAGGATTTACCATAATATAAAATAAAAATTTAGAAGATACTGATGGCCTTTTTTCACTTTGTGAAATGAAGAGTTAGAATTACTGTTCGAGAACCAAATTCTTGCAGAAGTGTGTGTGCCGACTCGATTTGTGGTTGCTTTCTTATGCAGCTCAGACATCAGTTAAAAGAAAATAAATAATTATAATAACGTCAAGCAGCCAGTCTCACCCTCTTCAGCATCTGACAAAGAATGGAGAGGTGAATGCTCATCTGGTTTTAAATACATTTACAAACTTATTTACCACACAGTTTTGCCAGAGTTTGTGACCTTGGAATTATAAGGTTCTAGCTGCGAGATATTGAGCTTCAAAGCATTCAATCATATATTTTGATTAATGTGTACTAATTCAATAAATAAAATACATTAAAAAAATCCAAACACAGCAAAATTGAAATGCAGGGCAGTGCTTCATAAATTAAAATGACAGACACCCTAAAAGTATTCGGAATGCCCTATAAACTAAATATTTATGACACCAACACTATCTTGTGAAAATGTCAGGAAGAACCTTATAATTAAAGTCTCGAATCTCGTTTTTCAGAATTCTACCCCATCAATGATTTCTATTCAAATTAATCCGAATGCTGATGTAACGGTCACTACTCGTAATTGGAAGCAATGGAATTCTAGAACATTCCAAAAAAGCCTACTACGCAGAGGGCTGGGTGATTGTGACTGCTTTGAGGAGGCGGGGCCAGTGTTACAGGATGCTGCTGAGTCGGCGCTGCTGCCTGGCTTCCAGAGATGCCTGGTTGCACAGTGACAGGGCGGTTGTCACGGGGACACCAGAGAGGCGCCCAGAACGTTCCACACCAATTATCAAAGAGCAGCGCTACGCTCTTCCTGCCGGTGCTACAGTGCCACCCACGCAACCACCCCCCACCCCCACCCCCCAACCCCCCGCCCCTGCCCCCAAACATATACAGCTTACCACACCGTAGAGCGCGACTTCCTTCAGAAACGATTTCTGCTTAAAACCACAAGCCTTCCGCACCGAGCCTGTGTGCGCAGGCCCTGCTCTGGGAGAACTAGAGTCTAGAGGCGGATGCTTCTACTCACGTAGGTGCAGGCGGTGCTACTGAGGGGCCCAGCAGAGATGGAGTGGGGCAGGGGGGGCAGCAGGGGCGTGCTGGGCAGAGACGGGACGACGGGAAGCTGTTGAGGTATCTCCGTGCTGGACAGAGGGGCGTTTGGGCCGCTAACTGCGCTCATCAACGGCACCAGCGGGTCACTGCTGGGGAACACACCTGCACGGGCAACAGACAGAAAAACAGAGCGTTTCCTCTAGCATGACATTACTCACTAGCTCCATTTATTCACTGTCCTGACAGTATTCAAGACCGTGCTGACCGAAATTCTGTGAAAAATCACTGCATAAGCCAAAGGTGATGATATTCCCCTCCACATGACTATATTAAATTCACAGTCATAAATTGTGGCTGCACAGTTCCGTCTCCAAATTTATCGTAGACATAAATTAATATCCACACAAATTTGCTGGCAGCTTGTCAAAATCTAAAGCTGGTCACATCATCAAAATGTGTTTCAAAGAAAAGTATGTAATAAAGGCCAAAAATACAGATCTTGAAAAACTTTAGTCTCTGCTTCTTTGTCTATCAGGTCATATAGTCTTGCTGCTTTTCTTTGTACTTCTTTAAAAGGTTAACACTTTTCCCATATTTTAGCACTTTTATATCACTAGTTTTTTTAATAGTCAGCATCACATTTGACTTAAGCTAGTGTTTATTTTCATAAACTAAGCATCAGCGCATTTCTAGCCATTTGTATTTTGTGTTTGTAAACAATTTTCATCTCATTTAAACACATCTTAAATTGTGCCCATTTGTAAATTTACACTATTAACTATTTTTTTGCATTTATTAAATTCTTCAAATTTAATCACAAGTCAGCTGTTTCTTTCATTCATATTTTGTAGGATTGAGCACGCAGATTATTTTTGAGCTGAGCATGATATCATGAGCTAGTGCAGCTATTGAAATGTTGAAATGGCAAATTCACATTATCTCTATCTCTGTGTGTGGATATGGCTGTGTGCCCAAAGCCTTTCAGGGTTGATACCCTAATTCAATTAAATTTATACAAGGAACCTTTCATTGGCAGGCCTGACATCTTTAAATAGATCAATTTTGAAGGCTTGGACAGAACCCACAACAAATTGAAAAATCTGTCGATTACACCCGTGATATGTTTGTTAGGGGAAGCTAGGCAACATTACCACTTTAAATATCGGTCAAGTTCCACGCAATTTTTTAAATATGTATTTTCCGCAATTTTTATTTATGCATTTTTTATTTTACGCTCCGATTATGCTCACATATACATATCTACACAACAGCATTGTCACGAATAAAAAGCAATCCATAATGAAGCAGACATTCGTTGTCATAAAAATGAGGGAATTTTCCATAAAATAAGCTCAATTAAACTAGCTGTTCATTGTGCAAAAAGGGATGGAGGAAGAGCGTTTCAACAGTGGCTGAAATAAACATGCAGATTCCTCGTGGCCTGTTCGTCGTGGGCTTCACATTTCAGCGGGGAAAGGAAACAATGCCCATTTCAGTCCCACATTAATACAAGACCAGTCAGCCACTGACCCACAAAATGGGGGACAATTTGATGACTCACATGTTCTTACATATAATTAGTTTAAGCTTTTCATGCGTGGGGGGAAAAAGGGCCCTATTCATATTCATGTGAGGGCCGCCCCCCTCTACATCTCTGCCCCGGTTGGTTGTCGGTTGCTGCTGGATCGATTCTTCCCCCCTCCTAGCCTCCTCAAATGATCCGGGCGATGCCCTCTCTGACCTCTGGAGGGGGCGAGCGGGGCCTCCTCTGCCCTGTGGAAGAATGAGCGGCTCACGACGGAGTGTATTCAGCAGCGGAACAAGGCCGCATTGTTTAAGGAGGGACCACGTGAAGCGGACGAAGCGCTAGGCTCGTGAAGGCAGCGGCCGTGTTCGTACGTGCGGGGAAGTGGTAACGTAATTTCTGATAGTCCAAGAAAATTTGGACGGCTGTGAACCGAGGCACCATCTCAATTTTACGAGGTGCAGGCATCTCTCCTCCAGGCTGCATTGAAGACCTGCTGGCCATTGAAAAGCCAGTGTTTTATCGCACCTACTACGGTATGCACCATCTACACGCAAGGAAATTGAACATACAGCAGTGCAATTGAACTGCAGCTCAAATTTCAGCTCTCTACCCTCGGGAGGTCCACTCTACCTCCCCCCTCGGCATTTCTGGGATGGAGAACCCACACAGTTGCCACCGTATCCTGGGCTTAAGTTTGGGGGGCTGGGGGTTTGCGGGCTGTTGGCCCGATCAATAGGGATTTAACATCCACCCCCCCATCACAATCACGTAGGGTGTGTGGAGCAAATTTCAAATTAGATCAACAATCACGCTGGGTCAAACTGGTCTCTTCCCCCACAACAGAAAATCTATGTGGGTTCAGAGAGAGGTTAATAGCACGGCTCAGGGTCTGATAAGGATCCTTCAGAACTGGAGTTCAATTCATCTGGCTAATTTCAGCGGGGTTTAAAATGACATTTCACACCACGCAGCAAGTATACTTTTATACCATTGCTTATGGAGAGCGCTCCTTTGTTTTTAAAGGCATGGAATCAAATCTAAAATTGACTACCAGCTATAAATACTATTGAAGTTTACACTTTGAAGGCCTATTACGTTAAATTTCTTCCATAATCTACAGAAATAAAGGGTGAGCACATAAAAGTACACGCACCACAAGTGTAGCTCTAGCCCTGATCAAGCTAGAACTGTATGCTGGCTAGCCAACTGTCCTGGAAGGGGTTCCCTTAAACCCAAGACAACTGGATAATATATGAAGTGCTCAGTTGTTTCCAACGGAGACAGTCTGAGTACGAAACTATGTAATGAACATTCTAGACGACTGGTTCACCCTCTACTAACCCCACATATCAGATAAATATTACTTTCCAACCCCCAAATCTTTTCCAACCCTTACGAGAACTGTACCCCATAAAAGTCTTGGGCCACCTCCAGCAAGATGAATGTTTGCCTTTAATAATAGGCCCCGGGGCCTAGCCTGATAAAACAGTCATTCGTCAAGAAAAAGTGACAAGCTGCATTCTGGGAGAGCAAGATAAATGGGTCGGTGCACTCCATTACTGCTGTGCATTAACCCTGGCTAAATATTTACCATCTTGCCAAAGGACGGCAACAGGTGAGGGGGGACAGCTCCCAACAGCCTCAAAGCGCTGATAGTTCGGCAAGAGAGGAGAAGAAACGGAGTGGATGGATAAGTCAGCCCCAGGCAGGACAGGAAGAGAGGCGAGGCACTTTCGCAGCGCTTCCTGTCACTTCTCACACGGGATCCCGGAGTGTTGATGCTGTTGCTTAGCAACGAGCCACCGAGTGTGCGCGTGCGCGTATCAGTGAACGAGAGGGCGGGATAACGTCTGTCTCCACTTGTGTGCTTTCCCTCCCTTTCGCCGACTGAAAGCCGCAGTGCCAGAAACGGGCCAGTAGGGGTCAGAGCATTTCTAATGGCCCGCTCGCACGGGTAAGCGAGGTTGGCTAACTCGCCTGGGTCTCCCTGCCAAGCGGCCGACAGGGGGGAACAAATGAATCTGAACTAACTGGCTGTTACAGGCTCCTCTCCGCCGGTCGGGCTCCGCAGGTTAATGCGTCGCAATGGAAGTTCAACAAGGAAACGCAAGTCAAGACTCTTCATCGGGAGCGCACGAGGGGCCGACACAGTGCGCTACTTTGACCCGCTCGGAGTTAAATGAGCTCCTGCCATGACAAACACCAGCTGCTGAGTGTAGTGGCTTGTCACCTCACCGGGAGCAAGTGAGCTAAAGGACTGACACAACAAACGCCTTTCAACAGCCATCCCTCACTGCTCATCTGCTTTCTTTCTGCGAGTGTAAAGATGAAATCTGTTGATACTTTCAATCGTGTATTTATACAGAGATTATACAGAGGTTTTCCTTGGGCCTGTTCTCTCAATCCGAAGACTACAACCTTCAGAAAATGCCTGAAAAGCCGGAACCCCTACTGAATTGACAGAGTTTCTTGATTCCGCTGTCCCACAAAGAAGATTCAGACTTCTTTGTTCACAGGCAAAGGACAAATTGTATTCATATGCTGAACTAGAATAAGATTTAGGCTTTCCTTGGGACTAGGACTCCTTTCATAGAATTACTTTCTTGGAATAAAACTTTCCTGTTTTGGACTTGTGATTACTGAACACAAAAATGTGCCTTTGGGAGCATAAATGTTGAGAGAAAAGAAAATTGAGGTGCCCTCACTTTCTCTCCTCAGTCTAGAAGAGAAAGGCATGTTTCTCAGCCATTCACAACCTCTTTCTCACACATACTCAACAGCAGCCTACCATGCTTGCCTCTTGTAACGTTGGGACCCATTGTCTTGATTTGCCTCTGATTTGCCACAATTTTAGATTTGGAATCACACAATTAAAATTAGCTTGAAGTGTATTCTCAGAAACAAATTCTCAAAAATGCCAACATGTGAAAAGTACTGTACTTTATTAATGTTTCAATGGAACAAACCAAAATCATCATGATTTTATCCAGATAAGAAGGCCACATAAATGCCTGTAATGTAACATACTGGCATGAATGTGTTTATCTTCTATTTATGTTAATGTGTCCGTACGAGAAGGGGCCTACCTGGACCAAGAGGGGAAGAGCTGACGCTGAGGCTCTGTAGACCTCCGTTCCTGAGGAGAGACGGGGACTTCTGGATCCCGCTGCTGCTGTTGGCGGGGTTGGCTCGGCCGGGGGGCATCAGGCTCATGCAGGAGGAAGGGGAAGATGAGGGGGGCGGGGCCGGGGCCGGGTGGCCCGGCAGCTCCGGGAGCTCTCGGGGTCGGCACGGCCCATACCGGTTCCTCCAGTTGCAGCGCCGCTTCTTCCCCTTGGTGGCCTCTTCAGCCCCTGAACCCGTCCCGGAGGCCTGGGGCCGCTTGTACGCCGCCGGGGCCAGGCCCCCCAGCTCGCCCGGCAGGTGAGAGTTCTCGAAGTGCTTGGCGCCCGGCGAGGCCGAGCTGGGCGCGAGGGACATCAGAGACCCGAAAGTGCTCAGAGTGACCACGCCCTCCGTGGAGCCACCCTCCCCTCCCAGCTTGGGGAGCCCGCGTCCGAACAGGGGGTCGCTGCGCAGGCTCGGCTCGGAGAAGCTCTGGAAGTCTTGCGTGGGCTGGCTAACGGAGCCACCCGAGGACGGTTTCGTGCTGCTTCCCAAAAGAAGGCCTGAAAGAAAGAATCGACGAGAACTCATTTTTTGCAATGGGGACAACCCTGGATGCACAAAACAATGAAGCTAGAAAACAAGAGAGCATGAATGCTACAAGCTAATGAGTGTACTGGAAAATGCTGAAGGTGAACAAGCTGAAAAAAACCCTTCCAACTACTCCAAGTTTGCGCTGAAGAATGCAAGCTAGTTTGCTGGGTCTGTACAGTATGGCTCACTCACCATACTTTTTGATTCCCACCCAAAATCTGTGTGAATAACATTGTACAGCTGGCACTGCTCACAATGGTACGTCTGTTTGTTTGCCTACAGATTTCAAAATCTCCCTTTTCCTACACTGTAACCTGATCCCCTCTCTTCTGGGGTATAAAAGAAAACGATTAGGGCTGTATATACAGCCTGTTTATTGCAACACACTGTGGAAAAGTGCCGTTTTTAGGCTCAACTAACAAAACGAATGTGTATCTATATTATCAGGGCTCAGTTCAAGCCAACTATAACACGCATCATGTTTACACTGTAAAAACACCATACAAAGAGTCATGAATGCTCATGGTTTTCATAAGCAAGCCTTTCCAACAGACATTATGAGGTGAAAGTGATAAGCCCCTATTAATAATAAATTAATATAATATTCTAGTACAAAATGAGCATGGAATGGGAACAAATAGAAAACTAGAAAAACTGTTCCTACAATAAAAGTGCCCTGAAACCGGAAAAATAAAGGCAATTTCAAATACTTGCAAGAAAAAAGGCACCAAAGCAATAAAAATAAAGGAATGTTCACTTTAAATGTCAAAGAGAAATCTTTATTTCGATAAAAAAAAGGCAAGTTTTAATTTACTGCTCTCATAAAACACTGACAGCACTAAGACACCATGGGTCAAGCGATCAACGGTTCACATCATGACAATAAGGATAGCAGCTGTTTGTTTTTAAATGACTATTTATTGCAAACCAGTAAGGTAGTCACACTAGATCCAGCTGCCAGCCTCACACTGGCAAATACACCAGCTCTGACCAGGGGCGCAGATGTCACACACTCCTTGACAAGTTGGCACATATTCTTTCTTTCAAAGTTTTGCTAGCGAAAAACCCTTGTTTTGTGAAAACAGCGAAAACATGTCAAATGTGGTGTTAATAAATTAAAACCTGTTGGGTGTGAAGGTGAGCATTCCTCAGGAAATGCTAAGGCATGCACAAATTCCATATTCAATTATTTAGGCAAGCAGTTTTACTTGTCGTTCTGTGAAACATAGGCTGGCATTGTCCACAATTTCAGTTATGTATTCCCAGAATTATTGAAAAAAAGTTTCATTTTGAGTCTACTGCAATTTATGTTGGTAATGCATTAACACATGCTAAATAACATAGCTTATCTTGCTTACGTCAATTTTTTTCCATCACTCCACCCCTCACAATCATCATTACTAAGCACTAGGAAGAGCCAGCTAGGAAACATTTCCTAATATAGCAGGCCGACAAGGGATATAGAGTTATCCAATGCAAGTTAATTGTATCTTAATTATGAATCTCCGGCTGTAGTGGTGTTTTGCTTATAATCCTGAATGCACTATTTGCAAGTAACCAAAAACCTAAATTTGTAATCATAAATTGAACGAGCTGACCCTTTAGCTCAAGCCATAGCATAGCCAATGCTAAACATTCCTCCCCTCCAGCGTTTTGCGCTATTTACCAACGCCGTCGCAACGCCACGTTTTTTCAGAGCTGCGGCCTGGAGATGTCAGCGCTTCTCTCTTAAATTTACTATGCTACACATTTCTTTTCCTTAACTTTCCACACGTGCTTAAACAAGTCAAGACAGGAGGAGAGAAACGGCAAGCTAACTGCGGGCAATAATGGTGAGCTGCGGTTCCCGTTCTTTTCATTTAGCTCTTGACCTTACTGCAGGCAATTGACTTGCCTCCCGTCTATGTAAAGGATCTACAAATATAAATCTGCAGAGAGGCAAATGAGGAAGATCTTTGGCCTGCCGGTAGTTGAGAGCAGAAACCTCACCAATACCTGTTTCTCACAATGCCTTGCCATCTAGGTCTACTGGGATTCTTCCTTGGAGTTGAGTGTGTGCATGCCAGGTGTGTATGCTGCAAATTCACTGAAGCTCACTTCAATTTCCTTGGCTAGCTCCTAAATAAAGTGGCTTATGTAAACATAATTACGAGAAAGACATCCATGATGCAGCAAGGATGGCTGCACAAGATGAATCACTGCCGCAACAAGGATTGCTTAAAGGATCCAGAACCCATATAACCGCTGGATAAACGTACATCCTGAAAGAAAAAAAGCGCCAAAACCAAACCCACTGAAACCACAGCTCCATTCTGACCACCTCTTCCTCCATCCCTTGACTCCCAGCCTGCTGAACAGTGGCCGACATCATTCCCCCCCCCCCCCCCCCCCAAAGACCATTCCAGACATCATTTTTCTTTCAGACGTGAATCACTGGTGTGGGTCCAGACAGAAAGGGCACTTCAGTATCTCTCCCATGGTCTGCTCGTGCTGATAGAGGAGAACCAGGGGCATGTTTCCCTGGTTACTCCCGCTTGCGCGCTGACCTCAGAGGGGTCCGTGGCAACAACCTGCTTCCCGCCCTGGGAGTCTCCAGAGTCGGCTCGCTGATTAGAGGCGGCGGCCAAGAAGACTGCGCTATCGTGACCCGCTCGCCATGGTTACCACCCTGGACGGCGGCCAGACCCGGTCACGGCACAGTCCCCTTCGCTATCATACACAGGAAACCCGTGGCCATGCTTGAACTGGCACATTGCAGCCATTCATTAGCGTACTTATTGAAAGTGCGGTGGAAAAAAACAAAAAAAACAGGAAAAGCCAGCATCAAGGGGTTTCGGTTTGTGGAGGTTTTATTGACCTAATATACCAGTAGCCAACAGCTGTGGAATTCACACATTTGTTTAAGCTGGTTGGCAAACACAGCCTGCCCCCCACGAGCGCCCCGCCCCTGACATGCTCGTACCTTGCTGGAAGGGACTGCTGGAGGACGAAGAGGAGGAGGAGGAGGAGACCGTGACGGAGGTCGCTGTGGACACCACCACGGAGAGAGCTGGTTTCCCAGGCATCGACTTGCGCCCCCGTTGGCCCGAGCCATGGCTTCCCGCCCTTTTGCTCTTGCCCTCAAGCCCCTTGCCCTCCGTCGACCCCCCTTCCTTGGCGCCGGCCCCAGGGTGGGTGGGCACCTCCTGGAAGTTGGCATTGGTGAAACGTCCCGCACCATCGTCCAGACGCTTCTGTGAGCTGGGTGCTGCCGTTACGCTGCTGCTGCTGTAAGCCTGAGATTTGGATGGGGAGGGAGGGTCAGCTCCTGGTCATCTGGCACACACCGGAAACTTCCACGCACCCCCTCGCTAGCATCCCATATTTCTGTTGTTTTCTCACCAACCACATCATGGATTTCAACATATTTACATGTGGAGATGAACCCTCAACTCAATCCACTAGAGTAGCACTTTACATTAAATAAACGCTACATGGCCAGTGTTTATGCAGAGTTTAGTTCAATATGTGGTCAGGCTATAAGAATGTTAATCCGGTTAGTTGACTATATAAAACAGAACTATGGAATTTAGCACCCATACTGCATCCAATGCCACTTCTGCAAACCAGCTTTTCTTTCCAGTGTTCTCCTTTCCATTCTTTGTCTTTTCACTTTGTCTTTTCACAGTGACTACTGATAGACAAGGTGAAGCTTGAGCCACATTGCCTTTATGCTTTATAGACCAGTTGAATGAAGGAAGAAGGATATGCACTTAGTTGAGGACTGGGTACAATCCACCATTTTATTTCCGGATTTGAACGCTTTTTTTCTTGAGTCAGTTCAATCTACAAATAAGCTTTGAGAATCTTAGATGTGGGCAAAAATTATGCTTATCTAGAGCATGTTACGTTTCCCCCATTTTGAATGCTGCAAGTCACTCTGGATACAGGCAGCAGCGAAACAAGTGTAATGCAATGCAATGTAATGTGGTGTGGTGGTGGAAAGGACGGACGGGCACACTCACCTTCTCAGAGGTGACCATCAACGGAGGGACGAGCGCAGACGAGGGCTCCGAAGCCTTCCGGTGCTTGGGTTTGTGTCGGTCCCTGTCTTTGTGCTTCTGACGAAAAATAAACACTGACCATCAAACTACTGATGACCACAGACCTGGGTTGCCATGACCGGCAGCTCAGCCTACAGCTGCACAGTCAGTGTGGCTGCTGTATCGTCCCCACAAAGATGAGGGAGGGGGGAGAGGAAGGGGGGGGCAGAGAGGAGAAAAAAAAAAGCAAGAGACAAAAAAATTGTCATGTGCCAACATGACAATGTTTTGATTACGCCCCAATCTGTCCGTGCCTTCTGCGTCATTAATGGCAGTACAATACTGCGTTCGCATAATAACCATCAAACGTGGTGCCAATTGGATTTCTTCTCGACTGCCTATTATCCGCGAAGCAGAAGTGCGGGCTCGCCGCGATTCATTTGGAGGGATGTCAGCGTCTCGAACCCTGACCGTCCGCCGCGGCAGCCGCGTCGCGACGGGGGCGCGGTTACAACCACCCGTCTGTGACGGGGGGCTCCGCCGCTCCCCGCGGAACTCAATTTCCACCGGGGGCTGGTGTGAATGAATTTACACTTCACACTCCGCCGTCTGACCCGTTTCTAATTTTCAGACCGGAGCTGTGAAAATATGCAGTGATCCTGAAAAACACGGGAAGAAACATATTCACACGTTCACCACTGCGACTCAGCCTCGCTGTTTCCAACCCCTCTCCTTTACCGCTGTGCACCCTTTCTCCCCCGAATTCCCTTTAATTACAACCAAAAACAGCTTTGGAAAATGGGGGGAATGTCTTCTTTGAGATCGCAGGATAGCTCAGATAGATTCCGTTATGAACGGCAACATGGACGTGCCATGAAAATCAAATCTACGGATACAGTTTTTACATCACTGAGAATGAAACAGCATTCCTTACACACAGCTTATACAGAACAGACAGGTGTGACAACACACATTTCACATTTCCTCACAACTTAACACACATAGAACCGTTAGATTGCGTCAGTCAGTCATTATATCCATGTTATGCTATTCATATCGATGTTGGCATAAAAATGGATTTTGCAGCAATGCGTTTCTTTATGACACACACCATAACTGTAATGGAAACAATAAGCATAACTGCAATACCAGTTATGCTCATTATTACCGCAGGGGGTGAGGCATGATGTAACACAAGGTTCATGGCTGACTGTTCCCATAGGACAAGTTCCCCTCCCCCTGAAATCCCTACATCTGCTCACAATAGTTATAGTAGCCCACCCTGCATACCAGATAAGGCAGGATCCGATGTGGGGAGCAGCGAGGGAGGACAAATGAGAGGCTGCGAATGGCGCCGGTTCTGCCGCTAGCCCACCGCCGTGACGCCACCTCTGTGTTCAGCTCAGCGGATTCCTCAAATCCTCCAGCTCAAAACTGCTGCAGTTCCTTTCTTAAACTTTGCTTCCTGAGGCATGGGAGTCTCTCCCTCCACCCCACACACTGGCGAACGCACACACACAAAACTACGCTGCTCAGGCAGAGGTGAACATGTGTATCGTGTTTGTCGAGAAGTCTCAACAGGAAATGCAAAAAAGCGAGGTCAACCAATGCTGTGGCTTGAAGCACGGGTCGAGCAATGCTGCAGTTTTTTCCTCTTTTTTTTTTTGTTAGACCTTCATTTCCGGAGACAAGGTTGTGGTTTACTTGTTTATGATACCAGAGCAACACATTGTACATAATCACGCAAAACGCTAACACGTACTGGTACGAAAATAGAGAATCTGAAAAACTATTATCAAACAGTTCAATGTCTTTCATTAAATTCTAGATGTTTTATATAGCCATAAAACACTTAAACTACACTTAGAGACATTTTTGGGGTTTTTTTTTTTTGCATAAATAACTAGGAGATCCATCCGTTTTATTTCTCTACTTTATTCTCAAGCTGAGGCATCCACATAAAACCATGAATGATAAATGGTTTGTTATTGTTTCCCAGGTAGGTATTTTACAGGGGCGAGCACACGGGACAAAGGTAATTACCATAATTTATAAAGGCCTGTGGCAGTTTGGCAAATGGGGGAATCTCCTTCAAGCTGAACTGAGAAATGCTCTCACTCAGGAACTCCAGCAGGGGAAGAACCCCCCCCAAAGCACACGACCAGAAAAACCATTCCGCTACAAAAACAGACTGCAGCGAGAGCAGCCAAGGAAATCACGTACCTAAACAAACAACCCAGAGACAAAGGGGTTTGTCGGTGGAAATCTAGAAATGGAAAATCTGAAAGAATAATAACCAGCACATGTTTGGTGTTGGCAGATGCCATTTTGCTAGCTGTCCGCGCACATCTGAACTCCCTGAGAATGGAGAGGCTTTTAGACTCCATTGTTGCTTGGCCCCAGGGCTGGAATTAGCTAGGTATACATCTGAGCCCTCCGACCTTTAACCCGGGAATGTGGATTTGGGGGTGGGGGGGGTGGGGAAGGGAGCCTTTGCTAATGCAAATCAGGCACAATGGCCACAACAGAACAGAGAACCCCAAGCACAAGGAGGGTTTGGGAACACGGTGCCCTTCTGCAAGGCACAGGCTCGCTGGAGGGTTCTCAAATGAATTTAGCGGAAGCGTTAATAAGCGTTTAGCCGATCATTAAATGTAGTCGCATGAGAAATCTCAATTAAGCCTCATTATCTGGCCTGCTCGTGCTATCGGGGCTGTTTCAGCTATAAAAAATAAAAAAGAGCTCTTCTTTGCCAAGCCTGTTGCGTTGTCCCCCCCACCCCCACCCCCCCCCCGTGATAGCCTATTCCATTCGTGTTTGACGTCCTTTGTCTGCCAACTAGCCCGATTTTGGATCTGAGGCATCAGGTTCTCCATCTGCCGGGACGTGGGGAGTGAAGGGAATCTAATCCAGTCAGCAGGGAAAGGGGGAGCCGGCGACTGTTTTGACATGCTCTTTGCCACCTCACACTTATAACCTCAAATTCCCGGCAAAACAGGGCCAACAGTCATGTCTGAGGGAAAGCAAAATAAATAAAAACTTTGCAAGGAAAAATTAACGGCATGTGAATTTGCGACTTCAGCTTTGATTACACTGCCTTCCAATACAACCAAAAAAACTGGTTGAACTGCTGTCACCATGCATTCTGTGTTGAAGTTAAAATGTTGACAAACATACAAAATAACATTAGTGCTAGCAGTAGTATTAGACTAAACATTCAATAGTGTGTTTAGAATAGTAGTTTGAGGGAACAACACAACAGTCTCAGTAATCTCCCATTCCCCTATGTAGAGACCCCTATTTCTAGAGGAGGGCAAGAAAAGAAAAAAACTTGTTTTCATCTGATGAACGATGCATGTCAGTAACTGAATAATGAACTATGGGTGTTTGGGGTCAGAACAAGTTGTTTGGAGGTCACCCATCCCCACTGGCCCCAACTGAGGACATCAGTTGTTCTGCTGACCAATGAAAAATGATCATCACACACAAACAATTTCATTATCTTTCACCAGCTTCCCCTCCACCACCCAAAGTGGTTTGTTTCCCCCCTCACCACTAATTCCAGTGAGTGTCAGTTATGATGTTCCATTAACAGGAAGCACAGACAAGTCACAAAGGCCACCGCAAGCATTAATAAAAGATTGGGGCGGGAAAAAAAAGGAAAGAAAACCGATTTCAAAACGTTTTAATCACTGGTCTCAAAGTGCAGCCTGTTCATGAATTTGCATCTCGACCCAAACGTTTAGTTTGTACTCATTCAGAAGGTTCTGCATATCAATACACATTTTCACTCAGTTTGGTGCATTTCCCTGTTTTTCACAGATTCCGTCGCTCCCCCTTTTCTTGGATCAAGGAAACATCCATTTCACTGTGAAATACAGTCCAACAAATAAATCGCTATTGATCAACAAGATGGTTTTATATTTTATTGAATCAATGTAATCTCAAAAGCAGCTACACGCTCTTACCGTATAAATATGCCACGGAATTTTAAGGCGGCTTTGCTGTCGTCATCTCAAATGCGGCTCGGTTTTTTATTTAGATTTATTTATTTATTTTTACAGACAGGGACAGACGGTGTGAAAATACACCGCTCGATCCAGTCAAAACAGGCAAGTGAATGCGCACTCCTGCTGCACGCTCACAGCGTCGGCTGCGTTCCTCAATGAGGCACTCGCCGTCTACAGCAGAGCATGGCACAGCTCGGCGCTACGCGCAGCTCTGTTCATTGATTGATGGCGTGGGCGAGAAGGCCAGATGTGAAAGCAAGAACACCGAGGCCTCGCAAAGGCCAAGGCTTTCTGACGGACGCGCGGTCAATCGCATCCTCAAACGATCACAGCGTCCTGCATCGAACGGCCCGAGGGCGGCCGACATCCGGCACGCATTCACCGAAATGCGACGGGAATAAACTGGAACGCTTCTTCCCAAAAGGGTTAATTGTGACCTGCACACAGACGGCCAAAGGTGGTTTCAAGGGTAGATTTGTTCTTACAATACGTATTCTTGAAGCCACTGTATTTCATTTTCATTGGACAAGTGACGCGGGGGCCAATTTTGACATTTAAAGCAAGTTAAAAAAAACAAAATTCTCTCAGAAAAATAGAAATACAAAACATGCTTTATGGTATTTGTATGGTAGACTTCTTACCTGGCTTAAAAATATTTTCTAAAAAAATGTTTTTTGTTTTGGCAGTATGATCAGGATGGGAGAAATGATTTGTTACAACACAGACGTCTCATCCAATGAGCAGAAGTGCAAAAAACCAGTCAGGAAATAGATAAATGAAAAATGGCTGCCCTGAGTCCGAGTGTTGCAAATTCATGGCCAGTGAAAGAGATGCCTGAGACAGAGTGAAGAGTATCGATGACGGTGGAGAGAGATGATATGCCCTTTTATGCATCTCAGAGAGTGGAGCACTGCATTCTTCCCTTCCCTACGCCACTAGCGCCAAGCACTTTAGCCTCAATACAAGGTAACGAGGTAACCTCATTGTGGCATTGCCTAGAGAATAGCCTGTAGGCAAAATGCACAGCACGGCACTGTTTAACAGTGAGGTCCGCAGATAGTTGCTGTGGAAAGAAATTATCCTGTTTAGCATAATTAGAACCTTAGGAAAAATAAGCAGCTAATATAACTTCAGTTCTAACAACTATGAGATTGTCTCGTAAATCTTCCGGAAGATTCCGGAAACAACTGGAACAAAGAAATAAGTTCTAGTCCATCCTTTATTGTGCATTCAGTACACATGTACCATGACTGATTAATATTATATATAATATATACATACATCTTTAAAAAGAGCTACTCTTCTTATAATTCGGGACAAACATGTGGCCACAAGATCCTGAATCCCAGTAGTATTGTGTAAAGCCGCACTCCATAAACTCTCGCATGTGCAAGTTTCACAGAAGATGTATAGCCTCTAAAATGTATAGCCTGGACAGCCCTGAATTTAATTCTCCGAGTCTGAGCGCATGAGAAAAGGGCATATCATTCAGGCAAGTCATGATATAGGGTATATTTGGAGGCTCCCTTACCTTCTTGTCCTTGTCATGATGTTTATCCAAAGAGTGAGAGGAAGAATCGCTTAAGCTTTGAGCCCTACTACCGCGGCCTTTGCTCCTTCTCTAAAAGGTGAAAGAGGAACTTCGAGTTACTATAGAAAATCTGCCCGGTGCTTCCCGTCAACAAAGAAAACCATGACTGAGAGAGAAAGGAGACAGGACAATATCAGGAAATGCTGTTCAAGAAGGCCCACAATGGTCACACCCACACACACACACAATAGGCAGACAGATAAGCACACAGACACACAATTTCTATCCATGGACTGCACTTTCTGAAACTGCCTGGTTAGATGTTCACCTGTGCCATACCAAGGAAACACTTATTTCCTCCAGAACTGAAGAAAGAAATCTCTCTACGTTTTCCATTTTCTTTGTACTTAAAATAAAATTAGACCAGAATGATCAACATATTTGCCTGCTGAATTCTACTTGGGGCCTCAATGTGTTTTACAGAACCAAATCCAGATGCGTTTTTCTTTTTGTATAATTCATGATCATAATTCATTCAAAAAAAACTATGAACAAATTAAATTGGTGTTACAGTCTTTGATCACGCACAGTTGAACATACAGGAGGAGCAAAATTCCTACTGAAGCTACAGTGCACTCCAAGTGCACTCCAAGTCATGAACAAACAATGCACATGGCTGTAGAGGAATACCATGTCATTTGACAAGTTTTCAAGAAGTCTGCAAACAAGAGTGCCTCACACTGCTAAAGCTAAAGACCTTTTTTTGATAACCAGCAAGCTATGTAGGTCTCCTATGGAGTGTGACCTTTTCCGGTAGCAGATATTTATAACTCTGCAACACATTTAATGTAATTTAAAATGGGATTTGTTCATTAGGGAGCATGATTTGTTCATTAGGGAGCATGCTGCTTGCTTTTCAAATTAACAACAGAGGCAGTAAGGGGATATTTTGAAAGCTGCATGTCATCTTATTTGTTTATATGCCAACTACAAGAGATACCGATTTTCATATTTCATAAGCTAGAGCACTCAATATTTGCCAGCTACAAGCATTTTAGTTTGACACATATAGGTAATCATATGAAATTGATGCAGACAGGTTTCAGACAGATTTCACTTTGTCACGCTGTGTTGTAAACCCGACCCTTTTTTCAAGGTCAAGGGGAAGCTGTTATTGGGTTGGAGAGGAAACTGACTAATGCTAAACCAATGTACAAACACGCATTACATTCTGCTGGTTCTGTAGATCTGACTGATTCCTGCGATGATTATACATTAGGCTCATTTGCAATCACTGTGATGACAATAATAATACTAATAGCGGCGGTGGTTTGCGATAGTAATACCCGAGATGAGTAATGCTGTACATACGCTCAGGCACTAAGTGAAACCCAGACTCTGGTTATCGATTGCTACTGCTGCTGATAAAAAAGAAACGATACGCGTCCCGCGCCGTGGAAACTTCCGGCTAGGCTTGGCTTGAAATGCCACCCCCACCATCCGGCGACCTCGCTTGCCTACAGCTCTAATCCACGGTGCATTACACGGGCATATATATATTTTTTAATGGCTGAAAGAAATAGCCTTGTATAATGTAAATACGAAAAATCATCATTCGAATCAAACTGCCTATGCATGGCACAACTAAATAAATTAAAGACCCTGTTGTGTCTGTTATACTTCATGCTGTATTACATTTACATAAGAACTACAGAGCTACCACTAATGGAAAGATACATACAGTCCTCAAATGGGATGGATACAGTGAGGGTTGCATTCTCAAAACACAAAGCAGAGAAACAGGACTCCAGGTCGAAAGTGTGGTCGGGCTGGTGAAAAGGGGGGGGGGGGGGAGCGGTTGACCACAACACCATCTGCGCCCTGAAACCCAAGCTGGCCGTGCTGGGAAATGATTGCCCCGGTCCAGTATCACTATGGAGCTGCCACCGTGACTCTCCTCCGACTGCTGATATTCAATCTGCTCCACCGGGAGGTCAGGGAGGAGGGAGGAGGAAGGAGAGGAAGGAGAGGAAGGAGAGGAAGGAGAGGAAGGAGAGGAAGGAGAGGAAGGAGAGGAAGGAGAGGTGCGCATGAGGCTCCAGGGAGATGCTGCTCATTGGCGGTCAAATTGGGGGGTGAAGGGGGCAGGTGAGGGACAGGAGGATGGCTTCCGTTTTTAGCCTCTGAAGCTTGACTCCCTCTTCCGCTGGCCTTAAAATGTCTGCCTAGACCAAAGAGTAGGAGATATCATCTGAACCTTCGGATTAGAATTCTGTAGTCTGAACCTATGAAGCTACCGCATTTTGAATGCTCATCAGGGTTTTTGGAAAATATAACCTGGTTCCAAATGACCAACCCGTAATCAGCCCAAAATTGCAGCCAAATGAACATATTTCAAGCCATACGACCATGTACTCGGCTCCTGCCAAATGGATGAAGCCAAGTAAGTGTAGGTTTGGTTAGTACTGGGATGGGAGACCTCCCAGGAAAATTAAGTTGCTGGAAGTGGTGTTGTTGGGCCAGTAGGGGGCCATCTTCACTCTGGACCCCAATATGCCAATGCAGTGATGGAGACACTGTGTTTTAGGAGATGCTGTCTTTCGGATAAGATGTTTAACCGAGGTCCAGACTCACTGTGTTCATTAGCGTTCCCAATACACTAGTTGCAAAGAGTAGGGGCCTCCCTAGTATCCTGGCTAAATTCCCAACCTAGCTCTATCAGCCTGCCACCTTATCCCTCCCCCATTTAAATCATCTTTGTGATGGTTTCCTGTGAAAAGTGCTTTAAAAATGCAATTGAATTAAATGGCAAAAAATACTCATCTCCCTCTCCATGTGTAGTGAGTGTCACTCTCCATGTGTGGTGCAAAATGGCTGCCATGCGTCACCCAGGTGGGTGATAAACATTATAGGTGGTTGAGGTGAGTCTCCCCCTCATCAGTGTACAGCAAATTGAGTTGCCAGCCAGTGACAAAAGCACTAAATACTACACAATGCAAACTGTACAAAAATGTAGAATGTAATTTCCAATGAAAAGCAGTACAGTGAAATAATACTTTGAGAGCGTTATATATAAGGTTCATGAACATAATTTAATTTCCCGTATTATTGTAAGTGACAACATTTTGGGAATAATACTGGCGTTTCCAAATCCTCTTCATCAAGATTGATACAAATCAATCAAAAAACAAATAAATAATCAGTGCGTTAAATACTTGGAACAATGACAAACTGAACAGCAAACAAAGCTTCACTTCTAAAGAGTTTATATTAGACCTTAACTACATCACACAAGGTCTCCGTCATATTATTATATTCAACGGTACAAGACAGGAAGTACACAATGAAAGTTGAACAGAGAAAAGATTACTCAAAGGTCTCCTTTTTTTCCCTGTATTTCTACAGCATTCAGGTTCGTTTAGCATGGACAAAGAATGCTGAGGTCCTGATAGTCATCCTATCTACAGATGAGAACCAGTGGTGTGGTGGGGTCAGGTAATTCACAACTGATTAATATCAACTTCATAAAAAAGTTTAACTGGTAAAAATGGCTGATATCAAACTACAAAAGCAGGAAAGAAGTTACATGAAGCTTACCAGTTTGCTGTAATGGTACTTGCAGTAACCGCAGTATTTCACATTGTCAGCATCTGAGCCTTGTTCTTCACACAGCAGTCCAGCAAACTGAGCACTGTGGTTAACGAAGAGAAGAGAGAAATTATTAATACAGTCGCGGTGTCAGCGTGACCCAATTTGGGGGTGGGTGGAACAAAACGCGCAGGCGTATATCTGCGGACGAAGAGCCGCGAATTACAGCTACACGCATTAGTGCTGCATTGCTTATTTGGATTACAGTTATATCACAGATCAGGGACAAATGGAAAAATAATAAATGTCTTAAATTTCATACCCCGAGGAGCAGCATTTCAATGCTCATGTGATACGATTATTTAAAAACCTACAGAAATGCAAAAGAGCTGAAAGTGCATTGGATTGCACTGCAATGAGGTATATTCAGTAGTCGAACGGTAACAGTATTGATTTAGCCATTACAGTTGCCATGAATATATATTCAACCTGCAAGTTCTATAAGCCTGTAAATAAGAACATTGTTAACATGTGTAAGCCAGTGTAAGCAGACTTTCCTCAATTAAGATTAAATACTACATAACTATTGTAAATATGTTAATGGTACATTTCCTATTGTAAATAATCTGCTTCACAAGCATTTCAAACATTTTCATTTCTCCATTCTACATATAAGTACTGATCAAGCAAGGGCATTGTGCAGCATTTTTGAAAAGTCTATAATTCAAAAGTCCTTTCAACTTGTATGGTTTGCTATAGTTTCTTGACCTTTATGACAGGCTTCTCTGGCAACCTCTTAAGACACCAAATGCATCCTGACCTTGACAGGCCACACGTGCATTTAGTCACACTGGGTACAATAATAACAATAATAAGATACAGTGCCCTCCATAATGTTTGGGACAAAGACCCATCATTTATATATTTGCCTCTTTACTCCACAATTTGCAATTCATAAAATTGCACGTGGTTAAAGGGCACATTGTCAAGTTTTGAAAATGAAAGTAGTCATGTTTAGTATTTTGTTGCACATCCTTTACATGCAATAACTGCTTTAAGTGTGGTTTCGTGGACATCACCAGTTGCTGGAGGTCTTATCTGGTGATGCTCTGCTAAGAAAGTGCTCTCTTTATTATTGTTACAAACTTGATTTTGGTAAGCCTAAGGTTTTATTATTGTTGTCTCATAATGGCTTCTTTGACTTTCATTGGCACGACTTTGGTCCTCATATTGATAAACAGTAATAATAGTATCCAAAAGTGACCAAAAGACGAGCGGAAAGACTATGGTGCCCTTAAATTGGGGGACTATGTATAAACACAGCTGAAATTTCAACATGGTGAAAACAAAATGTGGCGTTAAGGGCCCTGCTCAAGGGCCCAGCAGCTGCATGGATCTTATCGTGGCTACACAGTCATGGACCTTTTCCACTAGGCTACATGGTTCCCCAAGTATGCAAACAGGAATACGATGAAATGCCTAAGAGGAACAGGCCAAAACTCATCTTTAAGTGCATAATGTTTATTTTATTTCACAGAACGGAGCTCCTGGACTCACCACGTGACGTGGAAGGCCTGCCTGCAGCCATGTTTGTTGCAAGTCATGCAGGCTCCAGAGGCGGCTTTGCTCTCTCGGCCTTGCTCCTCACAGATGTAGCACGTCTGCGAAACGGATCAATACGGTAACAAGGAGCAAAACAACCCCACCACCGCCCGCCCATGTGAAATATGAAAAACACCCCCAAGTTTAATGATAACCCCCTTCCCCGGGGACTCAAAATTTCCATTCGTTTTGGTTATCGAGAGCAGGCGCACCGACGATTAAATGGCTCTCCGGAGCTCTCAGTTGCGTGAGCTCCGATTATCTGATCAGCGAGATCCATGCTGTTTTTAATTTGCTCGTAGCAAGGACACTAATTCAAACAGCATCCAATCCGTTTCACCCCGACACTGGAGAGAATTCAAGCATGAGATTAAAATTTGACAACATGGTTCTGTTCCGCATCTGACATGCAACCAAAGTGCTGTCAATAAAACACAGCTATTTTCTAATTATCTCTAATGGAATATATGGAGAAAAATATTCTATTGTTTCTAATGCAGTCCTTGTGTTGACAATTGTGCGCACACATGCATTTGTTTTATAGCATTTTTCATTCACAAGTTCAAATAAAATGTATATTACACATGTGAAAATAACCTACTGATCATGAAGCAAGGAAATAAGCAAGGAACACATTAAACTAACCTTACTGAACTTACCCAATTCACCAGTTTTGTATAAACTGTGAGGCAGTTTCCTGCTTAAACATTAATGCCCAAATTATTATTACAATAATAAAATCCATAATGAACAAAGAGCAAAAGCAGGTCGTCTCATCACATACTAATAGTACGTTTTATATGCCAACCGATGGCAGGTGTAACAGGTGTCTGCAGAGGCACATAAGCCTTGTTGTGTCTGTCTGTATACTTTTCAGCCGTCTGCCCCAGCAGTGACCTTGTAGCCGTGCCGACCAGAGTGAATATGTTGATGTTGTAGTCTGAGTGGCTGTCTTGTGTAGCTGTAATGGGGGTGTTTACCTTGTTATAGCGCTCGTGTGGAACAGACTGCAGAACGATGGGCTCCATTGTGGACACGTTGGCGAACTCCACCTCGGGGATGTAGAGCGCGCACACAACATGGGCCCACCCTGAGGACACACGACAGTCGTGTCAGAAACGGGGCAGGGGCACGTTCACCCTAAACGAATACGTACCTTTCACAAGCAAAAAAGGTACAAATTAATGATTAAGTGCATAGCTAGGGATGCAGGGACCCCGAGAGGACAGAGATAAAAGTGATAATGGCAAAATGGGTTCTGAAGATAGACTGATTAGCAAGGCAGTAATTGACCATTTTCAACCCATTACGGAGGCTCCCTATACTAAGGCTCCCTATAGAAAACCCATAGAAAGGCACAGGAATCACAATGCATTTCAACGGTCATGAGTCTTGAAAAACGGTCATATGATCAAATACAACGCTGGCATCGCATCCGTCTGTCAAGGGAGACATAACGTGCAGGTGGCGTCCGCCCATAAGCGGTTAAGGCAGTGGCGAGGTATCTGATGGCTCCTTGCTTCCTTTCCCGAATGCAAAGCGCACGCGAACTGCCCAGGGGAGCAGCGGCAGTGTGGCGGAACCGGGCGGGAGCGTGCAGTCTGCGCGCTCCGTCTAGACCGAGGCGGTCCCGCGGCGTGTCTGCGGCACGTCCGCCTCGTCACCGTGCCCTTAAATTACACGCCACCGCGGTCCCCGCTTCTCTTCTCCTACTCCACTGTGATCTCCACCCCGCGGCCGTGGCAGATGCCTCCGACGCCGCGCTTAATGCCTTTCCAGGCAAGCGCTCCGACTGCAGCGAGCGGCGCTGCGGTTAAAGCAGCGCTACTGTAAATTAATTAAAAGCAAAGCGACAGCAAATGTCTGCTTGCTTTAATGCCACTCCGCGGAACAATGACTAACCCTCCAGATGAACCCAGGCATGAACTGTCTTTGACTTCTCGTCTGAAGGGGACAGAAGGGGCGGCACAAATGTGTTGTGTTGTTTTGAAGCCCCTCCAAGGGGACTAGCAGGAGCCAATAAAGGCTGGGCAATAAAAACCAACCAACTGCAAAAGAGGTCCAACAAGCTTCTCACCCAAAGCGTGAGGCGGGGGGCTATTGTTGCGCGGCCTCACCCACATGCAAACAAACTTGCCTGCCGCCGATTGCATCAGCCATTATTTCAGCCAAGGTGAGTACGACTGTGAATAATGGACACTTAATACAGAATGGGCAATACAGGCAGTACTCCCTATGAAGGAAAACCAAAGTCGTTCATATCGAGCCTTAGGGTTATGATCATCTTGGGGTCTCAGCTCGCCTGCACAGAACACGGTCTCACAGACGAGCCGGCAAATCGTACAGCAACCGAAATTGGGGGAGGAGGGAGAAAGAAAAAAAAATCTGCCTTGAAATAGGAGGCCCCAGAGAAGAAGTTAAAATTGTTCTATGATAGCACAACTCCTACAACTGGATTCTACCCTCATGAACCAACTCCCAGGTTCCAGAAGCAAAGGTATGCCGGCATGACGCCAATGTCCCATTTTTCATGTGCTAAATTGGTCTCAATCATTTACATTTTGTTAATCACAGGCAAACAGTACCAGCACAGGTGCAAATGAGGAGTTCTGCTTGTGTGCTTTGTATGCAATAGCCACAAGACTGCTTTACTGAAAGGCTTTAGGAAATCATGAGGGAGGGTATTGGCTCTAGATGAACACACCTCTCAGTCTTTTGAACATATCAACTAAACCCCAACATAGCACAAAGGCCTTCTTTAAACACAGATCCTAAAATAATAATACAGGCTGTTATGATACTGACATATAAACCCCATTACCTACAACCTTAGCATGAAAAACTAGTTCTTCATTATTTTCTCTCTCCTGTATGTGGTCCATCTCATTCACTGAATGTGGGCATTTGACAGTTTCCCTATTTTCATTTTAGATTAATATGCTGTTGCTAAACTGACATTACACCAAAAAACGACTTAGCAGATGACCAAAGGAGGTAGGCCTGGGGAAAGAAGAAATGGTGCATGAAAAGGGAGATCCTCCAACTTCTTTCTGCATTTAAGGCAGCTAATCGAGTTTAAATGTATTCCACAGATCTCTCCACATGCAAATATACTCAAATAACTTGACAAGTTTAAGCAGTAGGGGGTATGAATGTGGCAGACGAATGCAACCCAGTTGACATTGTGGCTTACGCCCATTCTCAGGTAAAAGGTTTCAAGAAAATCGTAATGAAAATTCCTTGTTGGCTTGAAACATTGCACCATACTGCCAAAAGATAACTCACGGAAAACAAGCTAGGGAGAAAAATCTTTAATAAATGCAGAATTTGGTTTAGATGTGAAACGGAACTTATTTAATCATTTGCCAGACAAACTGACGTGTTCTCAAAATGAGGGTTTGTTGTATTAATTACACGGCGGAAATGGCGAGCGGTGCATTGTCAGGAGCGTACGTGCGTCTTGTGTACACACGACGCGCACGCATGTCCGCGTGACCGTTCTTTCGCTCCAGTTTCCCGGCCAGTGCTGTGTAGTGGTCTGACTCTGTGGGCACAAAGGAACCTCAGTCCTGCAGCTGTGGCTGCCCTGGTGCTGTTTACAGAGCGATGTGACCTCCCGGTGAACCTCCCGACACCAAAAAGAGGAGCCTCTTCACGACCCTGCTCAATGGCTCTGCTTCCTCGTAAAACTGCAGCCGAAAGGGAGATTCCTTGCGCACACACCCAGCGCCCCTTCCGTACACCGCCTCCCCACTGGCCTCCCACTAAAGTCATTAGCAAAATAAGCAACTGTCAACCACAAGAGGGGGAGGGGAAGGGGGGGGTGGGTGGAGACTGTGTGTTGCTGTCCAGGTCAAGTTAAAGGGGAAATAAAAACAAAACAAACGGAAAGTTTCTGCGGTCAGGGTGAAGTGGGCTCCTGTAATGACCCGGGTGGCTGTGGGTGTCCCTTCCCCCTACGCCGGTGACATCACAGGAAAGAGATTGCACACAGTGTGTCAATCAGGGCCTTTATGACAGAGCAGTGTACGCTTAGGCTGTGTGTGAGAGAGAGAGAGAGAGAGAGAGAGAGAGAGAGAGAGAGAGAGAGAGAGAGAGAGAGAGAGAGAGAGAGAGAGAGAGAGAGAGAGAGAGAGAGAGAGAGAGAGAGAGAGAGAGAGAGAGAGAGAGAGGAGTGTGTGAGAGTTTTTAAAAAGTACAATAAAACATACATAAAATGAGGATGTTGCGTATAATGTAAAATGCAATGGAATGTACTTTATATAATATTATATAAGCGTTTTTTAGAAACACAAAGCTAATTTTAGATCATGTGTTCTAGGACTACATTTTTAATTGTTTTCTTTACAGATGCATTTAATTGCATATTATTAGAGGTTAGAGATTTCTCATAAAACAAATAGGGAACTCTAAAGATAAATAATCATTTGTTTGGAGAAAAGGTACTACCCAGACTTATTGAATTTAATGTCCATCACAAGATAATTCCATTTTCTTGACATGGAAAGGACAGTTATACGTTCATGCAGTGAAACTGTTCATATTCAATTGACTGCCATTGCTAGATTTAGGACAGATGTTGATGGCAACAGGTTTGGTATGTACAAATGGTTCTCCATGTAGAATGTTTATTGCGCAATGTAAAATAATGGTACAGAAGTACAAAACATATCCTAGTATGAATAATGAACAGACAATCTGGAAATGTGAGTATAAAATAAAGGATTATGACAACTAAAAATAGACAATGAATTACTGGATAAATGAATCAACAGAAATATTAAATGAAGAGGTCAACCTAGCTTTACAAATGATTTAGTAGGACAGAGTAAACATATATCACAGAGAAAAAACAATACAGATCATACTTCATGTGAATAAATTAACTTAGTAGGCTGCCAGAGGGCATTTGAATCTTTAGAAAATAAACCCCATGGACCTTTTTAGGGGCGGGCATATTTCATCTAAAGCAAAGTCACTTGAGGTAAAGTACCATTTGGAAAAGCAGTCTGTGTTGGGATAACTGTCTTGCTATAGATCATGTAAAAATCAAACTTATTTAAATCGTTTAGCATTGTGAACACCTAGCAAATTATTTTTCTGTAATTCTTTTTTCAGTATTGTCAATACTGCAAGCGTGAATATGAGTTATTTCAGGGGGAAATTTAACAGAAAGGTAATTTGGGTACTAGGAGACACTTAATGTACGGTTTTCAAAGGTACAATGACTTCAGACCCCTTCACTTTTGCACACTTTATTGTAGATTTTGTTGGTAGATAGCTCTTGAAAAATGGTTTTATACCCTTGCCCTGATCTATGCCTTGCCACACATTTATTGTGAAGGTCTACAGAGAGTTCTTGGACTTCATGGATTGTTTTTTGTCCTGATATGCAGTGTGAATTGTGGGACTTTAGATACACAGGTGTGTGCCTTTCTAAAGCATGCCCAATCAATTCAATTTGCCAATCCATTTCTAGACACATCTCAAGCTTAATTAAAGCAAACAGGATGCACCTGACCACGATTTGGAGTGCCACAGCAAATGGTCTGAATAATTATGTAAATAAAATATTTCAGTTTTTGATTAATATATTTGCAAATACATTCTAAAAACATGTTTTCACTTTGGCATTATCGGTTATTGAGGTTGGAAAAATTGGCTATTTTATCCATTTAAAATGAAATCGACAATACTATGTCTATAAAAAGTGAAGAGGTCTGAATACCTTCTGAAGCCACTGTAAGCTTAGATAAAAATCAACATTTCTAAATGTATTCACCATATGATGCATGTGTGAAGTATACAACTTTTAAAGATAAGAGAAGTTTCTTTAAAAATAAACATCACCACCAGATTTATTTTTTATTTTTTTATTTTTTACAAAAGACAGTCTTTCATCATTTCGTTTCCCCCTCTACCCTTGAGCTCCCTCAGTGCAAAATGTGGTTATATGAATACGATTTTCCACCACAGTTGTTGCAAAGTTTTATTGGTAAAACATGCTTTCTAGGGTCAGCAATCCTGATGGGATTGGGTGATATACGGATTCGACCATTATTTAATATTTCCTGAGGGCAAAAACTATGATTATCACCATGTGGGTGTATTGCCTCTCTTTCAGTCTTTTTTACTTGAATTATAACTGTTACAGAAGAAAACATTTGAACTTCAGAGGGAAGGTGAAATACTTCCTGAAAAAAATTCTATATCTAATACATGTTCATAAAACAGCCAATCAGCATCAAGACCCTGCAGCTTCCATGCAATTGACAGAAACGCATCACATTATCACATGGAAACTTTACAACCTTGTGGCTGACTGGCTGTCTTATGAACATCCAACAGATACGTGTTTCTATTGTTTCATGTTAACTCTGAATGTAGGATGTTTAGGCAATGCACCACAAGGTAGCAGGGATTGTCATTTTGCAAAAAAAATCTATATCTTTGATAATTATTGAATTAGAGTATATCGCCAAGCCGCAAAACAGAGGATGGTTGCTAATGGCTGACTAACCAAATCAGAAAGACTGCTCCAGATATGCTGACTGCATAAGGACTAAGCTCAGTGGACTATGAAAAAGCATTGGACCATACAGATTCAAGTCTGGATATTCAGGGTTCAGACTTTTACCCTAGGACTAGCAAGGCTGCAAGTTCTTTCCAGTATGAGTTATTAACTATGAATTCTACTTAGTGTCTTTGCAGACTGTCTTATGTCTCTGGAGGAAACATTCCTTTGCTACAATGAATGAATTCTTCGGCAGGACTTGCAGTCAGAAAGAGCAATGATGAGCGCTGATCCAATTTGCCTGATCAACCATGAAATCTTCAATGCTTTCACTGACAGACACGTATTACAGGCATTCTTCACACCAAAACCCGAGAAAGCAGCTTAAGCCATCTGGAGCCTGCAGGACAACTGGCTGACAAGTAAGAGTAACTTAGAGCTGCAAGTCTTCAGAAGTGGTTGTTTCCTCTTGTTAAGTGGAAAAACTGATGGACCTGCATCATTTAAAACATTTCTAGCATGTTTTGTTCTCAACAATTTGGATATCAAGTCTCTTTCTTAGCCTTCGAGTCTGAGATTTTGTCTGCATACATTAAGTTTATAATCTGCAACAGGCATGTCATCACTTAGCTTCTTTACTCCTGTGGTCATAAGGCCCAACTTACTTTTCCACATTACAGTATTGTGGCAAGATGGTTAGCTTAGTGTTCTCTTCCTTTGGAACACATCCTAAGCATTGGACTCGTACCAATAACTACTGCCTCCACCCCCACAATTTCCATCAAGTTATTTCAGAAAACGTCTGTCCTGCCAAATTGTCATACAGAATTCTGACTATGGCTCCTTAAAGGTAAAATTTTCCACAAAAATGTTATCATTATCTGGAGACAGCAAAACCACCAGCAAACACCAAGTTTAATGAGAAAAAGGTTTAAGAGATTGTTTCCGATGATGTAAATGGGAATGCGAATTGCAAAATCAATTACATGATAGATCTGCAAAAATGGGGGATATAAGCTTAGGAGAACAAAGCAAAAGGTATATTGTACTGGTCAAACCACCTTCCACCTTACTCGCCTGCAGGGTCAATTCTTTCTAAAAATCTAATATTCGCAAACCTTTGAAAAGATAGACCCTTCTCCCATTTGGCTCCCTCACTTCAAAACATGCACTGAAACAGCCTCAATATCTAGGCCAGTTCTAGGCTAAAAAAAGGCCCCAAGAGAATCAATACAATAATCAGTCTAGTCACAGCACGGTAGACTAGTGTTTTGTAGTGGGCAATAAACTTTCCTTACCATCACCCCTGAACAGTTGTGACCCACTGTTTACCAGATGGCCCTTGCACTTCTCATTCCTGTGCAGAATTTCTAACGCAGTCTTAATCGTTATGCTATTACTATGCCAATATGCTTAGTATGCTAAAAGTAACTCCTGGTCAGGTCTGTTGAGGAAATATTTTTGTTGCTGTTCCTCTTTGTCCCTTCGAAGTGGGTGAAGTTGAAAAAAGCACTCACAGTCAAACTAAAAATCTTTAGTTTAAAATAAAACACCCTATATGCCAAGTTTAAAATAAAACACCCTATGTGGCAAGTTTAAAATAAAACATGCTGCGCGCCAACAGATTAATCTGGGGAGTCTTTGTGTCCCGTGCAAGAAACTTCAAGAGACCAGAGAATTCCAAAGAAACACTAGGAATTGTTCTAGCCAAATACAGAGCCAAATCTCCACACTATGTCCCTGTCTGCTAACCAAAGTTTCGATGCCAATTAAAAATGTTGTCATTTAGCAGATG
Organism: Conger conger; assembly: GCF_963514075.1. Classification (NCBI taxonomy): domain Eukaryota; kingdom Metazoa; phylum Chordata; class Actinopteri; order Anguilliformes; family Congridae; genus Conger; species Conger conger. Next base: position 49,307,011 of record NC_083763.1, on the reverse strand, counting down.
CTTTATAACTAAAGTGACTTACAAAAGCTATGTGACTCCACATAGCTGTGTGAAGTACTAACCGTCTATTCTCATCTCCCAATAGAGCCAGTTTGAGTCCAGAGGCAACTCATCACCCTGTGGTCCACCCAATCCTCCATTGCAGCCTGCAACCCCACCCCAGGACCACTGCCTTCTGAACCACTTCTGAGCAGATTTAGGTGGACTTGAACATGTTTACGGTTGCATTTTGTTTGTGGCTTTCATTATTATAAAACCACGATTAATTGCCTTGATCAATGAAGCAATAGGCAGAGTCTTTTCAATCCATGCAGCAAAAGAATAAATTATTACACATCCTCAATCAGGCCCAAAATGTTAAAAAAAGCAAAGGTAAACAAACATGACTTGCCTCCATTGTCTGTCCTCTTGAGCGCACCATCTTTGTGGGGACACAGTTCACACCTCTGAAAAGCAGAAGAAAGGAGAGCTGAGACATGCAGCATATACACAGTCTAAGCAACTTTAACACTGGGGCATCCCTGCAGCCAAACATCCTCACACGCAGAGGTCAACATGCTTTGACTGAACATCAGCTGCACTTGTAGTACAAACTCCACAGAAAAATCAACCAATAAACGGCTTGAAATGACTGATCTGGAACCTCTCAAAACAACAATGCAATACAAACCAGAAGGCAATACAATCCCAAAAAGCAGGCAGTAATCTTATTCTGATCTTATTTACAAGGTCCAGCTTTCAGGTCTCATACTGAACTGATCTGACACAGGAAGGGAGATGCAATCTACAGTCTTGATCAGTGCATCACCACCATATGGGCTAGATGGAGTGTGGTGGAAGCAGAAGCAAGGGGAAGGTATTTAGAAACCTTTGAACAGACACAGCAGAGGTACAGAGCAAAAGCCATGCAGGCTTGCTGTTTGAGGAAAATGTGGGTGATGAGGAAGGACCAAAGAAAGCCAGGAATACTCGGGGTCAAATGTACAGCTTGGTTTAGAACTATGAGTGTTTCAGATTTGCAACATGTGATCCAATGTAATTATGCAACTAAATTACAATGAAAAGTGCCTTTATCCACAAGGTAATGAGAGCTTGAATCTCATGGGACCCAGATTCTCCACAGAGCAAGTGATCGTCAAGTTTGTCTGCATTTACATCTGTCAGAATGCCCAAATATAAGCTGCAGTTTCCTAAAATGACAGATCCAGTGCAGATGTGATGAAGAAATGGGGGGAAAACGGATTCATAACATCAGGTCAGACAAGTGTCCAGTCTATGTGACAACACAATTAACTGGTTGCTTTGAGATGGCAACCTTGTCAAACCAAGTTCCCCAAGATCCTGTATAACAAAAAAAAAAAAGTGGCATTGCAAGAGATTGCCATCTCTTTCACAAAAGAATTGCACACACTGCCGAAATAAAGATGAAAATATTCAAGAAGAGGAACATTACTGAAATTACAGAGCCTCTCAAAAACACATGCTAGGACTTTACCTTAGATCAAGCAGACCTATGCCTAATACAAGGCCTCCTCGTTAAGGACTTTTTTTCCCCATCTCTGTTGTCTCTGCCTGCTAAGACAACAGCAATCAAAATAATTTCCAATTCTTGCATGCTTTAACCTGAGATAATTTACAGAGGTTTAACATCAAAGTGCCAAAACTCCTGTCGGTGGAACTACATAAGGAGTGCGCGAATGGACAAGCCACATACCCATGTATTCATAGTTTTTAAACTTTTGGCCAGTCTCTCGTCTTCCTCAGCTTTGTGTTGGGTGCTGGCTCGTCGTCCTCCATCGAGGGCCTGCTGACTGGGCTTTCTTCCCTTCCATCCCTTAAGCTTTAGCATGGAGGGATGGGACAGGGCAGGTGGGACGCACATGGAACACACATGAGGCTTGCTTTTAGTATATGGGATCCCAGCTGCAACTGATCTGCAGGACTTTGGAGCTACAGTTCCGGGAGTGTCCATAGACATGATATCGTCATAGAACAATACTAGGTCCTACACTGTACTTGTTTGAACTTTCCAGCATGCAGCATCGAGACGAGATTTTAGTTATGGCTGAATCCAGCATCGGGCGACCAAAAGAGGAACCAATAGTAGAGGTCCCATGAACTGAAATCCAAAAAAACTCCACACTTGCTGAGGGCAGATGTGACTAAATCCTGTGGAGCACAGGATTTAGCATTGAGTAATTCCCGGTGAAAATGGCTCCTTTTCAATATTGACCTCTCAGATGCTTCAGAGACCCATAATGTGAATTTTAGGGCATTGGGCCATTCCATGTAAACTAAAACGAAGTGCACCGCATCATCTCTTCAATTTCTTTAAATTCAAGTACATTAATTTATTTAATACAATGTACTTGAATGTTTTAGTTTCCTAATAAAAAGATAATTATAGTTTTAAAAGATCTTTCAAAAGACTATTCACAATTTTCTCTTTTTTGGTACAGCATATACCTTTTCAGGGATGGCCAAATTGAATATTCTCATATCTAAAATGACACTAAAAGTATGTTTACTTTTGGAGATACAGTCCCAGATGAATAAAAGTGCATGTTTAGGGCCAAATATCCCCAAAACGAAAGTTGATGCATGTTTTCTGAGGTGAGATAGGATAAAATAAAATATCCCTACATACAAAGATTTATGGTTTTTCTTTACAAAGTTATGGATCTCTAAATATCACATTTTGCGCAATGGCGTGTTTTTCATTGCAACACCGGGAAAACTTCAAATGGCTCTCCTGGGAAAACTACATGGAGTATGAAGCAAACGCACAGAAAAAGATAAAAATCCAAGAGGTGCTGTGATGCAAACTCCTGGAGTTGGCGTGGAATGGCCCTTAAGTGCTAGCCCCCTACATTTTAGAAGGCTCTAGCTCAAAAACAAAGCTCCAAAAAAGATATAAAGATCCAATTTTCAGGATTTCTATTCCTCATCATTAACTACCACCACACAAAAATGAAATACAATGAAGAGATGCTGTGTTGCACTTCATTTGAGTTGATACAGAATGGCCCCATCAACAGGTAAGTAATTTGTGCCACTTGTCACAAAAAGCTTCAAGAAGAACAGCTAAAAACAAATCCCATGAGGAAGTAGCAGAAGATGTAATGTAATGAGGAGCAAGGAGACTGGATACTGGATAGACACAGAATTGACTTCAACAAGTATCTGCCATGGGGGACTGTCCTGTCAGTAAGAAAAAATGAAAAGCGAACCAAAAGACAAAACTAAATTTAAAACACTTTTATCAATCTTTTATGTTAAACTGTTCAGGTAACCCGTCATTTACCCCTAATAGTCTTGTAATAGTACTCTAAAAGTACTATCCCACTTTGTAAATTGGCAAGTGTATGGGACTTTATAGAACATTTTAAAAGCTTTGAGATAATTCGATTAATTTTAATTTGTAATTAATGCAAAGAATTAGGTGAAGGTAATCAAACATGACTCAAGTTGTACAGCAAGTCTTTGTGATTACAATGAGACCAGGATATTATTTTCAACATTTAGCCTACAGTTCTCAATGTATCCAGGCCTGCTCTATAAGCTTCTGTGTAAGGCAATAATTACTTTTATCCATCAGTACCTTGACACAAAATTGACATTGGCCCATTACTATGTATCTATTTAAAGAACTTTTAAATGAAGAATGTAGCGCATACCAATTGGCATTACTCCAACTTTACATTATTGGTGTCAAACATCAGAAAGTGAAAAAATATCAGAAAGTAAAAATTAAAAAGAAGCCATTTACCCTGGAATTTCCAAGAAACCTGGTAGCAATGAAAACACCACAAACAGCACAAGAATTGCACTCAACTGTAATCCTAATCTCCCAACAGTAGCCACATAACAAAATCTGTAAGCCTCTTTGTATGGAAAAAGTCAAATATCTTCCATTATTCTCATTATCAGTATTAAAATCATTAAATGCAATACAATCTTCCTCCTAATCAAACTCCTGGATGCAATTGACAGATTAATGACACAGAAGTGCCCTCATTCAGTCCCAAGTATAGTAGTGCTTAATGTGGTTCTATGGCCGGTAAAGGAACAGCATGATAGGGGAGGCAAGGTAACCACATTTTTTGTACTCAATATTTAAGGCTATCACTTCATGTAAACAAACACAATCCTCATAGTTCTTAGAACCTCAACTGCATTTAATCCTCACCAAACTAAACACATCCAATTGTAGATGCAAATGAATATACACACTCTTACATGTCCCAAAGGTTTGTTGGCAGTTGAGCTTTAATAACTACAACTTTAGGCCAGGGAAATGAAATCTCCACTATAATTGCAAGCTTTTAGAATAGCCTATTCATCTTCAGGTGCTGGTCAGGAAAACCGTGTTTGCCCTAACAGACACAAGCATGTCATTATTCAGTAGTTGTGAGGGAAGAATTACTTCAGACTATCTGGAGTAAAGCCCGCCCATTTTTCCTATCTACTGCCATCACTGACAACAGCAGTTATGTGGTGAGCAAGGGAGAGCCAGACATTTTGAGTTGGAGCCCTCTTCATTTATGGTCAGTTTCATGTCCTGTTTCATTTAAATTAAACAAACAACTCCTTGGTACAGGTAATCAAAGTAGAAGCAAGTACACACCAGACTAAACAGCTTTTCACCATATTGTAATCTACAAAGCCAACAATACAACTGGCTCCAAAATATGATTTTATCCATTTGACTTATCAATAATATCGGTATCAAAACAGTCAATCTTCAACTATCATGGAAAGACTCAAAGCCAAGCGAAGACTGTTCAAGTACTACAATCATGCTCCCAAATCAGCAGTAGAAGTCAAGATGGAGGAAAATCCAAAGCAAGTCTGTGTTAGTGTGTTGGGTTTTTATTCAGAAGCCTCAGTGATCCACAGACTAATAGAGGGTTGACAGAAATCATAGTTCTAATGAGCTACTGATTCCAGTTCTTTCAGCTTGAAGAAATAGCACTTTCTGTTTTTTTATATCGTTTCAATTGCCCCAGAGTACAGAGATATTAAGTATTCATTAGTTTAAACAGATTCATTGTATAAGATTTGTTCACAATTAGAAACAAAAATTGGTTTTATATTTTGCTGTTACTTATTTCCATAGATGCAGAGGTTTAAGGTTGCAGGCACAAGTGGAAGCAGTTCAAGCCGAAGATAAGAATAAACTTTATTTTTTGAAGAATATTCAGATAATACATGTAGATCTGGAGGTATAATGCGGCTGTACAAGCTGCTCAAGTTGGAAGTGAGGTTTCTGGATTTAGACTACAAACCCCAGAAAGCTCCTACAGTAGATTGTAAAGCCAGCTGATCATCAAAAGCATCTAAGTATCGATATTGTAGGCCATTGTACATAAGTGTGCCTCTCTGCAGACCCCCAAAAGGAAAGAGACTGTGTTTACCATGTTGACATAGAGTCAGCAAGCCTTGATGAAAAGACAGTGCTCGTCAATACAGGACCATTGCCCCCATCAGTGTGCTGCCTCTGCGCCATTCTGCCACCTCAGTGGAATGTTCCCATAAATGTTTAGGCGAAATAGTACTGTATAGATTATGGGTTTTCCACAGCGTTTACTGTCTTTAGATAGCTTGTGTTGTGGGAAATAGTTTGGTGTCATTGGTGGTGTTATACACTGATTGGTGAATAAAGATCTTGTAGGAATAAACCACAGGTAATGCAAGTTACCTGTGAGTCAGCATCCGGCTGTAATACAAAGGCTAACCAGGTTTGTTGGACATGCAGAGATGACATCAGCAGGACCACTGTTGTTACCCCCGTTTTTATTTGATGATTTGTTGTTTTTCCTGAAAACCCTGGGTATATAGAGGGAAACGTGGAATGGGTTGAGGAGACTCGCTAGTACGACCTCCTGCGCACCATTCGCGTATAGCCATTAATATTTCACCTTTCCACGTAATTATATTTCTGCATTGCACATTATTGAATAAATTGTACTAATTTGAACTTGCATCCTCTTGACTTACATCACTGCACACTTAGCAGTTTAGAGTCCTAACACATAGACAACCTAGGATATCTGCACCCCGTAGTCACTTGCCTATACACTAGTACCGTCACAAGATACATACTAAGTGTATCATTGTAGGCTATACATGCCACAGGTACGTCCGCGTCTATACAAATAGATAGCGATTTTATAGAGCCACACTACTGGCGGACATTTGCAGTTCCTTTTGTATTACTGTTAGAGCAGAGGAGCAGTTGAACTTATCTTTTGGAGTCAGATAAACGAGAACAAAATTAAATGAACCCTGTTCCAGTAGCATTGGTCAGACTACACGTGTTTCCTTCACCTCTCGGATACTTCCGCCTTTTGGTGTATTTGGGGGGTTTTCCTAAATATACATCCTTCACTGCACATGAGAATGGTCTGGATTAATCGAGACCATACAATAAAATTGATTTCATATAAAACAATCCATATCCCTTTAAGGTATCACATGGGAAGATCAAGAAATGCAGATAGTGATCCAATGGTAGATTCCATAGAGATAGTTCCCTTATACCAGTAGTAGAATAGGATATTTTCAAAACAAAACAGAAAAAAAATAGATGCACAGCTCTGCCTCACAGCAAAAATGTACTGCACCAGCATTGTTAAAAAGATAGGAAACACTTTGCACGGTTGATGGGGACTCTTGGGACTCAAAATACCCTCACAGGCCATCCAATCAAACGTAAAAACCATGGTTCAATTTTCCCAATGAGGAAAAGTTCTCGGAACAGCGCTTCATAATATATGCATTCTTCACAATCAAAGTATGTTTTGGCTGATGCTTTTGCTTGGTAACTTCATTAGGAAGAGAAACATAACACAGCCACTCACATACTTTCAGACAATTCAATTACCACGTGTACAGCTCCAAACAAACCTTCTCATTTTCCCTAACTGAAGTGCTGACCTTTTATGAGGCACAAAAGGTTTGTCCATTGAAAACGTGCAGAATGAGTTGATTTATCAACATCTGAATTTCGATCACAATGAGTTGGGTCTTCATGGGCAAGTTCTTAAGGGAGGAAGAAACTGGGGGGAAACTAATGCTGTTTCATGCAAGTGTCTTTGCCCCAACCCAATATGAACATGTGATTGCGGTGTTGAAGATGCACCATGAGGCCCACTCAACTGCCAAAATGGTCGGCTCAGGATGGGATACACAAGCCTCGACCGTGAAGCAGCTCGTTAACACCCCTGACTGCTGCAGTTCCCAAAATAAACTCTTCAAAAATGAAGGACATTTCCCAGAAGAGCATGCTTGTGTAGCCTCAACACCACTTCATTGTCTGTCGCCAGTTTTAATCTTTATTCAAATCTTGGTAAACAGGAATAAAAACAAACCACATTATCAGCGTTTCAGAGTGAGGTGAACTATCTTCCTGTCAAGCAACCTCAACCCACTTTCTGAATTTGAAAAGTAGCACATAGATGCCACACTGTAAGAACAGAACAATTCCAGCACATTCATACATAGAGCATGATTGAGTCTATCCAAACTACAGAAATGTGTCCGCCTGATTTAGAAAATTAGAAATGAAGGCCCAAATGAAATCTAACCTGAGGGACTGCACATTTGTCTAAAAATGTATTAAAACAAATAGAAGAGGATGAAACTACTGACACCAAGCTTAAACTGTAAGGAAGTGCATCATCCTCTGGGGAAACTTGTCACTGTACCGTAGTCTTCACACCATATATTGGGCTGTATAGGAAATTCAAGCAGAGTGGCACTACTGGAAAGGCTGCATTTATTACTGAATAGTATCGGGTGGAAAAATCTGCTCCTTAACTTCATACTTAGACAGAAATTGCGGAAAAGCTTTCAGCTGCGCTGTATACACTGGTATTGTTTTACAGTGCAAGACAATTGGGTCAAGGTTACAGCCCTTTTCAGAGTGAAAACAGGACCAACTGTTCATTTCCATATCCTCTTTCTATGTAGCAGGTTTCTCCTGTGAGGAGTTTGATTTTGTGTCAGCCAAGAAAGTACTCTTGTGCTAATCCTAAATAAATGGAATTACATTGATTACTGTGTTAAATGCTGATTGTGGGCAAGGGCTCATTTTGTTTCTGAAAGGAAGCTATACTTTTTTTCTCTGCATTTATTTTGCAGTACCAAAGAGTAAGCTCACTAAGGAGGCTCTTCATTTCTTGAGGGATGACTGTAAACTGTGTGAGACTATGGGCCCTTGTGTGACAATATAAAAAAAAAAAAAATTTTCATGTGAGATTGAGGAAGTAGTGTTCTATTGCATTTACAGTCCTGGAACGGAATGCACTGGAACCTCAGAAAACCCTACATGGGACTTTTTGTTGAAAGGAATTGAATTTGCAAGCAAACTGACCAAGAAGAATGCTGCACCTCTAAAAACATACTTCTATTAGCGTGACAAGCCAAATAATATGGCACACCTCTAGAACAGCCAGCATGAATGATGCAGAACTCTTGGGGTAGCAGGTGAAGCACATGTACAGTATTTAGCCATCTAGTTTGCTTCCATAATTTTAAACCACAAATAAAGAAATGTTTTGAATGCTCTTTAAATCAAAATCACAATTATCCAATGTTTTGGATTATGTCTTCTGGAAATAAACTACCCCAAAAACATAATTCAGTGTGCCAAGAGCAAGGCTGCATGCAACGAGAGTTGAAATGTTCCAAAAGAAATACAATCCCCCTTCAACACCTCCACAAAAAAAAAAAAAAAAAGGTCATGGTTGGACTTACCACACGAGCCGCCCGTTCCTGGGATTCACATTTTCGACAAAACCAGGGACCAGTAGGGACTTGGACAATACCATAGCATGCTGCAGAAAGAACAAAATCAGCCTCAAACAGCTTGCATTTCCTCATTAGCTCCATTATCACAACATGCAACACTAGTTTTTGTAGAAAATCTTGTATTATGGTTCACCGCCAAAAATGAATTATATCCCTGCAAATAAATAAAATATGCCAACATGAACACACAGCAGGCCTGTAAAAGAAAGACTAATGCAAATAAATGATACCTAAAATAAGAGCCCAGGCATGATGAAGTACATTATCAGTTATGGGAAGCATAGCAAGTAGCAACGCCACCAAAATAACAATGCATCAGTCATGTTGTACAAAGCTTGAACACAATCGGATTTGTGCACATAATAAGCTGCTCCTGTTACACAGTGAGCTCCATAAGTCTTGGGACAAATAAATTTTTTCTTGATTTGGCTCGGTACTCCACAATTTTATATTCGTAATCAAACACTTCTCATGTGGTTAAACAGTTGGAACATCATTAAGCTGCACGGCCAGGTTACAGTTTACAAAGAAGTACCTAAAAGAGCCTGCAGACTTCTGGAAAAAGGTCTTACTGACAGGACACCTATATTGACTAGCGACGGCCAGAACCAAGTGTGGAGGCTAAAAGGAACTTCCCGCGATCCAAAGCACCCCCCTCATTGGTGAAATATGGCAGTATACACTCAGTGAGCACTTGAATAGGTATTCATTAGATTTATGTTTTAGACTTATTGGTCTTCTGCTGCTGTAGCCTATCCACTTAGAGGTTTCATGCGTTGTGTGTTCAGAGATGCTCTTCTGTATACCACTGTTGTAATGCATGGTTGTTTGTGTTACTGTCACCTTCCTATCAGCTTTGACCAGTCGGGCCCTTCTCCTCTGACCTCTCTCATTAACAACATTGAGCTGGTTGGTGCCTTGCAATGCAGCCAGTCGCCGTTGGTGTGTGTGGGTGTGTGAATGGGTGAATGAGAAGCATCAATTGTACAGCGCTTTGGATAAAGGCGCTATATAAATGCCAACCATTTACCATGTACCGTGTTTTTGCCCGCAGAACTGCTGCTCACTGGATGTTTTTTGTTTTTCGCACAATTATCTGCAAACTCTAGAGACAGTTGTGCATGAAATTTCCAGGAGATCTGCAGTTTCTGAGATAGTCAAACCACCCTGTCTGGTGCCAACAACCATTCCACGGTCAAAGTCACTTCGATCACATATCTTCCCCATTCAGACATTTGGGCTGAACAACAGCTGAACCTTGTGACCATATCTGCATGCTTTTATGCATTTAGTTGCTGCCACATGATTGGCTGATTAAATATTTGCAATAACAAGCTGGTGTGCATGTCTACCGAATACATTTCTCACTGAGCGTATATGGCTGCCACAAGTGATGACTCTTCATTGACAATGTAACTGCTGAGAGCAGCCGCAGAATGAGTTCTGAAGTGTACAGAAGCATCTGATCCAAATGGCAAAAAATCATTGGGTGGTGCTTCATCCCACAAGAAGACAATGAAACCAAACATACACCAGTGCTCTTTCTTCTTAATGATGTTCCAAACAGTGTATTTTGGTAAGCCCATTGTTCAGCCTTTATCTCTGACTGTTTTTTCTCAGGCTCATAATGGTTTTCTTGACTTTCATTGGCACAGCTCTGATCCTCATGTTGACAAATGCCAATAACAGACTCCACAGGCAATCAAAAGCCTAGAATGAAGACTAGATACTGAAAGTTATGTTACACTTGCACTAAGGAAGCAACTGAACATCGTCATCATCAGAAATATCTGTGAAGCCTTTCATCCTAAATATTACAGTGCCCGAAAATGGGGGGACAATGTATAAAAAGTGCAGAAATCTCTACATGGTCAAACAAAAATAAATTTATAAAATAGAAAATCTGTGCTTAAGCAACATTAGAAGAAAAAGAATGGGCCAAATCAAGAAAAAATGTCTTTGTCCAAAGACTTATTCAGCTCACTGTATATTGTTAGTGCAATTCAAATATGAAAAGGTCTGTGATGTGGGGGTGGATTTAACTGACAAACAAACAAAAAACTTTTCATATTTTCATCGTATACACCACACCTCAACCATCATAATGTGTAAGATGTGAAGTGCAGTAGACACATTTTTCAGAAAGGTCTCCTTTCAGAGTAACCAACAAGGCTTTTGATGAAGGATATCTCAGGGCGACTAGAATCCATATTCCCGAAGGTGTACTCAGGCTGTACTCCACTGTATGTATTCATGGTGACAACATCTTTATGACAAGGGTCATAGTACACTAATTTTTTTCCTCCTGTAACTACGGTTTTGTTTCAACTTTTAGATTGCATTACATATTAGGAATTTGGCAGACGATTTTATCCAGAGTGACATACAACAAAGTGCATAAACATACCAATCACTGTGTATTTACATATTTTCAAACATTTGCTTAAGGTCACTGCAAGTGAAAATATGCCTACTATTGAATGACTAATGCAGATATAGGTTTTGATGAACAATGAATATTATAGCATTAGGGGCAGAGAATGATGTCTGATATACACTTATTTGCCATGTTTCAATAAAACATTGGGAGTTTGAGAAATCATAATTTGTTCGCCAGATAGCAATTTGTATGAGTTAGGTGCTGTGGAGTGGATTACATGGTTTCCATGGAGATTCATCACAATGCTGTTGAAATACTGTTTCCTGACAGTATCCTGACAATCTAAAGTAGTTTTCAAACAAATGTTGAAACGAAATGAACATAACGCACGTTAGCTCATAACACTAATGTTCAATATTATACAGCCATGGAATGGAAAATTAAGATGCTTGCTCTCAGAATGTACCAGAAAGCTATATAGGAAACGTTATGGTTGATATTTGTGTTCTGCAACGCTAGTTACCTGGCATTAAGAACCGGATGTCACACGCTAGTGAAGAACAACATTGACAATAGTAAAGCTAGTATAAAATGATAACGTAGCTCCACGTGAAACTTGCTCGCCGCAACCGATAGCGCGAATTCTTATTTGTCAACACTGTAAACCCCAATGATGTAATAAGCAGATAAATACACTGGTTAGAACACCATCCATTATCATCAACTACATAGAAACAATGTTGCAGGCTATGTGATTGCACGGATGTTACGTTCCTGTGATACGGAAAACTGTTATAATAAGTTGCCAAGTAATGTTACCCTAGCCATTTCTCAGAACATGATTTAAAGACATTAAGTTAGCTTGGTGTGTAGCTCGTGAAATGGCAATTTCTTGCTCTTAATCGTTAGCCAACGAGGTGGCTAGCAAGTCAGCTCGCTAAACACATAGCTACCTAGTGAGCTAACTGGGGCCTTGGTTGGATGAGCTATTTTCTAAAAGAACATCCCTCTCAAACACAGGCCGAACAAGACTGAAATTGGTAACGTTAAATGTTAAAACACATAGCTAAAGACTAAATATTGCAGAGATAATCTTCTCTTTTTACCTTGATGAACAGCGACATTACAACCATGCCCGTCACAGTAAACCAGTGGATTTTCAGCCCAGCCTCTCTCATCTGAGCAAACGCAGCAGCCTCCAATCATCTCCTTCATATTATTCGCGAAGTAGTCGTCTTCCACTGGTAGAGACGGCTCGCTGGATACCATCTAAGAGGAAAAGCAAGCATATAAAAAGCTAAGCTGGCGTTACATGCGTTATTGCTTCTTTGTTGTTATTTCCTTTAGGTTCCACTTTGTTGGAAGGCCATGTTGTTTGGTTAGGTTTTACGCTCGCTACTACCACCGTGATATTTCGTTCCACACGCAGCGCGAGCACACTAGGGACAAGTCTCACAGACACTGCACGAGCGCATGCGCCCGCAGTGACAGGGCGAACAAGGAGGGGATAGATTGGCTCAGTACAAGATCTCTTTTCAGGTCAAAAATAACGCCATTTTGGCTCTATGACTTCTCGCGTAGCGAACTAGGCTATTAGGTAGTATATATTTTGGATTGGGGAGGTAAGAACTTTGAGTTTTATATAATGCACTCCTTTCTGGACCATTCAGCTTGCTAGTTGGAATGCTTGTCGAGCGATGCATGGGAAACAGAGGGGCAGTAAAACGCATCATCAGTCTCTTATTCGGGGGAGATTCTGTAATTTTCTGTTTCGTTAAAGAAAAAGCACTCCTGAATATTTATGTTGAAAGTCGTTTGATTGGCACGCCACGCTACAAAATCTCTTTTGAATGTTATCCAGTCTACGCTACATTAGTGATTAGCCGAGATGCATTGAAATAATTGGTTGCATTGAGGTAACATTGTTATAGTAGGTACCGTAGGTGGACTATAAGTTTGTTGGATATATTGTGTGGTTAATTTATTCGTTTCGATGTTTGTATCATTGCCGCATTTTTGCTAGCGTTTTCTGCTAACGTTAACCTTCTCTGATTTACTGATCACTTAATTCAGCTAGACTAGATACATTGTATTTTGCTTTGGAATTTACGCTTGTTAAATGTTTTAGCTATCCTATCCTGCTCGCTACATAGCTGTAAATACTTTGGTAATAACTCGACTGTTTTGCTCTTTGGAGATGGTTTCGATTTAAACGCTCTCCCAATTGCAAATAACTTTCATTTGCTTTTGCTGTGCAACGTCACGTTTTATAGGACTACCAGAACAATTCAAAATTTTCCACACTCTGCAGCGATTCGTTTTAAACGTTTTTGGGTAAATTGTAGGACTAAGGTCAGCGTTGTTTGGATATTTAAAGTCACCGTGGCTTATAGTAATCGTAACATGTGGCAACAAGTAGGCATATTTTACCGATGCTCCTGAAAAATAAACAAACAGATGGACACGTTGCATGTTCCAGTACCTACACCAAACAAGTGTAAGTGTATCATTTGCGCTACCAATTCCTAGTGCAGTCAATTAAGTAGCTGCAAAAACTACTATTGTTTTCATGAGGGAGTGCCTTGGCTGCTTTGGTTATTTGATCTGACTAATTTGCGGATAACGAAACTTTGAAGCTTTATGTACGCCCAAAACTTATCAGAATGCTGTTGTTTGTGGCACAGTGTAAGCATATTATGCATTTACTTCAATATGATCTGGTAACTTTATAATTGTAGGCCTATATGAGTACCCGTATAGGCTTCCGGCCCTACATTTGTAGCCTAATTTTAATGTGTTTCTGATTTCAGCAAAGCCTAATATGAATTCTGCGGGGGGGATTATCAATGACTTAAACTTGCACTTGTTTTCTTCTAGTTGTAGGCCTACAGTGTACAAAAATCAATTTATTTTTGCTAAGACCATGAAGCACTTGCAGATTTGCCCTGTACCTATCAACATTATTTGGGAAGCCACATTTTCTGTCTTCATGTAGTCTATATAGCTACCTTTTTATTGCAAGTGTAATATACATGTACTCTGTCCAATGTTCAGAATGATCCATATGATAGTTACATTAATGGCATTTGGCAGATACTCTTAGTTGATATGGTATCAAATGGAATACACACAGACTGAAATTAGATTTAAAAGTAAACCGCATGCTGCAACTGTCAACAAAAAGTTACACTGTAAAATGTTGTACAATATGCATCTACTCAAAATACATGGCATGCAACCTCACTTTAAGAAAATAAACATGAACACAGAAGGAAATAAAAACTCCCCCCAAAAATGTTGTTTGCCACTTTTCCCTCTTCACTCTCAAAATGTAATAATGACATACTCCTGGACTGCCTGATTGGAGATGCACAGATTAGTTATTATTCTGAACACTTTTGTGGTTGCTTGCATCACCACAGACTGAATAGTTTTGGTTTTCAGAGAAATATAATACGCTTGCCAATTATTTAAGGGGGCATGCAAGCCAATCTGGGAAATGAAGGGTCTATGGGAATAAATGTCAATTATTTGCTTTAATTTTGGAATGCATAAACACAGGGCCCACAATAGGGTGAAGGCGAAATGTGAATTGTGCAGCAGGAAAACCTACTGCATATCAGCGGAACAAAGGGAACTGGATGGGCAGCTGTTGAAGGGAGGCAACCCACTGAAATAGCAAATTATTTTTACAACTTGGACTTGATTAAGTCTGAGTCTCACCACACTTATTGCTGAGAAAGAAAGCTCTGTTTGAGAGGTTAAATTGCCTGTGCTCTTGGCACAATTTAGTGACTATAACTGAATTTCCAAATGACAGTTTTTTGACAGGAGACTAGCAGCATCCTTTGCTGAGCTCTTGTTAACCAGCTACAGGTTCACCTGCTTCTTATGCTCACATAGATTGAACAATGCATGTAATATAGTAATCGCTGATGTAACATTCATGTCTACATTTTCACCTTAATAAAACAACATTTGTTTGCTTTGTGAATCTGTACTAGTCTGTGTGATGTGAAACTCTTTTTACATCTAAAATGTGCAAAACCTTCCAACTGCTCTGGAATAAGGTGTTTTCCAGTGTACCAGGACAAATATTTAGGCAAATTTGTTGCATTTCATGATCCAAGTCTACAACTGGAATTTTTATAAACAAAATAAGTGTTCTTTGTATTTGATGCAGGTATGTTTAAAGCACTATATAAAATACAAATGTAAATTATAAAACATTTCCAAAATCTTTAAATAATGATTTGTATGGTGTAGGACTGAACAATTTCTATGGAGTGTTTTCCCTACATTGGAAATTGAGGACAATTTTCTATTACTGATGGTAAAAATACCTTGTATGAAGTTGTTATTTTTACACTGGAAAGCAGTACAGCATAAAATTGATAATAAGAGGTGATTACTGATCTGCATGGCAGCCACTTTTGTGTTCTTGAGCAGCCAGTTTGAAAGTATGCTGCTCTAATACTAAATGCTGTCATGATTAGTGCTAGCATACAGGAAGAGGAAATGTTGGCTAAATGCATCACATTCTAAATGAAACAGATCCTTGTTTTCAGTAAACATCTGTGGAATCTTAACGGCTTATGTGCAGTTTTACATGAAAACCCTTGCAGACGAAAAGGGATATCTTCACATTCCCAGAATTTAAACTCTCAAGTGGAACTACAGATATATGAATTTCCAGTGAAACAAATGGTATAGAAATATGTTTAAATAAGTTTTCATTTGCATTTCTTTGTGAAATGGCTGAAACCCTGTGCAAGGTTTGTATGGGTGAAATTATGGCATATGAACTATTTTTCAACATATTTGGTAACTCCATTGTCACCAGATTCATTCATAACCTATGGATTTTCAGTCCCTAATTCTGTGGCTATTTTAGCAAGTGGTTATATCACCTCAGCACTACCTCAGAGTCTCTTTGAATGGACACAGTGAACAACTGAATAACTGACCTCTTCACTCTGGAAAATTCATTCTTATCATATACTTTTTCAGTGTTGTATATGAAAAATGCATCTTGTGTTATGGTTGGTGCTTCATGAGTTCTTTGATTTGGGCAGATATGTAGTGTGTTCTGCAAGACAGGATGCATCTGAAAATTAATAATTTATCATTGTGAAGTTCCTCTGTGCAGCACCTCTCAGAGAGTCTGAGCATATAATATTCATACAGTGATGGTCTTTGCAAGCTGCAGGCCATTCATGCAAGTACCGCTGTAAAAAGTGAAGGGTGACTGTTTAATTGCAATGATTAGGTCAGACTTAACATGGCCCTGAATTCATGTATTTGCGAAGGAATTCTTTCTAAATGTGCAGTCCGTGTCACCATCTTTCCCAGCTGCATGTGTTAGACAGGTGGTTGACATTTAATTCAAATCCTACAGCCTGTCACTTCTTGAATGCTTTTTGCAGAGGAAGAAAAGGAAGGAAAGGGAGAGCCTTCCTCCTCCTCAAACTGTGTGCCGTTTCGTGAGAAATGCCCATTGCACTCCAAAAGAAGGGACATGCTAATTCGCTGCTGAAGAGAATGGACCTTGCATCTGCATCAAGTGCAGTCATCCCTGGTCCCACAAACGGCAGAGATTTCAGAGTGCCAGCACAGCACTGTTGAGCTGGAGGGAGAGGCATTTGGGGGAAACAACCAGTAGACAACAGCCTTAGCTTTATTCATGCTATACACATGAGGGTATACCACTGTTGATTATGTGTCTTCCTGTCCGACAAGCTGTCCAAAATAGGCAATACTGCACGGCCTAATCAGAGGTACTGTTTTGTTCTGACGTTAATACACATATAATGTCAGATAATGTATGTATAATGTCCAGTGTACTGAAGGCTTCTGCGGTAGGCAGGATCATGCATAGAAAAACTTGTTGTTTAAAAAAGAAATGGACAGTGATACTTAGTCTGAAAGAAAATGTGAAAGGTGTTTCTGTTATGTAGGCATTTTGTGCCCACAGCCAAGTAAGGGGTTTAGAAACATTTTACACTTTTCTTGCAGAACACCAATAGACCTAATTTACCCTGCCAAGTATAAAAAATGGGTTAAAAATGCTATGTACCAAAGTGTATCATTTCTTTAAACATTTATCTGCTAGTTACATTATAAAATACTGTTTATGGGAAATTGGAAAGTACAATTTCCACATACTTTTACGTAGCTGCAGAGAAAAGAGCCCTTTGCCAAAACCTTTACACATTGGGAGTACTCAAACCAGCATAGTGTAAATCTCATGAAAATGATGTTGGGGGAAATATGGAATCACGTGGTGGTGTATTTTCTAAAGCACAGAACAAGGCTGAACTGTTCTGTTTAGGGAATAGGATATTCAACTGATTTCCTAGAAAACTAGCAGAGTGTATACGTAAAATGCCTAATCCCAAACAACACAGCTTCTAGAACAGATTGGAGAAAATGATGAATTACACCACATAATTGTTGAGGGAAAGGCCTCATAACTGGGTCTGGGCCACATGACTATGATATGATATCTTGACTCAATTTGGTAGTCTGGTTTGAATGTAATTCAAGGACATGCAGCAGGGAACCAGTGGATTATATCACGGTAAGTGTTGTGTGGCCTTACCTAGTCAGTGAAAATGGGAATTTTTTGATTGCTGCATGACTCATGTAAAAAAATAAAAATAATAATAATAATCTGTGGCAAATGCATAAAAGTCATTGTCAAAGTCATTTTCTATGTTTTTTTTAATTTTTTTAAATTATTTTCAGATCAGATTTTCCTGTTGACTTGACCTGAACACACATGCCATAAATAATCTTTTATATATTTGTTTGAATCACACTTTTTCTCTCCAGGCACAGAGCACTCAAATATTGTGCCTGTGGGACCCTTACTGCGAAGCAGTTTTATTCTGGTAAGAAACCAGGCTTCCACGCTCATCACACACTCCTCTGGAGCACTTATTCATCTGCCCCCTTCATATGTCAGAGGTTCACTGCGAGCACCCACATTACCTCATTGAACTTTAAATCAAATGCACTTAATGGGCAATATGAGCAATATATAAGCAGCAAAGCATACCTCATGAAAGAAAGAAAAAAGGTTGGAATGGCCATTAAAGCATACACTTTTAAATATACGTTTTTATCACTGGACATTTGCTCGGGATATAAACTACTGGCACTCTAGATGTACATGTGTTGTGTTGGGATTCTTGTGCAGTGTGTTGCAATTGTCCATTTTAGCCTTCACCCCAGCCTATTTTAGTCCACCCTATTTTAATTTGTTTAATGTTTATGCATTTGCAGTTCATCGACAGCCAGAGTGACAGCAAGATTAAACCCCACTGCAGTGCCTTTTATCTTAAGTAAGCGCGTGTTACATTATTTAAATCAATTCTTATCAACTACAAAGCAATTTGTAGTGTTTTTAAGAAATGCTAAATCAATACTTCCTTAATTATATAATTTAATGTTAAGGACAAAGCACATTATAGTTACAAACTGATAATGCAGAATTTTAACAGGTAAGCATGAAGACACAACAGCTACTGGTTAGAACTCAACAGGCTGGAGACCCACTGACACCATGTTTTCTGTTATATTTGAGAAGGATGCATTGTGCTGTACATCTTGCTTGTGGCACTAGATTAGCAACATGACTGATTTTGTTTGAGAAAGGGAGATGCAAAATTGAACTCTAGTTAATCATAAATGGCTAATCTGGTAGAGCGACTATTGTTTTGAATAATAACAAACATCAAATTGTATTATTGAGGGCTAATTAGTGGGGTTGGCCACAGTGTCGGTTCTTTTACTGGAAAAATCCTGGTGCCTTTCAGCCTTTTGATGAAAAAGCTTACTGTGGTCAAGCTGCACGTAAAGGATAAAGATGTTTTGTTTCTGCAATAGCTAAAACTTTGTGGTCTTGTTTGGAATTGTGCTGTTTTAGATAAACATGTTAAATATATCTCTGAGATTACTCGTATGAACTACGTAGGCAGAACTACTACATGAATCAACAAACTGTTTTTGTTTATTTGAACATTTATGTTGTATAGGCTAGGGAACGATGCACAGATTATCGCACTTAATTTGTAAACATTTTTAAGTGTAAAAAAACGTAACAAATATATTTCGGATACATTCTAGACGTTGTTGTAAGATTTATAAGTCAGCTTTTATTTGTCATTATGTATTTATTTGAGATTGCTATAATTTCGAAATGTCAGTTAATGTGTAAGGAATACCTGAACATTACAATATGACATAGGCTATTAAACCACTTTTGCACCGGTAGTGTAGCCACAGATTAAAACACCCCTGGTGCTTTCTGGTGCGACCGCACGTTTCGTACTGCCCCTCCCAAAAAAATAAAAACAAGGATTTCCCCAGTCGGCATGCTTAGAAGTTGCGTTCAGCACACACACACACACACACACGCCCGCATGATAGACCAGTCTAAGAATATCAAAGGTGAAATCACACACATTACATCACAGCACATAAATTGAAAGATTCAGAGTACTCGATTGTTACATTACATTAGGCTACAGTTATTTAGCTGACGACTTACAGATTGTGGCTGGTAATTTGAATACCCTAGCAATACAATTACATTTACAGAACAATTACTATAGTGTAAAACCATGCATCCCTCTAGAAAATTAGGAAGGTAGTTAAATGGTTTTACTGCCCCAGAATCCAGTAATAATTGATTGGCTTGTTTCTATTTTTTTTAAAGAGTAGTTCAAGTAACTTTGTGGAATCCAAAATCCAAAAAAGTGGCAGGAAATACGTTTCAGTGAGCTAAATGTATAACTTAACCTAACACTTTTAGGTTTCCTCTTGATTAAAAAAATATATACACATGCCGCGACTACAGGACAAGTTGAAACGGCTCTGGGGCACATTGAAACAGCGTTTGACATGTCGGAAAACGGACTGGAGAAATGCCTTGTTTTAATAGAAGTCAAAGGTTTTTTTTTTTGTTTTTTTATTATTCTTTTTTTTTTTTAATCTGTATAATTGTCCTGTTTAAAGGGTCTATATTCTGTTTACCAACCACATATTACAACATTAAACTGTTATGAATATCTCAGAAGAAATGGGCAAAATAAAACCGAATAAGTGCATGTAAATACAGAATATACCATGTTACATTAAAAGTTATTGTAGCTAATGCATTTATAATAGGCGGGGGCATGTTAGAACTCAGCGTTCCAACTTTCTACTAGTTGTACTGCTATAAACCCATCATTCTTCCACAAATGCAACAACGCAAAATACCCGTATTTCAACATGCCCTGTGTTAGTTTGTGCCCAGGTCTACCCTACATACCTGGGGGTCTTTCTGGTCTGTCATGTAGGCTCATTTATGCTAGGCCTAGGTCTACTCATACTGTGTAAGTGTGTAGGCTCGGCCATTACAATTTTTGTCGCATTAAAAGAGCAGCTGGACTTTCCAGATTAGCAGGGACAACTGTAGGACAAAGCCAATCTGTATACATTCACATTAAAGATCAGCCAATCGGTTCTCAAATTTAAATAAATTGTGGGCTGTTCAATCGTACCAAAGTACGACTTGTCCCTATACTTAGGCCCACATGATTTTTCAGCAAATGTCACTTTTGTTTTCCTTCATAATATTGAGTAAAATACCCCAATAAACCAATGTAGGTTAAATTAGTAAGAAACTAAAGAAAAAAACTAATGATTTAACTCACTTAACCTGCTTATGATGCGCTTAAATACCAGCCAGGAACCAATCTCATCAAATCGACTACGCACTGTGAAAAATCAAATGATGTGCGTTGTCAATAAAGTTTTCGACCCATTTTCCAAAACGCAACATCACTTCAACTCTAGCAGTGGTATTTAAGATGAATGTGGCGAGCTTACATTTTCGGTCCAACTCGGTCAATTTTACAGGAGTAACATTGTCTGTAGTGAGACATTTGATTGGAATATATTACGGTTGCGCATTCGTATACTATGTACCATACTCTGTACGTGGTGTGGTCCCTTAATTGGGCTATCGTCTCCACTTATAACGGTTACTTTTCTATGTTTTATTGTTGACCTGTATGTCTTGCAGTCCTATATTAGAGTACCTATAGATACATGTGCTTAGTGATGGTGAACGTAAGGCTTTCGTTTCTTTAGACATATATGTAAATGGGGCAAATAGGGAAACACTTTTGTTTAAGGGTGTGCTTTTGCATTTTCTGTACACATGTTGCAAATGTCAGCAAATCAACGGCTGATATAGAAGAGTTGTTTTTAGATGGCATGTACATCGTTTGACATCCTCACCATTATATATAGCAATAGCCTACGCGATTTAAAACGTAGCATAATTATATTTTCACTTTGATGAAGTCAGGCTATAAGAAATAGCCGAACGAGGAATAGCCCAACGTGGAGGCTTTTTTACGGGGGGGGGGGGGGGGTGACTGTGATTTTTGTACAGCTCAATGATAGATTATACTAGAATTCTCTAGTTATTTAGACATCTGGTACAATATTACATAATGTGTGAGTTTGACCGTTACAACCGACCCCACTACTGGGGTGAGTTGTAACACTAGATTGGATGTAACGGGAACAGAACAATCAGACCCACATTATGAAATTTACACAACAATTTCAACAAAAAATAGTAAAGAACATTATTTTCAATAAAATCAAATTGACAATAAAGACTTTTATTCTTAAATATGAAATATAAAATGGCCAATTTCTATCATCAACATTAAAAAATTGTAAAGACCGTTTTACAAATATAAATGCAACATCATTTATAAAATACATTTTAGTCTTTAAATGTAAAACATCTTTATTTCTAAAAATCTGTTTCTAGACCAATATCCCATAACTTGACATGTTACAACCATCCTAAACCGGAATCCCGAAATTTGGCATATGGTTTTGAAGCTAGCATAAAGATGAGATGAGATTTAGTTATTCATTTTGTTCCTCAAAATCATTTTTTTGTTGTTGTTTAAAACACCCAAGATTTCACATATAGTCATCCAACAAACTGCTTTGAGCTCAAAAGGGGAATATGGGCCTGAGCATACTACCACAACTCGTCCCCAGTCTCCCCTAGCCAAAAACGGGTTTTATTGATATATTAATTTTCCTTATTCCTGGTAAAAAGTTTATGCGTTTTTCTGCTTATCCAAAAACAAGCTCAACTTATACATAGCAGATCGAATGACCAAGTGGTGTTACAATTTTCTTTATTTTAAAATCATAATATCTGACAGACGTCTACATTAAATCACCCCACTCACTTTTATAATAATCCTATTCTAATAATGTTTCCTCAATCCTTGTAGGACTGTTTCATGCTGTGCATAAATCTTCTAATAACCTGTACGAGGAGAGGTTAAAGAGGAAAGCCTGGGCACAATTGCAGTTTACGCAAAGGATTGTGGGTAACACGACGGTCTACAAAAATACGGAGAAACAACAGGACAAGGTGAAAGGTTATTCAGCCCCACCCCCAAGCCTGCACACACTCGTATTTGAGATTGCATAATACATATTAAGTACCTAACACAGGACTGCGTATTCTTGCGTTGGTGCTCGGCTTATGAAGAAAGGTATCGCACTAATAGTTGGTTCGTGCTGTTAGATTTACACTAACTGATTATAGATGGGCCTCTGTGCCTTGGTGAGATCTCACTTTTGTATTCCTGAAACTAACACCGATGTTCTTCACTTTTAGGTTGCTTTGGATTAGAGCGTCTGCAAAGTGATTGCAATGTGATATTTTAATGTGATGGTAACTGGAGATGATGGACGAACTGCAGTATGCTTAAAAACAAAATTACATGCAAAATGTGTAACGTTGGTTCGGGAAAAGTCTATAGGCTACTTAAGACAAAATGTTAACATTCCACTATTCCTATAGCGCCATAAAGTCGGATGCATCGCAGCTTATATGTTAAATAAATCAGAACTGTAAACGGTTATTTGACAATAAGCTTATAGTCTTTTAAATTGACACAATAAGAATTGTTTTTATAACGGAGTTTCCTCTAAATCCGCATGCGTGTAACTCAAGTTATACATTTCCCTAATTACGCTTTTTAGAGTAAAGCAGGCACAAACCTAAGAGGGGCTGAGTCCAGTTTCACATTTGACCAAGTAAGAGAAAAAAGTATTCGATTACGCTTCAGATCAAGGTAGCCTAATGAAGTCTACACCAATTCCCTTGGATATAAACTATGCTAAATACAGTAAATGTGTGTGTCTCGGCAAATACTTATGACCTAAGTCAAAGCTAAGCAAACAAATACGATTTACGGATATCCATTTTCGATTCAGATTCTCTACAAGAACACTGGTCATGGGCAAGCAATTAAACGGTGAAAATATATAATTTTGCAACAGTTGGAAATGATTACGCTAAGTAAGGAAAACTACAAAATGTTGCCCTTTGTTCTGCCATTGTTTTCCAAGAAAAGTGTGGACAAAACTAAGTCTTACCTTACACTCGGCTTAATATGGAATCTTCTCCATCAAACTTTGCGCTCACGGTCTTCGAGAAAAGTAAATTCCTATCTATATGATAAATGTGTGCCCAGGAACATTTGTTTTGCCATCTCAAGTATTTCTCCTCTATGTTTGAGAATCCGAGCACGTTGTTGCAAGTATGCGGACCCCCGCTTAGTGAATCGGTCACGTTTGCACCCTCCAAGCACATCCTAATTTCCCTGGAAGAAATCACTGTGGTGAAGGCTCGCACTTTGAAGGAACCCGCGAAGAATGCCGTCACTAGAAATAACTTTTTCTTCTGTATTTTACGTGTTATGAAAACTATGAAACTGTATGATAAATGGGATAGAAGGGGAAAACTTAAGATTCTTGGATTTTATAAGCAATATAGACTATAATTATAGTACTTTTACGAGTAGCCTATTGCACGAATCAAACCAAATGGGGGAAAAAATAATTCACGTTGGCGCAGATAATCTTTTAAGAGCAACACGCATATCTGATCAACGCATGTAAATGAGCGGAACTCGATTCGCGTTTATTCTTGTGTTTAGTTCACAGCACTATATCCCACTTCTCATTCCATTCAACGTCTAGATATTTAAAGTACTACAAAACAGTTTACAATAACTTCATACCATGCATTTTATGTACATATGTTCCAACCAAACACGATTTATATTTGAACACGAAAAACCCGTTAAATGTCTAGGTCAATGAGCGAAAAAAGGCGGAAATTGCAGGGAAGTATACGATCTAATCCATGAATAACAAGAATTAGCCTTGCTTTGTGTGCCTACAGTAACAATACACTATCTATAAAATTTGTTCTACACCATTACGAAAGTTATTTAAACCAGCAATGTATAATTGTTATGTGATTTCAGATGATTTGTGATTTTTTATTTTATACGGTCTACCACATCAACTGTTATATAAGGCTACTGACAAAGATTTGGGGACCCTCTACACAGCCATAGGCCTCTGTACGAATGTCAATTCCGCCATATGGCTTGGAACTACCGGGTTTTTGTGAAGAGCATCTCCAAGATAAGAGCCCTATTCACTCATTTCACAAATGTAACGAAGGCACGACGAATTGTTGAGTCTCTTGAATCTTTGCCGAAGCTTGTTAACTGTTTACAGTTCTGTATAGGTCAATGGTCATAAAAAGGTCCATGTCACTGTATTACTGGTAGGGTGAATGCATTGAATGCAATTTCTACTGTAGGGTTAACGGGGAGCCGAACTGGTTTAGGTAACGATGTGATGACATAGGCAGGCTTGTCACAGAAAACTACTTTAAGACCTCTTAAGTTAACAATATGTCAAACTCCAGGATTCATGTAATACAAATGTAATGTCACAGGAGCATAGTAGTACTTGTATCGGCATAAATAACTGAGAGCACGTTGTGCTGCTTAACACCTTATTGTTACTTTATATCATCTGAGCGTCCTCCACAAACTCCTAATCACCTGTCTTACTGTTACTTCAAACTAGGGAACATCACAATTAGTATAACCAAATGCATAATGTAACACATAAGCTATAATAGGCTACATATAATATTACATGTTTAAATAAGGACTAATTTTACTAATAACTAATGTTCACTAACTTTTAAATAGCAAACTATTACTATAGACGTATAGAAACGTACTCATATTTTCATTGGCCTATAGATGGTGAAATGCATTGTTAGAAAATAATGTTTTGCAGGCCTACCTATAGGGGTACAATGGCTTGTCACTGGGCCAGTACCCTCAAAGGTACGCACATTATACCTTAATACTTTATATTACTATTATAAGGTACAAATATTCCCAGTGAGGGAAAATGAACAGGAATTGTAACTTGAATAAAAACAACGGACCCCTACCGTACCACTTTTTCTGACAGTGTGATTTTATACACGTTTACAACACTGATAATATAGATAATGGAAAATAGCTTGGAAAAAATGTGCTTCTCTAAAGGCTGGATTATGTGAAATTAGGATAAATCATATAACATACAGAAGTTGCATCTAGAGCTTTGTTTTTGAGCACTAACGTCACAAGCACCTCATTGTGCTCACTTCTAGGTAGGCTGAGCTTTGGGCTTTGCAACAGACAATTCATATTTGCAAATGAACAAATAAATTAAAAGTGTAAAGGGAGATATATAGAAGTGAACGTTTCTTATTCAAGCAGTCTACATATGATAATTATTCAATAGCGTTTACAGAGATGTTAGTCTGATGCGTCTAGATAGGCTATATAAAAGGCAAACTTTAACATTCTCCTTCTAGCATGAATAAACCTAGTTTTATTATATAGAGAATATATATACGTGCTAATATATGTTTTAAAATACACAAAAAGTATTTCTATGCGCGATTGTTAAAATGTAGTGTTATTACTTGTTAGGATTGCGCAATGTGAATTCATTCTATCTAGGGCTTGATCATGAGCGAGCAACCACAGCCAAGACGAACGATAAAATCCAGTTGTTTGATCGGAGTGATCATGGGATAACACTACTAGGTTTATCAAATCAAAAGGACTTCCGTGGGTGAGACAGCAAGAAGGAAATGGTCCGAAACAATAATGAACAATAAAAACATATAAGCTTTTTTTTTTTAATAGGCCTATGGCAAGCGTACATCTTATCCAAGCGCCAACACACACACACACACACACACACACACACACACACACACACACACACACACATTAAACTTGATCCTGTTCGAGTTGTTTAAAATATAAGGCATGTATTTCTATGGGAGGAACAAACCCAGACGAAAGATAGGCTATTTTGCATTTCTGTGTATAGCAGATAATCTTTTAAAAAGTTGCCATGTCATAATCCACACTGAAAGCTATGAGCTATTGATCGCATTCCCTTGAGTGTGGCCTACAAATCTATCTAAAGCAGCTATCATATATCTGCGGAGGGCCCCACGACACTTTTTTTTCTCTATTCAGTGCTATCTCAGCGGTCTCCAGCAAGTCAGAGAAGAAAAGCAGCGCCGGTGTGCAAAACGCATCATCACATATCCACTTTTTGTATTAAAACGCGACATAAATATCAAGATTTTTGAACCCAAAACGGTGACTTCATGAATAATATATGTTGATATTTAACCACAGTATTGTTATTCCGAAAGCAATAAACAATAGTTTTTATTTAATGAGCAATTTCATCAGACAATATGGCACAGCGTGAAGTTTTTGCCTTTTCAAAATACGAATAGAAAAAAAACCATCCAGTTTAGAAGCATCGTAAACGTATATTTTACCACTGGTTTTTTTGTGGGTTTTTTTTAGCTCCCTAAACCAAATAATTAAACAATATAGTAGTTTATTTTATGTGGAGAGCAATCTTGAATGATTATAAGGCAGAGCGTGACGTGTTCCTTTCTCACTGCCATGCATTTACAACGACAGCATTAGCCTATATATAAAATACGAAGCGCCCAACCCCCCCCCCCCCGCTCACATGCACACACGCGCGCGCACACACACACACACAAATAACCTATACAGCGCACATTTAAGTATATCCGTTCTGTCAGTCCAACAGCAAACAGATTGGAAACTATGTAAATTTATCGTGTTTCAAACGCGCGCGCGCGCGCGCACACACACGCAGGACAGACACGCGGATTTATGGACTATCTAAATATAATTAGCTGCTTTCCTCACGCCGTATAAGGATACGGAACGTAGCCAACAATAAAATCAAGACTATTTTGTTTTCTGAGATAAGGATTGAACATGGATTAGTATTAGCCCCGAGCATGTGTATCATCAGAAATAACGCGTGATCGTAGGCCAAGGCACGTCTTAAGTGAATATTAGGGAAGACAATAACAAAAGTATGAACAAAAAAAGGACATAACAGGAAACGGTAGCCTATACGTCCTGACATCAACAAGACTAACCATTGTGTGGATATGAGGCTTCATTAATTTTCTTCTCGCAGTACTATGGTCATATTTTCGCATCACATTAGAAGGTATTACGCTACCATTGTAGCGTATACGGAATTTGAGTACAATATAATGCAAAAACCTGTATGGCGACGTTGTATCCTACTCTATATACTCTAGTACTATACACTGGATGTATCCTATACGAGCAGACAGAGCGTGATTTCCCCCCTGGAATTCTTTAAACAGCGTAGACCTACACCCACAGACAGAGACACGCACGCACGAACAGACATGCTTGAAACAAACATGAAACATTAGGCAAGTGTCGATTTTCGTTAACAGTACATAGTTATATGCACAGTTAATTGTGCATGTTTAACACAACTAATCTTAGTTTAAATGGAATCTTCTTTTTGTCAAAATATATGACAAGTACTAATAAGAATATTTCACTACCACACACAGTGATTCTGTATATAAGGCGAATTGGTGAAGACATATACCCATACCGCAGTTGTTACTTTTGATCCAATCTAATGATAGCCTGTGAACTGCAATAAAGACATGCATATATAAATGCACACGCACACTCACACCACACACACGCACGGACACACACGTTTTTAAGGACGGGGCCTTAAAACAAAATTAAACCGCTGAACTTCTGACCTGTTCTGTTATAATCAGATGAATTGCAAAATGCATCGACGAACAACAGCTCGGAAAGACAGAATATGCTACTCTTTTGGTGTTTTGGAGACAGGCCTACTTTTCGTAGGTGTAATAGTTGTATAAGACATTGTTCAATACAAGGTACATAAAATAGCTTGTGTCAAACTAAATGGGCTGTTTCAGAACTAAAATGTGTATGCCTACGATGAACAGATTAACAGGCGTTTGATTTTACACAACTCTTTGTTGAAATAACAATATTGAAATATCAACATTTCGTAGCTGCATTATTTACTTTAAGAATAGAGGTGGGAGTACAAGAGTATGTTAATTGTGTGGGGAGGGTTGGGGGGTGGGCGGGGGGGGGGGGGGGGGGTGGGCGGTGGAATATCAATTTTTATTGCATCACCTGTCAGTGGCGTCCAATCAGCGCCGGTTTGGGGGCATTAATTGATGAAGGTGTCTCCAGCCTTGCTCACTTCCTTCTGTCATTTTATTTGTTGCTAAACCAGCAGCGGGAATAGCAGCTGCATTTTGGCTCTTATTCTCCCTCTCGCTCACTCACTCTCTCTCCCCCTCTCTCTCTCTCTCTGTCTGTCTCTCTCGTTTTCTCTCCCTTCTCTCTCTGTATCGCTCTCACTCTGGCTGAGCAGTTCACCTTCTTCCTCCTCTCTGGGCAAATGGAGAGGGAAACGAAAGACCACAGGTACAAGAACACAGGCAGACAGCAGCCTGCCTGTGTGCATCATATACATTTCATCAGTAATGCTGGGTCCAGGGCAATGGATTAATTGTTTATGCATTTTTATTATTTTTGCAAAGTTTTATACTTACTGACGCAGCGTGGACACTGTGACTGTTATCTGCTTTGGCAACAGAATGCCTTGAAATAAAGAACTGTTTGCTGGGGACATTCATCGCGCCAGATGTGGGGATTAATACAATAGACAAAATGGGAGATTTGGAGTTTGGTTATGAAGAAATGGAGGGTGTGAAACTCGGGTACCTGGTTATTAAGGGCAAGCAAATGTTTGCCCTTTCTCAAGTCTTCACCGACCTCTTGAAAAATATTCCAAGGACTACCGTGCATAAAAGAATGGACCACCTCAACGTGAAGAAGCATCACTGTGATCTGGAGGAATTGCGAAAACTGAAAGCAATAAACTCTATAGCTTTCCATGCGGCTAAATGTACTCTGATTTCAAGGGAAGACGTGGAAGCTTTGTATATTTCTTGCAAAACGGAGCGTGTGCTTAAATCCAAAAAAAGAAACAAGAGTTCACAAGAGGATACCTGTGACGACCAGATCAATCGAGAACCCCACGATGGTTTCTGGAAAGAAAAAGTTTGGCTAAGTTTGCACGGGGTTCCTCAGACTTTCTCATTTAAAAACAGACCTGGAAGACAAGGGGCTACCTCACCCCATGCTTCCAATCTACCTCAAATTTACAGTAAATTCGCGTGCCGCGGCTATCAAGCAGTCACAAAGTCGGAAAGCAAATCCCCAAAAAACTATGAAACTTCTCAGATTCCCAGCAATTGTGTAGCATTTCATTCAAATAATTCGTTTATTCGGAATGTTGTATGCACCCGACAACCCATACTCTGTCATTCCGCCATTGCGGCACAGTCTAGGCGCTCAAGCACTACCGACCTAATTTATAAAGGGAAAGGAGAGCACGAGGACACTGGCAGACAATTTTGGAGCACAGGCAGACGCAGTCATCAGGTTTTATTTGTCCCGAAATGCTGCAAGTCAAAAGTATCCAACGGTTCTTTAAACAAATTTTACCTCCAGCATGAGTTATACCTCGACCACCAACACATCGGGAATTTCCAGGAGAGCTGCAGCAGCGACACAGAGTCAAGTTCTTACTCCGAACGAGTCGATGATTCGGATTTTGGTTCAAGTTTGTCTACTACCAGTAACTCCGCAACCTCCGATGAGGAAGATGACTCTATGTCAGAATCGTCAGATGTCAGCTCAGATGAGGAGAGTTCTTCTCAATCTGACTCAAGTTCTGTTGCGAGCCAAGTTTCGTTACAGAGCATTCGAATGAGGCGTACCAGTTTTTCAGCTCTCAGCAATAAAGCGCCTCCTCTACAGCAAGCGTCTTTTCACTGTAGTCTCCAACACAGCACAACAAATCAAAGCGGAACAACAGAGTTGGATTACGGCATTTCGAACAGGAAACTCACGAAAGCTGACTTTATTCACACAACCTCTGTGAACAAACACGAGGATAGTACTGTATCAAAGCAGCGGAAGACATGCCCGCTTCTTGGAAGTTGCTTTACGGAAACCAGGAAAGAAAGGTTTTCTAGGACATTGTCACACATTGAAAATGAAATTCCAAATGATCCAAAGAGGACTGACCCCGCAATTAACAGTGTTATTGAAACAGGGTCTTCACCTAGTTCAAAGGGAAACAAAGAGTTTCCTCTACAAAGGGTATCAGGACGGGCAAACAAATGCCCCCAAGCCTTGATCTCATACTGTGCCAGAGACAAAGAAACAATAGTTTCTCAGTTCACCGACAACAATCCTTCATTTGACGTACATTTCAAGAAAGAACCGAAAATTAGCCATTGCCTTCACATACCCCCACCTTCTAACATTATCAAGACAGAAGTAGAGGAGCCCAGCACACCCGCCGATGTTCACGACGAGAACAGATTACTAAAGACATCGCCAACTCTGCTCCAGAACGTTAAAATTAAAGTAGAGGAAATATCCGACGAGTATGAATATTCTTGTCAGGGTAATGAACTTGTATGGAAATACCAATGCAACCAGCCAGACATCACCAGTGGTCAATATCCGAGTGGCGAGGATAAACCAGTACATAATGTAAACAATGCTAATAAAGCCACTGAGTGCGCCGGAGACCTTACCACTTCCCAAAAGTCTCCCTCAATACACCCGGAATCTCAAAGCACTTTAAGTACCCCTTATCCAGAGGACGGGGAGTACAAAAACGGTGCAAGGGTAAGGAAAAACTATAGGACTTTGGTACTGGGGAAACACTCTGGAATTCCGACGACCCAACTGAAATTAAATGGTAAAGTTTACAGGACCCCACGATCTACAGGTAAACCCGAGAATGATGAAGGATCACCAGAGGATTTTACAGGCGGGAGTAAACGCAAACGTGCAGCAAGCAATGTAGCAGCTGTGAGAAGGCCTTTCAACTTCATGGCAAATTTTCCGTCTCCGCCGTCACTAATTATTGGCAGTGATGGGGATTTGAGCCCCGCTTATTCCCTAAACTCTATGAAGGATAACCAGCCTCACCGGTCTCATCCTGTGTGGAAGTGGCAGCTTGGTAGTTCTGCTGTACCCCTCCCACCAAGTCACAAATTTCGGAAATTTTAGCGCAGGAAATATCTTTACGACATATTTTGGTGATTTATACCAAAAACTAAAAAAAGAAAGTCTTAAAATTGAGCGACAAGCACTGATTACATTTTCCTGGATAAACAGTCCACATGCTTATGGAACTCCTGCAACTACAATTGGAACACTTTCAAGACTTACAGGTCCGATTAATCGCCTAACGAGTACCTCAAGGATTTATACTGAAACGTACACAAAACAGGTTGACACGATGGAATCCATTCGCGTAGAATGGTTTTTCAAATGTGTTGTAGTTCTCCCCATTTACTACAGGCCTACTGGATTGTACCATTGTTGAATCAAGTGTATTATTCACTCGTATTGATTCCCCGAGGCAAACTCTTTTGCAAGATTTCTGCTGCACTGTTGTGAGATTTTTATTTTTGTTTAAAAATGTGCTCAATGACTGAAAGTAATTGGATTTTATTTACGATTTTTTCCATCTTTCTTGGGATACCAATTGCAACCTTGCTGTAGTTTTCCCCTGACAGTGCTGTCAACAGGAACGTTTTTTACGTTTTATATTTATTTCTTATTGCGTGCATGCTTTCTTAGAATGGTTGGCCTCGGTTTTTCTATGAATGGTTGAATTTGTTTTTTATTTCATTATTTTATTTTTGCAGGGGGAATTGTAGCTTACTCTTTTGTGATTGTGCTCACACACAAATATACAACCCTTACTGTTAGGCCGACCACAGATGGCCTTAATTACTGACAATCAGGAGGAGCTGTTCGGATTTGCACGAAGACGACAAACAACAAACACCAAATCTATCTTGCTAGCACATTCATGGACAAATTGCAGAACACTGAACAAAAGCACAAATCTCGTGCATTGCACTTTTAAATAATACAGAGGCCTGGTAGACCGTAAAGAACAGATGTTGTTTGAGAAGTAGCCTACGGACGAAAAGGAAAACAAAAATAGCATGTTTCAAATTAAAAGCTTAATCAAAGGTTTGGATGTCCAATAGTTGGCAGTAGTAAATTGAAATTTCTGCAAACATGAATGTATGTTTATTTCTCGCGAAACTACTTCAGTAAATAATATTCAAATTAGTTTTCCTAGATTTTAACAACAATAACAGGCCACCAAGAAATAGGCCTATCAACAGCTTGTGAACTACGAACTCTTTTATCTTTGCGTATGCATTTAAACGAACGTTGTGTGCATAGCCTACCAATGATAACATTACAGGCACAAAAGTTTTTTTGTAAGGTGCCCAAGGCTTAACCCAAAATGTCCAAGAAGTCAGTATATTGCAATATATAAAGAACGTCCAATTTGTAAGAATTATGTTCTTGGTTTATCCAGGCCCGAAAGCTGAAGTGAAAGACGTGCCAGGGGTTGCACCTTACTTTCTTTGCCAAAATTAGATAAAACTAGCACTATTTTATTGTAGGCCCACAAACTAAATTTAGGCTTACTGGTGACGTTATACAGACAAAACGTGTGTTTTTCCCACGGCCAAAATGTGGGAGTGGGAGCCTTCTTAAGTCAATAAGCTTATGTTTTAAAACGCTTATAATCATGCTTTCATAAAATCCAACATTCACTCTGTATGTGTGTGTGTGTGTGTGTGTGTGTGTGTGTGTGTGTGTGTGTGTGTGTGTTTTAAGTTTTAAGAGAAATGGAAAGTGCCTGTATGTTGCTGATGTAGGCCTACATTTACCTCTTGAAATTCGATCTGTACGTTTTCTATTGAATAATCAGACGTAAATACATTTTCAGATTAATATGACCAAGGCTGAGGTGTTGATTGAATGTGTATATCCTTGTTTAACGTATACACCCAGTGTCTTTTTAATCGGCATGTAATGAGCCCTATCTTAAATCTGAGTAGTTTTACAACCTGAAAGTAGCCCCATGGCCTCCACAGTCCGACGGTATGAACGACAAAATATTTTGGCGGCAGGCAGTATCGTTTCCACTATCGTCACTGAGTAAATGAAAAAACCACACGACAAAACCACTATAAAACACCAATGCCTACTAGTCTCATTACGAATGTATTTTGCATTCAAATATATGCATGTCTGTGAGGCGTCAGAACGTTTTCAGGATTGGGACTTTACATTATTTTCAGGTTTTATGGCTAAACATGAGCATGGATTACAACACGTTGAATAGCACCACAACAATGAGAAATGACTATATATAACACTTTACCCATTCGCTTACTTGTTTTTCGACAGCGACCGATGTTATTTCACCTTTCCTCTTTTGTCATATAGTAGGCCACACTGGAATATGATTTGGGGTCAAATGTTGCAGTCGAGGGACTATTCTACAATAATAATTATAAAAACAAGCCTACCGATAAGCTATGTTGCTCAGTGTGCAGAAAAAAGATAGTTATTTAAATGACGTTTTAAGGGGAGATTCGTGTATTTGGCATTGGAAAGTGGTTCCATTTTAAGGTTCCACAGGAAAATGCAATGGAAGTAAGTGATGTTATCAATTTACAGCTGTATGGTGTCACTGCGTTTTGATCTTGAACTCTTCTATCCCCTGTTTTTGCTATACTTGAGGTCAGTTTTGACAAGAAATTTGAAGTCACTGGTTGTCTACATGAAATTAAATATTTATTTTTGTGATTTACACGTTTTGTATATCATTTGTTGTTTAGGATAAATGCACTCGAAATGAAAACTTGAATGGTGAATTCTTAAGCACTTTCGCTCTTTTTGAGTAATGACTTACTCATTAAATTCATTTGAGTGTAAATTACAGTGTGGTTTTTTTTGTTGTTGTTACTTTTAGAATGACTGTAAAATAACGCAACTGTGTTAAGTTGGATCACTATGTCTACTGCTATGGGTTACGAACATGTTCTAGGCCACCATACAACATGCAAAAGAGAATGCAGGTTTTGTACATGTAAAAGAGAATATGTGTGTTCAAACCATGCTATTGTAGTTTGCACAGTTGCTTGCTCTCTCTATTTCACACACACACACACACACACACACACACACACACACACACACACACTCGAGCTAAGCAATCAGCGTCAAGTCGACTGGAGACGCATTCAGTGTTAAATGGGGCAATCTCACATCTTGCCCTTTCACGTACACGAATGCACCATTTGTAACAAAGCAAAAGAAGCGTGACACGCACGAGGCGGGGTTTACAGAATCTGTGAACTCTTAAACTGTTTAGGATTTGAATTTCACCTATTGCATTAAGTATTTTACTTTTTAAATCGTTAGGTTCACGTTTATAATTACTAAAGCTAAATATTTCAAATAATTATAATTTTTAAGTTAATTTAGGAATTAATAAAACGTAAAGTAGGCAATTTCGCAGCTATACGGCAGAATATTGTATGGGTCTACTGTATGACGCGGTAGCTATGGCTTATGTTAAATCTGCGAACTGTTCTCCGAGCTGCTCTTAAGAAAGCATGCTGAGATTTTGTTGGTCATCTGCCCTGAGCATATATTCTCTAGTTTTCAAAATAAACGCACAAAGACGGGCAACTAAGTAGCTTGTTTGTAGGTCCTGCATGTTTAAATGGACGGGACTACGTGCGCATTCAAACGTAGGCCATATTGTGTAGGCATATCTGTTGTTTTATATAATAACAATGACGACAGGAAACTATAAAGATATTAATTGTTTTAACAGTCGCTGAGGCCAGCTCGGTTACATTACGCACTAAACATATAGAAGGTTGAGGACGTCGTTTGATTCGTGGCTCACGAAACAAAGCATATAGGCTACTGGACGTCTATGGAAAAGGTAGCTCTACATTTGATCACTGACAAGAAATAGCAAATATGGAGCCGGCCTACATTTTTTCTTGTTCAGCCAATTTGAATTCGTACGCAATTAAAACAGGCTACTAGAAGTAGAAATTATTCCCACATTTCAATAAAAGTTGGATTGTATACTTTACTGTATTGCTAATTGTTGTTAATGGCGAGTAGCCTACCCCCATTGTGGCATGGATTTATCGGCGAACTGGGAGAACAGAAAGTGGAACTTTCCTTGTTGTTAATTGCGTCCTAAAACAACGCTACTGTATGCCTCCTGACATTATGGAACCCGCACAAAACATATGGGTCATCCTGTGGAACCACAAGAGCGCAGGAGTCTAATATACCACACTACTGTTGTCTTCATCATCTCACACTAATACGGTGTGTTTTGTGTTGTGTTGTGTTGTGAGTAAATATCTAGGGTAGGCCTACTACAAAGATTCTGTAAGGGCGGATTAATCATCGACTGGAATTCAAAAAGTTGTTTAAGGCCCTATCTTGCGCCATCACTGCCCATTTTTACCAATCTCATACCCCTCACATATATCTCACATATATACCTGTATTAACTCTGGGGTCAGTGAAATGCACTTAAAGTTCGCATTTAGATTCAATAAAAGTCAACGTCATTTAAATACATTATTTATTTTTGATAGTATTAAGAAACGGGTTTCAGAATGATTGCGGTCATTGCTTTGAACACGTTTTGGGGAAAAGAAGCCGTGCTGACACTTATTCAAAACAAACTGTCCAATTTCAGGGTTTCAGGGTTTCACGGTTAAACGGTTAAACGGTTTCATGGTACTGAAACAGTTCGTATATAGGTAGAGTATATAGGTAGGCCTAGGTGCTATGTTTTGAAAACAGATGACTGTTGATACAGTTGCAATGTTTAAACTCAATCAAATGTCTGTGTCCCAATGTACTTCTCACTGCATAGCGTCTTGACATTGTGTAGTAGGCCTATTGTATGCCAACGCTACGATATGGATGGAATGGGGGTGGGTGAAAGGGATTCTGTATTCCCTGTAGACCACAGAGGGACCCCCCCCCCCCCGGGAAGACAGTCCTTCCAGGGCCGAGTTTTCTCAAGTAGGTTACGGGGACGGATTTTCTAGTAGATTTTTCTTCATGACAAGGCAACCACAATTTTGGGGATGCAGTTGTAAACGTTTTTGGGACATGTCGTTCAACTAATATGAGACTTGTTGAATCATATAGTGAATGGTTTAAATGAACAATAGCCTACTGGAATGAAACATCAAACATTCGTGTTTGTAAAGTAGGCTACATGTATTTAACCTTCAGTAGCCTACGTTTTAGAAACAGACAGAAATGTGAAAACATAATTTGCATTTCGCTAATTCAAAGCAGTGTGATACAAATAAAAGTTCAATTTCATTCATTTTATTTAGGTGAAATCCCCTCTAGAATCCGTAGGCCTATACCAAATTAGGCCCAACAACGGAATCAAACAACAGAATAGTATCACGTTTTCAACTGAACAGTTAACTGCTGTGAGTTTACACGCGACGCTCCGTATATCAGGAACTGAGTAGGCTACGGTAAAATACTACTAATTTACTATGATTTCCATCTGGCTCAAGCTAGTGAAAGAATGAAAGCCAGGTACACTGCAAAACATTTCCTATCGAATTTTTTATTATTATATTCTGCAAGTTTCATCAAAAAATAACGATGTCATGCATTTCGTAGGTGTTAGATATAAAATACTAACACCTACGGTCCTAGTCAGGGGCAGTGCATATTATAACGCTGTGAATTACACCTAAACCCAACAGTCCCAAAAATAGCCCTGGTAGACCTAAGTACCTACAATCAGACAAGTTACACTGACATTTATAACAGCAAAAGCTAATAATTATTTTTCAAGATGTTACAAACTGCACAGCAGGCCTGACATTTTCTGTTCTCATTTTTACTGTATGTACAACTTCTAATAGCCTCTCGTGTAGACTTTTCTCTGCACTAAAGTGCTAAGGAATGCCTGGTCGATGCATTAAACAAAATAGATGTTTACTTTTCACACACACGCACAGTGTACTCTTTTATGGATAGACCATTATTCAATTCCAAGTTTACTAACTACAGGTAGCACTAATTGTAAAACAGCATGGAGCTCACTGACACATCCCGATTTCTATGGAATATAGACCTACATGCTTTGAACCCCCCGGTTTCATCTTTCTATGGAAAGAAGAGGTACGGCAGAAAATGATCAAACCTTCAATTATATATATATAATTAATCCCGTATTGCGAAATAAACTTTGCCCTGTCTTCAGTGGACACACGGATTTGAGGAGAGTTTTAAATTCAAGGATATGGGTTGGCCTGATGCCGAAAGCATATTGCTTTCAGTCATCATCCCAAACCCTTATATCGTTACATTCTTTATATATTATTATTAATATAATGCATAATGTTCAATATTTCAACATGGTAGGCATATAATATGAAATATGGCTTGTTCTCACTTTACTCACCGTAGGCATATAGGCTACAACACAAATTATAATGAGCAACTGTATGGGTGGCATGAATACGTGTTAGGATGTGCATATAATGTCCTATATGTAATGTATTAACTACCAAAGCCGTATCCTTAACAAACTGGAAGACCAAGTAATTCACATGCAGTGGGATAGTCGAGACTTGCCGCCTTATAAGTTACATTACAGTCAGCGCTGCGCTCTTATCCAGGACAATTTACAGAGGTGGAGAAAATCTGTGATGGTGTCAGGAATGGAAAAGCGTGCCAACCCAAAGGCACAGAAGACCCATTTATAATCAACAGGTGTGGAATGAACATAAACAAACCGAGTTAATAGGCTATTGTAAACAAACGTAAATACCACAATTACATACCATATTTGCACAGCGACTGTAACATTATCCCAAAAGGAAATCCAAAAAGAAAGAGGATATGCTATGAAGTGAGAGCCAAGCAATGGTGGGTCTTCAGTCTGCTTCAGTCAGTTTCCTGTTGTCCTGACCGCAGTAGCATTTATTTTTAAATCGGTAAAACTAACGTGAATGACAATGAGCAGGCTTCTAAAAGCGAAGGATTTTGTAGATTAGCTACAACGTATGGTAAACGTATGGTAAAGCATTGGAAGGCCATTTTAGGTCATGTCATTATATAAAAAACTCACATTTCCACAATATGACTGGACAAAAATATAATGCCTTTATTTAAATGAGTATATTTCGACATAGTGGATTGTATTTAACCGGAAAGCAAATATGTTTTTAAAAAGAATGAAGGATAAGGCCTAGGGACTTTGAAATTCATCACAATGCAACCCGCCTGTCCATCCATACAGATAAAATGAGCTTCTGATAGGTGGGCCTAATAGGTCGTCAAGCCTTTTAACAAAATAATATATACCCACACTGAATTGTCTAATTAATGGGAAAATATGTTTCTGCACTAGTGAGCAGAACATGTGTTGCTATATAGGCTACTGAATTCACAAAGAAATGTTAACAGGAAAAGGAAGCGATAGTTTCTGTGTTTTAATTTTCTTACATTTCGATTTTAATGTTGTCAATGCAGAAGACACGACCCCGTGAGCTATTCCAATTTTATCGCGCCATTCTTATCCCCTTGTTGGTGACGTCAACTACAAAATAAGATTTAAAATAGCTTACAAATACCAAATAATATAAACAGCCTACTTCAATTTGATCTGTAAGTTTAAAACGGTTTGAGGGGGTATTTCCAGTGATAATTAATTAAAGGACAGACTCTTGATGTCCACAGCAGGTTGCATTAATCGCTTTCTGTCACGCTCATGTGCCATGGAATAACAGAGAGTTATGTGTTAAAACCGTGCAGACTCGATAGCGTGTGTAACTTCTGACATTCCACTGATAGCATACGATAATCCTTCTCGAAAATATAAATTATAGGCAAACTAAAAGTTACGCATGGACTTCAGACAGCAAGCAAATATTTAGCATAAAGCCAACTGATTTACATGCACAAACATCACGATAAGCATATTCTGGAGTCAAATAGATAGCACAGTTGTTTCGGCTCGCTTCGCTAAATAGAATGATGGACAGATGCTTCGGTCAGTTTTGGACAAACCAACTTCTCCAGAATTACAAACCAAACACGTAGCCTAATCACAACTACAATTGATAGCATATGTTAACTGTGTAGATAGGACTGCACAAATTACAGTAAGGCCAAGAAAATTAGATTCTAATGTTACCGACTGCAACGAGTTTGTGTATGCCTATAATAAGTTTGTTTCTGAGTAACTGGTGTGACGAGTTGGATTACACTCACCATACATGTTGTTTTCAATTGAACATTGAACTCAACATCGCTTACGATACCAAATGGAATATGAACGTCACTATACGCACACTATTTGTTACATTATACAAGGCTACACCGCGAGTTACAGGGGTATTGGCGCAGTGGAAAACCAAATGCTTTTTTCATAATTAACCGATTAGGTCCTGTGGACTATTATGAAGCGATAACAAAACTTAACAGCAGTTAAGTATAATTCGACATTTTATCCGCGAGAGAGAGAGAGAGAGAGAGAGAGAGAGAGAGAGAGAAAGAAATATTAAATATAGGCTACATTTGGTTAAAAATTTAAATAATAACCCCGTTTAGTGTAATTCCAAAATAACGTAGATTCTGACTTTAATCCATAAAAAATACGATGTCACCTTTTTTATGTTTCAGAGAAGTTGAATTTTGTCGAATCATGGGTGATGTGTTTATAGCCTAAGTTATCAATATGTTTATATATTTATTTAGATCAGAACAGGGACTATTATATGCCACATAAACTAAGTTTATTAGTCAATTAATCAATTGCCATAATAATTAGAAAAGTAAAAAATCATTGTCCGATCTTCCTATCATTTTTCCTTGCTTGCGTGAAAGTTACATTATTTACTTTATCAAACCCAGCATTTGCTGGATGCTTACCGGTGGATAATGCCTAATATTCCGAATGAGCGATCAGAGGACCTCTCATTGTTGGGGGGGATAAGAGAAAAGCTACTGACGTGGTTCCAAACAATGGAATTTCTGAATTAGCTCCATTTGATTGACACTGGGGACCTATCTGACCCCGGGAAAAAGAATTCATTTCAGCGAGTCAACCGAAATCGCATACTGTGTGCGGTGCGTAGGCTACGTGTGTGTGCGCGCGCGTGTATGTTCAGGATCAGATTTTTAAAACTCTTAGTAGTGGTTTCCCCGACAACTTAACTATTTCCAATTTTAGTTTTTTAATTTTACCGCGAAATAGCGTATAGCACGTGATATTAAAACAGCACATACAATCCGATAATTTTCGTTAATACTCAATTAATTGGGCACGTATGATTTTACCGTGCCATATAGCTTTATCTCAAGGTTAATTTGACTTAGCAACACGGTCGCTTCCAACGGCCAACACGTAGCATATATTTTCCGGGACGATTCGTGAAAAAACTGAACTCAGTAAGAAGGTAAGCGATCGTGTTTACCAGTAAAACGGCAGCCAACTACTTCAGCTAATAAAACATAATGACAGTATAAAATCTGTTTAACGCAGGCTAGTTAGTTGCGTTTAGGCTACACATTAACATCCCTTGCCGTTTACGCAATCTACGGAAGTTGCAGTCTTGTAATCGTATGGCTAAGAAATCCAGACGTACATATTCACGATCCATTCTTTAAATGTTGGGAAATCGTAGAACAGCCACACAAAAGTAGCCTACATATTGTTTGGCGCTCCACGTGAGGAAGCACGGTTCCATGGGTTGCGGTTCCATGGGTTATAATAAACACATTAAACCTATTTCGCGTCACACAAACCAAAGGTTCCACATTCAAGTAGGCTATAGCTGGCACGATGATTCGGAATTCCTTATTATGTTTGTACTGGCAATGCCAGTTCAGTTAGTTATATAGACCTATAGCTGTGTCAAAACGAGATTTTCGTTGCTGATATTTCACTATCTGGTTAGAGTATAAGACCATTCTATTGAGATTTTCTTCTCATCCAGCCATGACCTCTCCTGACCTGCCATATCAGTTGGCCAACATCATGAGCCAATGCACCATATGCAAATCAACAGGGATTCATTAATAAAACCATGCACTCAAAAATACACTCAGTGGCAAATTTTATGCTTATTTTGATCCACAACGCCATTGTATCTTACTGCATCATCCATTGGCAGCCATAAAATCCATTACAATCAGAAAAATATTGTAATGTAGGAAATTAAATCCTTTGATATGAACAGTGCAATAAATATATTGCTCATATCCACAATTTCAGTGCATATTCTTAGTTTTAAAAGATGGATCCTTAATCATCCTTACATTTGCATGTGCATAGTTTTTAAGGTAGTTGAGGTAGTTTATAGTTGAACTGTTGGCTGGAAAAATAGCATTTGCATTTATCTGTATTTTATCTTTTTCCTACATTTTCTCCAATTAAATGTTGAATTCTGTCTTAAGGGCTAAGATCTTTATTTTTTAAAGCAGTGGCCTTATATACAGATGCAGAGCAGATATCTTTAGGAGCAGACATCTTTATAATGTCATACATAGTGTCATAACCATAATTATTTAACTAATACAGTTAGATAAAATGACCGAACATTGTTCAGAAGCCAAATCTGATCAAACTGAATGCAGTTTTGAAATAACTTTTTAAAACTCATTATATAGCTTAGTTAATTCTGTTGTAAATCGTAGAGTATATGCTGTTGCCCTGTATTTGAGGATTATTTTCTGCGAGTGTGTGTGCATATGCTACGTGTGCGCGTGTGTGTTCAGAATCTGATTTTCTTTTGTTAGTGGTGCGTTCACGCAGAACTTCACTATTTCCAATCTTAGTTTTTTAATTTTGCCACGAAATAGCCTATAGCATGTGATAGTCTGTAGCATATTAAGGTAGTTATTAACCTTAATACAGTTAGATAAACTAGACCAAACATTGTTCAGAAGCCAAATCAGGTCAAAGTGAATGCAATTTTGAAATACATTTTTAAAACTTATAACATATAACGTAATTCTGTTGTAAATGGTAGAGTATATGCTGTTGCTCTGTATGTGTGTGATCAATTACTTCCACAATAAGGACGTTCTGATTATATAGGCCTAACACTAGTATAGGCCCAATCATGGAGATAGATGCAGTTATAAACGCGACATATCAGGATTTGTGTGTATAGCCTACTGTGCAGACTACAAATTTCACAATTAATCATTGAGTCAAACTATCGCACTTTTTCGGCTACGGCATTTAGTCTGCATGCAGAAATGTGCTTAATTCAACTCGGGGGTTGCTTCAATTCATTATTTTAAACGAACTTATAAACAGTGTCTTATGTTTATGCGAATTGCATCAACGTGGTTGTCTTTATTTCCATTATTATTATTATTATTATTATTATTATTATTATTATTATTATTAATATTATTATTATTAATTTAATTAATTAATTTAATTAATTTTGGATAAGATCCCCTTTGGGCCTGTAGACTACAAGCTAGAATTGCAGATAACCTACAATGGTAAGAATGTCGAGGCAGAAACGTCGGATGTTGACATGATATTACGCTACAATCATCCATTGGTAGCATTACCATGAACAGTTGGCTGGGCAAAATATATTGAGGCAAAAGCTTCTGTATCACGTTATTCTGCTTTGTGTAGGCTATGGGCCAACGCATGGCTTAGTAAGATATTTAAAACATTGCATTTACATTATTTACATTGTTGCATATGTAGACTAAGTATAACTAAATGTGATACGGGTCTCATTGTCGACTCAAAACCATTTCAATGTTCGGACACTGATTATCTGAACCAATTACCCATTGCCCCCCACCTCTCTCTCTCTCTCTCTCTCTCTCTCTCTCTCTCTCTCTCTCTCTCTCTCTCTCTCTCTCTCTCTCTCTCTCTCTCTCTCTCAGATCTGCCAACTGAAACACTATCAAGTATTCGTAAAGGAGGGAATTTTTTGTCAGCCTGCATGCACACAAGGGTATACATTTGTAGGAGCAAATTCATTGTTATACGCTACACTAGGTCTGCGGGGCCAAATGAAAAATCTACTGTTTGTGTTCTAAATGCCATCAAAAGTATGCTTTCCCATTTAAATTTCCATCAAGCTACCAATATCCTAAACAAAAATTACTAAACCCCATGATGGCCCACTTTTAGCTGTGGTTCAACTGCTAGAAGTCAGCTGTCAATTGTGCCAGTCTTTTTCAATGTAAAGGGACCAAACAGCTAGATAGACCCAAGTCTATTTGCAGACAGCATGGGCTATTTCATGTGCATAAGTTAATTTAATAAGAATGATGGCAAAGGAAAACATACTTTACTTACATTAATTAGAATGTAGCCAACATTAATATATATCCTTCCATTGTGGAACAAAATAAGATGATACAACAGACAAACCTACTGAAGATATAGCTGGACTATATATTCATACGCGTGTAAGTTAACCCCCCCCCCCCCCCCCTCTCTATCTGCCCCCCCCCGCCCCCCCCCCCCTCTCTAATCACTAATCAATCTTCATTAAATAATTCACAATACAGGGGTTTACTCTCATTTCAACCTCTCATTTCAGTTATTCGCATGATAATCACATAGGGCACTCCAGAATGAGCACTTAATTTTTAGAAGTCGGCTACATGTAGTGTTATGCGCGTTATGTAAGTAATAAAACTATTTAAACACATCCTCACATTTAATTATTTTCTCAGAGTTGCATAAAAGAACAATATGCATCATCTAGTTTACTTTGGATTCCGCTTTACGATTTGTGTCAAGTATGAAATTCGTTTAACTTAACTGGTAAAACAAACATATATTACACTTAAACTTAAAACGAGGTCTGCTGATTTCAGTTAGGCACATGTAAATCAATCGACAATGGCAGACAGTTTATTAAACGGTTGCCGCATTAAAAAGTAGTTTTATTTAAAAAGCGTTG
Source organism: Conger conger (assembly GCF_963514075.1). NCBI lineage: Eukaryota > Metazoa > Chordata > Actinopteri > Anguilliformes > Congridae > Conger > Conger conger. The sequence goes on along the minus strand of NC_083763.1, from coordinate 49,262,570 downwards.
CATTTTTTTTTCCTAGAGAGGCCAAACAGACTATCGACCAGGCCAAACAGACTATTTTGTCAGAAAAGCACATCGATAGACAAACATGTTTTGAAGTCATACATAATGACAGGTTTTGAAGTATCAACATTCTAAGTCTGGTGGATACCACACTCTGCTTTCTCATTATGCATAAACAGCATTATATAACAGTATTTCTGCACAAAGGCTAGCTTGAGAGACTCCATATGTGACCTTGGCACAGTGAAAAAGGTGAAGAAAATATCTGAGTGTTTCAAAGTTAATAGCTTATATAGCTTCCGTCATTATGCTGAGTTTTTAAATCGGTTCAGTGTTTCGCATCCATTTTTGATTCATCACAGCCAATATATTACGCCTATATCAAAAAACTATTGGTGGAACAGAATATAGGCAAATTTAATGTTGACTCGTGAATACATTTACAATACATCACTAGGAAATTAAATTATTTAATCGAAAGACCACGTTCGTGAACACCAACAAGCAACTTGCTTCACAGTTTGCTGCAATGGATAGTAATCGTTACAATGTTTGACGTTTAACACAACAAATAGGAACCTGACAAGACGTAATCTGTTGGCGCCCCCCTTTGGTCAGACTGGGCAAATTGAAAATGTCTTAAAGGGGAAGGTTGAGAGCGGCGGCACAAAATTTAAGGTGGAACGAAAAAGATTCGAGCCCTTCAAATCCATAGGCGGTGTTTCGTTCTGGTTTGCGAAATTATAGACGATTAGGGAGAATAAACTAAACTAGATTATATGTGAACAGAGCTCATGGGTGCATTTGCTTTATTTGTACATTTACTGAATTAGTGAATTATTATGAAGTACTAGGAAAAGTATGCAACATGGAACGCCAACTCTGCGCAAGGCTGCATAATTTAACGTTGTAAACCGTTTCACAAGGATCAAGTATGGCCTAATTTTGTCAACCAAAATAAAATACAGCACTAAGTGGATAAATATAAATTACATTTAAATAATTTGATATTGCATTCATAGTGCCCACGTGTGAACACATTTAAGTAGGCATTAAAAACGTGGAATTAAAACAAAACGCTGATTGTGAACAGCACCAGTCTGACTACCCTCTCCGGCAAAATGAAAGGCAGTTAGGCTAGGTATGTAGCCTTCAACAGTGTACCTAGAAGTCAAATATACTCCTGAAACCTATTTGACTTCTATTTTGTGTATTACATTTATACAAATGAGAACATCTGCGCTAGTTAGTGTTAGACTATTTGTAGAAAAACAGAGTAAGCACGGTCCGACTCCGTAGGCCTCAATGCTACATAGAAGGACACATTTCTTCTTCCGTGTAGCTTATAATATCAGCTTGTTTCTCAACTACAACTCGAGCATGTGTTGGAGAAATTGAGGCTTTACACCTTGCTGAAGAGTACAACGGTGGCGCCCCATCTGGAAAACGAACCTCTGTTCCATCTGGAAATCCAAGGGTAGGATTTTACAGCAAGGCAAGAAGCATTACATTAACTAAACATTCACAGTAAAATTTCCAGTGTTAATTTAGCTCTAACAGATGCATATGAGTCCAATGGGGACATGTAGGCTACATGAGAGTAAGGTTAATTTCGCACTGTGCATTTTACTGTACTGAAGTACGCTAGGGGCACAATGTTTTAGTAGTTACACTTAAAATTCGTTGGTTCCGTTGGTTTTTAAACAACATTTGAGCGTTGAAATCAAATAGCCTAAGTGCATGGTACACATGAAACATACTACGTCACTTTAAAAGTAGAGAAAAACACTTTCATAAATGCTATTTTGTTTTGAAGGTTACATATAAAGCTTATCGTACTTAATTCTAACACTAGAAAATTGGAGAAAATTAATCGGTTCCATTAAACTAAATCAACATGTTGATTAGGATAACATACTGATTAGGAAATGTTATTGATCTGTAGCCGATTGCTTACTGATCAGAATTTGGGAAGGGGAGGATAAAAGATCAAAGGTTTGCAGAATTAGTCCGTTGTACTTTAAATAAGAGTTAATTCATTTCGACAGTTCCAGCTATCACAGAGGCTCCAAATAATTTTTTTTCTCCAAATAATACATCGCAATTTATCCGACAATATAGCACACACTCCTTCTACCCACCGCAAATTGTTTCCACTGAAGCTTCTTAAGTGGCTACGGCTGCAATGAGGGTGGATATGAATATTCTTATTAACACACGTGCAGGCTATAGGGAACATAACAATTGCATTTGTAGAATATTCCTCTCAGAGCTATATGAATATGGTATGTTTGTCAGTGACTCATAAGCTGTCATTTTAGCCACGCCTTTAACAGGATATTTCCAGGACAGTCCACACTTTACTGCATTTTAATGTAGGACTGCTTTTAAAGCTATTTAATGTAGCTATTGTTTAAACGCATAATTTGTGAATACATCTAATTTGTGGTTTGTGATGATACTTCAGCGTATTCGGCAAAGCCGCGAAATAAAGGGGGAGACTTGGGAACAAGCAAACGCTTTTAGGTTTTCGCTTACTTAAAAAATATATAGCCTACACATATTACAGCAAACATAGCCTACATGTCTTTGCTATGAATATAGACCATCGGTACAGTTCCTGGGGATTAAAGTAAAAAGTAGCGGGAGTGAAACTGTTCCAACATGCCCCGACTATGGGGCAAGTTTAAACGGCGTCCGAAATGTCTGAAAACGGTCTGGGAAAATGCTTTGCTTTAATAAAAGTCAAATTTTTGGTGAATCCTACATTTCTTACCGTTTACATTATTCATCTGATAATTGTCCAGTAGAAATGGTCGATATGTTGTCTATACTAACCGCATATGGCAACATAATGAATGTCTGGGAAGAAATTGATAAGAGCGACTGCTAAATAGGACCGAGTAAATGGATGATACACATTCAATATACAACATCATATTAAAAGCTATTGTGGATAATGCATTTATAAAAGGCGAGGGCATGTTGGAACACTGCGTTCCAACATGCCCGGACTTCTAATTGTACTCCTGCATGTCTCACAGTCTCTGCTTGCTAGTGACATGTGCTAAAACTATACTGCTTCATAACCCACAAGACAGTGATTTAAATAGCGTATATTTGTTCACACATCAATCGAAAAAAACTTGGATGAAAAAAAAATACTTTCATGGAGCTAAAACACAGACTTATTAATAATTCTTCATGATGTTTTCAAATCGTCCTGCCACTCACACATGAGTTGCTATAATACAAAAGTGAAAACAAACCCATCATTACTGCACTAATGTAACTAGCCAACATCCCAATGTTTAAACATGCCCCGTGTTAGTTTGTGCCCCACTAGTAACACTAACACATTTAATGAAAATATAGGCCTACCGAATTGAAGCCAGACGACGGAGACTATATAAACAGCAGTCATATAAAGTGAGCAGATTAATGCATTATGTTTCTTTCTCATGCAGCATTCGATGTTGCGATTGCTTTCCGAAAGGGTTTGGTGCCATCTTGTGGCTTTCCCGAAGAGATCATTTAGGCTGCCCCAATTGTTTCGCTGAACGCCCCTTATATCTCGGCTGTAAACAATTAAGCTTTCGATATTTTTGAATAATTAAACAAGACATCAAACGCAGGAGCAATAATAATAATAATAATAATAATAATAATAATAATAATAATAATAATAATAATAATTCTTCTTCTTCTTCTTCTTCTTATTATTATTCTTATTCTTATTATTATTATTATTATTATTATTATTATTATACTAATAATAATAATCCCGATTACAGATTTCATCTATTTGAGTGCATATAATATGCATAGAATATTATTAGTTTATATTGAAGGCTACTGCAGGGTCTTACATGCCCAATCTTACATGTAAGAACTAATAATAAATAAAAAAGGCAAGATGGCCTCCATGCTTTAGTTGCCGTCATAACGGCATGTGGGTAACTGCTACTGTTGCCGTATATGTATATAGGCTATGTGTAGCCTATGTTAGTCCTTGTAACTAGTAGACTAAGCCTACTGTATCCTACTTCAGGTTGGGACATTAATCCGTTATCCTGAGTCTAAGGTTGTTTCATCTCAGGTATACAGAGTTAAGAAGAAACCACCACTGATGATATTCACATGCTTTCCAGACCCTCTTAATAATTCAGCAAATATGAAGTAAAATGTGTTATTTGTGTTGTCTAAAAAACAACTGTTGCTTATACTTTTAAATGCATATGATTTCATAAATAATTGGAATCAATTAAGGCACTTGGTTAATTACACATATATTGGTACTGCATACACATGACCCTCCATGGCAATGAGCTTGAGACCACTGCTTTTCATTGTATTGGACTGGTTTGATTGGTTGGCTCCAGACACCAGCTTTTTAATGCAAATATTGCAAATAATCAGCCAATCATGTGGCAGCAACTAAATGCATAAAAGCATGTAGATGTGGTCAAGAGGTTCATCTGACTTATGCACTTATGATGACAACTATGTTTAGAACAGCATTTCATGTGTATTTTGCTAGTTTCTGGATGTGATGCTTTGACTTATGGTAGAACCTATGCACTTGTAAGTCGCTTTGGATTAAAGGCGTCTGCCAAATGACTAAAATGTAAAATGTAAATGTTCAGTGGCCTCTTATTTTTAAAATATTTTCCGCAATTTTACACGAGACCGGTTCGCTGTGAGCCTGTGCCATCCTGAGTGGGCCTACTCTTAGCCTAGCCAGGCTGTCGTGGAGATGCTTTTCACCGATGGTGCTCACTTTTGGCGGAAACTGCATCATATTACATTGACGAAGAATTGGAAATACATGGCTACCAGTTATAATATATATATATAGGTGGGAGAAGGAAATCGAACTACAGCCTTAGCGGCCTAAGCGAGGCGCCGGATAAGAGATGAAGTCCGGAAAGTCTATGTAGAAAAATAGGCTAATAAATGTTTTAACGTTAACTGCAGATTTTATTAGACTACTGTTAATCGAAACTATGCATTGTCGACAAAATAGAGTGGCGTTTAAAATGATTACCGTTCTAGTTGTGTCGCTGGTGTAGCCTAAATACAAGCTATTCACGCCAGGGATGAAAAATATGTATTTACCCTCTCAGATTTAGCTATGCATGCCATGAAGAATAAAACTAAAATTGTTTTTATTGTGCTATATTGCAATTACATAAAACGAGGTCACATTTTTTAATCAAATGTTAGACTGAGGTTAATCAATGGGCTCTTAATTAGGTTGCTGAACAGATTTTCATACATTTATCAACACTGTAGGTTTATCATTTGCTTTGTTTTAGAATTTTTTTTTTAATCGTCTTCCATGTGGTTAGTTTTAGTGGCCAGGTGTCCACAATTTCACCAATTAGGGGCCGATTGATTCACCTCAGTCTTTAGTTTGATCAGTTAAAAATAAGTTGCTTTTTTATGTAATAAAATTGCAATATAGCTCAATAAGCATAATATGAACATGGGAATTCTATTATTTGTGACCATATCTGACATAAACTGGTTTAAAAGGGTAAATAATCCCTTGAAACATCAATAGCACATAATTAAGAAAAATTAACAGCTTGTTAACATTGCAATTGTGGTTGGAATCAAAACCATCATACACAGGGGTCCCCCAGGACTGAGTTTGGGAACCACTGAATTAGTGCATTGTGTGCCGTGTAAATTCCAGCTCTGCTTTTCCAAATGTGCATCATATTTTTGTTCTCGGTCAGAATGTTGTTCATATGAATGGAAACAATGAAAACAGTTAATCCTTGTATCATTCTGCTTTTGTTGGATCATTCTGCTTCAGGTTAAGTATGATTCAGCTGTGGCACATGCCATTGATTCCTGAAGAAACAAACATGTGCCATGTGGGGATGATTTAATAACCTGCAAACCAAACAAACAAAAGTCCTGTACACTGTAAGGAATGTTTTACAATGTAACCCTCTGCGCTCACACTGTGCAGGACCAACAGTTTATGAGGACTCACTGACTGAGTTAGACATACTGTGCGGTGACTTTTGATGGAGGTCTTCCCAATTTTATGATTAAATGTGCCTAGTTGCTACAGCTGAGAGATAACACTTGATCTTAGCCACAACTTCTGAGAACTAACTCTGGAGCACCCATGGCTTTTACTACAGGGAAACACCTTACTGTTGGTCATTCCTATGATGTAATACGAGGTCCCCTTTCTGGCAGCAAGATGTGCTATGTACACAGACACAGTAACTGTTAAGACATTCTGTCAGAAATAAATAACTTTCTGACCTCACCGTCTTAGATTTCAACACATTTTTTATACATGCTAACCTACATGAGAGAATGTTAGAATGTTTGTTTACAAATGGTCAAACATTCAGGAGATAGGGGCCCTAAATTTTGACCAATATTGGAGCCCCCCTCCCTAAATACACAGATATCTTCTTAAAAAATGAGTGTATGGTTCTCTTATTATCAGAAAGCTTCTTAACAATGTTTAACACAGAGGTTAACACAGTTTCTACATTTTTATTCAATATGCGTTTGGTCCAAAGTAAATAAATATGGACATTAGGTCATGTTTTTGTCCTTAAACCTTAATTTGCAAAAAAAAAATGCATAACCTGATTTTTAAGATTTGTTAATAAAATGATGTTATAGGGCAGACACTTCTTTACATTTTTGAAGTTTTTGACTGAGCATCAGCAGTCTTAATCTTAAATTATAGATATGCCACATGGTTGAATGATTATGGAAACAATATTGGCATCACTGTCATTATAACAATGACAATAAGCGATAGGTACAATTTTGCATAAATTTGGAGTATAACCCAGCACCAACTGTGGTAGGTCTACTCCATGAAAAGAGCTATATTGTGACCTTTCACAAACTACAAGAGGGGCAGTTATAGCAAAGAAACAGGAAATCTGACTGACTTCCCGAGCCGTTTACTGGATTCAATGTCTCCACCGAACGATTGCAGAATCCAAATTAATCAGTAGAGGGCGATAAATAGAAACAGAAAATGCTGCACATCGCTGACATCTGTGGACTCATAAGCTGTAACAAAACGGTGACCCAAATTCTATTCACGTGATACTTATTCATGAATTCACTTTTTGAAGCTCAAGAGTGAGGTTTTGCCTGATTATTCGTCATGGTTAAATTACGTTGATCTACTGAAGCAGTGTAGCATCCTTTGATCTCAGTATTCGGCAATATTCATTCTTCACTGATTCAGAGCTGCAGGTTGCCTCATCTCGGCCCAAAGTCCCCCTTGTTCTTTCCCCATTGATGTGATACTGCAAGGTTATTATAATAAGGGCACAATGTAATATACCATATGCAGATGGAGTGGATCTCTCAACCAGCTGGGAATTAGCCAGAACTTCACTGTTTAAAGGCAGGTACGGTGTAAATATGCATAAAACACTAGTAAGCTATGTGTTTATTTGTCCATAACATGCACACCGCATGTTTTGTGAAATATTACATAGCTTTCAAAGCTTTTGGGACAAAGCAACTTGAGAAAGGGAAAAACAATGGCAGTCATTGTCACAAACCTATAGCCTTTTGTTATAATACTATACAGAATCAGATTTTGAAGTACTGAAAATCTGTGTGAAACCATGCAACAGGAAGGTAAGAGAGGTAAGAGAACCTTTTGAAATACAGATCTCCTGCATGTGACTAGGTGACTGATGTGGTGGCCAACACTATTGAGTGTGTAATCACTGTACCCAGATATCTGTATAAATAAGACTGTCTACAAATTACTCATCTATAAAAACCCCTTTGCAAAGTATAGTCAACTTGTATGTCTCATGTAATGCCAGTGTTCTCTGTAGGGGAGATCTCCGTAGGGACAATAGTAACATGTTTTGCTCCAACATAACTCAATGAGTGTTTGTGCTTGAGTTCTCAAACTTTGATATAAGCTACCCACATTTGTCTGTAATTTAAATATCATCTACAATATCTACAAGGAGTGCCACTGTTCCAACGTACCACACTAACTGTGGGTGGATGTAACAGGAACAGAAAATTTGCGTACAATACTACAGTGATGTTTATTTAGAACACACTGGCTGTTTAAATTGAACAGTTTCATCACCAAACTTCTCAACAAGGTAAGGCAAAATTCTCAATGAGGTAAGGTACTGTTTAGGTAAAAAGTACAAGTCTTTGATGGACATAACCAGATAACATTTAGGGTTATCTGGGATAGACATTTATTTTAGGCTATAGATTTGACATGTAAAATTACAAGTAGCCCCAAAGTAAATGTGACAACCATCCTCAACAGTGCATTTTTGATAGAATTGTAGCTAGTGACCACATGGTGTAGCCTAATGAAAGAAAAACCTATAGAAATGATAGCCCTCCCTTCACAGTTTTTCAGTGTTGATAATGGTTTGAAGATTAATTCATAGCGTAGAAGAATAGAAGAAAAACATAAATTAGTTGAAATTGTACTTTAGGATATGAAAATGTTTTCCCCTCCCAATTTAGAACATCCTCTTCTATTCAACCCGCCGAGGAACCTGCTGGGGCTATGTTGCTAAGAGATTCTTCTTGTTCCACCGCATGCGTATGATATATTGCACGCCCCGTCTCGCAGCTTCAGCTCAACCCTACGCCTAGGGTTTCCCCATCTGCGCTGTAACGTCGCTTAATAAACCGTCAGCTTGTTTCAAGGTGCTGTGTCACACGCATCGACGACTTGAGTCCGTGCACCCTTCACTTGCTGCATCGATTCAACTCTAGCAGAAGAACCACTGTCGTGGGAACTAATAGCCGGGTCCGTGTACGTTTTTGTTTGTTTGTTGTTTTCTGTTGTGATCGGGATGTGAAGTGACGTTGCTGCATCACCACAAACCTAACAGCCTATCTTCTGAATCTGACCGTGAGACGAGGGAATATTAAATATATAGCTGATTCAAAATGAACCCCCAATGTGCGCGCTGTGGGAAAATTGTCTACCCGACGGAGAAAGTAAATTGTCTGGACAAGGTAAGTCATTTATTCCGTTTCACTGCAACAGTAATTATTTTCCAATATCCATACGTGTTCTTGAATTAAAGACGTCACTGCTATTATTGTTATAGTGTTGTAACAACTCGTCGGGAAAATATGAAGTAGGCTAGTTGATGTTGATTGACACTTTTAATCTATGAAAGCGTAGGCTATGACTACTATTTTGGTAGTTGATAAACAACCTTGCATCCTGTCCGGCTCTTTGCAAAGTGCAATAGCCTACTTTAATATATGGGAGAGAAAAACGATTTCAGAAATGCTGGCATTAAATTGCTAATTTAATGACTTGTAATCCAGCTACTAGCTGTTCTGCTGTTACACTACAGTAGCTACAGATAGACTATTGAGTAGAAGTGCAATTTCGATTGAATGTAGGCTAGGCTACATTTTATCTGACCTAGGTGGTGCGGTGGAGGTGAAGCAATGTTTTTAAAGACTGACGTAGCCAGTCCGTAGATTATCTGAGGTGAAGTCCATACAACATTTAAGCACTAAGAAGAGCATTTCCACACACACTTGTATTATAGACTACTTGCCTCTTCTCAAAATTTCAATCTCACAGCCTACACTTGAACGCAGCACAAAAACAGGTTCAGCGCCGCCGCGTGCTTCAAAGACACGCAAATTGCATCTTACGTAATAAGACATGCATTATAATGATGTATAGAACTCTAGTTTATGTCAAATGTTTTAGCGAAATGATAATTGCAAAAATAATCAGTATTAAACCGAGGCAAAGTCATGGGCGAAAGAGAACGTGATAACTCCAGATTTCATTATTAGCAGCGACAGGAGCGATAACAAATCATGCGAGAAAATCGAACAATCTGCAAGGTTGGCTTGGCGAGAATCCTGCAAATTGTGAAGACAGAAAACGTAAGAGGCTTATCGGCGCTGCTTCATAGATTCCTCTAGGCAGGAGATTTTAACCTTACTCGCCTGTCATAGTCATGGTCCAAATGTAGCCACCCCGAAGAGAACTGAGAAGAGTGCTGTTTCAAATTCAATGTGAGCACTCCCTCCCATGTTTTCACAGTGTAAGGCTACAGTGATCTCTGAAAGATTGTGAAACCAGATATAAAAGTAATACTGTTAAATAATTGGGGGATCTAGAATGGGAATGGATACCTTAAGCTTGTTTTATACATGCCCTGACAAATATTTGGGTGTATACTGACCTGTGCTCTAAATCACCTGTCAGACCATCAGGAGGCAATATTTCCATAAAAGTAACTCTTAAGAGCAAGTTGCTTTCAACATTGAATTGAGCTCCAGTGTCAAGTGTAAAGGGAGTAGAGGCTTAGATATACCTTAGTTTCAAGAGCTTTATGTATACGATGCCAGTCTATCAAATGCAGATACTGGTGTAGAGTAGATTGAGTAATATCATGAAAGGATGTATCACACACAAGCCAACAAAACGGGTGGCACAAAGCAAAGGTAAATTGACTGGCTAGCTTCCTATGATACTATGACATACTCAAGGAATTACCATGGTTTAATGCTTTGTATTTTCCACAATTCTGGTAGTCCAGTACTGCGTGTGGATATCTGTGACTAATAATAAAGGAGTAACTAAGCATGTACATTTTCCCTTTCAACCTATTGACCTTTCTATAAAGCTTGAAATGACCAACAAACTTACTTAGTCATTCATAAACAATGCTTACAACAGCCGATGGGCTCTTTTGTAGCGGGAGTCAAATCTTTTAGTTCAAGTAAGTTTCTTAGTTGCTCATGTGTTTGGATTTGTACACTTTCAAAAAGCCTTTCAAAATGCAGAATTCTAAGGAGTTCTATGTATTAATTTATTATTAATATTTATTTCTTTACTTATCAACACAATATTATGGGCTAATCTGTCTTAGAGCTTGAGACGATAACATGCCTCCAATCAAAACACAGCAGACAATGAAATTGATCAAGCTACAGCAAGAACTTTCATTACAAGTTGATAGCATGGAACGAACCCTTGGACCTGTACTGGCAGACCCTGAATCAGCTTTGTGTGTTTTCTGTTCTAGAACTGGCACAAAGGATGCTTCCACTGCGAGGTGTGCAAAATGACCCTCAACATGAAGAACTACAAAGGCTACGAGAAGAAGCCCTATTGCAGCGCGTAAGCCCCATAATGTTTTAACTGCCTAGCTGTCTCTCAGTGGTGTGACATGGCATCTTCCTTACCTCTCTCTATCTATCAATCACTTAAAGTGGCGATCAACGATTTCCTTGGTTCTGTTGGACTTAATGGCCTCCCATGGTGACTGGCGGTAATAACAGGTCAATTCTGTACTTCAATTCCCATAGGTCCCATAGTAAGCATGGTTTGCCTTTAATGTGCATCTACATTGGTTTCCTTTTCCACTACTTGAACTTTCATCCATTGTTGTAAAGTTACTGCAAACAAAGATGACTGTGCTCAAACTCCTCCTCTAGTTGTGTTTATGCTGCTCAAAATTTCTTGCGTCACTGGTGGAAGTATGTGTCATGCAAATTCTATGCATCTTCGCACTCGCAACAATAGTTTCTTCCATAGGTTTCTGCTCATAGCAAAGAGTTGGAGCACTGTACACATCAGAAAGAAATATCTCTCTTCTACAGCGGTGTGATCTGGCCATAATCACGTCTGATTTTGTTCCCTGCGTTGCACACTTGAAATCCAGATGTATTGCTCTTTATTGTTTGTTGCCGTAATTTCTTATTCTCTCCATACTATGTAGCGCATGCAAAATCCTAATATTTACCAAGGGTTATTTCAAGTGATTATCTTAATTCAGTGATTGAACTAAATGTGAATCACTCATCTGTGAGTCACTAAAATTCCTTGGAGTGCAGTGCATTTCAATGTATTCTAGGAATACATTGTCTGGTTTTAGTAAAAGCTGCTGCACACAAGGACCCTACAGTACCTTACAGTACCTTTTTATTCCTCCATGAGAACAGAAGCAGACACCGGTCATTATTTTAATCAGTTATGCAGAGTATGCATACCTGAATGCTCACCACAGGGAGAGGTTGTGTAGCTTGATGATTTAAAGGCTGAAAGGGTGGTTGGGGATAGATGATGATGATGATGGCCTGTTCTTCCTCATAACTTATCTGTGCTAGTGGGTTCCTTCCACCAACCTGCCGCAATACAGTCAGCCACCATGTTGTGTGTTGTCTAGTTTACGAAGGTCACAAATTGAGAGCTGGATCTGTTGTGAAACTTCTGTTGTGATTTTGTACAAGGATATTGAATTCTTGTTGATCCCAAAGTGTTCTTAATTAAGCGTGATGCCTGATAGAGTATGTAATAGGCTATCCAAGACTGCAAAAGGCAATGGAGGGGAATTGCCTTGCCTCTCCCCAGTCCTTAATTTGTAACAGTTTCTTTCCTGTGAGAAACTGGGACATGCTCATTCTTCCAGAAAGTGTTTATCTCCTGTTTTTCTATGATAGTACAAATCATTACTAATCTGTTATTGTGCTTCACATACACCGCTATGTGTGTTGGTGTGTTGTTCAAACATAGTGTGCAGGACATGACTGCCAGCTCCACAAACTAATTCTTCAAAAGAACAATAGACTGTGCTGATGGACATTTGCTGTGGTAATGGTGGTTCCTGAAGAAAAGTGACACAAGGTGTGCAAATAAACTATGCACAGGTAATTACACAGAACTGCTTTTGTTCTCCTTTCGAAGAGTTGGTTGGCCTCCAAAAATAAATACAGATTTAATGATGTGATGTGATGATTGTAATAATGTACAGTCATTAATCAACTGGATTTCAAGACTGGTGATTCAGTCCTGAGCTATATTGCTGTGTTGCTGTGGCAGTGTGGCATAAAAGTTGTACACCACGGTTGCTGCAATTTGTCACTTGTGAACTGTGGACTGCCATTAATTAAAACGCATGACTGTTGCATCTCTATACCCCCTTGAGTTTGGTGGAAGTAGAATGCTAACCTTGAATATGTTGGATATCCCCTTTCCTTCTACAAAAGAGGCTGAGTTAGCTCCCATTAGGGACACCATGTAGAAAGCAGCATGCATGCACAGCACAAATTCAAGAGCAGTCAACTGAAACCTTAGTATAATCCACTGTGTTGTCCTTTCAGCATTCAAAGGACTTCACCTGTGATTATTAGACAATGTTTTGTGTTGGCAGGAGAGCAAGAGAGATCAGCAGGGTCAGTTTTTATATGTCAGGGAAGATAAAGTGCTTGCACTTCGGCTGGTGGCCTTCTAATGAAACTGCCTAAACTGCATTCAGTTTAGAAATACAACAGCTTTTAATCTGAATGACCCTACAAAGGATGAACTTTTAAACCTCATTGGTATTGTGGTCATTATATACTGTATATATGAATTATACATGGCCACTGGAATTTGTATGCCTGCAGATAACATACAAAATATGATGAGGATAAGTTTTCAGTCTTACTATGCGACTGAAGTTCTTTATTTAAATATTAGTTTTGATTTGGTCAGGGTAAATATGCTATATAGCTGACAAATGTAATTCTTTAATAAATACAATTATTTCAAATGATTCTTAAGAGACACATGTCATTGGTTCATACATAGCTCAGATTTTTTTTCCAGTGTTATTTAAGTGTTACTAAGATTTGAGCAGCTTTTTGTTTTTCATCTTTCTGGTGGAATAAAACACTAGGTGCTGTATACTTAAGATGCAAGATGGAGATTAGCGCATTCTGAGGTCGCCTGCCCTGCAACCTGGGCTGTGGATAAATTAATCTAACAATAAATATCATGGTATAAATGTAATGCCATTGGCATCAATTACAGTCAGGTATTTTATGACTTACACGCTTCTTACAGCAAAGGTCGAAGGAATTAGTATGCGTTTACTTTAAATGCTGGTATTCGTGCATGGAATTGAAAACAACCTGGCCCTCTTGAGACTGATACTGTTGTCCATGCATCATCCCATGCACCTTGCATTTGCTTTGCTTGTGACATATGATTGGTCTAACTACAGTATATATCCTACTTTGAATAGTTGCATGCATTTAACACATGTGACAAAGGTGCCTGTCTGGGACCTAGAAGGTGGTTCAAGCTCACTGCAGCTCTCGGGCAAGGCCCTTAACCCCACATTGCTCCAGAGTGGATTGGCTGCTTAGTCTTCTCAACTCTTGTCTTTTCTAGTTAAAATCATCAGCTTAACAACAGCAATAATGTCATAAAGCCAGTGGTTGGCCGGCAAAAGTGCTGAAAGGTGGAAGTTTCGAACTTCCACGATTAAATTGGGAACACCTGAGGTGGGGTGGCGGAGCTTATGGTGAATGGAAATTAAAAAGAAACGACAAGGATTGTCAAAGGAAATAAAACACAGCTCTATGACTCTGTTGTGGAAAGGGGCCTCTGGCAACATGCGCGCTGTTCCAGGCTAAAATAATAGGAAGCAGCAGCTGTGGAGTGCACTTGCATTGGAAGAGTGAGCTCACCCTCGACCACAAGGGAAAAAATGCAGGCTATAGCGTAACTTACATGATTCAGGGCCATAGAAACACACACAACATTTCCCTGTAGTTACTCGAGTGGAAGAGATGTTGACCTCAATGGGAAGTCTGTGGAACAGCGACCTTGCAATGCAGCTTAACGGAATGAATTGACTCTCTCTTCTGCCTCCCGATAATTCTGCATATAATGTTGCAGTTGTATCATCATTACGTCATGACAACAATTATGTGCAGCTAAAGCAATCTGTTTTCTAGGAGACCAAAAATGTGCAGTACAACCTCAGGGATACTAATGCATTGGGAAAAGCAGTTGTTTGCAAAAGTGCTTTTAGAGTTTTGTAATGTGATAAGCCACACCTGCCATTTCCCTCCTCTATTTTCACAAATTGTCAAAGGATTTCGGGCTTCATCAATGAAACATAATGAAAAATAATAAAATTTTAATCTGTGTGATGGATACCACGTGAAAGGGAGTTTTTGATGTGTTTATGTGCAGAGTATCAGCATCACATGGGAAACCACATCTGCTGTCTGTGGACTAATAAGCACTGTAAAATAAGCATTGTGTGCCCCCTCATGACACACAATAGGAGAGAGGTCACACCTCCGACCTGCTTTGTAAAATTATCCATATGGACTGCTGGAGGGGCTTCTGTAGTTAATGAGGAATCAAACCCAACACAGTACCATTCTGTGTAAAGTTCTTTCTCAATAGGTTGGAATCTGGGTCACCAGCACTGCAATTGAACAATGTCCTCTTGGTCAGGAGGTCCTGACTATCCCCATTGGCATTGCCCATCAGTGGTATGTGCTGCAGACAAAGCCTTCTCCTTGCTAATATTTATTATTCTGGAGTTGTGAGCTTTCAAACCAGAAATTTTGTGGATGAGTATTGAGTGCAGATACCTGTGTCCTTCAAGATATTTCACTTACAATTGTGATATTTTGACTTAAAGGTGTATTTACTATATAGCAGAACAACGAGGACAAGTTCCAAATGTTCCAAACTAGTTCCATTTTTTTTTTCATGAATGTATTTTAAAATACAAACAGTTTGAATTGATTGAAAATACTATGTCTATTTTCATTGAATCTTTATTAAATAATCTTAGGCAATACAGTTATGTTTGGCTGTATGGCTCTGTTCTGGAAGACCTCCCTGCCATCCACACAAGCTTGCATGAATAAGACAGGGAGGCAAGCGGCAAAAGGGATCACATGTGGAAGGAAACCCACACAGACACAGGGAGAACATGCAAACTGTGCAGATTCTGGTTAGAGTCAAACCCAGGACCATGTTGGTGTTAGGCGATAGTGCTATCCACTGTACCACAGTGCTGTCCATAAAGGATAGTCTATAAATGCGAGGGAGGAGCTGGGGTGGTGGAGACTAGCAGTCTTCAGTGAGCATAAGCACAGAAGGAAATTTTTGACTGGCAACGTGCAGCAGCTAGCATGCAGGAGGAAGCACCAATGAGTAAGGGGAGGCCATTCAAATAGACTGCCCAGATATGTGAATGGACTTTGGTAGGCCAACATCACTAATCAGCTGAGCCAAATTCAGCTGGAGCAGCTTGACTGTTGTGGCCTGCCAGAACTGAGCTACGCTCTATATTATTTGTCTCCTTGGGAGGCTGCAGGCCATACCAGAGTGTGCAGCCCATCCTCACACTAGATCAGTGCTTTTTCATGATGAGCCACCCAGCAACTCTTATATTAGATGTTCTTTTTTTAAATCTGTGAGGTTTGTAGATAAGACACGAGGTTGAGATAAGAATTTATGATTCAACTTTAGTGCCACAGTTGGATGACTTTGGATTGGAGATAAAGTGAACATATTAATTCCAGCTGTGTGTGGATGACCTTTTTCAAGGGTATCTGTCATTGCCTGTTTATTGCCTAGTCTTGTTTATATAGTTATAAAAAAAGAAGTAAGCATGTGATTCATGTGGTATGAGCTTGGTTCTTTGCCACAGTATAGTTTTTTTATTAAAGTTTTTCATGGCTACTTGCTTACTGGAGAGTTGTCCCTAAATTTTGGGCGGCCTGTAGCGTAGTGGTTAAGGTACATGACTGGGACCCACAAGGTTGGTGGTTCGATCCCCGGTGTAGCCACAATAATATCTGCACAGCCGTTGGGCCCTTGAGCAAGGCCCTTAACCCTGCGTTGCTCCGGGGGAGTATTGTCTCCTGCTTAGTCTAATCAACTGTATGTTGCTCTGGAGAAGAGCGTCTGCCAAATGCCATTAATGTAATGTTAATGTTAATGTAAATTGTAGTAGAATGGCTCATGCTTTACTGTCTGCAGTGATACATATAGGATGATATTGTATACAACGCCACAATCAAAGGTTATGTATGAGGTTATGTAAGTTAAAAGAAGCTTTATTACAATAATATTACAATAGTAAGCTATGTTTATCAACATAATTTATTATTATGTTCAGGCAGATATATGCTTTATTGACATACATCTACATACCAAACGTTTTGACTCATGATCAAACTATCAGAGTTTCATGAGTGTATACACTGCAATGGATGCAAGTTAGATATGGCAGAAAAATAATATCTAGTGCTCACAAATGTAATCGGATTCCAGCCTTGTTGGTGCATGAACCTCCTAACAAGACTTTTCAGTTTGAAAGATAACATATAATCACAAGTCCTGGAATAACAATTATTATAAAGAGTCCCTATTTCTCCTGGCTGCTGACATCACAGCTATGAGTCAAGCTGATGACCCTTTTCGTTGACATCACAATGTGGATCATGCCCGGAAGGCTTGCTCTCACTTGATTGGTGAGGGGCCCTCTTTTGTAGAGAATGGAACAGTTGTTTTCCATTGGTGAGGGACAAGAGGCCAGTGCAGTAATCCCCTTCTAGCAAATGTTTAACGGGACAGATATGTCTTTTATGTATCTGTCAGGATAGTAGGGTTGTAATGTGCTTAACAAAAATATAATATATCATCTGTTTATTCAGTGTAGCTTCAAGCTGCACATTACTCGCCTGAAAAAAGCATGCTTGCAAGAGCATTTAGTGGAAATCTTTTACTAATTTACAAATGGATTTACCCTGGCAGGCTTTAGATGACATCAATGACAGTTCATCCTTGGCAGGTATTATTCCTTGAGATAAATGTCACTCAGACATTTTTGACTGTAGAGCAAGTCAAAAAAGCAATTTTGCTAGTACCTGGGGGATATACCTTACAGAAACAGTTAGAATATATTTTATTTCTCTACTAAGTTGTTTAGATTCCCCCCCCCCATACTATATAGGAGCAGTTGTAACCTTTATTTTGCTCTAAGACTTTCCACCCTATACTATTATGACATTTTAAGGTTTACCGCTGTTTATGTACTCTTCTCTTCTAATGCTCTCGATCAATATTAGTATTTTGATTTACCTGGATGCGAGTACATTCATGAACATGCTATCCTCTGAAATTTACAGTGCCCTCCATAATGTTTGGGTCAAAGACCCATCTGACCAATGCCATCTCTCCCTGGGTGATAGCTACAGCCAATTACAGGTTATCCTCATCTAGTTGAATGCCAGTGCTTTAGCTGTATGGAACATCTCACAACCCCTTCAAGAGTTAATTAAACTTATTCAAGAGAAGTTTTTTTTCAAGGGACAAAACAGGAAAAAACAAGGATCAGGAGCAGATTAAAGAAAACCAGGGAACAAAAAACCCAGTAGCCAGGGAAGGTTGGGTGGCGTTGCTGAGAGATGGCCTTCATCTATTGGTAGAAAGACAGGAAGGTGGATCTATTTTTCATCTGTGGTGAGCCAAATGACATCTCTGCAGCCCAGACATAGAGCACCTATCTGTCAGGAAAACAAACATGGCCAGAATAAGGTCAGCACAGTGCTGTGAGTGGCTCTTACTAGTGTCACTGTAGTTTTAAAACAATTTCCCAAAGCTGACCATATAACACACTGTTAACCATTTGCATAGCAATGAGTTGACAGAACCACACAGAATGTTAGGGTTTCAAAATGTGTCCATGGCCATGGTATATATTTAGACCCACCATACTGTGATAACTAAATGATTAAAACATTTAAATTGCATTCTTGGAGCTCAGATTATTGTTCGGTTGGGTACCAGTATCTATTTAGCTTGATCACTGGCTGAGAGATTTTTTTCTTTTTAGTGGGGATTAACACCACACTCTGATATAAGCTCTTAAATTTAATAACATTTTGCGGAATTAAGCAGTATGTTTTTGCATTTACAATTATCTGTGATAGGAAAGCTGTCTCCTAATCCCAAAGGCCTTGATTATTCATGTCACAGAAATAAACAGCCATCAAATTGGATGTAGTTTGTATGCACAGTATGGACAAATGAAGAAGCTGACACATTAAAGAGTAATTGCACTCACCATTTCATCCTGGCTCCATCTACTGCACAGTTTTAAAAAATGTGCTCTGTCCATATAATTTGCATAACTTATTATCTAACCTATCAGGTGGCAGCAGTATTCTGTGACAGCTGGCTTTATCACTTTGAAAATGAGCTGTTAAAATGTAAACTGAGCAATTGTGGGAAAAACAATTTTCCCACTGGATATCTGATTGACGTCTATATAACTTCAAGATATCCTGAAAAGGTAGGAATTTTATAGGCAGCAGAACACACTTTTCTACCAGTTGACAAATGCCAAAATGATATTATTTCATAAATATTAAAATAATGGCATGGATTAAAATATTCAACGGAATATTTAAATTACACATTTACAGCTAAAAAATTTGATCTAGTTTTGTAAGTTTAATCATTTTAAATTTTAACATTTATTTTTATCATGAGAAAATGGTAAATATGGTTAATAAATGGTTAATATGACAAAAAACATGCAAGTTGCTCTGCATATGAATGTCTGTAATGAAATGTATGAAATGCAGACATTAGGCAAGCTGTGTTTTTTTAACAGCAACTTGAATCATGCCTGCCATTCATCTGCAATATTTTATGCCCAAACATATCATAACACACATATCACGTATCGCTGGTGCAAAGCCTCGCCCAGTGATGGTAATGTCTGTGGTGATGGATTACCGTGGCCCTGGGACCCGCACAACCTCACTGCTGCAGCCCAGGAGTGACTCAGCTCTGCTCAGACTCTGCAGCCCCCTGGATCTGCCCCCGGTGCACACAAAAAATCTGCACCAACAACAGCTTTATCTGGCAGACCTGGGTCAAATACATAATTGTTTTGGCTTCAAATACGTTTCTACGCTTTACTGAGCTCGTCTGGTGTATTGGAATCAAATAAATACACTCTAAAAGTGCAAACCCCACCAATGCAAAGATTTGGTGAAGCATGATTCTCGAAACAGGTTCCTGTTTAAGAGTGAAAAGGTCTGAAAGTGCCACTCTACTTAACTCCGAAAAGACTTCCTCTCAGAGACTGACTCCTGCTGATGTATCCTCCAGGTTGAAACAGAAGTGAATGCAGGCTGTTGCCATGGTTACCTCTTTTTTTCACAAGCCCTGTCATACACGCCCATAATTTAGTATTCAACTCAAGTGAAAACCATTGATAGTTGTATTATCGATTTGATCAACCACTGGTATTTTGGAGTTGGTGAAATTATTAATAGCAATAAGTTCATATCAAACATAGGGCACAATATTGTTTTATCCTTTATTATCCTTCACATTTCATTAAAGAAATTAACTTGAACTGTTATAATATATTTCTGCCTCACACATCAGCCTACATTACATTATGTTTTCGGATGGATATCTGTTGGTCTTATAAACAGCAAATGTTAATATGAAGCTATATTTATAGTTCAATATTTATCTGTTAGCCAGTTCTGCGGAGCTAAGCTCCAGGTTACACAGGTCTTTTAGTCAGTTACTGGACATTGACTTGTGCCAGGCCAGGATTAACATCCCACACAGAGCAAGTGTGTGCAGGATCAGTGGTGCCTCACCCCCACCAATACACCAGCATTGAGAAATGCCATTTTAACGTTGTTGGGCATCCGTTCTTGACCGTGTAGATAAGCTGAACAATGCATCATTCCAATGCTGGAATTTAGTGTGTTTTCTGTGTGTGGCCTCCCCCAGGTCCCTATGGGAGCTGTGTCATGGCTCTATTCTTGACTACATCTGACCTTCCTCAAGCTTCCTTGGGCAATGCAGCAATCCAACAGGAGATCACTCCTGCTTCTAAATTCTGTTCTGATTTGCTGGGGTTTTTCTCAGGCAGAGCTACGTTTTTTCTTGTGGTGCTTTTGAAAAAGTTTAATGTTTCAATCTGAGATCTAGTTGGTAAGTGTTTATTCTGGGTATTCTCTTCAGTCATTAAGGGAAATGTATCCATGGGCTAATCATCCTAGGGAAATTCAGATTTGTTTTCTCTTTGATGTAATATCCTATTAGCATTAAGTAACATCTCATTAAGTAACAATGATGGTGTTTTCTATTCAGATGGCCACCCTTCTAATGTTTTCTCTCTCAACTTCAGATGCCAACTTTGCCTTTTTCAGCCCCTTTATTTATATTGCTGTAATTGTCTATAATCACCTCCATACTGCTGCCTCAAAATCTTCTCCATAGTATCTCTAAATTATCTATATTGCCACTTCCAACCCATAGTTGCAACCTCACTACCAGTCATCTGTCCACTTTACAGTAAAATGCCTGTTCTCGTAGGCTTAGTATTGTGTGACTAATGCCCACATTCATTGCTCTGTACTGTCACCCATCCTTTCAGCCGGATGTGTGCTTTGAAATTCACAATGTGCAAAAGTAATATCAAAATTCCATAGCCCACTGGGTGACACGTACAAATCCCAACATCCACACTGTAGCTCTTCAAACACTGAGCTTGTGCACAAGTGTAGTCACCTGCACTACCTGATCCCTTGGGATCCTGTGCCAGTCTGTTTGAGTAATTTCTCTGCATTCAGTCTTCCAGATGCTTTGGCAAAGGTTCAGATTGTACGGGTCCTCGAGAGTATCAGAAACACACAGTGGCAGATATAATTCAGCTCCAAGGCTGTGTGTTGTGCTTGGACCATGTCCAATCCTCCCTTCACCACCCATGTGGGTTTTGATGTCAGCCTGTGAGTCAGGCCGTGTCATCGCTAGACACACACAAATCTCTTAATATATGGTTCATGTATGTTTTTAATCATAATGTTGTAGCAAAGAACAGGATTCTTTTGGAAGAGGGCCATGCTCTCACAGCAAGTGTACATTTACCCATAAGCTTCTGCCTTGCATGACTGCTGTTTCTTCTTCAACAAGCTTCCTTATTTTTGGCTCAGAATTTAACCTCAGGATTTCCATGAATCTCAAAAAGCCACATTTGGCCAAGTGCAGATAATTGCTTACCAAAACAACTCAGATTCACCAGGCACAGTTACGTAGGAGAACACTAACCTGTCAGTAACTTGACAACCATAATAGGCAGGAACTGACAACAGAAGTAAAGTACACCACGCCAAGGATGGAGCTCATCAAGGACCAAGATTGTCTGCAGTTTAGAGTCATCATATGGTCTGCCAAAAAGTTGGTGAAGAGGTAAAAGTGGTCCTACACTGGGTTTCTCTATAATAAGATCACTCAAGAATTGGAAGTTGAAGTGTACAGCACACAACAATGTACTGCACCTTGTTTTTCCGTCTAAATAATTCAGCACTGTTGACACTGCCTGTTTTTTAATAGAGTGAGGTTTTTCAATTCATTAAAGGGACAAACAAAGTTAACTACAGGACATTCTTCTGGTTGAGTTTGTTTAGTAGAATGAGGGGCATAAATAGAAATTGGATAAATTCCGCACAGACATTAGGAAGTATTTTTTCACACAGAGTGGTCACTGTGTGGAATAGCTTCTGCTGTGTGGAGGCAAAATGCTGGGGATTATCCAGACTAGGCTTGATAAGGTGCTAGATACCATCTAGCTTTTAGGTAAACTAAGCATTAGGTGCTGTTTAGTGGTAGGAAAAGGTGACAATTGCTGGGCTGAATGGCTTGTTCTTGTCATTACATTATGTTAATCTCTTCAGATAACCGTTTGTTTATTTGCCTCCAGCATTACATGTAATTTGGCACCTGATACTTAGAAAAAAATAAATACTACGGCACTTGACCCACTTCTATGATTTATTTAACAAGTCATCAGTGCTGGGAAATGAACACAGTACCTGCATTTAGGGAAGAAGGAAAACAGACATTAATTAATATTGTTTTTGGTTCTCACACTCTGTGTTTTTTCCTGTTAATAGATAACAGGCAAACAGAAAGTAAGACCAGTTTGACAGAAACTTTAATATTTTATGCCAGACAGGTTAACCTAGCCCAGAGTAGACTGGAAACATTCATCCCTTTTATACAACTGAACAGAAGTGGAAATAAACAGTGGTGGACAAGTTCACAAATGAATTCTCGGCATAACATAACATAAATTATTAATAATGTCATTTACTTTAAGCATATAACCTTTTGAGTGTATAAGGATAACCTGCTGACATATTGATAATTCAAGCAGGCGGTGGTTCATGTCTGCAGAAATGGGTATGTACAGGGGCAGTTAATTCCCAGTATGTGCTCATGGGAATACTGTTTCTCCCACGGTCTGTTCACTGGCCTATCCTGCAGAGACAGCTGAAGCTAATGAGTCTTAGCCAGCACTGAGTAACAAATTAACTTCACAGTCCTTGTGTCCCTATAGTGTTCGCTCTCTGCCAAGTTGTGAAACAAATCTTCAGAAAAATTTCCATCGATCTCCCAGTAGGGCATCTCCATCATGGTTTTAGGGAAGGTTTGGCCATAACTTAACAGTTAGAAGGGAAGCAAGAGTCAATTCACTCATTAATTACACATAATTGTGAGTTCATTGGTTACAGATTATATGAAAAATATGGGCTCCATAAATTGTATTATTAAAAATGGAGGACAATCTGCTTTGCCTGGGTTGAATTCCATGTAGTGTCTTGACTTTATTTAAAGCCCAGAGATATAGGCTGTGTCCGAATTGGCTGACTATTCACCAAATATTAAACTAGATTGGCTGTCAGCCATCTTGTTCTAGTGTCTGAATGAAAAAAATCAAATTTTGCTCACATTTTGTGGGCACTAGAAATACCCCACAATGCACCGTAAAATCTAGTGAATGACTGTCACCTGAAAAGTGTATACGAACCACAATGCGTTGTGACCAGTATTCCCTAGCTTTTACACAAACCTTTTCGAATTGTCATTTTAAGCTGTGAGAGATGATGACGTGATCCAGGAGCAATTCAAATGATACAACAGCTATTCTGGGTTTTGACACATTGATGGAAAATACATTGAACATTGAACATTATAATAAAGTACAACTACCCTAATATAACATAATATACTGTATTAATTATTCAATAATCCTAAACACTGTTTGTCCAGTAAGTAACTGTTTGTTAGCTGGCTAAAACGCTATGTCTTATAGTTGACATTAAGGTTATTTGTAACGAACAAGTAGGCTACATCCAGTCTAAAAGCACCAACAGCATTCTTCTAAACCTGTGTTCTGTTCTATTTTTGGATATAAATGTGTAGCGGGGATGTGTTGTAGATGTTTACTTAGTGAAAATGTGTTCTTCTACATGCTCCACACATAAAATAAGGCAAGACCATGTAGGCTAGATTCATGTTTAAAAAAACACAAACTGTGAAAATAGATTTCTTGGTTTTTAAAATTAACCGCAGGGTTAAGTGAGCTGCATCTTGACTGGGCGTTTAAAAAAAAAATTAGGTTTAATATCTCCGGAGTCATGTTTTAAGAACCGGCTATATGGTATGTTTGTTAATAGTTTTGTAGCTATATGCAGCAGGACCTAGCCTAGGTGATGACGCTGATTGATTGGAAAAATTGACTTGAATTGAATCTGCTGTCCGAATTCACCGTTTATTTAGTAAACTATACTATACTATACTACAGGGACAAATAGGGATTAGTAATTAGTGAATAGGGAGTAATTTTGGATACAGCCATTGACTTTTCTTTAGTTATAGTTATCAGTCAGTCATCTCATCAATTAGCCAATCCACACCATTTGACTATAAACTGAATCAATAGGCCTTGGAAGTCTGATGTAATCCAGGGCAAAACCTTGACTGAGGATTTCCAGATCAAAGCATTTTGAAATTCTCTATGGAAAAAATGAATGGGAGTTTCACATAACTGTCTCTGCCACAGTCTGTGATTTAAGCTGCCATTTAATACTTGGATGATTTTATTCGGTCACATTGCTCTCTTAAGGGGCAATGGGTTCATTGAATTCTGATGCCGCTTTTCCCCCAAGTTAGCGGATGTATGAGAAGGGTTCCCAGGCTAGTCGATCGTATCCAGCAAATACATTTTAAGCATCCACTTGAACAACACCAAAAAGTAATTTTTCATATGCAATCATAATTTAAAGGATTTAGAAAAACTCCATTCCTTTCTCCCATAGACCGTCAAATAGTTTGAACTGAAAGTCTCAAAAATGCTAACAAACCATAGATATTTTGACAACACAACATCAGAGTGTTTACCGTGTACTCTGCATGCTAAAGTCATAGCAGTCATACATGTGAATTTATCTGTGTATTTCCTGAATGATAACTAACGGGACGTATTGCTCAACAGAATGAGCTGAATAACCCGGCAGCAGGGCCGGAGATGAGAAAATGGCTTCTCTCTGAGTCTGCCCCTCGCGGTTCTGCCTAACTGGAGTGGATTATTGTGCTGCGGACATGAGGTTAACTGAAGGAAGTGCTGCTTAATGAGCCCTCTCCTGTTTTCACTCAGGATCTTTCTTTTTCTGTCTCCTGGTCTCCTAGTGAAAAATGACCACCGTGGATGGAGAAAGTACTCGTTTTCACTCCCGGAGAGGGCTGGAGAGTTAACCCTTTCCTTCTTTTTTGTTTTCATCTCTTTGAAAGTGAATGGCCTCAGTTTGATCCCCTATATTGGCAAACCACTGGTTTTTACATCATAGCCTTCCACACTATTTGCCATGTCTGCCCTGCACATTCTGTTCAAAAGTATTAGGCTTTGTCCCATTCGATATTTCCCTGGTTTGTACAGCAGAAGCCTTCAGTGAAGCAAACCTTTAGAAAACCTGCACATTTTCTAAAACTAAGAAAATGCAAAACAAAGCAAACGGGAGAGCTCAGAGAGAGGAAGTTTGGGCCTAGCACAGCCTGCCTGAGCTTCAAGAAGGAGCTTTTTGTTTCGGTCTAGGGATAAGTGCCTTATTGTGCTTCATGTTTTGGGCAAGGAAGAGGTACCTTGGCTGCCTGGCGAGTACGCGGCATCCCACAGAGCGGCCCATTGTTTTTGGGAATTAAGTTGTGGGGCCTGAACAAAGTGTCCAGAGTTGCTACTGGAGACACAGTGCTGTTGGTATGTAACTCCAGACCCAGGGGAGAGAGTCAGATGAACAAAGCTCGCACAGAGGCTCCCCCCACAGGCTTTGCATATCCTGGCCCGGTGTCGGTAACCAAAGCCCTGCATGGAGCTTCAACAGCTACAATGTTATATGCCTCTTTTGCCGAGAATACCTTTTTGTGTTTCGTTACAAACTATAATCCTCTGTCTGATTAACGTAGGATAGCATGCCCAGTATCTGCCAGTTGCACTCACAACTAATGTATGTAATACTTTACCAAGTAATTAAAAAAAGTCCACATTGAGACATTGGGTCACGATAACGCCGATAACTAATTTTCTAGTGACGAACACATATCTACGGGTCTGTTTACAATATTGATTTCTTTTAATATCTGTCAAAAAAGTATTCATGAAAGATTTATTATCGCAGAATGTTCCAGCATTTTTATTTGAATGAATATCTCTGTCATGAGGGCCTGTTAGTAGGATGGTGTCAATGCTTATACGGTACCAGAGAGGTACTGCCCTGGAGGAAAATATGCAGTGTGTATGGTATCCTAGCACCCACAGGTATCGAGGCTTTGCCCTCCACTTAGCCAAATAATCCAGTGAAAAGCAAGCCTATAGGCTCTCCTGTTGTCAGGCTTACAGGCAGAGAAAATAGTGAGTCAGGGTCAGCAACGAGTCAGTGCCGTGACTTCCTCCTCAATACAATTAATTAATGATGTTACAAGCTCTTGTGATTATACATTTGGGGCAGTTCTATTTTTCATCATTTACTGTCTCAGTTTTAGTCCCCATAATATTTCTAAATGTCTGAGTGCAAATGTGGGTTCTATAGCTTAGTGGGTCGGTCTATTTCTATTTTCTATTTTCTTATGAATTTATATTTTGGGTTGTCTCTATGCGCTAGTTATGCCTTCATCTCTCATGCGGGTGTCTTCATTTTTGTTCCTGTTATCACAAACTAAAGTCGATTTAGCAGCACCATTGAAATCCCACTGTGAAATTAACAAATGAGACAGAGATGTGCTATTGTCTGTTCCGGATAAGAGTGTCTGCTAACTCAATGGAAAATGAATGCAGTATATGGGTGACAACATATCATTGCAAGTACTTTTGCATGGGCAGCCATAAGTTGTTTACTGCTCTGGAGACAGTCCAGAAGAAATGTGACTCAGAAGCATGCTGCTTCACCCTTGGATCCCGTCATGTCTGTTTCTTTTCCCATGTAAGGGACAAACAAAATCCAAAACGGCCATTTAGAGGGAGTAATGACTGGATGCTCCCCGCAAAGGCGTGGGCTACGTTGTCACCAGCCATTAATATTGAATGACAATAGTGAATGGAGGCCACTAAACACGCTGATGTCACCGTTTGAGTCGTCCGTCAGGGCTTGATTTTTTCTGCTCCCCGGACGCTGTGTGTTCTGACAGGGCTGCCGCGTACATTGACACCGGGGCTTCTTCTCCAGAATCACTGTGAAGCACCCTGCTGCTGTCCTGGCAGGATGAATCCTTCGCAGAGAAAGCGTGAAGTCAGCAGAGTTCAGCCCGACCGTCTCATTTATCGCCCTGAGTCGACAGGACAGAGAGGCCATTGTCACTACCGCCCCTAGAAATTTCCGCGCTGGGTCCGCACGCTTGCTGGGAGTTCCATGGCAGTTCTGAAGATCGTAAAAAAAAGCAGGACTGTTAACCCTGCATTTAGGCCAATGAGAGTGATGCTCTCCGGAAGGGCTGTAGGAAATACAGTTTTCATTTCAGAAGAGCAGTGTGGTAGGCAGTGTGGTGCACAGTGCAGCTAAGTTATATGTTTATGGGCCATTCTAGATATTATCTTTATTATTAAGTGTGAAAGTGTTCGTCCAACTAGAAAGTAAGTTTGTAATTTTTATAAGTTACATTTGATTGTCTGGCGGCACGGATGGTGCAGTGGGTAGCACTGCCGCGTCACAGCAAGGAGGTCATGGGTTCGAATCCCGGTCAGCCTTTGTGTGGAGTTTGCATGTTCTCCCCGTATGCGCGTGGGTTTCCTCCGGGTACTCCGGTTTCCTCCCACAGTCCAAAGACATGCAGGTTAGGCTGGTTGGAGAGTCTAAATTGCCCGTAGGTTTGAGTGTGTGTGTGTGAGTGAATGGTGTGTGTGCCCTGCGATGGACTGGCGACCTGTCCAGGGTGTATTCCTGCCTTTCACCCAATGTATGCTGGGATAGGCTCCAGCCGCCCTGGGACCCTGTTCAGGATAAGCGGGTTAGGATAATGAATGAATGAATGAATGAATGAACATTTGATTGTTAAAACCGATTCCCTCATCTAGCCGCTTGATCACACTAGCACCAGAATTTGGTGAGTCACTGCAGCTGATATGAGTAGGTGGCATTGTTAAGGTTTGGAGTCTGATGTCATCCACCCTGTTGTCCTGGACCATACAGAGGCATACAGTGACCAAACAAATCATCCAACAGACTTGAAACACCCTGATGCTGTGTCTTTGTAGAGCTCAGGAGGAAGTTCTGGATCCTCCGTGGTCATGAAGCCATAAGAAGAGAACAACTCTCTTGTCCAGAATTTCCAGAATGTCAAAGATGGACAGCCCAACCCATCAACTCCAAGATGGCAGACTTACCTCTTGCCTGCCTCAGACTGCATCAGTCTGCCTTCTTCCCGACAGGGATTGATTGTTTCTGCCCACTCCAGATCACAGTTGGTCATCAGAGTGAGAGACGCAAGAGCAGTCCATATCGAGGTGGTGTCCAGCATAAATACGGCCTCCTTTTGGATGGTTGAAGGCTACCCTGGGCTCACAAGTCATCACAGTCGTCACTCACCACCATCCTGATTGAGATTGAGGGAATGCTCAATTCTAAGCCCTTAGGCTGTGTATCCACACATTTGGCTGACCCAGATCCGGTTACCCCCAATCTGGCAGCTGGACCCCTCACCACCACAGGCAGTGTACCACAATTCTGAACTACTTAGCTGTGGCAGACTTGGCTGATCATTTCTGGACAGCACAGTTTCTACCTGTCTACACTGCAAACCCGGTCAAAGTAGCAGGCAGACATAGCCCCACTTCAGTTGGGCACAATTGTCCTGGTGATTGATCCTCAATTGCCCAGAGCATCTTGGCCTGTAGGAAGAGTCAGCAAAGTGTTCCCTGGGGCAGATGGGCTGATTCGCACCCCAGAGATTCAAGCCAAGGACCGTACCTACCTCAGACCTGTGAGTCAGCTGACTTCCCGCTGTTCCGGAAGATGACGGCCAACAGAGAACTTCAAATTGTTCTGAAGATCATAAAAGCCTGTTAATCCAACATTTTGGCAACACACTGTATGTCTGGGCGATTTGGTATTATCTTTATTATTAAGTGTTAAAGTGTGTGTCCAACTAGAAGTAAGTTTGTAATTTTTTTATGTTCAATTCTATTGTTATCGTGTATTGTGTCGTTTTACTGTTCATTATGAAGCTGATCATTTGGGAGGGTGGCCTGTAGCGTAGTGGTTAAGGTACATGACTGGGACACGCAAGGTCAGTGGTTCTAATCCCAGTGTAGCCACAATAAGATCCGCACAGCCGTTGGGCCCTTGAGCAAGGCCCTTAACCCTGCATTGCTCCAGGGGAGGATTGTCTCCTGCTTAGTCTAATCAACTGTATGTTGTTCTGGATAAGAGCATCTGCCAAATGCCATTAATGTAATGTAATGTAATGTAATGGTATGTTCAGTTACCATGCTGTAAGCTGTTAATTTAATTATTACATTAATGGCATTTGGCAGACGCTATCCAGAGCGATGTACAACAAAGTGCCTACCCATAACCAGGGATAAGTGCGCTGAAAGACCCTAGAGGGAAGTACAATTTCAACTGCTACCTGCACAACAAAGATAAGGACCAGGGCCTATTTGAATTTATTATTATTATTATTATTATTATTATTATTATTATTTTAAAACAAACAAACAAACAAACAAAGCAAAAGTATGAGCAAACCCCTTTACTAGCCAAACACTGCTTACCTAGCCAAACTAAAAATACTGATACACAAAAAAGTCAATCACAGAAAGACAACAATTAAGGTAATTATGATGAGTCATGCTTCATCATTTGTGTCAAATTAATTATGGTCACGTATATCGCTATTGTCCTGTGATGAACGTGTTGTTAAAAATATACAGGGATAATTTAAATGTATAGGGGCTAATATTTTAGCACACATTAGCAATGTGGTTAGCCCTTGTTATTATGGGATTGGTTTACTTAATACTGATGTACTACCTTGTTGTTTATTTGCAGAACCACACACAAACACAAACCCATATTCACACAGAATGCCACAGTGAATCCAAGCAGACTGTAAGCACAACTTTTAATAAAGAAATTGGTGGAACTGCCCAAGTTTCTGCATTCTGACTGATGCCCACTCAGTGATTAAAGCTTTGAGTAGCCAGCATTTCTCCAGCCTCCGCAATATTGGTTGTAACTCGTGTGCAGATGGTTCGCTGTTGGCTTAACTGTATTAATTTGTTGCACAGGTTAGCCGGTTAAGGACATCTTACAAGTTCATTACCATAATGCAAATGGGTAGGGAGCTAATCTTTTTGGCACTGGTAGTATATGTACTGTGTACAGTGATGTCATCCTCTTGAAAAAAGACAAAGGGAAACCGAGTAAAGATAAAACACTCCATTCAGCCATTCAGATGTGGACTTGCTTTTGTGTTTTGGATCATTGTCTTGCACAACCAAATTACACTCAGACAGACAGACAGACAGACAACCAGACATTCTCCTTAAAGGCATACCATGCAGGATTTCTGCCTTGAAAATATTATAGAAGAACCATGTTCAGTCATTACTATGATGTACTGCCAATCTGTGCTTGTGCTCACTTTTGCCCAATACCTTGCTTGTCTACCTGTAGGTCAGTGGTTCTAATCCTGGTGTAGGCACAATAAGATCCACACAGCCGTTGGGCCCTTGAGCAAGGCCCTTAACCCTGCATTGCTCCAGGGGAGGATTGTCTCCTGCTTAGTCTAATCAACTGTACATCACTCTGGATAAGAGCATCTGCCAAATGCCATTAATGTAATATGTAATGTTGACCAAAAAGTTCCCCTTTTGACTCATCTCCGGCGTTTCCATTGGTCTCATTGCTCTATAGCGGCCACTCCTGGTAGGACCAGGCGCCTGTGGATGCACAAACAAAGAATATGTTGACCTGTTATCCTGCTGTGGCATGTTATGGGAAGTATGAGATTGAGTCATGTGAATCAAATATGCATGTGTCTACCATCTCTTCCTGAAGTCGACAGGAGCAATTGCTGGCGGTAGATCAACAAGTTTGGGGGTTGGGAAAAATAGATATGTAATAATGGAGGAAATCAGGAAGGGGAACTACTTTTTAATGGATCTGTTGCTTCATGTGTTGAAGTTCTGGGTCTGCTCCTCCTTGTTGGTGAAATTTGTGTATACAGTTCTGAATGTGATTCATTTATGCTCTCAGACAGCTGAAATGTTTGCGATCACATGGCATGTTTTGTGTCAGGGCTGGGCTTCATAAAGTTGTATGAAATTGTATAGTATATTTTATAATATACTCGTATAGTATATTAATTTGTGAATTATAAAATTGAATTTTAACTGAAAATAAAGATATGACGCCAACGTCCTGTTGTACATTAATATGTGGACATCTGTGGTGTCACTGCTCAGGCTATCAACTTCAGTCTCTGAATGGAACAAGATTTTCAGTTTTATGTTGCTCAGTGACATTTTCAGCTTAGAAACAATGGGGTCTGTATTATCAACAAGCCCTGACAAGTTCCCACCATTGTTGCCATTGCTTTCCTCCCCTTTCGGCAAATGGCTTGATTGTGTACGCTATGTAACTTAATTCTTCCATGGTTACTTTGTCGCATAAACTCACAGTGTTCTAATTTAAGGTAAGCTGTGCGATACACCCTTCAGTGGAGGGATTGTACTTCCCTGCCAGTTGCTCTGAGCTGTTGAGAAGGACGGGCTGATCGATTAGTTCAAAGTCACAGACTGTGATGTCACTGCAGTGCTTCAGGAGGCTCGAGTTGAACAGCAGTTTCAATGTTGAATTCTGGCTCAACTATTCATGACAGGGAGAGAGAGAGAGGTGTCTGTAATTGGCAACTACATCAATGCTAGGCAAGACTTTGCTGTTACAGTCCTGTCTGACATTGCCAGGAGAGAATTATCATGAGGTGTCTGACAAGAACCCCAGGTGCTGGGGTGACCAGATGCCTTTATTTCATGCGCTGGTCCTGCTGACTCTGGTTCCCATTTCATGTCCTCGGACCCTTTGTGAACAAGCAGAGGTTTTCTGGCAGCTCCTCTTGTTATCAGCAGCTCCTGTCCTCTCATTTATAGCCACGTTGCAGTGTTTGGTGCAGGGCTCCATCCTTCATTGGATAGCTGTTCTGCGACAGACCCCCAGCCCATTATCCCTCTACAGAAGGGAGCCATTGTGAACCCAATTCTTCCTACTTTTTGGTTTTGTTAGGTGCATGATCATATTATCAATGAAGCCCACCCCTCACCCCCTACCTCCACCAAGGGGTTGCCACACAAACAGTGTAAATTCTGATTGTGCTTGACGTGCCACACATGTATAATATTGTGGGCGGAGCTTCATGTACCCTAGGTAACCAGGACATTGTTGTTGCCAAGGAGTTCCACTCATTAAAAAGCTCTTTTGTTACCATTGATCAGATAATGCTATGACATCATATCTGAACTTTCAAGGGCTTTTTTTGAGTTGATGATTGTTTTCTGATCTTGGCTTTGGATCAGAGCACTGCTGCATTTGTTCAAACATGCCTGCCAGCACAGATAACCTTATGCATGCTTTCCCACTCTTCTGGTGCTATTTGTTGACCTTCCCCTCACTGTACCTACACTCTTAATTTCATACTGATAGCTACAGCATATCAACTCACTGTATGATTTCCAGCACTCCAATATCTATTTATAGCTATGTTTCCACATTATGAACATGTGCGTTCACTTGTTTTTATTTTCCACTCTGCAGGAATGCAATTCTCTGACAGTGTTCTTGGGATGATGTGATAATAAATCAGTGGCACATTTTAGGTTTATAGATGCTGGTCATTTGAACCCATATGTACTGAAGTCAATATCACATATCATTATAGTGTAATAGTCTGAGACAAAGTGAGTTAATTCATATATGTGACCTGCTCTATAAAAATCACCCTTGTTGACCTAAAAATGTATTTTGAGTTTTAGAAACTATTTAAACTCGAAGAATAAACGTAATAAATGGTGAAGCAACATTGTGAGAAATTTGTGTGCAAGAGGTATGGAATTCTTCTGAATTCTTCACAACTGGCAGCCTGTAGCGTAGTGGTTAAGGTAAATGACTGGGACACGCAAGGTCGGCGGTTCTAATCCCGGTGTAGCCACAATAAGATCCGCACAGCCGTTGAGCCCTTGAGCAAGGTCCTTAACCCTGCATTGCTCCAGGGGAGGATTGTCTCCTGCTTAGTCTAATCAACTGTATGTTGCTCTGGATAAGAGTGTCTGCAAAATGCCAATAATGTAATGTAATAATGTAATGTAAACTGACGTTGTTGACACTTGTGTCTCTCTTCCAGGCACTATCCAAAGCAGTCGTTCACCATTGTGGCTGATACCCCCGAGAACCTGCGGCTGAAGCAACAGAGCGAGCTACAGAGTCAGGTAACCAATAGGCACATATGGGAGATCTGCCCAATGGTCTGTACGCATGTACTGGCAGGGGAAGTGGCGTCCTGAGGAATAATAAGAAGCAGAGTTGGCCCTAGGGCTAACTAAACATGTTGTTGAGTAGTTTTGCTCAGGGATAGCTGTGACCCTAAACAATTGTGTAGGGGAGTGTTTTTGGTCATACTTCTGGCATGTTATGTATCTGGTTTCCATATCCATTTGTGTTGCACTGTATGGGTTGCTTTGGCAATATGATTGTGGTTGTCTGTCAATAAAGCAAATATAAATTCAAATTAAATTGAAATCGAGAGAGTGAGCGAGAGAAAGAGACAGATTCCCACATCTCAGATCTTCAGCATGGAATTTAATTTTCATATGCAAAAGTGTTACTGGGGAAAAATGCAGGTAGTTACTGTAGGTAGTTACCCTGGTAAAGATATCAAGTAAGCACATCATAATGTAAAAATGCCCTGAATGTGATTGGGGCCAGTTCTCTATGAGTTGAGTGTATGGGTTAATATTTATAATAATAAGTTCCAGGATGCTTAACTTTCAGAATTGTGCGATTATGGATAGCCATATTTAAATACAATCAAGAAAAAAGTTGTTTGGCTGGTTTCAGATTTTCATATTTGATAGGTCTGTCCCACTACGCAGTAAAGAGCGATCTGTTTTCAGCATTTAAGAAGTGACAATGATACAAGCTCAAGACTTTTTACATAACTAACAGCCATCATCTGGATCATGTGTACATAGCATATAGATTTTTTTCCCTTCTCCAGTTTTTCAAAGTCTTACTGCATAAGACTGTCGTTGCTTCCACAAAGTTAATTCCTCTTAGATTAACCTAGGAGATCCTGCCTTCATGCTGTTCTGGGCGCTCTTATCATCTCATTAATACAAAGGGATTATTGGATTTCAAACCTTTTTCATCAGGGGCACAGTTCAGTCCTCTGACCCCTTTTCTCCATATGTACCCATGTATCCAACTCCATCACACCACAGAAACCCTGGGGCAATTAGCATTAGTCATCGACCAGAGGCATATGGCGCACGCTGTAAGCTGCATGTTGTTTGAATTCATTAATACTGACTGAATGCATTATTCAGTTATTCCCTCCTTTAAAGAAACTTTAAAGCAACATGCCCTGCTTTAAAGTTACTAAAGCAGTGTATGTTCTTGGTTGCAGGATATCAGGAAACGTAATTGCCATTGGTTTGGTTGTGCTTTGACTTGGAGCCGCAAATGCACCTCTTCAAGCGAAGTCATCAGAAGCGCTGCTTACCTGAGCAAATTGTGTGTTTTAGCGGCCTAAATTACAAGTAAGATCGGCCGGAAAGCTTGAAGGCAGTGTTCCTTCACTGGTTCCCTTTCCCAGTTTCCACATTCTGAAATCCGTCGGCCTGTGCAATAATTAGGTTATTTGAGGCCCAAGTGACTAATCCGGAAAGCTAACAGGCCTCAAAAAGAAACCGTGAGAGTAATCCATTACAAGACAGTAGACGCGGAGGGCAGTGTTATTCGGTAATGTAAGGCTCATAATTAGAGTCCCACTCACAGTCACGATCACGGCCATTACTGAGCCTTGGTGCGCTTGCGTCGTTAGCAAATACCTTAAAAGGCTTATGGAAACCCTCTGTAGGAATAGTTGCTCCTACCGTCATGGAAAAATTCCCTTCTCGATTCCATAACCCTCATCTTTTATCATGTTCCCGTGTTTAATAATGAAAGTTGCTGGTAAATGTAGTCACATCGCCATCAAAGAGACATCTCAGATGGATCAATACAAAATGCATTGCATCTGCTAATAGACCCCATAATGCTTTGATGTCAGAGGGATTTTTAATGACTGGGAATTATTGAAGGCATTTATTGAATGGCGTTTCTTGAGGTATTTCTTGCAAGAAAAGCCGAAAAAATGATGCAATAGTGAAATATTCTCATGCAAGTTGTGAGTGGACCACAGTACCACATGAGTTTTCGTGCCTTATAGTTATTAAGCTGAAGCCATGGGGTGGCACCACACCTGCAAAAGTGGTAGGGCTAAATCCAGCGAAATCCAACGGCCACTGTGTGAAAGCCCTACTTTGGAGTCGTTCTCTCAAAACTCAACTTTTGCATTGTTAGAAAGCTTACATTCTCCTCCTTCAATTTGTTCTGGGGTCAATACAACTGATTTTGATAGAGCAGGCCACATCTAGTTTTTGAGAGATATTACATAAATGTATTAGATTACATTTATACAGCGATAAGGAGGAAACTCGCCTCAACCACCACCAATGTGTAGCATCCATCTGGGTGATGCACGGCTGCCATTTTGTGCCAGAACACTTGCCACAGACAAGCTGAGGTGGACAGGGAGAGAGCAATGTTTTTGGCAATTGAATCAGGGGATGATTAGGCAGCAGGTTGTAAGAGCCAGGGTAGGGAATTTAGCCAGGACACCGGGGAACCCCTACTCTTGGCAAAGAGTGTCATGGGATCTTTAATGACCAGTGAGTCAGTTTAACATCTCATCCAAAAGACAGCATCTCCTACAGCACAGTGTCCCCATCACAGCACTGGGGTATTGGTGGTAATTTGACCAGAGGGAAGCGCTCCCTACTGGCCCACCAACACCAATTCCAGCAGCAACTTAGTTTTCCCAGGGGGTCTCCCATCCAAGTACTAACCAAGCCCACACCTGCCTAGCATCAGCCATTGGGTAGGAGCTGGGTACATGACAGTATCGCTGCAGGGGTTTTAATTTGTTATAATGTATTTTTTTTATAATGAAGGGGATTGAGGGAATAACTTAACCAAAGTGGGAATCATATAATTTTGAAATAGCCTGAGATGGGAAAGGGAAATTAATAAATACATTTCATGTTACCGGTGGGTTTCTCAAACTTGGCTATCTATTTGGCGTGTGAAACAGTTCGAGCAAAAGCAATTTTACATTTTAACGGTGCACTTAATTACCCTAGCCTAAAAAAAAAGATTCAGGCTGGCTGATTCTAGTGAGCACAATTTCTCAGATTTGGTGACAAGTTCAACATTTTCCATTTCTTTACTCCAAAGAGAATGGACGGTTATGGAAAGGAGACGGGATAATCGTCACATGTCGCTATAGGCAGTCCGGGTATCCCGCCATTATGGAGGGAATGCAGTTGCTCCTCGTGCGAGTAGTCGCCTGCAGAGAGTGCTAATGCCAGAGCGAAGATTACATGCTGTGCGGCCATTGTCCCATGTTTCATCTGAGTGCTTCATGACTGGAGGTGCAATCTTCCTTCTTTGTACCCAGACATAGATTAGATTTACCGGTAAGACAAATTGTTCTCACCGAGTGGTGATATATAATGGGGTGCTTTAGAAACACCCGTAAAGAAAGTAAGAAAAATATACTGATGTACATGGGTATTGTGAAACAGTATTAAACAAATTGATTAGACTTCATTAGAGGAGTCAATGCCACTGTTTTTCTCTTTGCTAAGATACTTTTTATAAGATGATCTGTTTTGAGATCGGACTCAACAAACTTAAATGGAGAAATTAGTCGTCTTATTTTCTCTTCACATTTTCACCATGTTTGTGTCACATTGTTGCAATTCCTGTACACATTAGTGGTATGTGTCTTTTGCTAATATAGATTCCACAGCGTATGTTTCACAAAGTCCTTATTTCACTGAGTACCGTATGTACTCAGACAAATACCATTCTCTTGAAGATAAAATTCTTAATTTCCCGGCTTTGTTGAATACAGCAAATCATGCCCTTTGAATACCTATAGTATCTACCTGTATCTTCCCAGAAACTTTCTCAGTTACCTCTTGTAATGTGTTATGTTGCCCTGTATTGGAGCCTCTGCTTGCCTGTGGTAGTGGAAATTGTGTGCAGCCGGGTTCACCTGGCCAAAATGAATAAAGCTGGGTTGCAGTGTTGGAGGAAGACTTTGTGAAGACATTTTTCAAGTTCTGTGTTTTTGAGACCGTTGTATTTTATAGTTGTAGGTATATAGGTATTTTGTGTCATGTTTTGTTTTTGTTTTTCCTTTTTTGATTCTTTTGTAATGTGTTTTTTTTTTGGATTTTTGTTTTTGTTTTTTTTAGGTTACGGTCCATTATTGTGCCCTATTGTATGTGGGTAGACTATATATATGGTATCAGACTCTTAAATCCAAATTCAACTTTTTATTAAAGTTTTTATTATTGATTATCGTTGAACTCTTATATTTTGAGTACTATTCCTATTACCAAAAATGCTTAATGAAGGCACTTAATGGTCACTGAAAAACCCAAATATACACAGAGGGCTTTATTGACCTATATATACTGTATGCAATACCTTTTAGCATGTGCGACACAACGAATGATTGGTGCAAAACAAATACCATGAGCAGCCATTGGTTGGTTTTGTACATACTAAAGATCTCAGTGAGGCCCAGAGTGTCTGCCTTGGCCAGACAATGCTGAGGTGCCCCCCCCCCCCCCCCTTCCCCTGACACTCCACTGAAGCACTGTAAACACAGTGTGTAAATATCCACCCATGCCATTACAAAAGCAATTTTCCACAGTAAATAGATTATTTAAAATGTCAAGTCAACAGCTCAAGCAATTACAGTGTCCCAAGGGACATGGCTGAAGAACAAAAATAGTCCCAAATTTTGACAAATGCCAACTCTGAGTTAGACATATTCATTTTCTGAAATGCATAACTATTGTACCTCTCTTCTCTCTCAATTTTGGAGAGCTCAGACAGTCATGCTCTCTCTTCCGTGGCAAGTCAAGCCACTACTTCTTCTCACTCTGCAGTCCACCAGTGTGGAAGACCATGTACACTAAAGAGATGACTTTAAAGCAATCACATACATGCTCGTGTCTGTTTGTTCACCAGTCAGATAAAGTTATTTTGCCCAGGCGCGTGATAAAGATTAAGATTAAGATTCAGCAGGAGCGAGAAGAATATATGCATGGTTGGAACAATGTAGAATGTGCTAAGTGCATAGTCTTGTAAAAAGGGGAGTACATACTATATCAGAGGGCTTGCTGCTTTGTTTCAGAGAATGCACTGTGCTGGTGTATTGTGAATCTCTATGCTGTATGCAATAAAGAGTGCCTGGTCACAGTGGTAGTTTCCTCAACAATTTGAATTTAATATTTTTCTTTACACCAGTTACATTCACACATTGAGTCAGAGGAGAATCCTGTGCTTGTTTTGTAACTTGGGTGCTGATTGACTAGAGAGGTCATGGGTGTGTGAGGAAACACTCAGTGAGCACTTTATTAGGTATTTATTAGACTTATTAAGTATTCTGCTGCTGTAGCTGATCTACTTAGACGTTTGATGCATTGTGTGTTCAGAGATGCTCTTCTGCATGCCACTGTTGTAATGTGTGGGTATTTGTGTCACTGTCACCTTCCTGTCAGCTTTGGCCAGTCTGGCCATTGTCCTCTAATCTTTCCCATTAATAAGGTGTTTCTGCCCACAGAACTGTTGCTCACTGGATGTTTTTTGTTTTTCACACCATTCACTGTTGTATGTGAAAAACCCAGTAGATCAGCAGTTTCTGAAAAACTCAATCCACCCTGTCTGGCACCAACAATCATTCCACGGTCAAAGTCACTTAGATCACATTTTTTTATTTCATCATTACCTGAAGCTTCTGACCCATATCTGCATGATTTTATGCATTGCACTGCTGCTACACGATTGGCTGACTAAAGCCAGTGGTGCACCATCATGTGGGACTGGCAGCTATATTTTTGTGTTTATCCAAAACTAAGAGCCAACAGAAATGTTCTCTGTGGAGGAGTGCTTTTAAAATGCACTTGTAAGTCGCTTTGGATTAAAAGCGTCTGCCAAATGACTAAAATGTAAAAAATGTAAAATGTAAAATGTCAAGTTATGTCATCATGTCTGGCTTAACGCCCGATGATAAATACCACACATTATTCTGAATGCAAACCTATGAATCAGTTGAGTCCATAATTATTTTTATGTGCTGCTTGATGAAACAGGGCAATAAATAATTATGCAGTAAGGCAAGGCAAGGCAAGCTAGCTTTATTTATAGAGCGCATTTAACGTAACATAACATAAGGTAATGGCGAGAGCAGGCCATTCAGCTCATCAATGCTGGTCTTCTCCTACCCCTAAGTGTACCTACTGCCTAGTTTGCCTAAAAACTAAATAGAATCTAACGCCTGGCCTTGGAATCCCCCAGTGTTTCTGCCTCCACTAGATGTACTGGCAAGCTATTCCACACATTGACCACTCGCATGTGCAATTCAATGTGTTTTACATATACAATAACATGATTAAAAGACCAGTACTGCTTTCTAAAAAGATGAATGTGTCTGTGTTTCTAGCTCATGCTTTCTTCGTGTTTTTCAGGTCAAATACAAAAAAGACTTTGAGGAGAGCAAGGGCAGAGGCTTCAGCATTGTCTCAGACACGCCAGAGCTTCAGAGACTGAGGAAGACCCAAGAGCAGATCAGCAATGTACGCCCGGGCCACCCTTACCCCCACCGCTCTAGTTATCCGCTCCTTCGTGCCTTGGCCTCTTCGTGGCCCTCCATCCCCTCCCTTTCAGCCACTGAAGCCAGCTCATCCTCATTAGTGTGTTACGTAATGTCGGTGGCGGGTTTAGATAAAAATGGGGCGTCTGTGCCTTCAGAGGGGGGATGAAGGTGCTGGGAAGTGGACTGTGGCAAATTCGATGAGTTTGGGTGTGTTTGTGTCTGAGTTTGTGTGTGTTTGTATCTGAGTGCGTGTTTGTTTGTTGTGTGCGTATGTCTGTTTCAGGAGGTGCATTTGGTCAGCAGAGGCACAAATTGCAGACAGTACACTCACAATATCTCTCCCTATTTGCACTGGTCTCGTCTGGGTGCATATCCAATCCATGATTCAGTTCCTCAGTTAAGAGCAGTCTACATTTAACATAAATATGTATTTTTTTATAATAATAATTTGGTTCAGGTTTTTCTCCCAATTTTTGTGGCCAATTCTACCCTGTTTATTTCAATCACCCATGTTTATTGAGGAAACACTGC
The DNA here is from genome assembly GCF_963514075.1 of Conger conger. Classification (NCBI taxonomy): domain Eukaryota; kingdom Metazoa; phylum Chordata; class Actinopteri; order Anguilliformes; family Congridae; genus Conger; species Conger conger. The sequence goes on along the minus strand of NC_083763.1, from coordinate 49,221,907 downwards.
TAGAACCCTGCCCCCCTGTGGCCGGAAAGAGATCGACACGCCTTCTTCAAGCCACATCGTTTCGGGGGGCGGTCATATGCAGCGAACCTCCCCACCGAGTCCCTCCCCCCACCCTCGCTCCCCCATGCACCAGCCATACTCGGATCTAGCAGGACCACCGCGTGTGCCACCGCGGCACTATATTTGTTTTGTTTTTTAATGTAATTAACAAATACATTTGAAATATATTTAACCCCTTAAGTTGCACTGGCCCATGGACTGGGATTTTAAAAATTCATTCCTTTTTTCATGGTGCAATTTTAAATCAATACGGTCGCAACATATAACATTTGAAAGCATTCAAACTCAAGGTTCTATCTCTATGAACTATTTTACAATGTCATTGCTTTAGTGATAGCAGTTTTTTTATTTTGTAACATGTGGGATGGAAAAACAAGCGCAAGAGGGACCTCACCTTCTCTCCATTTTGGGAGTCCACAAGCTACACAAATCAGGGTAATGTCAGCTTCCTTCTCACAGCAAGGATCCAGTGAACCAAATCCATAATAGTTTAGAATTCCAAAAACTATATATAACTTGGAGAAACCTCAAAAGAATGGCAATTCTGAAAGGTTGATATTTTGCAACAAAATTTTTTTTTTTTTGTGATGACTAAGTCTATAAAGAATATTCTATATTTTGAGGCCTCGAAAGATTAAATAGTTCTGAAGAGGACAGTGAAAACGCATTTGACTCCACACTCGAGGGAATTTCCAGTGACGTGACCCCATTTTGCGGTAAGCATCTAAATACATTCTTAAAATTGTTTTATTATGATTCTGTGTGCTTATAAATAAGGAGCAGGCCTGCTTTTGAATAATAATTGGCTTGTGTCTTCTGGACATGCTGCTGCCAGATGGGGAGAGGGATGTTGAAGAGGGAGAGGTAGGGGAAGGGTTACTGCAAGGGGAAGTGAGAATGCATTTTTCAGGATAAAAAGTGTTTTATCATTTAGTTTACAGTCTATAGTATTTTACACCTCATACACGACCCATAATACAATTTATTGTACATGTGTCCATTTGGAGTCTACAAATGTCCTTTTTGGAAAACTGCCTAGACATAGCTTAGAAAAAGCAATGCAATTAGCAGACCAACTGTCTTGAAGTGGCCACAATTTTTTGGGCTGATACCTAGCTGTGATGATAAGCCCTCCACACCACCCCGAGTATCAGGGAGCAACCTTCCCACCCATGCCAGTGAATCAGAAACATGGTCATGGGTCAAACTGAAACCCAGCACTAACGTGTGCATTGCTGTTCTTCAGTTTCCTAGTGTGCTCAGATGACAGGATATGCCTACTCCATGACATGCTCCAGATGTGATGACCAGGAGCGCTTCAGGCGCCCCACAGCTGTCTCAGGTAAGCAGACCCCAGTCTCAGTGTCAGCATCACCTGACCGTGAAATGGCATTATTCTGCTGTGTAATTCTGGAGGGGAGAATACTACATCCTCAAATGTTAATTAATTCATAAGGTTGCGAGGTGGGGGAGGGTGCATTTTAAAAACGGTTGTACATTATTTTATTACCTAAACCTCCACTTGACAAAGCTGACAAGGAGGTAATAAGAAGGAGGTGGGGGGATTTCTGTCTCCTCCCTGCGCTGTCTGCGGAGGCTTGGGTTCGGCTGAAGGGAGGTCTCGTCATCGGGTGTGAACGCTTGTGTCATTACCATCAGTGCAGTTGCAAACATGGATGAGATACCCAGTGTGTAAACTGTTTCTTGACACATTTTTCTTGTGAGAGATTTAAACTGGTGAACATAATAAAAATTATAGAGTACACATACAGTATGTCAAGTGAGTTCAAGTTTTTTTATTTGTATAGCACTTTTTACTGAAAACTGTCACAAAGACGCCTTACAGAGTAAGAGTAGGTCATTGGAAATCGTACTTCAGAGATAGCATTATGGACTGACTAGTCAACTGAGAGGGGGCAGAAACATATCTAGTCTTATTAAAGACAGTAGGTTACTGAAAATTATATGTATTAATGTAAGAGGAAAAAAATAACATTATTATTATTTTTTAACTTGGTGCATTTTGGTGATACGGTCAGATTGACGAACATTTTATAGTTTTGAATTACCGCCATTCCCAGTGTGAATTATATTGTCAGCTCAGCAGAGGACACACAGAAGAGGTGTGTATAAATGCACAGATGGATTGTATTCCTGGAACTGTGGAGGAGAGACAGACAATATTTCTGAGGGGCTCCTTTCATGTCAGAAACTCCCCTTTTGACTCTTTGATTCTTTTATGGGTGTTTTTTTTACATGACCTTATTTAAATAGACGCACAGACAAATTGCACATATGGCTGCCCTATTAGCCAGTATCTGATGCTCCACTGAAGGCTAATACAAATCCTTCGGCTCAAGCTAGCTTATGTGGCGGCATCACCTCCAAAAGCCCTAGCCCTAGTCCTAGCCCTAAATCTCAGTGATACTGAATCTCGACTACCATCTTTGGGCCAGCTGAAAATGTTATTGTTCAGAAATTATAAAAAAATGGCAATATTTTCAGGTTTTTCACAATGTTGTGGCCATTTATCATTGGAAGATAATTATTCAAAGACATTGTAGAGTATATTTTGAAAAACAAGCTAATGTCTCTAAATCCCTCTAGATCTTTGATTATTAGGGCAACAACCCTAATCACAGGTTCAAAGGTTCAAAACTGCCTTTCCCCAGTGCTTTCCACTAGCTGGGGCAAAGAGCATTTAAAGACTTTAGATTCCCATTGCATTTGGGCAAATGTGTCTTACACATGGACTATTGCACTGCACTATTTCCCTAATGCCCCATTCTCACTAACCAGATAAAGTAAAGGCTGGCCTCTGGGCCCAATAATTGGTTGTCTATATCCCTATATCATCAGCACTTTTCAGGGTCACATGCTTTGCATTCTGCATATGTGAATTTCACTGGAGATTGCTCTGCTTTGTTGTCTGTTGAGGAGATCAATAGACTGGGGGCAAGCTCCTTGTTTTGATTTAGATCAGTTTCACCCAGGCATGGAGAGGTTGCATCGGACATGATTTGTAAGTGTCAAAAAATGACATATTATAGATTTTTATTTTACGTTTACAAGTCTGCTGAGCCAATGTAGTCAGTTTATTCCTGAAGAAAGGACCATAATGAGTGCTAATGTGCAGCTCTAAGAAGCAGTGATGACTCATGGCAATCCACAGGGAGGCCATTGCTTCTGCGTGAAACTAACTATGAATATCAGCCTTCGTTTTCCCCTTAGAATAAATTCAGCCCCTTCATTTAAACTCTATGCTCCATGCTTATCACATTGATTTGATATGCCACTGCTCACCTCTGAACTGTACTGCTACATCTTCTCTTGTGAACTAATCAGCTCAACTGAGCAGGATCATTACAACACTGAGGGGGCAAGGTAACGAATGAGGGATGTACATTTGTTAAGCATACACCTTTACGCTTTTTAATAGGCAGTGCATTTTTTGGGGGGTTTCAGATTTTTTCAATTTTCTCCAAATTTAGTAGCCAATCTATTTTAATTGCCAGTTTGTTAGCTAGGTGTACACTGCCTACACCCCTCGGTGGCCCAGATGGATCTGGTGGTCCTGAGAACGACACGCCTTCTAAGCCGCACCATCCCGCCTGCGATGCCCGGTAGTGTTGTATGTGGCGATCTCACTAACCCCCCTTAGTCCTCCCCTGCTCCATGTAAGCCGGCCAAACTCAGCATTGTCAGGACAGGGAATCAAACCCAGTCCTCGGTGTGCAACTGCAACAAACTGATCGGGGACCACGGCTCCCATCTGTGTGTGCAGGCATGTACTGACCATTAGCTGCCGTGTAAAAAAGATTATGGCTGCAGCAGACAGTTACTGTGGTCATATGTGTCTGCTCCAGACAGTACTATTCACAACAGTGAAAACATATTGAGGGTGGACAGGCTATGCACTTCCTGTTGGCTCTGGCCTTCTTTACTTCCTCTGCACTGTCGGCCATTGTGGCTCAACGCCAGGGCAGAGCTGTATCCTCTGCTCTTTGAGCTTGACTGTACAGATATGGCCACGAAGGGATGGCAGTAAGTGAGAGATAAGCAATGTCCTGAAAATATCTTTGGGACATGATGCTGGTTATGTGACTTGATATAAAAGTAGGACTTGCATCACCCTTATATCTGAAATGGGTTTAATCTGTGAATTAAAAACTTCTTTTTTTTAAATAAATGAAATTATTGAACGAAATGAGCGCTGATTATAGACTGTGAAAAATGTGCCCTCGTCCACTTTACAATAGCAAGTTATTTTGAGAGTCAGAAGCACCCTCAGTCATTGCTCCATTAATGAAAAGAGATTTTAAATGGCGGGAGCCTTTGAACTGCTTGCCTATGACTAATTGCGCTTGAACCTCCATTTGTATTCCGTTCCTTTCAGAGAAAGCTGCTGTAAACAATTTTAGACTACTCTGCTGGGCAAAGACTGCCTGCCTATTAACACATTCTATTTGGGACAAACAAATTAGCAAAGGAATCTTTAGACCTCTGCCAAGATCAGAAGAGAGAACAGGGCCCGTATTCATAAAGCATCTAAAGCAGGAATCATCAACACTGGCCTTCAAATCCATATCCAGTCCAGGTTTTCTCTTCTCCTGGGCTATTAGTGCTACTGCTGTCTTCACACCTGACTCTCAGGTAAAGGTAGGGTTGAAAGCGAGCAGTTCCCATCCCTTGAGGAACGTGAGTTACTTATCCCCTTGTCTAAAGAGTAGCAGTAGGCTCTCTCAACCATAGTCTCACCTTATCCATTATGAGCTAAAAGGCTAAACTGATCAATTGTCAGCATTCTTAAGCTACGATGCATTATGAATATAAGCCTGGGTTTCAGCTCTGAATCTGTGACTTCCAGCGTGTGGGTTTGTCATCTGGGACTGTGCTGAAACATGGCTCAGCACAAAAGCAGATATTGGCTGGGATAGATTTTTTAGCCTGGGGTTACTTTATGATACAGCAAAACCAAAGGAAGTATTTCAATCGACATACTGTTGCCATGTACTGTACATTTTAGATGACTGTCAAACTAAGAACTTTCCCTACATTGTGTTAACTATGAAATGTAGGTTTTTCAGCACATATTTAGCACAAAGTCACCTATCAGTTAAATGAAAAATAATATAATTAAATTGTATCACACCCTGCTAAGCCCAACTTGGTATTCCGTTCTTAACACTAGTCTATTTTTCAGACTTCATTCATTTCAGATTTCATCTTCTGTGTCTGAATTATACTGCTCAACTTTTCCCCATTGCCCCTGGTATCCTCTCCTGAGTCTCCTCTCTAGTAACAGGAGAAGGAGCAATCTGCTGTTGAGAGACTGTAAAATGGTTAAGCTGCACAATAACTTCAGTGTTTTGTAGATACCTGTAGGTGTGGTGTAGTTATCATATGATACACGGCGAGGGGAAGAGTGTTGACACTGAGCCAACTGTGGACTGTGACATGCTATGCCTTACCAAATGGAATCCATTCACTGCTGCTGTCCTTATCCAGATTAGCGGTTTCAAGTTAAGTGTTTTGATACTGAAGAATAGCATGTCTTTCTTGCATATCAGCGGCGACGACGCACCTTCCGTTTCTGCACAGAAAGAGGGCACATTGCTTGTGTCCAGAGGATTTACGCTTGCGTTTGCATTTGGGAATATATTTGCTGAAGACCTTGGTTGAAACTTCTTTGCCAGCCTTTCACACAGTCGCGTGACTGCGAAAAGAGTCATTGACTGTGCCCTCCAGCTCCGAGTAGTTTAAATAAGCACAGCAGAATTCCTACTACGCTGATAGCACAGTGAGCCAATTTGGTCTGGAGGAATGAAGCTCGCCCACTTGATACAAGTTGGAAAACAGGCTAAGACTAGCATGACACACGGTGATTGGGGAAAATGCATTCAGTGTTTATGGCTCTCTCTTTCTGTCAGTAGTGTAGCCAGACATAAAGTTGTATGAGAAGCAGCAGTGGTAGGTATCCCTTGCTGGCTTTTGCCCTTATCTGGTAATGTAGTATTAGTAGTATTTGTGCTAGACTATGCTGTAGCATGGGAGGAACTAAGGGCAAAGCTCCCCTCAGCTTGGCCTCATTCACCTGATTGGCTGAAACTCTTCAGTCTATTCCAAAAGTGTTTTAAAGCCACTTGTGTTTTTCTGTGAGAGATCCACTGAACAGGGTGTCTAGTGTAAGTGACTGTGAAGGATGGGCCCATGCTCTCGGGCACAGTTGTGTTTAAGTACATTAAAGTCATTGTCCCCCATAACGCAATTCTTTTAAGTTAATGACCAATAGTAGCACTATTCAATTTATAACTTCTACTTTCATAAAGTATTAAAGTGATAAGTCTTGTTGCATTCTGGGTAAGGTACCAAACTCACCAGCTCTGTCTTTAGTTTGGCACTTTCAGTATTACTATGAATCATTATGTACAGTAGAACCTCGGTGGTAGAAATCTCACAAAATCGAGATAGCATATTATATCAATTGCATCTTGTCAAGATTCTTATTTTCAGTGATGCAGAAGGTGAACATTAAATGGACAGGACTTCAAAACTACAGAAATAAGGCAAATGTTTCTTGATGGTTAAGACTACAATATGGAACAGTAAGTGTTTGATGTATAGAAGTACAGTAACAAAATTGAACAGTTTGCAATTCACAATATGCAAAAGATTAGCAGTCAGTGAAAATGAGATATATCTTTGCAAACAGTTCAAATGATACCTAAATTACATGTGTTTTGATTGTTGGTTTAAGTTTAAGTTCACTTAAACTTAGGCTTATAAGTACAGAAAGAGAAGCCTATTTTAAAATGAGAGATATCTGTGGCGTCTACAAAACCACTGTTAACATGTTCTCTAACATGTTATTTTTCTCTTCTGCTCCTACTTTATTTTTAAATTACCAAGGTAGGCATCCATCAACAGCCATTCAACACATTATTGTGAATACACAATACGATAATAGTGGCTCATTAAAGGTTCTACAATGAAAATCACATTTAATGACTATAAATGAATCGTTATATGTGATCTTTGGGCCTTTATCTCTCCCCAGAGGAAGATAGCCAGAGAGTTTTTGTGGCATTCACATTTAATGTGACTCTTTAAGTGGCTGACCATTAACTGGGCCATTAACTAATAAAAGCAAGTCAATAACTGACTTTATTTATGTTGGAAAAATAACCTTTTCAGTCTGAGAGAAGTATGTGGTCCTCTTATTTAAAATTACAGACTTACAGTGTGTAATTACTGACTTACAGTGCCTTGAGCCTCTAGGAAAATGTCCTGGCAACAGCATAGTATGCAGACATCCCTCCTGGAAGGTCCAGGAGTCTCCCAGAATTCAACCTGCGCATTATCCTGTTGCAAATGGACTGACGGACAATCTCAAATTACCCTCCTGGTTCCGTATTGCACAGCACCAACTGAAACAGTGGGGTGGGGAGAGTAATACTTGGGTGTTTCAAAGTTTAATTTCTTAATGTTCAAACTTAATCAACTGTGAAATTACTGACCCACAAGTTGAGCTTACACAAAGGATTTTCACTGCTGGTCACTTGCTTCTTTAGCTGACTTCCACAACTTTTGCTCTGACTGTTTCTGTCAAGAGTTGTTTCATGGGAAGACATCAGGCTATTATATTTTGAATTACAAAGTGACAATGGAATTTACATTCTGAGATACCTTGTTGCAGATTTTATAGAAGGGACTTCAAATCAGTCTTTGTCTTGAAGACATGGTGTAGGAGTACTATAGTGGGCTTATTTTTGCTAGTCCTTATCATTTGACCTTGTCTTTCAGTTGTCCTCTGCCAAATGTACAAATTCATGGAAATGAAGCTGTTTTTACTGCTAAGTAGTGTGTCTATCCAGACAACACTGAATGATCTTGCCCAGAATACAAAAAGTACCTAAATCTGTGAAGTGCACAAGGAGAATGAAAAGGGGACAGATCTGCTTTGTGGAATTCCTTTCTGTGTGCGACATCAGCAGCGAATCCATTCAAACTGCCTTCTGCCTCAACCGCATGGCATTGCTGAGATAAAGCCCAAGTAGGGTCTAAATCCGGCAACCAAACTAGATAACAGTTCCCTGACAGAGGGACGTCAGGCAGGCCAGAGGCATCCAGAACGCAGGGCTCAACGCTTGGGTGCGGCCAACGAAGAGGAGCGTGCCTCCGTCTTCGTCCACAGCCTCTGCGAATCAGCCTTTCGTCTTTCCCGTTTTTTAACCTGCTGGTATGGATGGCGATACGGGAGCAGCGGGGGTAGAGGTGGGCGAGGGGTCGGGTGAAGACCAAACTGAGGTGAGGTTGGCCACTTTTTTACCGGCGACCTTCACGTGACCTTGGCCTGGAGAGTGGGTCTGAAGCACTGTGGTTTTTGTGTCTCCCTGCAGGCTTTCAGTAAGCCCATTGTCCAGGACCCGACGGTGGAATTCACCGAGAGGAGCAGCCAGATGATAAGTGATGTGAGTATAAACCTGCTTCTGTTCTCATCTCGTGACAGAGTGGCTGATTCGAATTTAGTTCTTCGTTACCAATGTCGTGGTATTTACCATTTGGGTGCCAGGTAGTGCCAGGAGCCATCAAATTCATTTGAATTGTTGTTGGGGAGAAGCCTATCAAAATCCCCATTTGTTATAGCTTGTGATTTAGGGGACAAAGTGAGGTGATAATTGGTTTTGGGCCTGTCTCAGGGAAGATGAAGGAGATTGGATGAAATATATACTCAGTGACCACTTTATTAGGTAGACCTGTACACCAGCTTCTTAATGCAAATATTTAATCATCCAGTCATGTGGCTAAATGCATAAAAGCATGCAGATATGGTCAAGAGATTCAGCTGTTTTTCAGACCAAATGTTAGAATGGAGAAGAAATGTGATGTGACTTTGACTTTGAATATCTCAGAAATATCTCCTGAAATTTTCTACTAAGAGTCTCTAGAGTTTGCAGAGAATGGTGCAAAAAACAAGAGCAGCAGTTCTGTGGGCAAAAACGCCTTGTTAATGAGAGAGGTCAGAGGAGAAGGGTCAAACTAGCCAAAGCTTGGCAGTAAGGTGACAGTAATAAATAACCACACAGTGGTATGCAGAAGAGCATCTCTGAACATATAACACTTTAAACCTCTTCAGTGGATAGGCTACCGGAGCAGAAAACCAACAAGTCTAATAAATACCCAATAAAGTGAGTGTATACAAAGCACAATCTTACAGTACATCCTTCTAATCAACTTCTGTGAAGAGCGCAACTTGGCCTTATTGGTTGCTCGGTAAATGAAAGCATCAGTGCATTGGACAGTGAACACAAGACAACTGTCTCAGCTGGTAAAGGTACACACCACAAACATGTCATGTTCTGAAGTTGCAAGTCCCAATTACATACTGAGCTTCCACAGGTTGCCATTTGCTGTCAGTAAGAGAGAGAGAGAACCTCTCTCGTAGTGATTCTCTCTCTCTCTCTCTCTCTCTCTCTCTCTCTCTCTCTCTCTCTCTCTCTCTCCCTCTCTCATAGCTCTGTTAATTCTTAAGGGTATAAAATAATTGTTTGTTCAGAGGTGGGCGATTCTGAGCCATGCATGCTCTTCAGGTGATTGCCCTTTAAAGGGTCTGGGAATGATTTCAGGTTTTCCCCAATTGATTGCTTTTTTGTTTCTGTTTTCATCCCCTCATGAAAATGTCTGGGGTGCAGTGACCACTGTGTGGCAACCGTGTAAATGCCACCATTCAAAATTAAGTATTGTTTCATTGACTTTATTGAAATTATGAAGGTAAAAAAAAAATCAGAAAACAAAAGGATATTCTACTGGAATATCTTCTTTATGAGTGAAGGATTGTAGCTGCAAAGAAACTACAAGCGGCAAAATTTAGAAAAAACATTTAGTGTGAATGCGTAAATTACTTCGGAAATGGGAATAATTGTTGTCTGTCAGCTTAATGCACATTGAATGACAGCATAGTAATTTGTTCGGTCATTTCCTCCAATGAATCTGCGACAATTAATTATTCACAATTTTTGATGCTTAAAATTTTATTTTTGGCTCATGGCTTTTGTATGTGTAGCTTTCCTTGATAGCTAAATCTAGGTTACTGAGGAACAACAAACAGCCATTCTTGTCACACAACACATTTTCACTACGTCAATGTGTCCTTTGGTCATTTATAGAAAACAAACAGATGTTGTCAAATTTAAAAAGGCTGTATTTGGCAGAGTGTGTAATTTTATTCCTGTTAATAAACAAATTATCTGAGCAACAATTTGCATAAATACCACCTATCTGTTGGTAATTTTGAATAATAAGACATGTCTGAAAGTCTTTCATAATTATAGTGCTGGTGGATCAATGAAAATGCAACTTTTAGCCATTGTGGAAATTCAGTAGGAGTGTTTCTGCATTTTTAACATAATGGTCCACTGCTCATTCAAAAAGTCTCTGAAAATTTGATAGGGAAAAGAGGTAGACTTATCGCATTATTATTCAAATGCTTTCTACCAATACAAAGCAGTGGAATAGATGACCAAAATTTAACTGAAATGTGTCTGCATAGCAAAGTCCTCACAATTCCTTATTGTTCATTTTGCCATTTCACAGGTCTTTCCACAGGTCACTTCTTTGGTTGCTAGTCATGTTGTTTGTCACTTAAATGGACTCGCTCTCTCTAACAATCTTTCTGAGCAGCCATCCCTTGCGCATAACTGTTGAAGTTATTTTTGTGTGTCAGAAATAATCTCAGCCTGGATATATGCAGTCCTCCCATTTAACTGTTTGGCATGACCTCTCTGTGGTTTTCCCTTTCTCTTTGCTTCCAAAGGCGATTTCCTTCGGAAATGTTGTGAAAGTAACGACATGACAATGCCCTCACAAGGCACGTAAGGTGGTTTCATTAGATAGCACTTCCATGGAAAAGTAATTGGTTGGGCATTGTAGGTGTTTATTGCTACGTTAGAGCCATTAATTTGATGTGGACTTGGCTCATCCAGTCCAACACATAAAGGAGGTTATTGACTTTTTTTCCGGAAATCTTCATTTCAAGCTTGAGTGAGAAATACACGCTAAATGCTAATTGTAAGGTAATCTGTTGATTATTTTCCTAAGCACCTTTTAAATCTGTTGTACCACTGAAAGCCTAAAATGCACTGCAACTAAATTTCATCCACTGTGAAATCTGTGTTGTGAAAAGCATTCCTGCGGTTTTCAGGACAGTCAATTTATAACGGGCGTGATGAGTCATTAAGATGATATATTAGAGGTAGTCTGCTGAAGGTACGGAGGTGCTTATTTGAAGCCTTTGCGTTTGATAACTGTGTGCTGAAGGGTAACTCAATTACATGGCTCTTTTATAGCATCCAAAGACCCAGGACTCAGATCAGGGTCATATTTCCTCTTTATTACCTCCTGGGGTTAACCCTTTCCCTGCTAGATCTGGATCTGGTGAATAAAATGTAGAGATGGTCCAGGGCTAGCTGCTGTTCGCCACCTCTTGCCTTCCAGATCGAACACAAGGAAGAGTATGATGAATCCAAAGGCCAGAGCCTCTTTGGCCCTGATATTGAGTTCCAGCATGAGAAGAACCTGGGGGAGTACATCTCCGAGGTGAGCCACAGTGACAGCCCCCCCCCCCCCCGTAACCAGTAGGATATCAGCACCTGCCAATAGACTACAATGTTCCAGATACACAATTCTTAGCATTAGCCAGCATGAACAGAGGCCCTTGTCTGTCAACATGTATTTGTTTTAAAAGAGGTGAGAAATGGGGAGGCTCCTCCTGTGGTCATTATCATTATCATTATCAGACGTTGTCAGGCATCACCGATGCAGCCCAGACGGGCCGAATTCCACCCTTGTCATCACCCAGAACAAGTGCAGAGCAAAGGCTCTGTCCAACACACATCGTTCTCTACATTACATTACATTAATGGCATTTGGCAGACTCTCTTATTCAGAGCGACATACACTTGATTAAACTAAGCAGGAGACAATCCTCTCCTGGAGTAATGCAGGGTAAAGGGCCTTGCTCAAGGGCCCAACGGCTGTGAGGATCTTATTGTGGCTACACCGGGGACCGAACCACCGACCTTGCGTGTCCCAGTCATGTGCTTTAACCCACTACGCTACTGGCCGCCCTTCTCTAGCCAAGCGTATGCCCTTGCAACCGTACACAGAAACAAGACGTCTTTTTTCCATACAACTGTATAGAGTGAGAGCTAGGTGAGGCATTCGAGGAGGTTCCGGACTTCAGACAAAGATCAGTCTTCACACCTCTGAGTCAGAGCACCTGATTGTGCATAAATACACTCAAAGCCCATATGAAAACAAACCCATCAAAGACTGAAACACCACCCCAAGGAGCTATCAGACAGGCAATGAGATGTGTCAGATAATCAAGCCATCAGAACACTGTGAAATAAGCTTCACTTTTAACTCTCAGCCCTCCACTCACTAACATCAAACTTAAGATTTTAAAGTGGCTGTAAAGGCAAATCTCTGAAGGGCTGCATGCTACATCGAATGGTGTGTTTATAGCATACACTGGAATAAAATGCATTGCCATATCAACCTACTGTATATCAGTCTAAACATGTTCTTCTATTCCAATGTGGGGATTGAATGGGTGGAGTTCAATTTACTACCATACTCTGAACTATTGGGTCAGGCTCCATCAAGAATTCCCTGACCTAATGGCCAATACATGTTTTAGAATCATTGCATATCTCCTCCCATAGTTTCATGCGATTTGTATATACTAGATATTTTTTATAGTTATTTGTAGCATGAGCTATTTTGGTGCAGTGGATAACACCGTCGCCTAACAACAACAACAATGTCCAGGATTAGAATCCTGACTAGGGGGCCTTCTGTGTGAAGTTTGCACTCAGCTACTTTTCAGCGCTTAATCCCTCTATCAGCCTTATCCCTCTCTCAGTCTTCTCCAATACAATTTACTTGTGGGTGGTACATTTTTGGAGTTGCTCTATAAGTGATTGCCACTACTGACATATTTCAGATGAAGTACAAGGAGGAAAGCAAGGAGGAGGTGTCCATCACTCTGTCCTCCCAGCTACCTGAAACCCTAGATACACAGCAGGCCAAAGTGGTCTCACAGTTACAGAGCAAGGTAAAAATTGTGACTGTCAGGTGTCACAGCCTTTGTGACTAGCTAGATAGATATATAAATTAGTAATGTGTTCCCCTTTTCCATCCTCCTCCACTAATAGTCCATTTCTGTACTCACGTGCTACCATACTACCTTCAGACAACTAACCTAGGTAAATGTTTAAATTAAGACAATGAAGAAAGTCTTGTGGACGCTAACCATGCATCAGGGCTGATGTTCAGTCTAACTTGCATTCAGGAGAGCTAGTGCTCAATGGGATAGATGTTTATCACTACTATATCATTCACAGCAGATGCTTGGTAACATTTTGACATATTTGCTGAAGTATATTATTAAATTAATATTTGGAATACGTTTGGAAATAATTACAATACCCATTTACACTGCAAATATCTTGCTGTTTCTCCCCAAGATTGAGTACAAGGAAAGCTTGAAATCAGACATCTCCAGTTCCCTTTACTCTCAGCTTGTAGAGACTACAGATACCCAAACTGTGATGGAGCTCTCAGACCAGCAGAGTGAGGTATTACAAGACCTTTGAATTCTTAACAGATAGCACTAACTACTGGGTGCTATCTGTTAGTTTGTGTTTTATCTTTATAATACAAGATACAATACACTGATGAGCCAAAACATTATGACCAATATGCATAATATGCTGTTGGTCCTCCGCGTGCCACCAAAACAGCTCTGACCCACCAGGGCATGGACTCTACAAGACCTCTGAAGGTGCTCTGTGGTACCTGACACCAAGACATTAGCAGCAGATCCTTAAGTCCTGTAAGTTGCGAGGTGGAGCTGCTGTGGATTGAACTTGTTGTTCCAGCTCATCCCACAGATGCTCGATTGGATTGAGATCTTGGGGATTTGGAGGCCAGGGCAACACCTTAAACTTTGCGTCATGTTCCTCAAACCATTCCCAAAGAATTTGTGCAGTGTGGCACGGCACATTATCCTGCTGAAAGAGGCCACTCTTTCAGACCTCGCTCTAAGGTCCAGTTCCGATGCTCTCGTGCCCATTTTGATGGCATACAGGGGTCAACATGGGCACTCTGACCAGTCTGTAGCTACACTGCCCCATACGCAGCAGGGTGTGATGCACTGGTGTTGTGACACATTCCTACTGTAACCATCATTCAAATTGTCTGCAACTTGTGACGCAGTAGCCCTTCTGTCGGATCCGTCCAGCCCAGATAGCCTTCATTGCCCTCACACATCGATGAGCCTTGGGCGCCCCCAACACCCTGCCGACCCGGTCGTCTGGCCATAACGATTTGGCCCTTTACGCTCAGGTCTTTATGCCTGCCCATGTCTCTCACATCCAACACATTGACGAGAACCAACAGATCACTTATGATCTAACATATCCCAGACCTTGCCATGCACCATTCTTACAAGATAATCAACATTATTTGCTTCATCTGTGAGTGTTCATAATGTTTTGGCTCATCGGTGTACATCTAGATTGGATCAGTATAGACATATGGAGAGCATTCTTCATATACAACGGCATTGCTCTATAAAATGTTTCTAAAATTTTTATTCAGCATGAGAAAATGTTGTAATTTCCTCTGCTATATGAAAAGCTTATGAAACAGTATATCAATACATATGAACCATATGAGTCTTTGGCTTCTTTTCCAGAGCAAGTACGAAGAGGAAGGGAAAAAAGTGGCTTCTACTTCTGGAGTATATTCTCAACTGCCAGAGACTAAAGAGATTGAACTTGCCAAAGCAGTGTCAAAACTCAAGAGTGAGGTGAGAGAACTGAGAATGAATATCCGCTGTTCCTCATAGTGGTTTACAGATGTACGGAATAACATGCTGTGTGTGTGTGTGTGTGTGTGTGTGTGTGTGATCACTCCCATTACCTCGGTTTGCCTTAACAATCCCTTGCATTTTCTACCCACATTTTGATTGTCCGGGTCATCATTGCAAATGAGCGTTCTCAGTTGACCTCAGTTGAACCGGTTAGATAAAGTGAATGAATGCAGCGGCCTGTTAATGTGTTCCAGACTAAATACAAGGGGGCTGCAAAGAAGAATGTGTCCAGCTCTCTGTACTCCCAATTACCAGAGACTCTGGAGACACAGCATGCCAAAGAGGCCTCCCTGTTACAGAGCGAGGTACACTGGCTCATTGCGCACTAGCAACTCCTCTCATCAATTGGGTAGCGCTGTCAGCCTTGCCGGTTGTCAGCAGGTCAGCGACTGTATTGCCAATTGAAAAGGAACAGTAGTGCAGTGTACTGTAGGTAGTGCACAGAGAATGCAGGATAGCGTGTGCTTTTCAGACCTGTGTCAAATACATAATTGTTTTGGATTCAATGACTATTCTAGTAATTTTTTAAAGTTATGAAACACAAATGTAATTTTCTCCTTCTTTACATTCAAGTGTAATTCAAGCTGAAATTATTTAAAGACTATTGTATATTACCAAGAAACAAATTCTCTGAGAAACAGCTGTTGGCCCAGTGGTAAAAAGTTTATTTAATTATATGTCCTTTGCAGGTGCACGCATTATAAATATCCCCTTCTCATTCTCCTTTTTTTACTGTAGATCAAATACAAAGCTGGGAACAAGGGCATGCCAGCTTCTCTTTACTCTCAGCTTCCAGAAACATCTGAGATTCAGCTTGCTAGAGAGCTCACAGAGATGATCAGTGATGTAAGTATTGTAATCTTTATTTCAATCATTACTTACAACACTCTTAATACCTTTCTGTTGTCCTTTATTTAACCTTGCATATCTTTTCAGTGTGTATTGCAATATATTAACTAACAACATAAAGGGAAAAATTGCATAACATTTTTCTGTCTCTTCTTCTTCAGAACAAATACAAAGAAAGTGGGAAAAGGAACATGTCCAGTTGCATTTACTCCCAACTTCCAGAGACCACAGAGATTCAGTTTGCCAAAGCTATGTCTGAACTCCAGAGTGAGGTAAATCAGCTTTGGGTGCGAGACCATGTGCAATGTTCATAGGGTCATATAGCATCTATAGATCCAGGAAGGTTTATCAGAAAGAGTAAGCATGCAATTAACCTTCCATAGTGGTCTTTTGTTATTGCTTGTGAAGTCTCATTGTTTCCCCAGTTCAAAAGCATATCTTTGATTGGCAAGTTAAATACTGTAATTCCTGTACAAAATATAGTAATTAAAAAAATGCTCATTGTCAGTAGTCCTGACAACCTTTATCTCCTAAACCCATATTAACAGGTGATACTGTATCTTTAAACTTTCTGAAAGGATTATGATCTCTTTGTAATGAAGGCCACTATCCTTGAAAACTCCTTGATAAAATACAGTTTCGGTCTGAGTAAGAATTAGTATGGAGCTTGATACCTGAATTCACTCCAATCAATAGGCAACAATTTTTTAAATGAAAACTGCTCCTCACAGCGGGTTTACAAAAACGTTATGCTGTTTGATTAGACACGCCTCATCACCAGTAATTTCTCATTTGGCATCTAAACAAGAGCTGCTCAGTAAGACAAGATCAAGAATAATTCCACTTTTTTATTTATTTAAATGAAGGCATCTCTTATTTCTGCCTAAGCACCAGCCGAACAGCAGTTAGTATGTTCTAGTGGTACTTGTGAATCTTCTTGGCAGCAGTGTATGGTAATACTTAGTGGATTTGGCCTTGCAACTCCAAAGTCATAGGTTTAATTCCCAGATTGATCACTGCTTTATTACCTGGCACTTAACCCAAGCTGATTCAGTAAATATCCAGCAGTTTAAGTATAAAAAATTCAAAATAGAAAAAAAAAAAAGTAAAAAAAAAAAAAGAAAAGTACTCGATCCCTTTGTCAACCATCAGCATAGGAAAAGCCAAAGAACTGTCAATTCAGAAGACACGGATGGTAATTCACCATCACAAGTCAGGTAATTTGTACAAAACAATACATAAACGGTTAAACATACCTCTTAGCACTGTAAGGGTAATATTAAAAAGGCATAACACATATGGAATGCAAACTTGCCAGGAAGAGGATACAAGTGGATATTATCTCCACAGACGGTGAGGAAGATGGTGAGGGAGGTCATAAGTTACCTAAGGATCGCATAATTCTGGAGCATTACATATTTGACATCTACTATATGCCTTAAATTTAAAATGTAATTATCCAGGCATGGTGTGGAGTGAGTTATTGTTTTACTGTATTTCAGACTAAGTACAAAGAGGCAGGGAAGAAAGGGGTATCTAGCAGTCTTTATTCACTGCTGCCTGAGACATTGGAAACCCAGCATGCTAAGGAAGCCTCCCAGATCCTGAGCGAGGTACCCAAACAATACATCCTCTCTGCCCTGAAAGACTGTGTTTGAAAGCCTCAAGGAAGCCGTTTTCATTATCATTTACTGTATTGACTGCAGTACCGCCTTGTACTGTGTCCCTTTTGCACTGTTGAGCTGGATTCAGATAAGCTCTGAACAGAATCATGAGGTGATATTTTTTCCTGGAAGATGCTAAAGAAGCCATCCTGGTGCCAGGTCAACAGTGGTTAAATCAGCACAGTAAAGTTTTAACTCTAGCTTCTGCTGAATAATTAAAATATAGGTTAATGAAAGGAGGAGTCTGAAAGTAGCGAAACTTCCCTCAGTTATTCATATGGACTATTGATCTCACAGATCAAGTATAAAGAAGATGGAAAGAAGGAGATTTCTTCCAGTCTTTATTCTCTGCTGCCGGGGACAACAGAGACTGAGTTCGCTAAAGAACTCTCTGACATCCAAAGTGAGGTAAGGCTTTATGAATAACTAGTCTAACAGTACTAATCTACTTCCATAGGGATTTAAAAAAACATTGCTATTGTGTTTACTTATACACCAATTCAGAGCTAAACGCAGAATGGGGTCATATTGTTTGAGTGAGAGCTTTCTGTAACCTTTTGTCCTCAGCAGAGAGCCATGAAATTAAGGATAGTTAAGTGTTATAAAATTATTTTTTATGTTATATTCTACAGCACAAGTACAAACAAGACAGGAAAAAGAGGATTTCCACTAGCCTTTACTCCCTGCTTCCAGACACAACCGAGACCCAGTTTGCCAAGCAGATGTCAGACATGCAGAGTGAGGTATCCACTTGTTGAAACACAGCTTGAGATTGAATAAATGAATCAATAATCTGAGAGATTGCATTAATTGGCTCAAATAGAGAATGTATAGTAACCAGGTACATACCTAGCAGCTTGAATGGAAATGACACATTTGAGCTAAGGCCTAAATCTGTGGGAGGTATTACATTAACAGAAACCCTGGTTCCAGTAAAAGAAAACAACCAGCTTCAATAGCGTTTTGTTATTCTGATTGGAATATCAAAGGCACTTCAGTGTAAGTGTTTTCTGTTCTATTTAAGACTAAATACAAGGAGGCAGGGAAGAAGCAGGCGTCCAATTCTCTGTACTCCCAGCTACCTGAAACCCTGGAGACCAAACATGCCAAGGAGGCCTCCCAGTTACAGAGCGAGGTATGCAATTTTACTGTACAGGTACTGTAGGCAGGTAAAGCACAAGTCCCGCTGATTGGCATTTCCGGTATCAGCGCTATGCTAGTGGAATTCATCATAGACCGCAACAACAACTTCATATTTACCTCCCTATACAGTAGTTAGGCTAATTGATGTGATGAAATTTTTTTTCCTGTCATGCATAGGTGATCACAAAATATTTGATAAGTTTTGATGTGGAAAGATACAAAAGTAACACAGTATGTTACAATGTTTGCTATAGGATTTAAAAAATAGTCTTATCCTTTTATTGGTGTGAGTGACATACATGTAATGGAGATGCATTAGTCAGATGTTTATGGTTGGAGTAACTGGTGTTTTAATTTGTACTGTTGTCATTTTATGACCTTATCTTTTTTGAGCTTCTGTTTTGGTCTTCCAGATCAAATATAAAGAAGATGGAAAAAATATAATTTCCAGTTCCCTTTATTCACAACTTCCAGAGACATCAGATATGAAGTTTGCAAGAGAAGTTGCCGATATTCAGAGTGAGGTATTATGGCATTTTATTTTCACTTTAACCTTTATGCTAGTGTAAACAGTTATTGTCAATCCACAGTTTACAGAATGAACAGTTCTGGGATGCATATTTTCAGGTTGCATATTTATCATAAGTAACCCCTGACACTTCATAACTTACAGTTGAGTGTATATTATTAATCAACTCATTAATGTAATTACTGCACTGCATTTGTTTTTCAGAATAAGTACAAAGAAGAAGGCAAAAAGAGTATTTCAATAAGTGTTTACTCTCAACTCCCAGAGACCTCTGAGACCCAGTTTGTTAAAGCTGTGTCAGAACTCCAGAGTGAGGTACAATAATTAAGCATATCAAGCATTAGGCTTTTGATGTAGCGAATACAAAATAATCTACAGGCCCACCAGAGAGAAATGTTATCATGTGATATTTTGATCAACTGTTTTTAACATTTATATACCCCTTGCTCTTTGTCTCCCGTACTGTGTGTGAATGCTTTTGTTGTTGTACTGTATTACAGATGAAGTATAAGCAGCAAGGCAAAAAGCAGGGGTCCAGTTCCTTATACTCTCAGCTGCCAGAGACCCTGGAGACCCAACATGCCAAGGAGGCCTCCCAATTGCAGAGCCAGGTATGAAACTAGAGTTCCCTCCAAAAGTATTGGAGCAGCAAGGCCAGTTCCTTAGTTTTGGCAATACCCTGAATACATCTGTGGTCAAGATAAAAAGATAAACACGAGACAAGAGTTCAGAATTTTAGCTTTCATTTCCTGGTATTTACACCAACATCGAAAATCGAATCTGTCATCTCATGTACATCTTTTGACCTCAAACTCAATTGTCGTCAATGTATAGCAAAAAGTTGTACCCGTGTCAACACAATTGCTTCCAAATTTCCCAACTGACCAACTTTAACTAATTCAAAGTGTCAGAGCACAAAGACAACATACATATATAAATGACAAAGCACAATTTTCCATTTCCTCTCAGTATTTGTCTATTTCAGTTGTATATAGAAGGAACCATAATAACCAATAGATGCAAAGATGCAAAGAAAGATTTAGCACTTTAACCAGTATTAAATTCTACTTGTATACAGTATGTGCAGAGTTAGAACTACTACTAACTGAACCCTAATAATTTGGAGAGGTGCCATTCTTTGTTACTGCTTGAGCAGTAAGAATCACATTCATGTTCCTTTTTCATTTTTCAGATAAAGTACAAGGAGGGAGGAAAAAAAGACATTTCCACAAGTCTTTATTCTCAGCTTCCCAAGACAATAGAGACTCAGTTTGCCAAGGAGATCTCGGATATCCAGAGTGAGGTAAGCCTTGGGGAAGAAACACTGTTTGATGCTTTGGATGGTTGTAGAAAACAGATTCCAGGAAAGATGTCTCAAGATTAGTGTTACAAAAAGGATAGCAAAAATCCACCATTCTTTTTTTAGCTCAAGTACAAAGAGGGATTGAAAGAGATTTCTACCAGCCTGTACTCCCTGCTTCCAGAGACGGCAGAGATTCAGTTTTCTAAACAGCTCTCAGAACTGCAGAGTGAGGTATCTATCTGTCTATCAAAAAGCCAATAAACCAGTCCCCTAACACATACTGTATGTGGTTTGCAACCCCAATGTTTACAATATTTTGTTATCAAGTAAATCCCATTGACTGAAAATGTTGGGAGAAAAAATATTTAAAAAAATATTAATTGCTCAGCAACTCATCGGGGAAGGGCTCTAGGAAAGGAAAGGTCAGTAAAATAAATTGAAAAATGTGCTGGAATATTAATATTTTTTAGTATATCTTATGTTTCTTAGTTTCTTATCATATCCAGTGTGAGAGGGAGTAAGAAAACAGCAAATGTGGGTTCAACATTAGTAATTATTGTAATGAAAGGAGCTATGATACTTTGGTTATTGTTATGTGTTTAGGCTAAGTACAAGCAGCAAGGTAAGAAGGAAGTTTGCACCACTCTGTACTCCCAACTACCTGAGACTCTGGAAACCCAACACGCCAAGGAGGCCTCCCAGTTACAGAGTGAGGTGAGGGGGTATTTCTCTCTCTCTCTCTCTCTCTCTCTCACTCTCACTCTCTCTCTCTCTCTCTCTCTTTCACACACACACACACACACACACACACACACACACACACACACGCACACTCACATACAGTGCAGTCCATAATTATTGGACAGTGGTACAATTTCTGTTATTTTGCCTCTGCTCTGCAGCACATTGTATTTGTAATGAAACAATGAGGTTAAAGTACAGACTGTGCAGGTGTACAGAGCAAAAGAACAGAAGAGAGCAATTGTACCACTGTCCAAATACTTACGGACTGCACTGTAGTAGGTGCTGTCTAGACTCCAGGGTTAATTGACATTGACATTTAAAAAATGAAATGTAGTCATTAATCCAGCTTAATTATTAAATGAAAATGAAAAGTAAATATGTTACCAGGCCTTATCAGTTTTTTTCTCCAATTTTGTCTTTTCTAGATCAAATACAAAGAAGGTGGGAAAAGGGACATGTCCAGTTCTCTTTACTCTTCTCTTCCAGAGACATCAGAGACCCAGTTTGCAAGAGAACTTACAGAAATGCAGAGCAAGGTATTCAGATGTTGTTTCTGTCATTTCTGCTCAAGCAGAAGCTGCAGTGATTTCATACTCAAATTATTGTGCTAGACTAAGAATGCAGACAATACATCTAAACATTCAATTAGTAGATAACTTTTCTCTCCTCCAGAACAAGTACAAAGAAAATGCGAAAAGAAATATATCCACAAACGTTTACTCCCAGCTCCCAGAGACCCTAGAGACCCAATTTGTCAAAGCAGTTTCCAAGCTCCAGAGTGAGGTAAGACCGTGTGCAGAGACCAGCTCCCATCCTTATTCCAGGCCTTCCGACAGTATAAAGATTGCTACAGCAGAAATGCCTGCTTTAATATTCTTACAGTGCCGTGCTTGACTAGAATTGTGTATGTGCAGATAATCTTTTCTGCTGTGGAGAATCAGAAACATTCTGTGAAAGGAAAGAACAAAGGATGAATGCTCTGGAAAAGATGGATGATTAGTGCAGTGCTTCCCAGTTAATATTACTTTCCTGCAAAGACTATTGATAAGTATACCACATGTGGCTTTGATATCCTGCTAAATAAGGAGAGTTGTTCTGAGCTCCTGGGTTTATCGAACAAAATGGGTTTAGAAAATTCCACCTTTGCAAATAATATCTCAAAGATGTGCTGGTTTTTCATCCAATAACCACCAACCAGTTCAAACTTTAGCAACTAGGCGGGGTGAGTCATCAACTGCTTTAATGAATCAATTCAGTGTTGATTAACAGTGAAAACCAAGAGCCCTGAACCCTGAGCATGTTATGATATATCATAACTGTAATATCTCACTTATTCTTGGTAACGTCATCCTACAAAACATCTGAATTTTTGCTTCCCCTGGTTGAACCCAGCCCAACCTCTGGGAATGATGACTGTACTGTTGCCAGACAATGAGAAGTCTGTCCTTGACCCCATGTCCCTGCTTGTTTCATGGTGAGGACTAGCTGAACCATGAGTTGGCACTCCTCAAGATGCACTTACACCAGAACTGTTGGTTTTGTGTGGCATAGCAGTGATTGTGCCTTTCTTCAGCACAAGTCAGAACTCATGTGACTCGACAGCTTGTTACAGATACCGCTCCATAGTTCTGCTTCGGGACCACATACACTGTAGCCTGCAGTGTTTTGTCTTGAGCCGTCATGGTGGTTCATTCACAAACTCATACAGTGAACAGACTGAGACAGAATCTCTTGGTTGCTTGTTCGTGCAAGTCTCTGAACTGACTTCTCTTGGCTGTGTTTCAGACTAAGTACAAGGAGGCCGGGAAGAAGCAAGTGTCCAACACTTTGTACTCCCAACTACCAGAAACTCTGGAGACCCAGCATGCCAAAGAGGCCTCCCAGTTACAGAGTGAGGTACACACAGTGCACATATCCAACACAGTGTTTGGAATATGAAAGAGCTCTGCTAATCCAAGACTTTTGACATGAAAAGCAAGCAAATATTTATTCATAATTTGAATACAATTTTTTTAAATGTTTAAATTGAAAGATTAATACACACTATTCACATATCTACAAAATCAAAATGGTCATTTGTTATTTTCTGTCTCTCCAGATAAAATACAAGGAAAGTGGGAAAAAGGAGACTTCCAGTTCCCTTTATTCTCAGCTTCCTGAGACAATGGCGACTCAGTTGGCCAAGGAGCTTTCAGATATGCAGAGTGAGGTAAAGTACTCTCGTCAAATAATCCACAACCTCATATGCTCCAAAAGGTCCCTCAAAAGCAGAACGCGTTATCTGGATTGATTAGAAGCTACATTTCCTTATTGTTTCACAGTGTGAGAGAGAAATCTGGCTCTCAATACGTTCATCCTGGGCTGTCTTCTATTTCAGGCCAAGTATAAAGGTGGAAAGAAAGAGACTTCTACAAGTCTTTATTCCCAGCTTCCAGAGACAATGCAAACCCAGTTTGCTAAACAGATGTCGGAACTCCAGAGCGAGGTATCAATGAGTTCTGTAGTTAATCAATTGACCACTAAAGCAGTCATATCAGTGTATTCCAATCGGAGAAAGGAAAACTGGATTGTGTGTCAAGAAAAAAAATCATTTCTACTGCAGCCTAAATTTATATAGAGGGGCCAGCTTCAACATTCCACGCTCCTTAGTCCCTACGAGATGTTAATTGGATTTTTATGAGTTTGTATAACAGTAAACAATAAAATTAATGTAGCCAATAAACGGAACCGGCCTACATTTAATGTTCTGAATAAGACAGATGAATGACACACATCAAATCCATAGCTGTAGGCATAGCTTGTTAACTTTACTTCAGCTGCAGTACCTTTGTCACGCTTCTTGAAACCTTCTTATGTAGATGGATGTTTCCATTTTTGAAGCTGTGTGTGTTCAGTTTACAAAAGCTTCACCATCGGTGTTGATGTTCAGACACAAACATTTTGCATTACATTGTACACTCATACAATGAAACCTATTTAATTTCATTGTTGTAGAGATTTTATCTCCCTGTCATTTTCTGAGGATATTCTTTTTACTTTCTAGTTGAAGTACAAAGGAGATATCCAGAAGGAACTGGCAAATTCCTTGTATGCGCTGATGCCACATACAAGGGAGATGCAGTTTGCTAAGGAAATGTCAGAGACTTTGAGTGAGGTGGGGTCACAGGTTGTTCTACTAACTACGGCTAATGGCTGGCTTCACTCACAATGCACCAAATGACTGTCCGGTAGTCCTGGTGATTGCAGACAGTACTCCAGACTAATCTCTCATTCCGCATTAGGTGTGATACAAGCTTTTCAGTGCTTGACAGCTGCCTAGAGGGTGATTCAATCAAAGCACAGCATTATGAGGATATTGTAAAACATTTATTAGAGGATATGCAACTTTATTTTGTCAGTACTTTTTATTTGATTTCACTTTGAAAGAAATTAAAATATTATAATTTGCCATGTTAACTACCCTGTTGATATTTGGTTTTTGACACTTTAATGCCCACTTAATGCTTTGACAGAACTGCCCCAGTTATTATTCCCCACTTTACTGATGCCCTCAACTTTTCTTTCTTGTGGTGTGTTGATTTAACATTTCACACATTTTAAAATTTAATTGCAGTAGTATTTTATAACAAGCAAATGATAATATCTAAAGCAAGAAGTAATGTAGCACAGGAAGTCATAATTTATGTGTCATAATCCCAGTATACATCCAGGTGCTTTATGACTCTGATAGATGAGTGGAGGATTTACAATTTAGGAATGAGAACTGTGAGTCTGGAGAGACATACATTTCCCAGGGTATGGATTCTCATAATTAAGTTGCTGAGCTTCAGCAAGCCCTGGCTACAATAGCCAGTTTATCATAGGAATGCTGATATGAGCACTGATTGGACAGAGTGTGCAGGAAGTTTATCAGTGGGGAGGAGCTTAATGAGGAAAGATAAGGTTCACAGAAGTCTAATGGTCACCATCATTGGTGGAATGGTGTTGCAGTAAAACATGACGGTTTTAAAGGGATGTTGGTTAGAACAAAAAGTACCGCATGTTATGTGGCCCTGTGGGGAGGTCTTGTGTGGAAAGCAAAGGAAGGTGGACAAGGTGGACATATGATTCTGCATTGATAAGTTAGGTGCATAGCTATAGCATGAAGACCAAGGAAATCGGAAGGACTAGCCTGTCCCGAATTGGGCAAAACACTGTCAGCACAAGTTAGTCTGGTGATTTTTCTCAGTGGTTTAAAAATAAAATGAGAAAGTTGGGTCAGGAGTGATTTGCCACATAATTGTAGAATAAAATAAGTTGTGGAGTCTTCATAAATGGAGTGACTGAAAGGGGAAAAAGTAGCAAGATGAAACTGAAGCATCTGTTTTTCTGACATGCAAAGATATGGAAAGAGATGTGCCGGTCAGAATGTTGGAAACGGAGGCATCTTTTGTTAACAAACAACAGAATGATTTTGTTTTGGGTTCAGAATTGTGAGAGAAACTGCGGAGTCGTGAGGATAATAAATAAGGTCTGCTCCCATTCACGCTGAAATCCAAAACCCAAGCGCTAGATGAGAGATGCGTGATGTGACGTATGCTTCGATCCGTCAGGAGAAGAGCTGTGAAGATGATGAATTCTCCTTTCCAAATCCATTCACAGTATGAAAAATATCATAGCTGTGTTGTTCCTTAGACTAAATACAAGGAGGCGGGGAAGAAGGAGGCTTCCAGTTCTCTGTACTCTCAGCTGCCAGAGACCCTGGAGACCCAACACGCCAAGGAGGCCTCCCAGTTACTGAGTGAGGTGAGTGAGCATGTGGCTTGTACTTTTAGTTTTTTGAATCTTATTCTTGAATGCCTCCCATATGCAGTATGTCTGTAATGCAGGGGTGCACACCTGGAGGGCCGGTCCGCGTACTGGTTTTTGTTCCAACCAATTACCTTCTCTTAGCTACTATGATGGTTAATTCCTGCACAGTAAAAACTTTATGATACTGGCTGTGGCTGGTGCTTGTGCAAATGTCAGATATGTCAAATATACGATTGAGCTAATGAAACAATTAAGAGCAGAAGTTGGCACAAAAAAATCCAGAAACAGATTGGCGCTTGTTCTGTACCCCTGCTGTAATGAAATGAAACAAAGTCATTGGATTAGTATATGCTTAGAATGACTAGTAATGACTATATGACTAGTAATAGCAATATTGTGGTTGTATTCTTCTTCTGTTTCTTCTTTCTCTTGCTAATACAACTAGTACTACTTGTTAGAACAACAACTACTACAAAACAACAAAGACACTAACCAATATCTTATCTCAAGTTGTCCAGCCTCAAGTAAATTTTAATGAACAGTTTGGTCTGTAATTTCAGAAAAAGTATAAGGAAGACGGGAAAAAGGAGGCCTCGTCTTCTCTTTATTCCCTGCTCCCCGAAACGACAGAGATCCAGTTTGCCAGAGAGCTGACAGAGATCCAGAGTGAGGTAAAACTCTGTGAAGCATGTAATCCCCATAACAGCTGCCTTTGAGGTAGTTATCTCAAAAGCAAATTGAAGGGAAATTGTGTTATTGGTTCAATATATTACATTGCTGTCGCTGTAGGTCTCCGGGGATTGTACTTGTTATCAGGATTTGATTCATCTTATGTTTTTATAGCCAAGTCATAAATATATACCATGTCAAGGGGAATTTGTAGAATATTGGGACCATACTTTGTCTGAGATATAATTGCAAAGACTGGTGAAATACATTCCGGAAACGGTGCACTGTGATTCATTGTGAGATCTGTTCATATTTCTTTTCAGAACAAGTACAAAGAACGTGGTAAACAAAATATTGCCTCGAGTATTTATGCTCAACTCCCAGAGACCACAGAGACCCAGTTTGTGAAAGCCATGTCAGAACTCCAGAGTGAGGTAATGGTTTAGAATGACTATGTTGTACAGAAACTGCATCTCTGTGTGAACAACTGGGGAGTTTCTTTCCAATGTTTTCCAGACTAAATACAAGGAGGCAGGGAAGAAGCAGGTGTCCAGTTCTTTGTACTCCCAGCTACCTGAAACCCTGGAGACCGAACATGCTAAGGAGGCCTCCCAGTTACAGAGTGATGTATGTAACTCTAATCTTACTGCAATATACACTCAGTGAGCACTTTATTAGGTAGACCTGTTTACCAGCTCGTTAATGCAGATATCTAATCGGCCAATCATGTGGCAGCAACTAAATGCATAAAAACATGCAGACGTGGTCAAGAGGTTCAATTGTTCAGATCACACATCAGATTGGGGAAGAAATATGATCATCAGAAAGTGATTTTGACCATGGAATAATTGTTGGTGCCAGGCAGTGTGGTTTGAGTATATCAGAAACTCCTGAGCACCTGGGATTTTCACACACAACAATATCTTGAGATTACAGAGAATGTTGCGACAAACAAAAAAAATCAAATGAGTGGCAGTTCTGAGTGCAAAAATGCCTTATTAAAAAACTAAACACTATCAAGATGAAATTGTCTGAGTGAATCAATAAAGCCAGTAATGTCCTTTTCTCATTCCCAGGTGAAATATAAGGAAAAGGTGAAGACGGATAATACCAGGTCCCTCTACTCTCAACTTCAGGAAACAGCTGAGATTCAGTTTTCCAAAGAGATTTCAGAGATCCAAAGTGAGGTAAAGGTTCATGAAGTCCCGGAAGAAGAAACAGCTTGTCTTTTGTGTATGCGCTTGTGTTGAAGATGTACAGACGTATGTTTATGAAGAGCCAAAAGGATACTGCTGCGATTCCTTTGAATCCACTGCAAACAAACTGCAAACAGCTTGTGGTAATTACGGTATTAAGTCTTGTTGTAAAATATGGAAACTTTCTTACTTTCAGGTCAAATACAAAGAGGGTGGAAAGAAAGACATTTCAACCAGTCTTTATTCTCAGCTTCCTGAGACATCAGAGGTCCAGTTTGCTAAAAAGATGTCGGAAATCCAGAGTGAGGTATAACTTTTCAGCTTCAAGTGTGTGCACTCATTGCTGTTATTATCAGCCAATGAGCTATGAATCAAATTAATGTTATTAATGTACAAATTACTCTTTCAAATAGAAAATTAGGAGCTGAGAATTAGATGGTTCTAACTGACATTTTTGACAAAAATAAGTTAATACGTAAATATGTTGTCTGTATGTCACTAAATATACACTCAGTGAGCATTTTATTAGGTATTCATTTGACTTATTTTTTAGATTCATTGGTCTTCTGCTGTTGTAGCCTATCCACTTAGAGTCGTTGTGTGTTCAGAGATGCTCTTCTGCATACCACTGTTGTAATGTGTGGTTATTTGCGTTACTGTCACCTTCCTGTCAGCTTTGACCAGTCTGGCCCTTCTCCTCTGACCTCTCTCATTAACAATGCGTTTTTGCCTGCAGTGGATAGGCTACAGCAACAGAAGCCCAATAAGTCTAATAAATACCTAATGAAGTGCTCACTGAGTGTACATCTCATTGTAGCTGATCATTGGGAACCATAAAATTATATATTGTCATGCATATTTAACTAAATAATATAAAAGTGCTGAAGAAGTATGCTATGTTATTGTGTTTTTAGTGTCACACATTAGCCTGGGTTCAGTCAAAATTGATTCCTAACTTTGACTTACAAATAAAGTAAATAGCTGGGATTCAGTAAACATTTGTCAAAATAAAAACTAGTGCTGTTTTCCACTGGCAGACACAGGGTGGTAAGTTCAGCAATCACCGGAATGAACTCACCAAAGAGTGTCTGTGAAGAAATAAAAACAAGCACCTGTTTTTATTTGTGGGTCACAGCATCTCCATGGAGACTGGTTCTAGTGAAATGCGCTGTAGGTTCTGTGTATATATTGTCTGAAAGAACCTCATAGCCTAAGCCATTAAGTGTGCATATCTCTCTTCACAGTGTGCTACCAGAACTCATGTGTTTTTTGTTTCAGTGCCAAAAAATGGCTTTCTATTTCACCTTTTTTGCGGGGATATTCTTTATACTTTCCAGTTGAAGTACAAAGGAGATATCCAGAAGGAACTGTCAAATTCCTTGTATGCACAGATGCCTCATACAAGGGAGATGCAGTTTGCTAAAGAAATGTCACAGACATTGAGTGAGGTGGGGTCACAGTGTGTTTGATTAATTGTGAGAAAGAACTGGCTTCACTCACTCTCCACCATTTAACAGAAATATTGCGGATAGCAACCTCATGTTATTTTTGCCTTTAACAAACCTGCTCTTAACAGCTAATCATTCTGGCTATCATGCCATTGGGAATTATACTGGATCCTTATTAACATGCGTGCATCCATGTGTGTCTCCATAGCCTCTTTATATTGGTAGTATTCAAGTAATCTATAACAATATGATGAAAATGTAAAACAAACAGATACTGTAGACTTCTGTTGAAATGTAAATTTGTGCATATGAGGTGAAATCTTATTTTGTTTGTTTTAAATGTTTTATTTCAGACTAGGTACAAAGAAGATGGGAAGAAACAGGCCTCTACTTCTCTGTATTCTGTGCTACCAGAGACCATGGAGACTCAACACGCCAAAGAGGCCTCCCAACTGCAGAGCGAGGTGAGCCTGTGCCCAATTATAACTCATACACTCATCGATAGCAGATAGGAGAGAATAATGTTTTTGCCAATGAAATGAAGGGATGATTAGGTAGCGGGTTGAAAGAGCCAGGTTGGGAATTTAGCCAGGACACTGGGGAACCCCCTACTCTTTGCAAAGAGTGTCCTGGGGTCTTTAAGGCCACATTGAGTCAGGACTTTGGTTTAATGTCTCATCTGAAAGACGGATGGTGTGTAGCTAAATGCAAATGTGTGGTCATGTGAATAAATAATATATGGTACCGCAGCTACTGTGTTATTCATCTGGGCTGACCCAGTGTCATTTTTTATTCATTTCAGAACAAGTACAAAGAGTCTAGCCGACAGACTCTCTCCAGTAGCCTCTATTCCCAGCTCCCAAAGACTACAGAGATACAGTTTGCCACAGAGATATCTGGCATTCAAAGTGAGGTAAACCTCTATGAGTTTTTACCATATATACTTTATACGTTTACAGTAATATATACAGTTATAGTAATATCATCAACAGCTATGCTTACTATGAGTAGTTGTACCATGTGTGGCTATGATTAAAGTTTGGATTAACTCACAAACACTTTTTTCCTCTTGACAGTTTGCTTGAGTTCAATGATTACCAAAATAAACACCTTAGTGTAACCTTAGTAATTATCTTAGTGAAGAAAATAAAATGTATTTATGAGTTGGCCAGATTTTAAATTTCATGAAATCCAGGGCTATTACTCCCAAGTAAAACATCTGGTTAGTAAAATAACTAATGTTGGCAAATGTTTTCTGCATGAATATTGATTTATTACACTGGTATTTTATTGATCTTTGTAGTTATGTATCATGTAACAATGAAACATCTGTTGAAAATGGCATACGATTAATTTCACCAATAGGTCACTGGATAATGGCTCGAAATATGCTTTCTCACTTTAATAGAACAGGTACAAAGAACGTGGGAAGAGGGATATTTCCAACAGTGTTTACTCTCAACTCCCAGAGACCACTGAGACCCAGTTTGTGAAAGCCATGTCAGAACTCCAGAGTGAGGTAATGGTTTAGAACTGCTATGTTGTACATAAAGCTAACCTCTGTATGAATGACTTATGAGTTTTTCACTGTTTTCCAGACTAAATACAAGGAGGCAGGGAAGAAGCAGGTGTCCAGTTCTCTGTACTCTCAGCTACCTGAAACCCTGGAGACCAAACATGCCAAGGAGGCCTCCCAGTTACAGAGTGATGTATGTAACACTAATCTTCCTCTAATTTGTTTCAGGAATTTGGTTCTTGACAACCAAAATGCATGTCTATATTTGCTAAACATGTACTGCATTTCACAACCTAAATACTGGTAGAATTAACTGGTATGTTTTGACTAGCAATGTCTTGTCCTCATTCCCAGGTGAAATATAAGGAAAAAGTGAAGAAGGATACTTCCAGGTCCCTCTACACTCAACTTCAGGAGACAGCTGAGATTCAGTTTTCCAAAGAAGTTTCAGAGATCCAAAGTGAGGTAAATACTCATGAAGGCATTATATTCCTTGATGCAGAAATTACTTATGTTTCTGGTTTGTGTTAAAGATGTAAAACTGCAAACAGCTTTTAATTACAGTATTGGCCTTGTTGTTGGCGCAGTGGGTAGCACTGCCGCCTCACAGCAAGGAGGTCCTGGGTTCGAATCCTCGTCGGCCGGGGCCTCTCTGTGCGGAGTTTGCATGTTCTCCCCGTGTCTGCGTGGGTTTCCTCTGGGTACTCCGGTTTCCTCCCACAGTCCAAAGACATGCAGGTTAGGCTGATTGGAGAGTCTAAATTGCCCGTAGGTATGAGTGTGTGAGTGAATGGTGTGTGTGCCCTGCGATGGACTGGCGACCTGTCCAGGGTGTATTCCTGCCTTTCGCCCAATGTATGCTGGGATAGGCTCCAGCCCCCCTGCGACCCTGTTCAGGATAAGCGGGTTCAGAAAATGGATGGATGGATGGATGGCCTTGTTCTAAAATATGGAAACTTTCTTACTTCCAGGTCAAATACAAAGAGGGTGGAAAGAAAGACATTTCAACCAGTCTTTATTCTCAGCTTCCTGAGACATCAGAGATCCAGTTTGCTAAACAGATGTCGGAAATCCAGAGTGAGGTATAACTTTCGGCTTCAAGTGTGTGCACTTGTTTTCTACAGGCTGTAAAGACTTGTTAGTAGAGTGCCTATCCGTTTCCCATTTGCTCCTCCACTTTCCAAACAAATACTGTAAAAGCAAAGTGCTGGTCGTGTTTCACTCTGGTCTCGGCCCAACACAACTTCCTAGTTTTTGGCAATGGAGGGGAGATAAAATCTATTGCTGTTATCTACAACCAGTGAGCTATGAATATCAAATGAAAATAGCGAACTGAAGTGGGCGTGTAAAGTATTGTTGAATAATAAATGAGAGACTAGGGTCTGACCATACTCCCGGGCTGAACTACTGTATGTGCTTTGGCCTGCCCTGTTCCTAGTAAGGACATATAGTGTGAAATTCATGAAAAAAGGGAACATCTCATTGTAGCTGATTGGATAAAAGCATCAGCCAAATGACATGTAATGTAATGTAATGTAATGTAATGTAATACAGCTTATGAAGTTGATTAGTTACCAGAATTAACTCACCAAACAGTGTCTGTTTGGAAATGAAAACTAGCACCTGTTTTTATTTGTGAGTCACAATATCTCCATGGAGAGTGATGCTGGTACAGAGCAGATTCACTGTCAGGTACAATATCTCATAGTCTAAGTCATTAAATTTGCATGACTGTCTCCTTACAGTTTGCTACCAGAACTTATGTCATTTTTGTTTTCTATATTATCATTTTTGGGGGGATATTCTTTATATTTTCCAGTTGAAGTACAAAGGAGATATCCAGAAGGAACTGTCAAATTCCTTGTATGCACAGATGCCCCATACAAGGGAGATGCAGTTTGCTAAAGAAATGTCACAGACATTGAGTGAGGTGGGATCACAGGGTGTTTGATGAATTGTGAGAAACGCATGGCTTCACTCATTCTCCACCAGATCCCATTTAGCTGAGATACTGTATCATGCAAATCAACCTCATCTTATCTTTGCTCTTAACAAACCTGCTCTTAACAGCTAATTATTCTAGCTGCCATGCCATTTGCAATGATACTGGATCCTTATTAACACGTGTGACTGTTTATACCGGTGTTATTCAAGTAACCTATAACCTATTGTATA
This sequence comes from Conger conger, assembly GCF_963514075.1. Lineage (NCBI taxonomy): Eukaryota > Metazoa > Chordata > Actinopteri > Anguilliformes > Congridae > Conger > Conger conger. The sequence continues at coordinate 49,188,882 of NC_083763.1, read as the reverse complement.
ATACGAATTCTAAACACACACATACACATGTGTTTCAGTGTAAAATAAAGACATTTTTTGTTGTAAATATTTTGCTGCAGACTAAGTACAAAGAAGATGGGAAGAAACAGGCCTCTACTTCTCTGTATTCTGTGCTACCAGAGACCATGGAGACTCAACACGCCAAAGAGGCCTCCCAACTGCAGAGCGAGGTGAGCCTGCCATAACTCTTTGATAGTAGTGATTCATACTGGGCCAACCCAGTGTGTTAAGATTGGTATATTCTTAATTTGTTTCCAGAACAAATACAAAGAGTCTAGCAGACAGACTCTATCCAGTAGCCTCTATTCCCAGCTCCCACTGACTACAGAGATCCAGTTTGCCACAGAGATATCTGGAATGCAAAGCGAGGTAATTTTATTGCTTTTACTATAGAGTTAATACATTATAAATTCACAATAATATTATCCAGTTGTTCCCCAATGTAAATATATGATGTAAATTGATGATAACAGTTTGGCTTGACTAAAAATCTGAATTTTTCTACTTAATTAGAACAGGTACAAAGAACGTGGGAAGAGAGACATTTCCAACAGTGTTTACTCTCAACTCCCAGAGACCACAGAGATCCAGTTTGCCAAAGCTGTATCTGAACTCCAAAGTGAAGTAAGTGGAATAGAAATGGTGCAGTATGAGAGTATATTGTGTCCAAGCTTGAAAAGATGGCTGTTAATTAAATATTCCTTGGCTCACACTGTTCATACGTATCCCAGAAGCATCGTAAAAGCTTAATTTTTAATTACTGGTTACTGTATGATTTCCTTATGACCCCACAGCGTATTTTCGTGTATTGGTTTGACTGAAGTACTGCTCTGAAGTTTTTTAAACTGAATTGTGCTGTAGAGGAGAATATCAAATCCACCATGTCACTTCAACCTCCACTCTTTTTTTAACAGAAAGTTTAATTTTGGAGAAATGTAGTCTATGGATACAGAGAAGCCAGGTACCAATTAAACGGATAATTACTAAAATGTCGGCTACTGTGTTTCAGACCAAGTACAAGCAGCAAGGGAAAAACGGGATGTGCACCTCTCTGTACTCTCAGCTACCGGAGACTCTGGAAACCCTACACGCCAAGGAGGCCTCCCAGTTACAGAGTGAGGTACTCAACAGCACAACAAAGTCTCATTTCAATCAATTTCAGTCAATTTAATCAGTTTCACCAGTTTATTTTGTTGTATCTAATTTGTTGTTTGAGGTAAATAGGTCATTTTCAACTGAAATAACTTTTCTTCCTTTTCTATGTTTTCAGATCAAGTACAAACTGGAAGGAAAAAAAGAGGTTTCTGCTTGCTTATATTCTCAACTTCCAGAGACCGCAGAGATCCAGTTTGCCAAAGCAGTGTCGGAACTCCAGAGTGAGGTGAGTGAGTTTACACATTTCATATCACTCAGATAACCACCATAATTGTGTCTCGGGTATAGTCTGACTGCTTGCCTCCATCTTTGTGTCTTTCAGAATAAATACAAGCAGAAAGGTAAAGAGGAGATTTCCAACAGCATTTTCTCCCAACTTCCAGAGACAACTGAGACCCAGTTTGCTAAACAGATGTCGGAAATGCTGAGTGAGGTAAAACTTGGTGTAGTGTGGTGTGCGGTATGTGTATTTTTGTACTGTATTTATGAAACTGAACTAAATTAGCTAGATAACTGCACAAAGTTGAACCCAGAACAGCTATTTTTACTTCCATGATCCAGATTTAGGTGGGGCCCAGGTTTTATATTCTAAATAAACCAAATAATAGACTCCTCTTTTTCCCCCCTCACATATTAAGATATGTAGGGGTACTTTCTGTTGAAAGTATTGAACTTTCATCTTTGTCTGCTGTAGGTTTCTTTTTTTTTCAGAATTTTTATTTGCATGATTTCAAGGACCTAAACCAAAATAAACACAGGAAGCAGGTACACAACTATCCCACCATAGCTGTGTACAAATGCAGTTCAGTGTTTCAAGTTTTACCCTGAACAGTATTCTGCATGTGGTACATGAACCTTAGTTGTTCTCTGTCGTTCTATATGAAGGCACTGAATGCATGTTTACAGAGCTACTTTTTCTGTGTGCTGCTTCCAGAAACCTCACAAACCAGACGCCAACTGTGAAGGTTTACCATTATGTGTGTGTACTTTCAGAGCAATGTATTTCTCGCTTACCTGTGCATGTTCAAGAAAGGATATTCTTTGTGCTTCACAGCAAAAGTACAAAGGAGGTACCTGGATGGAACTGACAAATTGCTTGTATGCAAAGATGCCCAATACAGTTGAAACCCAGTTTGTTAAAGAAATGTCACAGTCTCTGAGTGAGGTGGGGTCACAGAGTGTTTGAATAATTGTGTGGGAAACAACTGGCTTCACTCACACCACGCCAGGTGACTGTCTGGTTGTTGTGAAGATTGCAGACATACTCCAAACTAATCTCTCTTTCCTTGGCTGTGTGTGTGCCAGAAAGGGTCCTGCATGTCAATGCTAACAGTGCCAGTCTAGTAGTTTCAATAGATCAAAGAACATTCACTGCAAAATTATCACCATTAAATCAACTAACCAACTTCAATAAACTCTGAATTCATAAACTTTGTATTAAGGTGTTTGATGGGTACCACATATACATGGCTTGTGGTGTTGTAGAAACAGAGACAATTCCTTTTGTGCTTGAAAAGGGGTTGAATATGTTGTTTTGTTTCCAGAGTAAGTACAAAGAAGCTGGGAAAAAGGAGTTTGCCAACTGTCTGTATGCCCAGATGACACAAACAAGTGAAACCCAGCATGCTAAAGAGGTGTCTCAGCTTATCAGTGAGGTAGAGTACCATCACCCAAGTTTACCTTTGTCAGCAATGCATCAACTGAAGTGCATATATGTATTATTGTACAATGATACAATTATTATAAATCTATATATTATCATAAGATGTACACTCGGTGATCACTGTATTAGGTAGACCTGTATACCAAATGCAAATGTTAATGCAAATATTTAATCATGTGGCAGCAACTAAATGCATAAAAGCATGCACACATGCTCAAGAGGTTCAGCTGTTTTTCTGACCAAATGTCAGAATGGGGAGGAAAGGTAATCTTAGAGACTTTTACCGTGGAATGAGTTATGGTGCCAGACAGGGTGATTCAGAAACTGCTGATCTCCTGGGACTTTCATGCATAACAGTCTCTAGAGTTTGTAGAGAATGGTGAGGAAAAACAAAAAACATCCAGTGAGCAGCAGTTCTGCAGGCAGAAACGCGTTGTTAATGAGGTCAGAGGAGAACGGCCAGACTGCTCGAAGCTGACAGGAAAGTGACAAGCAATGCAAATAACCACACATTACAACAGTGGTATGTAGAAGAGCATCTCTGAATGCATCAAACCTCTAAGTGGATAGGCTATAGCAGCAGAAGACTTAATTAGTCTAAAAAATAAGTCTAATGAATACCAAATGAAGTGCTTACTGAGTGTACATGGAATATTTGTAAGCCCTGTACCATGTGAAATTAATGGAATTTATGTCCTAAAATATACCTGCAATTCAAGCCTGTAGCAATACAATTACAGGCCAAAATTGGCAGCATATCAGGTATGAGTATAATCTTACTACTGCTGTTATGGACAATGACAGCCATTTAATACAACACATCAAGAAAAGCTTCTGTACGTAGCTTGCAGCTGTGTACACACAACATTGCTACTGCTGTTGGAGAGCTTTTTACAGACCGCTGGTGTCTTTTTTCACAGAAAAGTTACAAAGAAGAAGGCAAGAAGAACTCTGCCACTTGCCTGTATGCCCAGATGCCCCAGACCATTGAAACAGTGTTTGCCAAAGAAGTGGGAAAGCACCAGAGTGATGTAAGCATGCTAGCCTCCTTGAACCTTTCACATCAGTATTTATAGTCACACAATAGATTGTAGAAATCGCTCTCTCAAAAACAGGTGCTCTACACACCAACCTCTCTATGGCTAAAAAAAGAACTGAATGGGTTTTTTTTTTGTCTGTGATATCTCAACAAAACATATCTGGATGTGTATTTTGAACCATGCTAAAGCTTTCTGATTGTAACCCACCCAGATAATTATGTACAGACCAGCGCTACTCAATTCCATGTGGACCGCGGGGTCTGCAGGTATTTGCTCCAACCGTGCGCTACACCATCTGATATCGCTCATTATTTTACCTGCTTAGTTCAGGTAATAAGCTAATTAGCAAAATCAGGTGTCGTAGCGCATAGTTGAAGTGAATGCCCGCAGGACGTGGAGTTGAGTAGCGCTGGTGTAGACCATAGGCATTTGCACTGTATGTTGTTGTAGATGAATAGGGTTGAAAGAGTGCGAGTGACTCTTGAGGTCACAGGGTCGTGGCTCAGTGGTGGTGAGAGACCATTGTCAGGTAGAGGTTTTCGGCACCTCCGCCCAGGCGGGCGGTGTAACCGGAGCCGGCTGCTCCCGCCGAGCTCCCGTGCCTTAAGATGGAGGTGAGAGCAAGGGGATCCACCCATGCGTGTGCCGTGGAACAGCTGTGGTATACTCCGATCCCCCGGGCACCTAGAACAACAGCCCAGCCCATGTCCCATTCATGTTGAGGAATCAATTACAACTGCGCGCCTGCTTCAGTTAGCACTGAGCTAACTGGAGCGTGACAGTAAGACGGCTGGCGTGTGCTTTTCTCTTGAAGAGCCTGTATCAGTTTCCCGTCAGGTGTGCGAAAGTTTTTGCGATGTGCTATGAAGGTGGCTGATTGTACCTGGAATGCTGTCACAGAGATGCTGTGAGAAGTTCAAATAACCTCAACCTTTCCTCAACATTGTCTCATCTAAAAATCACTTTGGGGAGCGGAAGTTGCTACATACGTAGCAACTGTGTCTTGTAGTTATATCTGAGCAACATTTGCTGCCTGATAAAATATTTAAGTTCAAATGGGTCTTGTGTGTACAATGAATGGCTTCTAAAGGCATACTGGCATCTCATACAGGCAGTATTTCAAAAACACCAATGCTTTCATTGGCCTCTTTTCCCAAGAAATTGTACAAAGAGAAGTACAACGCAGAAAAAGGGAAGTCGAGCTACACAAACATGAAGACCCTACCTGATGTCGCCCACGCCATGGAAGTCAACAAGCAACAGAGCAATGTAAGTACCTGTCATACTGCACTTTATGTTCCTAGACACATGTGCAAAGATTCATATTCTCAAATGAGTTTAGCTTCACCATTGAGACTCATTCCGTTGAAACTAACACCGTACACTTCATGTAACAAAAGCCTGTTCAGCTCTGTGCTACTATTAAAGTGCTGGAAAGTGTATTAGATGGCATCTTCAGCAGTGGATTTTTTGAGCTTGAACGAAATGCAGATACTAGCCGTGTTTTGTGTACACTGCTTTCCGTAATGCGATGTTGCCTATCCACCACAAACGGGCACATCGCAAACACAAACACACACCCGTGATTCACTGATACATATTAAACAGTGATAAAAGTATGATAAAAATATAAATGGCAAACAATATTTAGGAAGCAGCAGGGCCATCAGTGGTTGAGTCATGTGCAGTAAGCAGCGGTTTCCCTCAGGCAGATTGCTTATTTCAGAGATGCCATGATCAATTCACATCACAGTGAAACTAGGCTAATACTCAGCACTGTTATCCTAATTAAAGGTACTATATGCAGATGCTCTTCATTGCTGTTTTTCAGTACTTTACATCAGTTAATATTCTTACTGAAGATGAGGAGGGGAGAAATCGATGAAAGGTTTCAGACTTGTAGATCAAGGTGTTTACAGCTATAGGATGGTGGTTTACAAAACATTATTTCAATTGAGGGCTCATGCTTATTGCGTTTTCAAAATCATGTTCTAAAGAAGTTTGATTAATTTGAAAAATAAAAACTAAAGCAATTGCTCTGTGGTGTGTTGCTTCCTATTTTCTTTTAAATTACAGTTTTTTGTCATTTTATTTGAACTAGAGCTCCTTATGGGAGTCTAGTTCAAATAAAACCAATAATGTCTTCATTGCATTTTATTGGTAAGCATACTGGGCCACCAATATTAAAAATGCATTGTTTTTCTACAGTGTTCTACTTCCAACGGGCCTATAACTGTAGAAAAACGTCAGAACTGGAATCCGCTGTGTTTTTAAAACTGTGATATTTAAGAAATATAGCTCTCACAATGCAAGCTGCGCATCTCTTTGTTTTACCAAATAGTTCTCCGATGTCTCGCTGAACTCCACACTAAGAAACTCTGCTGTAACCTTGCCATCTGTCTCTGCGTCTATCTCCAAACTCCCCTCTAACTCTAAGGCACTTCACACACTTCTCATAGCTTTGCCTGAATCCTGGCACCGCTTTTTCGCACTGTCTCTCCTGCAGGTTGCCTATAGAAAGGGGAGGCAGGACCTTCACAAGTTCACCGAGGTGGCAGACAGACTGGACATCCTTAACGCCACACAGTCTGGCAAGTTAGTCAGTGATGTAAGTGACTGTGATCAAACCGCTTGCTGTTCACAATCCATCATTAAGTTAACAAGATGCTGCGCTGCTCCAGAATATCATTTGAGCATGCTGAACAATTTTCATGATACATTAAACACAACAGTCAATATTCCAGTTCTTTTTATAGAAGCAAGCGCACACATAGGGTAGCATTCACATTTTTTTCTTGCACTTAATGCTTTCATTAAGCTACAAAATGTGATAGATCAGTGTGATAAGTGTGCTTTCTTTTTTCAAATATGTAAAGATACAGATTGTGTGATTTCCTTATGATGTCAACTGCCAGAGCTGGTATGTCCTTGTGTATGGATATTCACATCAAGTTCAGTTCTGCCCATTAAATCATCACATAGCTGGTTAAAATGTAAATACTATCTTAGTTCTGTGATAAACATCTCCAATGCACAGTACCACTATCTAATCCTCCACTAGGGGGCAGTATAATAATTCTGTTTCGGTCAAAGATTCTGAAAAGATGGTCTTTAAATGGTGTACAGGCAGAATAATTCACAGGTTATGTCATATTTTCAGCATTTGTTTCAGCATATGTGTGGTGTGGAAAAATCATCCAAATGCCCAATGCTAAAACATGTCTTCTGAAAGTTGTCTACTCTCTTATTGGTCACAGGTTGCCTATAAGAGTAAAGCCAAAACTGACATCTACAATGAGCAGTCTGTCCTGGAGCGGTCAGATATTGAGCATGCCAAAGAAGCCTCCAAATTGGCTAGCCAGGTAAACTCTGACACTGTGTAGCTTTGACTATCAGCCATATTTAAAGTTAAAGTCCAGTAAATGCTGTTGTGAATGATGATTTTGACAATATTAATATGTGTAACACTGCAATGTAAGCATATGTTGATGAATGTATTACACATCTATACTATTTATGGAGCAACATCCAATTGCATATATTTTTTAAGATCAAAAGAATAGCAAATGTTTTATTGACTGACTGGTATATGCAGGATTATGCAGGAATGGAAAGAAAGCTCTCCTCACTTTTTAGTACTGTGTTATTATTCTGGGTAGTATTTGTATCAATTCAAGAAACGAAACTGTCTTCATCTGTTTTGGATAGAAACCTAGTAGTGGGTGTAGTACTGGGCATTGTGCAAACTGCAGGACATGCCATCTTTAAAAAAAAGAAAAGAAAAGTACATTGAGCTAGAAAACTGGCATTTTCATATGTACATTTCAGCAAAAATAACTGGCATTTTTTAAATGTCAATTCATGTTAGAAACATAGCATTTTCTGTTGTTTGTACAACTTCCAGTGCATGCTATGTCCATTTCTGTGTTCCTTTCCAAATACTGGAACAGATAGTTTTGTTTCTTGAACAGATACAGATAAACTACAGATACACTACTTGAACAGTTACAGACTACACTACTGTTGTCACAATTATAGCCTTTAATTTATTGATAGCTCAGGGAGGTTCATTTGCAGCCAGGTCTGACATGTTAATAAGGATTCTCCCCCTGGTGGTGAAGCAGCCAATCAAATGTGCTCAGAAGCACTGGGTACCAACAGATTGCTCCATCATACACTATGAAAATAAATCCTGTTAAATTTTACTTACATTTTTTGCAGCTGCTGTATTTTGTTTCTTCCTGTATTTTAATTCAACAGCTTAGTGCTGTGATTTTTAGAGAGCCATACGAGTATAAATACGGCAGTGGTCCTCACTCTGGTCCTGGAGAGCCGTGGGGTGTCCTGGTTTTAGTTGTTACTCAGCACTTAATTGATCAATTAAAGCAGTTAATTACACAGTTACCTCACCTGACCTGGTTTCTTGGGCCTGAGTTGGTTGCTAATATTAAGGCGAAAATAAAACCAGCACACTCTGCAGCTCTCCAGGACCAGGAGTAAGGACCACTGAAATACGGTATATTAACACTGCTTTCCTTCCATGGTAGTAAATGTATACAGCATATTAACATTGTCTTACTTCAGCAATGATTTCTACTGCAGTTTATCAGTAGTTTATCACTACTCACGTAGTCGGGTTTGACAGACAATAACGAACAGCACACCCTCTCCAGAGCAGCAATATCTCCATAACCTCTCAAACACACAGAACTGTGAAGCAGCTGGGAAAGGCTCTGTAGGGTCTGGTAGGGGGGTTTACTTTACAGGGAAAACATAATGGTGTGCTTTCCCGTGTAAACTACAGCAACACAAAGTGTATGGAGTTATGTCTAATAGTGAGCTTTGACCTCACTGTCCCTCGCCCTCCCCCAGGTGAAGTACAAGGAGAAGTTTGAGGACCAGAAAGGGCAGAAGCCACAGTACAACCCTGGGGAGTGTGTGTCCTTCAAACACACACAGGCTGCCTCTGCCCTTGCCAGCCAGGTGGGTGCAATGCATCCCAGTCCGTATTTTCAACCTAAGCATTTTAGTGCAGAAATGAACCTAATTTACACAAGTTGGCACTTTGTGTATTATTAGAGAATACACTCTCAAGTCACCACAAACATCTGGTATGACACGTCATTTGCGATATGCTGGTTTGTTTAGTATGCTCTTGGCGTTACACATGTAGACATGCACAGGCCATACATTACATCACATTACAAGCACAAAATGCACTTCTGATATGTATTGCCCATATATTGTGTGGCTCTAGATAATATTATCTATGTGCACTGGCCTACCAACACTTTGATATGTACAAAATGTACTTCTGCAGCGAGAACACCAGTATTCACAGGAAGTTGAGAAATTTTGCTGATGCGTTCTTTAAATAGCATCCCCTGAAATAGCAGTGAGTTACCATGCCATTTGGGTTAGATGTGACGGCCACCCTGACCTTCCTGAAGCTTCACAGCACTTTCTTGCACCTTATTGTCTTTCAGAAACAATTTTCTATTAAAGAATACATTTATTCTAAAGCTGTTTCCATGGGAACCTGTTAAAGGCAAATGGCTGTTTTAATGCAAATAGCTGTTTAACTGGGCCAGTTTGATTCAGACCCGTGGAAACTAAAGGATCTTGCCACATTTGAAGGCCAAAAACATCATACCCTTCAATGAGTCTTCTTTTTCAGCCATTTTCTACTTTAACCTAGAATGTGAACTAAACCCGCACCCCACCATCCCTTTTTGGGACAATGAAAGATCACCACAGCAGGACTGGGGATATATACTGTGATACTATGTTTTCTTCTTCTTCTGCAGATCAATGAAAATGAGTGCTACATTTCAGGACAATAGGTCCAAGAACCATTACAAAGCTCTTGTCCACCATTTTGAGGGTCATGGTATCTCACTAAAGGATGATATTCTTCTGCCATTTTAGGTCTCAATGAATATTGAGAGATAGGTATCTTGAATAAAGAGATGCTAATTAGAAATTCACAGTAGAGAGTAGCAGCGAGTAGAGACTTAAACCCCAGTTCCTGGGTCTGAGTCTGAGTCTGTTTGTGTTTACGTGGTCTCAGGTGAAGTACAAGAGTGACCTACAGCAGATACACGAGCCGTCCACCGACCTGCCAAATCTGTTGCACCTGGAGCATGCAATGCAAGCCAGCAAGCTGCAGAGCAATGTACAGTAATGCCTGCCCTCTTCCCTGCCACCGACCGCAGGCGCTGTCTATAACACATAGCTTTGTGTTATACATGGAGCTAGAATCCACTCCTCACAAAAGACCAATAAAAATACCTTTAGTTACACAGTAATGTATTGACAATAATGTGTATCACATTTACATAACACCCTTCAAAAAAGGACTCCTCGATCTGTGTAAATCTTACGTGGAAATATTTAATGGGTTCATTAGAGATTAAAGATTAATTAAAGATCAGTATCTTTTAAATGAAAAAAGGATGATGGGAATGACTGGAACAAAGAACTCAAAGTGACAGCCATTTATTAAATATATTGTCTGTTTTAATTAAATTAATCACTGCTCTGTCCCTGCAGCTGGAATACAGGAAGAAGTATGAGCAGTCTAAAGGCCAGTACCACTTTGCCTTGGACACCGCCGAACAGCTCCACCACAGGGAGAACGCGGTACTGCACAGCCAGGTCAGAACCGTTTCCTGCCACCTAGACCGCTCTTAAACCATTTTGTAATACATTTTCATCTAGTTAGAACAGCCCCCTTTCAACTACAGCCAAAATAATCTAATTATGATGTACATTTCCTTCATCTTGCCTTGCAGGTGAAATACAAAGAGAAGTATGAGAAGTCCAAAGGAAAGTCACAGCTAGAGTTCATGGACACTCAGTCCTACAAAGTGTCCAAAGAGGCTCAGAAAATGCAAAGTGAGGTATGTCATAATTTTGGGATAGTGTGACATTTTCCTATATCCCTGCAAATACAATATTTATTGCCATCGGTATTTCCTCTGGTCAAAAAGAATCTCAAATTTGATCTATTGTTTTGTTTTTCTCTGGTATTCAAACTCCCTGTTCTTGACAGTTTCCAGAGAACCTATCAGTCCTTTTCTTTATTGTTGTTTGTGATATCCCTTTCGTCTTGAGCCAGGCAACAACAAACGTAAAATGTTCATTCCCACTGGTGACATGTATTATTGCTTATTAACAATGGCCATTTTGGAGCTTAATAATGTTGTCACATCTTTGCAATGACCTGAATAATGGAAAAAAAAAATTCTGATGGAAAACTGCAACAGTAGGAATGAAAGAAGAGTTTTTTTCCTTTTGTCCCCTTGAATAGAGGGAATACCGAAAGGAGTATGATGACAACATCCGGGGAAAGGCTCTGATAGAGGTGGATATGACCCCTGGATACTTGAATGCTCGCCATGCTAGCAACCTCCTGAACGAGGTTAGTCCCATAATGCTCAGATTGAAAATAGCACCTACAGCACCCGAGCTAGATGCTTTCTTCAATTTTAATAAATGTATATATTTTGTATGTAATTTGAATTCATTTCCATCATTTTTTCAGTGATGCCTCATAGATGCAATAGTATGCACGAGTCCCCACTGTTACAATACAATTTCAGTTCTGTTTTATCCAAACCTGTCATTAGCAGCATAAACAAAATACTTACTTGGCCTGTTTGCCATGTGTACTGAAAAATATTTTCTTGGCTGTACAATGGTTTCCTTGAGAATTGTAGTTTATGCTCTGTATGTTCTAATGACCTTGATATATATTTCTTGTATGTCGCTTTGGATAAAAGCATCTGCTAAATAAAATGTAATGTAATGTAATACCTTATATTTAGTTAATAATGATGTAGACCGAATGATATCCATTATTTTCAGTAGTATGACACATTTGAGATAATCCTAGCTTGTCACTCTTTAGCAGTGCTTGTGATGTATTTTTTGTATGTTCCTGTTCGTATGAATAAAGCTACTTTAACTATCACTCATTAATGACCTATTGTTACTATGATGTAATTGTTGTAACAACCTAAAAAAAAATGATTGCAAAACAGATGAAGCATGTACTCATTCTGCATTCACAGAAAGAGTACAGGAAGGACTTGGAGCTAGAGGTTAAGGGGAAAGGGTTGTCCGGATTGGAGGAGACACCAGACCTGATCCGAGTGAAGAACGCTGGTCAGATCCTTAATGAGGTACTCCACTCCTGCCTTCCCACAATCCCACCCTCCAAATCCCAACACTGAACTCAACAAAACACGCATTATGCTGCCTGCCACTACACTTATTTGTGTTACGCAATTGCAACACTAATCTCACACTTTCAGGAAACGACCTTGTGTTTGGATACCCCAAATTGGGTAAAAATGTTTTATTTATGCTGCTAAAATGACTAGAAGAGGCTGACAGAAAAGAAAGCTACATCATGTGGAACCTCTTTGCAGAAGGAGTACCGGAAGGATCTTGAGACGGAGATCCGAGGGAAGGGTATGGAGGTCAGCGCTGAGCTGCCTGAGATCCAGAGGGCGAAGAGGGCCTCCCAGCTGGCCAGCCAGGTAAGAATGCGCACAGCACATGACTACATAGCAGACCTCAGTCAAATACGTAATTGTTTTGGATTCAAATACTTTTCTATGCTTTACTGAGCTTGTCTGATGAATTGATCCAGTAGGTCATTTTACTTATGTTATATGTGATTTCTTATTGGCATTGAGAAGGGGCTTGATGAAACAGTTAAATCCAGAATCTGTGAAATGGGCCTACAGTATTATGACCCTTGTTGCATCCATGTTCTAATGGTAAAAGGATCTTTACATTACAGTTATTTAGCAGATGCTTTTATCAAAAGTGACTTACAGTTGTTTAGACTAAGCAGGGGCCAATCCCCCCTGAGGTAATGTGGGGTTAAGGGTCTTGCTGAAGGGCCCAACAACTGCACTGATCTAATTGTGGCTACATTGGGGTTTGAACCACCTGGTCCTGGAGAACCGCAGGGTCTGCTGGTTTTTGTTGTTACTCTGATTTGCATAGGTAATGTTAAGACCTGATGAAACTAATTGGGTTGCTAATGCAATATTATCCCTGCATCCCCTGTCCTGGTGTCATTGCATGATAGGAGAAAGCAGTACAGAGGCATCTGCTGCACTTTTGCATCGCATGTTTGGTTCATTTTTAGTTAAATGGGGTATGGTTTATACTGAGCACGTTATACAGAACCTAGCTCTTTTGCAAAATGGATACATGTCTATGTGGTTGCTCAAACCCTGCATCTGCGTGCCACGCAAACTATGCATCTCCGCACGCGCAACACTTGTTTCTTCCATCAGCTTATGTGGTTTCACTCCGTACATTTCTATACAGGGTCCTCTCTTTACTTTTTTTTCTCCCATTTTTATTATATAGAAATTAAATTGAACAATGCAAATGGTCTCGATGGTCATTGCTGGAGAAATGCCACTGGGAATATTTCTCATATGTTATATTTGTTCACATGAGAAAATCAGAGATTGTCACTTTAAACAGAGGTGGTACATTACTGTTGCAATCAAAGACACTGTGACACTGATAAAACATGGAAGTGGAAGTGGTAATCATGGAGCCTGTTCAGTTTCCCAATCAGCCTCTCTGAGTATCCAACCTGAAATTTATTTCACAGCCAGTGGTACAATAATATTCACACTAACACTGAAACATGTGTGTTTGCAGTTTGGATGATGTCTAATGAGATTTTAGCAACATTGCATGACATACATTACAGTAAATGCCTGGGTAGGGAGGAGGACGAGATACTGACCTGTACTGGTGCTGTTGTTACAGAAAGAGTACCGTAAGGACATGGAAACAGAGATCGTAGGGAAGGGCATGGACGTGAGCGCAGATGTGCTGGAGATACAAAGAGCCAAGAAAGCCACAGAGATCACCAGCCAGGCAAGTCCTACTCTATTTCAGACTGCAAAGCCGTCTTACAACATAAGAAAGCATTTAAGTCCACATTTAAGCCTGTAATCAAGGCTAAGATTGCATCACACACCACCACCAAAACACAACACAATGCACCACAGCTTCTAAGGTCAATAATTAGGCATTTGCACAAAACAAAAAAATTCTAGCCAAGACTCTCACCAACTTGCGTACTCACACAACATCTGTCAAAAAGGTATCAGGTAGAAGACAGAAAGGTCAAATACTGCTTCAGGGCAGCATCACTCAATGCCCACACTCACTGACAGTTCGCTGATCATTTAATTACTTAGAAATGGATGCTGACTTCCTCTTACTGTAAAATCCAATGCCTGTTTCGCTCAGCACCACTTTCATAAATCATGCATGCTAACAGAGAGACTACATGCGTCCCATCTTTCCAGTGACTAATGAGAAATCTGTCTAGCACTTCACATAATAATTGCAACATCTTTTTATAATTGTAAAGGTTTAAATTTTGTGTTTCGTTAATGAATGAGAGCAAGGTGAAGAGAACATATAATGCTGGGTATTCTTCGTGGTCTAAGAAGGCCACCTGTCAGTCCTCTTGCTGGAGGGCATGAAAGATTGCCTTGCTTGTGATTGGCTGTTGCAGGCCTCCTATAAACAGCTGTCACAGCTCAGGGAGAATTCATATGGCACGGTTACAGACACTCCTGAGCTTCTCCACGCCGCTTACCTGAAGGATGTGTATAGCCAGGTAAGGCAGTCTTGCACACACAGAAAAGGGTGCTTGCACAGTATTATGGGAAATGTAGGCATTTCACTGGTGAAGGAGGTATTTGAACCTATCCTAACTGCAAACATCTTCATGGCAATGGTGTTATTACTATGATGCCCAAGACTGTAGCATCATTCAAGCTGCGTTTTAACCCCTTCCTCAACCAGAAAAAATACAAGGACGAAGCGGAGAAGCTGAAGGGCACATACGCAGTGGTGTCAGACACACCGGAGATGGAGAGAGTGAGGAACAGCCAGAGGAACGTCAGCTCGGTACATAACACACTATTCCTTAGATGATTACACACTGCAGCTTCAATTATTAGACTACTCCTTACATCATTATATGCTTATGACTCATTACAGGTAGTCGGTGACTTACGACCATAATTGGTTCCAACCGACCGGTCGTAAGTGGAACTGGAATTATGTTATAATTACCTATATTATACTGTGTAATGATATTATAATAATCTTTAAGTCATATTTCATCAATATTTTCTTTGTTCATTATTGTTATAACCATTGTATCACCAGTCTTAGTACTGTTATCATCTTTTTACATATTTTAACAACGTTCTTTTTGTTCATTATTGTTATAACCAATATATGTACTGTACAGTATCATCTTTCTACACATTATATAAAAATTCACCCTTTTTCAGACATTTTTCTTCCGACATTGTTCAACCTATTTTTAGTTTTTAGTTTTTAGTTTAGTGGAGCAAGTGTTCTGTATCAAAGCGTACCGCGCAGTCGCGTTCGTAAAGGCGAATGGTCGTAAGTTGCATAGGTCGTAAGTCGACTACCTGTACTTTTAATATTATCACACACTAAGGGCCCTATCTAAGATCAAACGCAAGTGGCATTGCAAGTTTCAAAGAGACGCAATGACCTTTTTCCCTCCAGCGCCTTGACTTTTAAAATAAGAAATGGCCATGAGCCTATTTGGTCTTTAAATTGGGGGTGGTCATGGTAATTCTCGGAGTATTGTTATTTTTTTTCAGCTGAATCCAATTGCGTTTTTACCAACCAAAACCTGGCTTTAAGTCATGTAGTCATTTCCATTGCTATTTCAACAGCATAATATTAGGCTAGTAATGGGCCTATATGCAACTCCACAACTGCACACCCTCCTGCCTGTTGCACACAGGTACAAAACTAGACATGCATAAAAATATCAAGATTATAATATGGTCATAATAGGCTTTGGATCCTAATTAGATAATCGCAGTAATGCCTCTCTCTCTAAAACTAGCAATTTTGCGCTTGGTGTTACCGCCATGGTGCGTCGAGTCGAAAACAGGGCCCTAAACCTTATAGTATTAAATACTGCACCTCACATCATGCACCTCACATCATGCACATATTATCTCATTAAATGCTATAGTGTAAGTCATCACATGACACTATACATCACTGTGCATCATAACACAACACAGTACACTGTGCATCAGTTCACAAAATCCTTCCTATCCCCTTTCTGTGGGTCTTGACCTTTGGCATGGTCTATCTTTGCAGTTACGATACACATGGGACTCCAAGCTGCTCAGGGGTTTGATGTCCTCTGTCACTGAAACTCCTGAGATCATCCTCGCCAGGGAGAACACTAAGAAATTCAGCGATGTAAGTCAGCGTTTGTTGCCGCCCATCAGAAACCTTTTACGTTAATAATCATTTTTACTTTCCTTTTGCCGAATCACTTAAAATGTACCTCGTCCACTGAGTAAAAAAAAGAGTACTCAGTCTAGTTTCAGTAATACATTGCACCATTACATAGACCTGTGCTCTGTTGGGCACAGGATATGTAGACAGCAGCTACATGTAGGGCCAATGTGGTGTGCTGGGCTTCATTAATACAGCTATGTGTTCAAACACAGCCTACATGTTTTGGTATGTGGCTTCTGAATTTAAGAGCTTAAAGACTCTATATTTGCTACCTCCTGTATGTACTTGTAGGGAAGCCTTTGTTAAGTGAATGCGAAGTGTGACCTTGTCCAACTCTGCTGGCTGTGTTCAGGTGCAGTACAGGGAAGAGGTGGGCAGAGGGACTGCTGTGAAGTACACCCCTGAGATGGAGAGGGTCCGGAGGAATCAGGAGAACATCAGCACAGTGAGAACCTCTCACTACTTTTGCTCTGGGTTATGTCAGACTTCCAAGGCCTATAACCCATTGAGAGACAGGCTCAATCAGACACAGTCCAGTACCAAAACAGCCAATCAAGTGGCAGCTCTGGCCGTGTTTGCACTGAAGAGAAAGTAAGGATTTGAACACCAACCCAACCCAGTTTCTTAATAATCATCAGATTGACACTCAGCTGGGGCCTCCTTCATATTACCTGACCTGACATTATTTCTAAACACAGTACATGGATATATAGAGAAAAATAAACATCATGTTTATACAAATCACCTGAAATAACTTTAAGGAACATGTTAAAACCTACATGTCAAAGCCCTATATTTGCTACTTCCCATACTTGTAGGGAAGCCATTGTTAAGTGAATGCAGGACCTTGTCCAACACTGCTGGCTGTGTTCAGGTGCAGTACAGGGAAGAGGTGGGCAGAGGGACTGCCCTGAAGGACACCCCTGAGATGGAGAGGGTCCGGAAGAACCAGGAGAACATCAGCACAGTGAGAACCAAGCCTCAGACTCTTAACAGTGTGTAAAAAGCTGAATCATTGTGCTAGCTATGCTGTGAAGCAGATGGAGAACTTCTGTAAAGCAGTAAAGGTCAAGAGTGGCTCAAACATGTCCTGAGGTTTGATTCAGTTCATTTCCAAGTGATTTAATTCCCCCAAATAAATTCTGCACTATAAATAAATACATTTTATAAATAAATAAATATATAAATTTATAAATTGGATACACTTGAACAATGCATTAGGCATTTCTCAAAATTCATAATAGCATGGCAACATCTTCATTGTTTTGGCTTGTTGAGGGGATCTTTTAAACCCTACCCTGGTAGACTTTTCACAACAGCACTGTGCATTAGAGGACCGCACTAAACAATAGGCCTCAGAAGTCGTGTTGTCATTCCCTTCAGAAATATCTACAGCATTTTCTAGACTTCCAGATCAAAAAATCTGATGGTCTATGGGAGAAATGGGAGATTTTTTAAATCCTTTAAAATAAATTCAGAAATTTGGATGTTTGTTTGTATATTCAAAATAAATTTTATCGTCTCAAAAAAAATTGATATTTTTTTCAAGCAAATTGTATATGGCATTGTCCAACACTGCTGGCTGTGTTTAGGTACAGTACAGGGAAGAGGTGGGCAGAGGAACTGCCTTGAAGGACACCCCTGAGATGGAGAGGGTCCGGAAGAACCAGGAGAACATCAGCACAGTGAGAACCAAGACTGTTAACATTGTGTAAAAAGCAGAGTCATTGTGCCAGCTATGCTATGAAACAGGGGTAGAAGAATTGGCAAGTTGGCGGAACTTGTGTAAAGTCTCAGGTGTATCCTGCATTTTAATTATATTCATTTTGATGTGATTTCATTCCCCGGAGAGCATTATCCACACATTATCAAATAAGAATTATTTGAAACTGAACCCCCTCAGTGTAAAGTAACACCTTCTCCTTCATTGTTTTGGTTTTTGCCAGACCCATAGGGTCCAGGTTCAGAGATGCCTAGCAGAATTCTGAGGTAACTCCACAAATAAATTGTGGGGGAAATAAATATGTGAGTGAAGAGACAAACCACATTGATTCCATGAAGCAGATGGTATTTATTTGCTGAACTGGATATAAACTAAGGAATTACATTCTCTTTATTTATACTTTACAGAATTAAAATCGTGCTCTTTCATTATACAAAAGGTTTAACACCTGAAATAACTAATGAACACCTGTTAATGTTGACACCTACATGTTTTGGTATGGAACTTGTCGATTCCAGAGTGTGATATCTTAAATCAGAACTCTGCGGAATAGGACCCTATGTTTGCTACCTTTGTTGAAGACTTTGTTGAGTGAATGCAGGACCTGTGTTCAGGTGCAGTACAGGGAAGAGGTGGGCAGAGGGACTGCCCTGAAGGACACCCCTGAGATGGAGAGGGTCCGGAGGAACCAGGAGAACATCAGCACAGTGAGAACCAAGCCTCCGACTCTTAACAGTGTGTAAAAATCCAAGAGAGTGGAACTTGTTTTAAGTGGTGGAAAAGCTCAAATGCGTATATCCTGCATTTTCTTGTCAATTCATCTTGAAGTGATTTAATTCCCCAGATAGCAGTACACACAGCATACTAAATAAATAACTTATTTGATACTGACTACCCTTTAACAATACATCAAATATTTATAAAGGTTTATAATAAAACAGCACCTTCTCCTTCATTGTTTTGGTTTGTTGAGGGGTTTTAATATCTATAATCTACCATGGTAGCCATCTATCAACAGCACAAACAGTGAAGGGGTTTTTCCAGTTTCAGTAATTACTGTAGATTAGTGTACCTCTGGCCATGTCTGAACTAGATAGAAACTAAGGACTTGAATTCCTGTCTCTAATAATCAGCAGTTCCACACTCAGCTCAAAAATCACTCAGGTCTTTTCGCCTGCCCTTTATTTGCATCATCTGTGAGTGGTCATAATGTTTTGGCTCATCTATGTATATTAATAACCAGAATAGGAGCAAATGAACCCATCAAAGAACAAATTGCAATAATTTTATGTAACTTTGTAACCAATCCAAGTCTCATTAAAGTTTGCTTGTTCACTGATGCTGCAGAGGCCTACTGAATCCCATCTGAGCATTTAAATTCTGTTCTGTGAAATTCAAGCTTTTTTGTTTGGTTGTGTCACTGTGATGAGCCTATTGATTTAATACATTATTACATGCCTATTGTGCTGTGAAAGCTGATGTGTTTTCACAGGTGAAGTATAAGAAACAGCTGGGCCAAGCCACCGCCGTTGGCGTTACTCCAGAGATGGAGAGAGTCCGTCAGAACCAGGAGAACATCAGCTCGGCAAGTCTGCTACCACTGGCTCAACACCGCGATGTCGCTACTATATCACAAGTCATACAATTTAGTGCTGGAACATTGCACCACACAACCTCCATTGCACTTTGATGTAGCTGGAGTGAATAGAGGTCTGGAGCAGGTGCTTTCTGTGACCTTGTGTTGCCATGCGTTGTAGGTGAAGTACCAGCGTGGGTTGCTGGAGATGAAGGGCCGGGCTTTGTCAGCGGTGGACACGCCCGAGTTGAGGCGTGTTAGGAAGTCGCAGAGCAGCATCTCCATGGTAGCGTGAGGCTGGCCGTGACACCACTGGCCATGGTGGAGTAACGGCACTCAGTTCACTGTGGCTGGGACTGCAGCACTCTTAACTCCCCTGAAAAGGGTAAACCCCACTTCCCCTCCGCCCGGACGAGGGCGACAGCAACAACTCTGCCAGCGCTTTTATTCACGTGTACTTATTTTAACATTTAAAAAAATATTTTGTTTTGTTTTATGAATAAAAACTTTTGCACCTCTGGTTTCAGTGTGCTCTTTTTGCCGTTTTGCTGACCAAATGCACCCTTACTCATAGTGTGTCCTCACTGTGTGTGTGTATGGGTTATGTTGTGTGCTTGTGTGTGTGACTATTCTCCAAACTGGAATTGGTGTGTATGCTGATTTGACATTTTGCATGTACAGAGTATTACAAATTGTGTAATTTCTCACTATTCTTAACGTACTAACTTAACCATATGGATGACATTGTAGAGCAATGGTGGAAGACGTCTGTAATATAATGCTTAATCTGATAGGCGAAATACCATGCGGACTTTGAGCGGACAAAGGGCCGAGGGTTCACCCCAGTGGCCGACGACCCCACCTTGGAGCGAGTCCGGCGGAACAACCAGGTGATCAGCGACGCGGCGTACAAGGGGGTGCACCCGCAAGTGGTGATGATGGACCCGAGACCAGGCATCATGATGGGTGAGTCTCGCTCGACGGCATTGAGAGGTTCTGCAGGGCCTGGGAACCCTTTTCACTCCCAAAAACTTGACAATGATGCAGTTTCAATCTGGGGACAGGTGGTACTTGTAGTGATGCTGGTATCAAGAGCCCAAACCTCTCCTTTTGCTGTACCAGCTAGCTACATTTGATTAAGATTACCACAGCCAGTTTAAATTGGATCTTTCCCATTGACTTTATGTCTGTGAGTAACCAGGACTTTTTCTCTGCGCTGCGAAAGACCTGAAGGTGTGGCGTACTGACCCAGGCTCCATCTTTGACTTTGACCCTGTGGAGGATAACATTCAGTCTATAAGTCTGCAAAAAATGTCGGGTACTGCTCACCTCATCCTTTTCACTCCTTCATCATTCTTTATTATCAACTCCACTATTCTACTTTTTAAACTCATTTTCTGTTCCTTCATTTGTGCCATATTTATTTAAATTTTTTTACTATTTAGCATTTTCTCTGTATAATTCCTTCCCAACTGCTTTTTATTTTTCATTTGTTTTCTTCCCCAATCGCTCGCCTCTGCCATCCTGCCCCTGTCTGTTGTCTTTGTCGCCCCCTTGTGGCTTCCGAGGTAGAGCGCGCAAACCGCCTTAGCCGCCAGCAGTCCCAGCAGTCAGTGAGCTCCCTAGGGTCTGAGTTGTGGGACAAGAGTCTGTCTGTGTACAGCAACAGCTCTGCACAGCAGGACAGAGGTAGTGCTCGATCTCAACAACGCCAAAACACTGACTAACACATGCGCGCTGTAATGGAGAGATGGCATACTATACAGGATTTATTTCTTTGCTTCCCTCCTGTGGTTACACACAAAAACAAAAACTAAGAAATTTTGGCTAGTTGTTGGTAGCTTTGTAACACAGTATTTGGAGACTACCGTGTGATATCTGTGATAGCCATGAGCTAAGAAAATCATGGTCTAATATGATTCGTAAAACATCTGGTTAATTTAGTAGTCGCTTTCCACACAAGCCATTTAGCTAGCTATTTGAAATTACTCCTGCTGGTGTTTAGTGAGTAGCTAGTTATCAAAGGTTCTGGAATTGCGATTCATACCAGTCAAGCAGTCACTCGCAAATATATGGTAAATGGGCTGCATTATACCCATTCACACGCCAACGGCAATAGGCTGCCATGCAAGGCACCAACTAGCTCATCGAGGGCAGTGTCTTGCTCAGGGACACTTTGGCACACCTAGGGCAGGGGATCGAAATGACAGACGATTGCTCTTCCCTTCTGTCACCCTCATAATATTTTCAATGTGAAAATCCTGCGTAGTATGCCTTTAAGGACACACTGTACTGTAACTTTAACTCACACAGATTCATAATCACACACGCAGTAACACACAACAGTAGAGGCATGTGCACATATCATGGGAGTTACTGCATTTACTAACTCAACGGTCACATTATGCCTATGTTTATCTTTCACAAAAACACAACACATTCTCTCTAAATATCCTTGTTACAAATGCTTGCCGATACTCTTGTAAACTCATATAATACCAACATCCTTTCGTGAACATGTCTCTTGGAAGCTAGGCTCTCTCTCTCCCAGTTTCTCTTCACAATGTGCCTTTCCCAATGGCTCATCCAATCACAAGCAGCTTCACGGTCTTCCCAGTGATTTGAAGGGTGCTCACGAACCGATTGAATGTTTCTGTTTTTGACTACATTCTTTCCTGCCTGAAATTGAACTTGTCACTCACGTTTTGTTCACAGGATTTACGTGCCTTTCTCTTGCCTGTTGTTCTGCTGCTGTGGTTTCTAATGACCTAACCTGCACCTTGACTGACATGCTCCTCCAGGTGTACCATTCCCACAGGATGTGTTGAAGAAGTAAACCATCCTCATCTGTCAACCATGTCTAAATGACTAAGCTGCTTGTTTTTCCTTTGTTTGGATGACTTCATTTGGACGCCAGCCCCCGTGCTGCCTGGAGCATACCACCAGGGTGTGCACCAGCCGGGGTATGGCTACATGCACCAGACCAGCATGTCGTCTGGAAGATCTGTGCAGTCCCCCCCTCATTCCGCCACCGTGGTGAGTCCCACTGCTTTTAACTCTTTCCTTTCCATTTCTAAGCCTTGAAGTAAATCGATGTTAACACACAGCTTAAAGCAATGGTATCTGTGCTCAATTTGTACCATGGCAAAAACACCAGAAGATAAGATAAGGAGAAGGAGATTTACTCCCAGATTTTCTGCATACCAGCCTAGATAGCAGGCTGATGTTAGCATTAGGGCTGATACATTTTCTGTCTTTTGAGTCCTTCTCAGCCCTCGAGTTGCTGTTCCTTGGTCTGTAGAATCTGGGTATATTTCATTGACCCATCGCTGTGCTCCAATCTCCTCCCCACAGGAAAGAACATACCGGGCGCTGTATGACTACGCGGCACAGGACCATGATGAGGTGTCCTTCCGGGACGGTGACGTCATCATCAACGCGCAGCCCATCGATGAGGGCTGGATGTTCGGAACGGTGCAGAGGACAGGAAAGACCGGCATGCTTCCCGCCAACTATGTGGAGAGCTTAAACTAACTGTAGACCTGCACCTTACCCCAAGGGGACCTCAGCCCAGGTCCTGGAGGGCATTTAGCAGGGCCTCTTTAAATCAGTACATCTCAACACCAGGAAGCCTAGTTCAGTTTTGCCCTGTGGCTACAACAATTGTGGGCTAATAATCCTTGTTCTTCAGAGCCACAGGTCAACAATGGATTATGTCTTCAATGGCCTTATAAATTGAACACATAGTCATGCACACAAATTTTTCCAGCAAGTTCCTCCAAGTAAGCACATGTATTATTTTCTGATGTTAAAAGAGAGAGATGGCATGGTAGGACCAGGGTTGGTCAGTGACAGCTTGTAGATACTGATACTGCAATCTTTCATGAGTATTGGGAGTTGGGAGAGAGGTTTTCCCAATTTTATTTTGCAACAGTTTTCATTTGAAATTTAACTAACCTTTTATTTCATTTTTTTACAAAATGTGAGAGAAGCATGGAGGAGAGAGTGACCTTTTTAGTACTATCTTGCAAAATAATATAGTACTGTAGCTGTTTTTATTTATTATCTCTATAACACGCTGCTTTTTTTGGTAAACCTGCTCCACACAAGTAATGTTGTTTGGCCTGGTAGTCAATGTAAACCCTTGCTGTGGGTTTATTTTCTGACCTGCATTACGATTTCTGCTAAGCTAAAATATTGGGTTTTAATAATGGATCACTGGTGAAACTAAAACTCACTTTCATTAGCATTAAGTGGCAAATATACACTCAGTGAGCACTTTATTTGGTATTTATTCGACTTAATAAGTCTTCCACTGCTGTAGCCTATCCACTTAGAGGTTTGATGCGTTGTGTGTTCAAAGATGCTCTTCTGCATACCACTGTTGTAATGACAACATTAACAACATGTTTCTGCCACAAAACTGCTGCTCACTGGATGTTTTTTGTTTTTCGCACCATTCTCTGCAAACTCTAGAGACTGTTGTCTATAAAAATCCCAGATCAGCAGTTTCTGAGATACTCAAACCACCCTGTCTGGCACCAACAATAATTCCACGGTCAAAGTCACTTGGATCACGTTTCTTCCCCATTCTGATTGGTCTGAAAAAAAGTTGAACCTCTTGACCACATCTGCATGCTTTTATGCATTTAGTTGCTGCCACATGATTGGCTGATTAAGTATTTGCATTAACAAGCTGGTGTGCAGGTCTGCCTAATAAAGTGTTCACTGAGTGTAATACCCTTTCTTTTCAAATGTTATGGGGTTAAGTTTTGGGCTTTCATGTTTTTGTATTTCTTCAGTACAGTAACTTGGCTTCCCACATTGGTTTTGTGATGGAAATAATGTATGAATCTGTAAGGATGCAAAACAGCCTCAAATATATGGCAATATTGTTTGCTTTAATCAGAGGTGGAAAGTTCTCGGGACAGATATAAAGGTCCTGCCATGTGTTTCATCCATCCATCAGCCAGGAGATTTCAGTCATTTGTGGCCTTGAAGGGTTCTATCTGCGTTCTGACTGGTTTTGAGATCCAAGTAGATATAACCTTTTAAATTTAGCATTTCTTCATACTTTTAAAACTCCACACTTGCAGTAAATTTAGTGCCCTATAAACAACATATTTATTACATTTACATTTTACATTTTTGTCATTTGGCAGACGCTTTTAATCCAAAGCGACTTACAAGTGCATAGGTTCTACCATAAGTCAAAGCATCACATCCAGAACGAGGAAAATACACCTGGAATGCTGTTCTAAACATAGTCATAATCATAAGTGCAAATTTCTTTTTTTTTTTTTTTTATTAGACAAGGATAGGGATATCAGAAAGGAGGGGCGGGGGAAATCAGGAGGGAGGACTAAGGTAGAGTTTGAAAAGGTGGGTTTTGAGTCTGCATCGAAATAGGGGGAGGGATTCTGCTGTCCTGACAGTGGTAGGCAAGTCATTCCACCACTGAGGAACCAGAACGGAAAACAGGCGTGAACGTGCAGCTTGACCGCCAGGTGCATGTAGAGAGGGAACCATAAGGCGACCAGAGCTGGCAGACCGGAGTGGTCTAGCTGGGGAGTAGGGAGTGATCAAGGATTGTATGTAAGGTGGGGCAGTCCCCTTAGCAGCCTGAAATGCCAACACTAGGGCCTTGAAACGGATGCATGCGGCAATAGGAAGCCAGCGGAGGCCAATGAGAAGCGGGGTGACATGAGCCAACCTGGGCTGACTGGTGATCATGATATTTATGAAATTTTTCTCAAAAATGTCAGTTAGAACCTTATGATTCTATGGTCTCACATTGGTTCCACCTTGTGGCTGAAAAATTGTGCAAATTAGCAAACTCAGGTGATTAGAACAAAATACTGGGAGGGACTTTTACTTTCTGAATCAGGATTGTCCACCTCTGGCCTTAATCGAGGTTGCTGAGCATTCTTATTGATGTATGCCTGCATAACATAAAAATGCTAATGTAACAAAGTGTTGAAAATATGATAAAATAGTAAGTGAAGGCTTAATTTAATGGAGTATAACACCACGTACAAAGTCCTGGGAAACACAAACATGACTGCGGGTGGTATAAGCGAAGAGACGCTCATCATTCAAAAACTCTTCATCAAGCTATATTATTTAGACATAAGGTTTTGCATACAAGGTTTAGCTCTGCTTATTTTATTTTTTTTCA
Source organism: Conger conger (assembly GCF_963514075.1). Lineage (NCBI taxonomy): Eukaryota > Metazoa > Chordata > Actinopteri > Anguilliformes > Congridae > Conger > Conger conger. The sequence continues at coordinate 49,163,166 of NC_083763.1, read as the reverse complement.
TTCTGAAATAGAGTTTTACCATCAAATTCACTTACAGTACATATTGCATTTAAAATTAAAACTATGTGTCTCCGTTGCCAGAATATTTTATTTCTTCCCTTGTTTCACAACCCTTAGATACAGATTTCTCTAGTCCACAATACTTTCATCTTGGGGTGAAATAAAAAAAAGATTGTTTAAACAGAGATGAATATTTATTTGTGAGAATAACTGAAAGAACAGAAACAATGACATTTCATATTTACAAACCTTTTGACTTGACATTTTGCTCTTTCTAGTCTAGATGAAAAGAACTTGTAAACAAGTATTCCCTCCCCCAGTGTTTAAACATCATCACTGATATTTTTTGTTTGAGCTGATACTAGTGGATCTCAAATGTTGTCACCTATTGTAAGCAGTTTGTTTTTGTTTTCTTATTATTTGCAGTGTGTCACGTGAGAAAATAAACAGCTTTGTCAATCCATACTTCTGTTTCGTTAATCAGTTGCAAATTATGTAAATGTTGAACGAAGTCTTGGCCTTCTAGCTCACTGTATCCTGATGAAGGCAATATGTTGTGAAGATCACTGAAATATATTGCAAAGGAAAAAACAAGTGCCTACCTTATATTATGTTACACACGTACACACTTTTCCGAATAAATTTAATTTCTTGTTCCTTTTATGCATTTTGTTTTATTGATTGTCACTTAATGTTACTGTATATACGTATAACCCTATTATGTAGCCTAAAGTACATTGAATTCCTGCTGGGGCCAAGATATGGTGCAAGTATTGGCTCGGATTCACTAATAAAAACTTTTCAGCATTAAAAAGGTTTTAAATGGTTAAACTGTAATAAGAGGAGACGCCCGTGCACTGGGGAGTGGCATCTACTTCAACTCACTTCACTGAAGTCAAACGAAATTGCATTAGCGAACTAGTTAATTTACTTGCCAGCTGTGGAATTTTTTTAAAGGAAGCACATAAGAGCACATGTAAGTAAATTGCCCAATTTTAAAAAGCATTACTTTATTTGTGTAAATTGGGGATTGCATTTGTGGAGTGGCAGCTATTGTACCTCAATTCACGGAAGAGAAACTGTAGAACAAGGGAATTGGGCAACTAGGTTATGTTGCCTACTTGGCAGCCGCGGATAATGCTTTGAGCGGACATACAGGAGTACGTGAGAAAAGTAAGCTTCATGATGTACGACAGTGTTTTTGTTGTGTGAGTTTCTACATAAATAGATCTCTTCATTTGTATAGGTGGTTTGTGGTTTTATATATTTACATATGAAACGATAGGAAGATGACGAGCTTGTAACAGAAGAACACATTTGTGTAAACGAGTCAAATAAATCACTGGTAACTCGGTGGAATAATGCCACAATAAACCCAGACCACATTTAAACTTTAGCAGTAGAGTATTAACTCTGTTGTTTTGCGTTGTGGTGTTCAATACGGACATATGAACATTGAAGGTATGGGGCAGAGAAGTGGTCATATAGTTTCTGATTATCATTGAGGGAGATAGAGGGGGTCGTCTGAAGTAGCTTAAATGTTCTATAATCATGTGTTACAGTGCCCTCAAAAGGGCATGGGAACGGTAGTGAAAGATCCTCTAGATAGCCTTTGGATTCGAGATTAATATAGCTACGAACAGTAGACAAAAGTAAAGACAGTCAGCTTTTATTCTGTAGTATGTTTATTTGTATGCGTTTTACCGTTTTATAGATACAGCTGTTTTTGTGTGTTGATTCCCTGAAATTGACTTTGAACTTGAATTAACACACCTTAATTCGTCACCGTAATGTTACTGCAATTTGACAGCTGTGCCTGGACTGTGAAAATGTGGCCCACTGTGTTAAAAATGAATATTTTGTGCTTTGACCAAATTAAAGTCATATTTTTATGTTGCAAACTTGCAATAGGCCCATGTTCATTATTTTCTTCACGCACATTTTACTTCTAATATGTTTCCGCAGAAATGGCATCGCCCAACATCCTTGTGTCTGAAGATCAATTTCGGTGTTCTATATGTCTAGATGTATACAACGACCCCGTCTCCACACCCTGTGGACACAACTTCTGCATGACATGTATCGGTGGATACTGGGACAGCTGTGATCTGCCACAGTGCCCGTTGTGCAAGGAGACTTTTGAAGCAAGACCTAACCTCTGCGTAAACAAAAGCTTTGCAGAAATAGTTGAGCAGTTCAAGAGCTCAGCTGACGAGAATGCTAAAACATCTGCGACAGCGCCGGTCCCCGCCATAGTGGCAGTGCTTTGCGATATCTGTACCGAGCTCAAGGCGGTGAAATCCTGCCTAACGTGTCTGACGTCTTACTGCGGTGAACATATCAGCTTACACAGATTCAATAAACACACGCTGTCCGATCCTGTGAACATGGAAGGCCGCATGTGCAAACAGCACGAGAGAGTTCTGGAAGTATACTGTCTGTCTGACCAGACTTGCATTTGTGCATTGTGCGCAGAGAAAGACCACAGGGGACACAACACCATACTTGTAGAGAGAGCATGTGAAGAAAAAAGGGTAAAATTCATCTGACAAATTTGGTCCTTGCCTCGCTTCATGACATACCTTGATTGCAATAAAATGTTTTATTTTATTTTATCATAATCAAATATAACGTAGCTTAAATATGTTTATATATGATCTTTCTAATAGTTTTTTTTCCTGTGTTTGCTATGCACAACAAATGAAACATAACATTGTAACATTGCTTTGTTAATAGGCCTACTCTACAAATAAATGACTAGCCTATATGTGCTATTGGGGCTCAAGCATTCTAAAGCTTGCCTTAGCACCATGCTATCTACATAGAGTATCTATCATTTTCAATTCAATTTTCTTTTCACAGAGGACTGTCACAAATACGCTTTACAGAGTAACTAAAGGAAAAAAGAGTAACTAATAGAAAAAAAGATAGAAACTCATTAAATGATCATCTGTTGGAATTAATTGTAATAATAATTGTGTTGTTACTAACTAATACTTATTCAAAAAGGTCTGCATACTTTTACAAGCTATTCTCTTAGTTACTGGGTGAATAAGACAGTTAAAGAGAGGAATTTTAATTTCTAAATGTTGCTTCTTGACTCGAAAACGAATTCACTAAAACAAATGCCTCGGGGCTTTTCACAGATTCAGTTTGGAAAAGTCGAAGATGAGATAAACCAGATGATCCAGGAGAGAATTAAAACGATGGAAGAGGTAAAGCAGTCATCGGAGCTCAGCAAAGTGAGTTGTGACAGGTGCCGTTATCTCACATTACAATGTTGCGTAAAGGCTACTTAATTTTGGAGACCCTATTGTTTTTTTCGATATCGAAACATTGTTATCTTTGAACACGTTTTTTACGACACACTACCGTACGACACACTGGTACGTGGTAGCCTATACCCATTGCTATCCACTGTATACGTTTGTGTTTTGCTGATGTTCACCGACAGACTTTAGTTGTTGTCTCATTAGGGCAACTCGGAGAAAGAAATTGAGGACACCGTGCAAGTCTTCACTGCTCTGATGCACACGATTGAGAGAAGCCCGTCCGAGCTCGTTGAGCTTATAAATGAAAAGCAAGAAGCTGCCGAGAAATGGGAGAAAGACTTTATCGAGAAGCTGGAACGGGAAATTGCCGAACTTACGAGACGAAAGACGGAGCTGAAGGAGCTCTCTTACTCTGAGGATTACATCCATATCCTGCGGGTTAGAAAGCATCAATCACGCTGTTTCACAAATGGGTAAAAATCTGCAATTTGCGGACATTTATTATGCCTTTCCCGTTGTAGATTTTCCCAACGCTGAGCACACTTTCACATATGAAGATTCCGTCTAATATCCCTTTGTATGCTGATCCATGCCTGGGAACTGTACGGAAAATGTTGTCGCAACTTGTGGAGTTAATCACGGAAGAAGAGAAGAGGTTTTCCGCAAAAGGTAAATTGTAGAAACGACTAGGTTTGCTAAGAGTATTGCATTATACCCGAAATGAACTCATTTTTAGGGTCACCGTTTTTTCCAAAGCAGTTTTATCACCTGCATGTTCCCTGCATTTGACCCCTAGTTATTTGGGAGCAGTGGGCAGCCACAGTGCAACACCCGGGGAGGTTAAGGGCCTTGCTCAAGGGCCCAACAGCTGTGCTGATCCCAGTCATGTACCTTAGCCACAAAGCTACAGGCTGCCCCAACTACGAAACTATGCATTGCCACTTGTAAATTGTAAATTGCCTCTTCGTGTTGATTGACTAAAATATATTCAGTGTTGTTATTAGATCCACATACATTTGGCAGCAGCATATTTTCAGTGTTGGGAAATCGTTGTTTTTTAATATGTGGGAAGAATTTGTGCGTTGCTTGAAAGAAATATGGATAACATCATGGTTGCAGTTTCTATGCAGCCTCTGAATATTTTGACACACGGCAATAGCTATTTACCATTCTGAGCCAGTGTTTGGTATTAACTTTTTTTGTTTTTCAGCTTTATTGCACATTTCATGTATTTATATTTATTTTCGATGAGGCCACTTTAATGATTAACATGAGCTGTGCCAAAAATAATCTTTATCAAACAGTGTAGGGATTGATTTGATTGGGGAAATAAAGAGATTAACAAGGTGAACTACAGATGAACATTAAAATATTGCTTTGAATATATAAAACAAATATGAGTATATATCAATAAATCTATAGTCCATGACAATTACTATAGTCCATCCCAGAAATAAAAACTTAATATAAGAAGTTCTTCAAGCAACCCTAGGATGCTTAGGAGAATCCTTTTTAAAGATGGGATCATTTTGAAACTTACAAAGGTTCAAATATGAACTGGTGACAGAGGAAGGGTTCTGAAATTAACTTTAAGGTTCATTAAGGAACCTCTAGGTTTCTTTTTTGAACCTATAATTTTTAGAGTGTGGAATAGCTAGCTAGGACATGTAATTGAGGTAGAAACACTGGGGGTTTTCAAGACCACACTTGATAAGGTGCTAGATACTGTACTATTTAGCTTTTAGGCAAACTAAGCAGTAGGTACACTCTAGGGGTAGGAAAAGTGAGCATTTCTGGGCTGGTTGGCCTGTTCTTGTCATTATGTTATATTATGTAAACAACCCCCTGAGGTGTGCCAGCAAGCAATATTTGGCGAGATGTCTATCTCCAGGTCCACAAATCTGGAGTAGAAATTGAAATACTGGGAATGGTATGGCACAGCATTATACCTATATTAAAGCGCTGTGTCAAGCAACTGTCTGCTTTAACAATGTTTAAATACCTTTTTAACAACTCCCATGTCTTTATCAACTTTGGGGAAATTGCTTGGCCAAATGCCACTTGCAAGTGTGGGAATTCTAGGTTAAATGGACTGCACTTGGCATTTAGCCTTTGAGGGCTGGGGGTTTCTGGTATGCTTTCAACATGTAACCATTAACCAGAATGGATACAGCCACATTTAAGTCCAACAGGCAGTTCTTGATGCCATCTGCACCTCAACAATAATTTACTGAAGCAAGGTACACAGTGTCAGCAAGAACTACTTTTAAAGTTTTTCTCACGAAACAAATAAAATGTCAAACATGTCTTGACTCGCCTGTGACCATACACATGGTGTAAGTAGACTTGATGATTTCAGTCTGTGTCACGTAGTCTACTTCTGCCCAACCTGTTTTGCATAGGAATGCCATGCCATTTATTATAATCTATTGAGAAATGCTTGTCATTTGTGGTTACTCAGTATCACCAGTGAGATGTTAGCACACACTGCTCACAGACTATTCCACTTGTCATTGGTCTCTCTTTTTTTATCTATTGGTGTTTTGTGACTGAGCATGTGTTTCTTCATATTGTTATTCTTATATATATATTATACTGTATGCATAATGACGTGTTCTTTCCTGATCTGTATTGCTTGTATATGTATATCTTTTATATGAAAGGGGAGTATCTGTGATGGGAAGTTACTTATGAGTAACCATGAGTCAGATACAAATATCTCACAGGCCAGGACGTTCGCAATCCTGCAGGCCTATAGCAAGAAATATGGCAAATGGGAGAATGAGTTTTACTTTCTTATAGGATGAGATGGTTGTCCTTGAAACTGGCATGCGCACATTTGCACAGACCCTAGAGTGTATAAAAAATGATTGCTGTAAACAATATATTTTTTGTATGGTATAGAATCAGTCAGGAGGTGTACTCTTTCTGCAGAAAAAAAGACCCTTATAGTCTTGGGTGAAATGTTTTCCTTACTGGATTGCATCTATATTACAAGACCAAGGTGGTTTTGTCCTTCTCAACCAATCAGCGCATACATATTTTTTTCCCTCTCCATGTGTTAGGCAAACGCTTCAATGAGCGTCACAACTAACCACTAATTGTCAGTGCTTAGGGGAATCCCACACACATATTATTTGAAATGCAATATTAAATCCCTGTCTTGTGGTTCAGAAAAATGGTGAACCTACTCATTATCTTTGTTAGGAAATGTGTGTTCATAATTAATTCCAAGGCAATAGTATTATTTTTATTTTAGTAATGGGTCTGTTTGCATTCATTTTAATAACTTTTTGCTTTGCTCTGTGTTCTTGGAAATGTGTTTGATCATATCTGTTTTTTCATTGCAGACCTTGAGAAAATACAGCAATATGCAGGTGTGTAAATATGTGTGTTCATATTCTTTCCTTTTTTGTTGTGGCGGTGAGGAGCTGGAATTGTCATGTGTGAGGAAGATGGTTTCCAATATTATATAATTTAAAGTCAGAGGACTATAACAATTAAAAAGCTCATTTCTGGCATTATTTAATGTATTACCTAATGCATTCTCAGAAGCACAACATTTGCTGAAAAATATCTAATCGAGATTAAATAAATAGATATTTATTTGTAAATATTAATTTTGTAAGATAAATCATCATTATGATTGACAATTTCCCCCCTTTATTGTTACCAGATGATGTGACTCTGGATCCTGACACTGCCCATCCATGTCTCGTAATTTCAAGTGACAAGAAAAGCCTGTGCCTTAAAAACGCGAAACAAGATGTCCCCGATAACCCCGAGAGATTTGACCTGATTGTTGCGGCACTGGGAGAGCAGAATTTAAGTTCCGGAAGGCACTACTGGGAGCTAGAGGTCGGGGAGAAAATCGAATGGAATGTAGGAGTAGCTGCAAAGTCAGTGGATAGGAAGGGCTCCATTGTACGCAGTCCTGAGAACGGATTTTGGACTTTGTGGCTGGTAAACGGAAGCGAGTACTATGCTTACACTGATCCTCCGGTCCAACTCACCATGAATGTGAAGCCTAAAAGAATTGGGGTGTATGTGGATTATGAGGGGGGATGTGTTTCCTTTTATAATGTTGAGGCAAAGTTGCATATCTACACATTCACTGCTTGCGGCTTTAAAGAGAACGTGCACCCCTACTTTAATACAGGTGTCATTACTGAAGATCAAAATACAGATCCACTTATAATCTCTCCTGTCATTCCCAGAGAGTGAAGGAGGTGTAGTGTCAGTACAGATGAGCTATGTAAAGGCCTTTTAAGAAATGTAAAAATGAGAAATAAGGTGCAATAATCTGATATTCAAGAGTAGCCAAAATGCTTTTTGAAAGTATATGGGGAATTTCTTTGGAGGAACAGTTAGAATATCTTCAATAAAAAAAAAAAGATTTGGAAGTAGTGGTTTATCAGAGCCAATTAGGATATTGGCATTTGCTGTAACATAAAAAAGGCAAGAAGGCTGGGATATATAGAAAAACAAGGTAACACTGAATATTGTGTGCAGACGGGGGCGATACATAGAAATACATAGAAGTTCTGAAAAAGGTCAAAGAAGGCAACTACAGTATATTGGTTCCTTGTATGAAATGTCAAAGCTCTACGAGGAAAGACTTAAGGTACTTAATCTCTTCAAATTTAGTAAAGGGAGACTAGGGGGGATTGGATTGAGGTTGAAAAAGGGATTAGCAAAGTGAACTGCACTAGATTTTTCAGATGGGGTTCTCTCAATAGAGCAAGGGCATATATTAGCAAATATGTACATTCTGAAAATTTCAGGAGAGTTATCAATATGTGGAATAGCTTGTCAGGTCACATAGTAGTGGTTGAGACCCTAGGGATGTTCAAGTCCAGGCATGAGGCAATGTTAGGAAAATGAGGAGCACTACACACACTAACTTGTAGGTAAATATTCAGGGGATGGGCTGAATTGTTTGTGACCATATGTCTATATTCTTCCTGCTTAACTGCAAATTGTTATAAAACATTTTGGCATGTGTTCCCAGAAGACCAGAGAACACAAGAGTAAGACGAGAATAAGATAATCCTTTTTGCTACTAGTGTGTGATTGCTACTGAGTGTACTGTGTTCTATGAACGACTAGCTTCCCTTGCCCACTCTCATGTGTTAAGTTTTACTGTTTAGTGATTGAAGGCATTTCTTATTTAATGTTAATTTCTAAATACAATGTCTGTATATGTATTAGACAATGTGTGATGTGAGTCATCCATGGAGATTTTAGTAACTATTGAATTGCTTTTCCTATTCAATCATTACGCAAAGAACTACTGCATAATATGGGATACTCTCACCATCCTATACTTGAATTTATTAGGGCCTCAAATTTCAGTTAGCACATTGGATCCCTCTTACCTTTACTTTGAAATACCTCCTGTAATTCTGATAATGAATGCCTCATGTTGGATTTTATCATGCTATTTTGAAGTCAGCATACATAACTGATACAATAGCAGTGGTGACTCACATAAAAAATATACAACTATCTATCTATAAAAAATAAAAAACATAATTCCTAAATATCTCTCTGTGTGTAACATTATTGGCAAGTAATGCTGGAAAAATAAAAAATACAATTACATATTTCAGTAATTGAGGCAAGAATTGTGATAAATAAAATCAGGATAATAGATAGCAATTAAAAAGATAGGAACTTATTCATCCAAGTTGATGACAAACAGTTACTTTTACAGGTAATAGATAATCGCTTACAAAAAGTGAGTTCATTTCCTGCTGTGTGAGTGAAATTCCATGTGGTTTATATAGGCAACGTACATGTTGTCGTCCTAAACCTTAAACCTAGGGCTGTTCAACGAAAAGCCCGTCTAAATTGTGAGATCCCTTTAGGAAACCTAACGTCCGGACCATCAACAATAGAATCGTCCTAACCGAGTTAGCGATGTATATGAAATATGTCCCTGTTTGAGGGTCTCGGTGGGTCAGCGTCTTCAAATTTAGAATGACGTCACGTTACCCCGGATGAACAGGCCATTTCGAAAAGCGCTGTGGTTGAGTAGATTCTACAAGGAGCTCGCAGCTAGCTAGCTGAATTGAGTTTGAAACAGACTTCTACATATTTCCCTGGGAACCATGATGGGATTTTTACGAAAATTGCTCATAATTGCTTTGATAGCTTTTCCAACAACCAATATTATCAAAGGTAAGTAACTTCATGCCTTTGCAAAATATTGAGTGTGACTGCATTTAGCTAACTAGCTAAGGACGTCGTAGGGTTGACTAAGTTCATTATGAGATAATGAACGGTTTGTAGTTAGCTAGTGTAGGTTATCTCGAAAAGAATCCGTCTGTAGCTATATGTAGTCGATTTTATACAAATATAATTCTTACTAACGTAATTCAACAAACGAAATGTATTGCTGAATTCTTAGGTAGCTACATTTAAATCTGCATGGTTCAACGTTAGCGCAGCGAAATCTGAATGCTGAAAACAGGGAACTAGCCCATTTCAGACGTTATGCTAACGGCTCACTCAACTTGAAACGAACATCGATCACCTGATTATAACAAGTGTAAAGCAATGTCCTCCGTCGACATTTGGCCTTTTATAAGATAAAAACTAAGCAGCTTTCTTTTTATTTGCGTTGACGTGTCATTAGCTATCTCATGTTGCAAGCTAGCGCGCAGCATAATTTTAGCTCTAGGCTAACGTTAGATGAAAAAACACCCACCACGGAGCATATTTCCGTGACCAACGAACACATTGTGCAGTAACGTATGTGGACACGGCTAACGTTAGCTACCTAATGTATCAGCGGATCCGATTTTTTTAGCATACACGTTAGCTACATGATGACAGACCGGTTACTAAATGGATGCAAGTTAATATGGATATTCCTAGTTAGCCGGTTGTCCAAATGCTAGCTAATGCCGGTAACTGCGTGTTTTCATTGCCAATGTTAACTTATGACATGTGTTAAGCTAATAACGTTACCTTGGCCCACCTGGGGCAGAGGAGAGCAGCGATTTTTCAGAAGTGGTCTGATGTGTAACCAGTTCAGATTGACATTAGCACCTGTGCTATTTCGAGCAGTTTGGCTGCAGCTCCATCATTCCTTTCACGGTAGCGATGTGCAGTTCGCCAACGAGTTCGAATTGAACGACTCTTTTTATTCACTCGGGAGTTTTAGTTAGTTTTCTTAGTTGAGTGGTTCATTTGAGTGGTTCATTTTACTCGTTCGTTTGACCGAGCGCCTCTGTCCGAAGTCGTTCGCCTGTAGGGGGGCTCCTATGAAACTAATGAATCTCATCTCTAGTCTGTAGATGTACTTTATTAGGTATTTATTTGACTTATTTTTTAGACTTGAGTCTTCTGCTGTGGACTATCCACTTAGGTTTGGTGCGTTGTGTGTTCAGCGATGCTCTTCTACATACCACTGTTGTAATGTGTGATTATTTGTGTTACTGTCACCTTTCTGTCAGCTTTGACCAGTCTGGCCATTCTCCTCTGACCTCTCAAGCAGTTTTTGCCGACAGAAATGCTGCTTTTTTGTTTTCGCACCACTCTCTGCAAACTGGAGACGTGCATGAAAATCCCAGGAGATCAGCAGTCTGGCACCAAAAATCAATCAAATGATTGAAGTGAGTCATTCTTTTGACTGAACAAATCTAAAGTGAACGAAAAATAATCGCATTGCACACCAATATTTCAGGGTAGCATTAGCCATGCTAGCTATTATAGGCTAGCTAGCCAATCAATCTCGACTCTAGCATTGGCAAATAGGATTCTGATGGCTCATCAAGCAATATGTAGCCTCTGGTCTTCGTAGGAAGTACATTTGTTGTGCAATGTAAGATGTGCCTGAATACAGTTCTGGCTACCTCGCATACCCATTACATTACATACATTACATTTTTGGCATTTGGCAGTCATTCAATACCAAGTGTGAGTTCACTGGTAACGGTAACTTCGCAAAATATGAAACCTTTTCCATCACTCAGACCTGGGTGAAATACGTAACCAAATTGTTTTTGATTGAAATACATTTCTTAGCTTTATTGAGCTCGTCTGGTGTATAGGGACCTTTTAAATGTCCGCAAAAAGTGCAAACACCACCTTCTGGTCCTCCTGGTTGGCTCAGTTTCACCAGGCAATATCAATCAAGCACAGAAACACATTATATGAAACAATTATGTATTTTATCCAGGTGTGATATCCATTATCCACATCTTCCAGATTTTTTGGAGTAATTCCATCCCAGATTTTAATGAGATTTGGCCTGCTTATTTGGCCTAATAAGAAACCCCTGGAATAGAAAGGACACTTGTCTCTGGTTATTAATCTGGGAGATATGGGCTAAGTGAGCTAATTTGCATGACTCCATGATTTTGATTTGCCCTATCTCTATTACTATAGATCATAGATAAGGGGTTTTAATATCACCTATAGGCTCCATCTTTTACATGTATATTATGTTCCCCCCATTTACATTACATTACATTTTTGGCATTTGGCAGATGTTCTTATCCAGAGCAACATACAGTTGATTAGACTAAGCAGGAGACCATCCTCCCCTGGAGCAAAGCAGGGTTAAGGGCCTTGCTCAAGGGTCCGACGGCTGTGCAGATCTTATTGTGGCTACACCGGGATTCGAACCACCAACCTTGCCTGTCCTAGTCATTTACCTTAACCACTACGCTACAGGCCGAAAAACCTGTATTTTAAAATGGATTTACATTTCCACCAGAGTTATAATGCCATCACCATCTCTAGGTCTTGGATATTTCAGTCATTGCCAAGATATCATTACTTATCTGAAGTAGCAATACACAGTTTTGTATCACTAGTTCTGGGTTGTCCACTCTCCCTTTACCTGGAAGCCAGCTGTGAAAACTGGCCAATCATTAGCACTAACTCTGGGAGTAAGTAGCACAAATTAATTACCTGGGAGAAAAGAAAACTGGGACTGATTTAGGGTTTAAGGGCCAGTGTGGGTGATCCATGCTTAAATCCATCTCTGTATCAGTGAAAAGAATATGGAAAAGCAGATGTGAAATGACAACCAAAAGTATTTTCTCGGAGCCCATAACTCTCAGATTAACAATCTTGGATGGACAAAGTGCAATTTCGGTTTGAGGGGTTTCTTATGAGTGCAAATCAGCATGCCAAATCTCATTAAAATCTGTGACGATGTGGATCAAAAGTGTGTTCAATTGAAAACACCGTTACAGCTAGATACAGTAGATAAAACACCGTTACCCATGTCCCACTCCAGTTGATTAATTTGGTTTGCTTGGACTGTTGAAACCACAATGGACAGAATGAAAATGTCAATCAAAATAACAAGCTAATTACGGAACTCGGCTGGAGTTCTGATATGTAAAAGAAAAAACAATTTCGTATTATGATGAAATATGCAGTCTCCTCTCTAGTCTCCTCTTTGCATCTGGTTAATTATTCTTGGTAGCACTAATTATATTTTAGATCTGTTAACTAGTTTTTTTTTTCACGTCCTGCATTCAGAGTGATGAGTATTGGGTAATGTGAAACCTTGCTCCATCTGATCAGACTGCAGAAGATGATTGGTGTCAGTTCAGTTAATTTAGCAGTGGTTTGCTTTAAGCAGCACAAGAAACCTGATGCAGAAGACTTTGAGTGTACCAGACAGATGTTTCGCTTGGAAAGAAAGCATTTCTGTGTTAATTTATTTATTTATTATTCTGTTACCTCCACCAAGGTCCGTTGGCAGCAGCGCAAGACGCAACCGAGGATGAGGAGGTGGTAGAGGATGTGATTGCTGAGGATGAAGATGACGAGGCAGAGGCGGAGGTTGAGGATGATGAGAACACGGAGTTGGTGAGGAAAAAAACCAAAACCATTTGCTCAAGTTAGAGCTTGTTGCCCTTTAAAAGTTTGAACATGCTGCTTACTGTTGTTACTGTGGCCGGGGATGGTAGCTTGTACTGGCCTTTTTGGGTATATCTGTATGAAACCATGAGTAAATGAAATGTGTACTTGCCTGCATATGGCAAAATGTAGCCAAATGGTTGACATTTATATAGCACCTTTATCCAAAGCACTGTACAATTGATGGTTCTCATTCACCCATTCACACGCCAATGGCGATTGGCTGCCATGCATGGCACCAACCAGCTCGCAATTGGGAGTTAGGTGTCTTGCTCAGGGACACTTCGACAGACCCAGGGTGGGATCGAACCAGCAACCCTCCGAAAAAAAATCCTCCTGCCAGACGACTGCTCTTACCGCCTGAGCCAACATGACACAAAGTGCATAAAAACACAAAGCTCAAGGTTTTCAAAGAATGTAGCAGTGGAGGCGAGCCACTCTACACCACTGTGTAACGATTTATTCAACCACTATGAAATTAATACCATTTAGCACATTTATTGTTGATACGCAGCCAAGTATTACAGCTTGCCTGTTTTAACCTTTTATTATTTTCAGGTCAGAATGTTACACAAACCCTCCAACACTTCAGTGTTATGTTAGTAACCTAGCTAAAGTGCTGTAAAATGTGTTTTTATATTCCATTTAACTTTTTTGAAGTGCAAAGTTGGTGCAACACTGTCAAGGCGTCCAGGTGAAAAGTTTGTTTGGTTGAAAAGTGAATTTTCTAGCTGACTACGTAGCCAGGCTATATCGTGAAACTTCTATATATTGGAGTTAACCTCATCCGTTTATGTGAAAATGTCTCAACCTAGATTTCCACTCCTCATCAACTTTGCCAATGTAAGGCCTCATGGTTTTAGCTTGGCTACCAAAATGCATCTTCCATCAAATAGGAAGACTGAGCCAACACTGATTTCAATATCGTTATCTCAGCCTGTAAATAATTGACCCACTAAGTGAGAGGTTAATTTGTTGCTGTACTATATATGAGATCCACGCACAAAGTGGCCATGCGCAACATCATGGCTTCCTTTTTTTTTTGATGAGTAAATTTATCGACTGGTTTGAAAATGAAGCCTCTCCCATCCTGACTCTTTCATGGGCGTGTTTTTAAAGACAGAGGAGAAAGAGGAGGAGGAGGAGGAAGACGTCTCGTCTGGGGAAGCGAAGGCCTCGCCCCATGCTGACACCACCATCTTGTTTGTCAAGGGAGAAGGTGAATTCCTGCACAACCCTGAAATTACCTCTGTTACCTACAGTTAGGAAACGATTGCCATGGCTCGCTAGGATTTATCTTTAGGTTAGCAGTATTTACTTTTATGGGTGTTAAAATGGTTAATGTTGAATGTTCTTGTATACATAAATGTGTAAATTAATGTTAAATTAATTTAATTCAAGCTAAGTTTAATAGCTTTGAATTGTGTCCTTACTGTCATTAAGCATTTGTTTTATTTTTGTAATTTGTCTTGAGGTTCACCTCTTGTGCACTGTTCTGTCTTCCTTGTCCCAGACTTCCCTGCTAACGACATCGTGAAATTCCTGTTGGGCTTTACCAACAAGGGCAGCGAAGACTTTGTGGTGGAGTCCCTGGACGCTTCTTTCCGCTACCCTCAGGACTTCCAGTTCTACATCCAGAACTTCACCGCCCTGCAGCTGGGTACCGTCGTGGCACCTCAGCGCCAGGCCACCTTCGAATACTCCTTCATCCCCGCCGAGCCCATGGGAGGGCGGCCCTTCGGCCTGGTCATCAACCTCAACTATAAAGACAGCAATGTGAGTGTGGAGTACATGCAAATTTTTAACCTCTTCTACATTGACCTGTGCACGGTTTTTGGACCCTTAAGAACAAATGAAAATCATCAAATAAAAAACAAAACAAGCAATGATTCGAAAGATCGCAATCGTTCAAGCCTAGAACCCACCTCACTGTCCAAACCACAATATGTGCTTGTAAGTACAGAACACAATCATTTGTGTCCCGTTTTAGGTCTGTAGGACAGTAATTCATGGTATTCTTTTCCTGAGGCATTGCACTCACATTCTTCACTCTTCCAGGGTAACGTGTTCCAGGATGCAGTGTTCAACCAGACCGTGACTGTCATCGAGCGAGAAGATGGTCTAGATGGGGAGACGTAAGTTGATGACCGGGTGGATGACTGAATAAGTTACAGCTTTTGAAGGATTTACTGCAGAATAATGCTTGAAATAGTTTTTCTGTGTAAGTTTGGTCGTTTAAGATTTTATTATACTTGACATAGTGATTTTAATTGGAAATAAAATCATTAAAAAAAAAAAAACACGTGGGGAGATATTTGTTTCTGAAAAAAGCCTTACATTTTTAGTTCAGTGGATTCCATAGTTAAACCTGAACCTGTGCTGCTGAACACACTGTCCACTCATGAAATGGACAATGTTGCTCCCCTCCCTCAGGATCTTCTTGTACGTCTTCCTGTCTGGTTTGAGTTTGCTTGTCATCGTAGGGCTGCATCAACTGCTGGAATCCAGAAAGGTAAGGCAGGCACTCCCATGAGCCTGTAGCATGCTTTGATTGGGTAAACTTGTTTCTAAACCGGTGTTTCCTCTAACAGTAACGCATAGTGCATGGGTTGTGAGCACTGTGAAAGATGCAGGTGGAATGGTGGGCATGTGCACTGACTTCTTTTTCTTGGTCCTTGTAGAGACGGAGACCTGCTACCAAAGTTGAGATGGGAACATCAAGCCACAATGATGTGGACATGAGTTGGATCCCCCAGGAGACCCTTA
Organism: Conger conger; assembly: GCF_963514075.1. Lineage (NCBI taxonomy): Eukaryota > Metazoa > Chordata > Actinopteri > Anguilliformes > Congridae > Conger > Conger conger. The sequence continues at coordinate 49,147,240 of NC_083763.1, read as the reverse complement.
ACCAGATCAGTAAGTCCATACATGGTAACATTCACACTTGGCAATCTCGAGGGTATAATGAAATGACTCGAATGTATTTGTGAATTGTTTCTATGTTTCCACAGGTTCCCTTTGTAAAAGTGAATTTCTGTAACTGATCTGCTACTTAGTTGCCTAATATAGACCCTTTTAGAGATGATGTCTCTAGCTTGGCTACTAACTAATATTTGCTAAAGAGTGGAAAACAAAATGAATAAATGCTGCAGACTGTCCATCACATAGTTACGTACTAGGTTAGCGTTATTGGCTATTAATTTGCAGAAGCTTCCCTGGACTTGGACTTGTTTTGTCCAAGTAATGTAAGATTAGCTGTAAATGTCTGGGAACTCGATACTAGTGAATTCTGGATATGTCATCCACCCATCTATTGAGTTTGTATAAAGTTATGGGTATTTCAGGAAGCAGGGGGTTTGCTAGCTAGCCGGATAACCGTGCTGAGAAACCCATATTCCGGAATTGGGTAGGTCCCGGGTTTTACTCTGCAGTACTCAGTCCTGGTTTGTAAAAAAATTTCACTGCCTGTGCATGAATAGCTTTTCTGACTCCAGGGCCCTATTTCATATGCTTCGCTTGAATAATCTAGGATAATGTGATGCATCTAATTTTCTTCAATGGATAATTTTTCTTTTCTGTCATAATTGAATCTGTTTTTGTGCAGCTATGCTGATCATTTCTTGTTTGTGTCCGTCTTGGTTTTTTTCTACTGTTTTCTTCTGGTGTTTCTAACTGGATGTGCTATCTTTCTTCTTCTACCCTTTATCTCCTCGCGCCTTCAGTGCAGAGCCGACGAGGTGAGGCTCTTCTCTTCTCTCAGGAGCTGGAACATGAGGAAGTGTCTCAGGAAGTAGAGAAAGGGTTAGCTTTTAGGCGGAAACTAGCTGAAACGCCAATTCCAGAGATAATGTAGTCTCACAGGAAAACAAGCAATGGCTTCTGTTAATCTACTCCCATCATACATGAGGTAGAATGGAGCCTCCCCCAAATTAAGTCACATTATTGAGCAGAAAATTGACTTTCTGCTGAGCCTCAACAAGATGATTGGGTTGTTACAGATGTTATGTGGGGTCATCTTGCCACCAAAAATAGTATGTCGGTCTTAGCAATTGGCTAAGTAGAGTAAAAAAGCAAGGGGTGTTATATTATGGTTTGTATGGGTAAGACCAATTTGACCAGAATGCTGTATGCTGATATAATAAACAACTTAATGGAGGGCAGCTTAGGAGTTTGAAAAAGTGGTAGTTCAGTGGGTCAGTGTGACCAGGATTTGGGACATGGCGTCATACCATTGCTTCACAAACCAGTTTCTCCCTCGTTTAATCAATTTCTTTGTAGTTACAGTATGTATTGTAAAGTCTGAGGCCTAAACATGCGTTCGTCCCCTACCTCCTTCCAGACAAGGCCTCCCCAAGAAGATCGCCACGCAAGAGAGCGCAGAAGCGTTCTGCCGGCGCGGACGAGTGACCCTGCCGCCCGTCTCTGCCCGTTGCGCCCGGCGTCTGATCTGGCGGTACGGCAAAGCACGCAAGAGGAGGCCATGTCCGTCAGAGCCTCTACTGGGAGGCAGATACAACCACTTACTACAGCTGCACTATGAATCTGTTTGTGTATTATAGTGACTAAAGTGCATTACTATAAAAGAGGGATTGCCAGTTAAGGGCCTTGATTTTAACATTTGTCCGGAGCAGAGGCTGGTTCTGGCAGATTGATTATTCAGATGGTTGGTCTGCTTTCCAAGGGAGCAAGGCAGGATTGGGATGCAGTTCTGGGCTTTTTTTTTTTTTTTTTGTTCTTTTGGAAATATGCCATTGCCTTTGTTTTGTTTGCTTCTGAGAACGTGGCATTTGGTCATGTCTCAGAAAAGGCAGAAATTATGCATTAATTTGGTATAATTTTTTGCACTGGTTAGCTGTACGCATCAGGGTAAGCACGCACCTTTGAGTGAAGTGCACTGAAGCAGTTTTCCTTTGACATGTTTATCTAATAATGTGAGAAGTGACATGAAATGACTTCTCTTTGTTTTGATATTTCATTGTCAGGTTTTTTGATACTTGTGTGAAGGTCACCAATTTCTGCATTTCCTGACTACGAAAGAACAAGGTTTCTTTTAAGTAAAGTTTTTACTGAAGTTTTCCAAAATCTATCTAAATATGAAATTACCACGAAACAACAGATTTAGGAGTGAAGCAGGCTTGCATAAGAGCTCATTGGCCTTTGCATCGTTATAAAATGAAACTAATTTACACACCTGAGAGCAATCAATCTGGCGTAACTCCAGGAAATGATGTGGGTAACGGATTCTGTGAACCCACAGTTTGAAGGTCTACTTTTAAAATGGTTATCGCAGTATATGATTGTAAGGGCACGGGAGGTTGAATCATGACAGGAATGTTTACAGAAATAAGCTTCACCCAAATCAACATGAACTATGTACTGATCCATGTCATCTGAAGAGCTGTCAGTTGAAATGTGAAAAGGGTCATAATCGTCTACTGCAGTTGTGAACACGTATTAGGTGCAGTGTGCCCTGGCTTATTCTCATAAGAAATTTTATGGTAATGACCGCTGAAAGTAAGTGGTGTTGGAATGACAATTTCCCTTCTTGAAGCTAAAAAGGTTTTGCTGAATACTGTAGACTAAACAATGTGTTCATTTTTGGTGCGTTTCGCAAGATTCTAAATTACAATAAAGATAATTTTCCCATATGTACTTGTTTTTTTACATTTGTAAAGTTTACCCCTTTGCACGAGCCTAATAGTGGCCATGGTTCCGGTATCCGGAGACCGCTTAACTCCCGACATTCAGTGCTCCTTCAACCAGCGTGGAAGCAACAAACTCTTCTTGCCTTTAGTAAGCAATATGACAACTAAATCAAGTATGTTTTTATGTGCTATACTACACATAGTTGAGTAGTAGATTGGGCGGGGGTGCTTAACTGTCCAGTCTCATCTGCAACTAGTGACACATTGGACAATATTGTCTTATCTAGGAGCATTAACTCTAGGATGCATCTGAATGTTTCACTGCTAAAAATAGCTAGATATTCCAATACAGCGGTGAAACACTGCTCACTGAATAGCTACATGTAATTTTATCATTCTATCAATATCTGCGACTAAATATGGAATACATATACAGTCTTGCATTGCTTTTACACAGATGTATTCCATGGACATTGTCTTGACGTGTTCAGTATGGAAACAATTAAGATTCTGACTTCAATGCCATCTTCCGGCAATATAATGCAGGAGGCTATACCATAGTCATCTGGTTTGTATTCAAATAAGTAATTGCATGGTGCAATTATTATTCATATGGTCAATGAATGAGTGCTAATTTTGAGTCTTCTAATTTTGTATGCTTAAAATGAAATTAAATGAAAAAAAAGTCATTGTAAAATGTATTTTCTTTTTCCAAAAGTGGGATGAGTAACATTAGTACAAATCAAATGATCAACAACGGAAAATATGGAACCTCAGGATTAACTTTTTTTGCCTAATCTACATACACAAGTAATAGACTACATTTAGAACCTCCCAAGGCCCTAGATGTGATTTGATACGAAAAATAAATGAAAAAGGTCTAGTTCCTGGGCCTATATTCCTGTACAAAATCGGCTGTGCCAACAGGTGAAGTAACGAGTCCAAACACATTCGATTCACACCCTTCCTTAATATATCTTTATTGCTTAAATTGTATCAATACAGAACAGCTTACATGTCTCAATCTGAAGCACAGTAATACAAAGGAGTAGAGTACCAAACACTCAGTTGTTCTAATCCAGGTCTGTTACCTGTCCACTGTGGGTGTAGCAGCAGTTCCCTTTAACAGCAAGTCACACAACTTCAACAGTGATACAGGCGGCCATTTCATCCGTTAACTCAGTCAAACATTCCTTCTGGCATTGAGAGAAAGAGGAGGAAAATAAACATAAAAACAGAAACAGGCCTCGTCATTGGGCACAACTGAAATGCAGCTAAACCAATCAGTGAAGGAGCAGTCTGCCTAAAGGGAATGAATGAGTTCTCTCTGATTATTTGAATTCACAGTGAAGTGCTAAATGTAGTGATTGGTATTTTATTTTTCCTTGTAGAAATTTAGAATTTGAAGAAAAGTTTGTTTTTTTTTGTTTTTTTTTGCAACTCAGGAACAAAAGGAAAACAATATTGAATATGCATTCTGTAAAAGCCCTGAGAGCGAGAAAAATGAACAAATTAGATTAACATGCAAAACTAGCCTAAGATTCACCCTTAGCTGAACACATAATGAATTTCACAGTTTTATATGCATTTATATATATAGGAGGAAACAAAAATTAATTTCTCAAACTAATCATAACAAAATAGACCACACAGTCTACAAACATATAAAGATCTACATAAAGCTTTAGAATCAATAGTGATTATTGCTAATGGTAGTCCCAGGTCGACGCTGGGAGACGATTTCTTATATTTGAATCCTTGTTCTCTGCAGCATAAATGTGATAATACATGGCTTCTCCTCAAGTAACCTCACCACACTCTGGGTTCTCAATAAATATTAAAACTAGTGTGTTGTATTTATGGGTTCCCATAGCTACACACACACGCACGCACGCACGCACGCACGCACGCACGCACGCACGCACGCACGCACGCACGCACGCACGCACGCACGCACGCACGCACGCACGCACGCACGCACGCACGCACGCACGCACGCACGCACGCACGCACGCACGCACGCACGCACGCACGCACGCACGCACGCACGCACGCATCCACACATGCATACAAGAAAATGGAAAGGAAAGCTAGGTTTCATAATGTTATTCTTTTACCAAAATACAGTCTTGAGCGTATATCATTGCACATTACCATCCAGGTCACTGCCACGCCCTGTGCCTCACAAGGCATGACGAATGCTTGGTGTAGAGTGTGGACTTGTGCCCAGTCAGGGGCCAACTTCCCCATCACCTGTTATCTAACCACACCCCCTCCGCATTGTTCATCCTTGATATTGCGTTTTTGCTCACAGCTCAAACACTTGCTTCAGTTTATCGCTTCCATTTCGTCTTTGCTGATTGCTTTTCATTCTGCCGTTTTAGTTGTAATCCCACTTGTTTTTTTTGCTTTCTAACTTTTTGGTTGGTGCCAGATCTGAGGTCATCTGTCCAGACGCTGCTGACCGTCGTGTGAAACGCCTTCTGCTTTCCTTTATGTCAATGGTAATCCTCCACTCTCCATCCAACATTAGATTTGGAGACACAGTCTTCCGTGCCTTGAGGTTTACTTGTTTATTTCTGAGGTTCCTTTTTAAAAGAGTACATACAACAAAAATAATTTTAAAAAAGCCCTGCAGACGGTCTTCCGATTCTTCTCTCGACACCCCTGCCCGTGGCGTATTCTGGAAGGCAATGGGTGAGAAGGTTGCCACGCGTGAACAAGATACTTTAGGGTGACTTCAGTTCAAGTATGCCATTTAAAACCCCGTGGAGTAGTGTTCCACCAGACAAAGAGAGAATGTGCTGAGAATCCTGCTCTGAAAACCAAAAGAGTCACAGAGTAAGGCTTTACTTAGATACAAATGTTCTGGAAGACATCTTCAAGGTTTTGAGGGCCACTCCGCCAACGTTTGGGAGAGTTGCTCAAGATTGATTGTATTGCTTTGCATCAGGAACTTGACGTCCCTCCTGGTTTCCGTGGAGATGTGGGCCCTGCTGAGGAGCTCAAAGAGCCATGGAGGGAGGGGTCGCTGGTCGGTAGGCCCTTATGTCCTAGCCAAATCAACCAGGCCCCTTTGTCTAAGCCAGTAAGTTTTCAAAAACACTAATTTCCTCCACCCTCTCCCTAATACCATGCAGGCTCACCTTAGCTGGAAGATGGTTGTTAAGCACGGTTCAGAATTAGAAATAAAACACTATAAGGCAAATATTGCCCATTTCTCTCTGATAAGAGAATAATCACAACACACATAGGACTACCTTAATTCTTTCGGAGGCTTTTGCAACTTTCTCTTCCACCGATAAACTACCTCAGAACTAATTTAGTTCCGAAAGAATTTCAAAGAAAAGTTTCACACTTTATTTGTTGACACAAGAATTTCTGCCAGAAAAAAAGGAGAAAAACACAGGCACCACTTTGGATGCCTCCGTGTTGGGTATCTGTGTTGTGATTTCCAGTTATGCTATCATTTTCAAGCCTTAACCTCCCGCACCATAATCACGAACCACCATATTAGCCTCTGCAGATTTAAGTACAACTGCGGTTTAAATACATACTTATATTTTTCTCTCAGTTAATCATACAAATAGGTATCTTTAAATCATTCATTTAATGCTTTATAATTTCAATTTAATTTCTATAAAGATCAAAAATATAATCATCATAAAATGCAATTAAAAAAAAGATATTTTCCAATAAATGTAACTTGATACAAATATCTATAAGAAAGAAAGTAGTAAGGCACGGGGAAACGGGTCGGTCTTCACTCCTGCGGTTTGTGCAGTCGCATTGGAAAGGTGAGTGTGATATGGCACACTGGGGCACAGTGTGGGGGGGCTCCATCCTTCACTCCACCCCCACCATGGGGGCTTCAGCGGCAGGCAGGCTGTGCTCCAGGGAGGGCTGGGTACGGATCTCCAGCAGGCCCTGGATGTAGCCGTCTGAGGATTTGCCCTTGCCGGCCGAGGCGGGGTCCGCGGAAGGTTCCGGAGACGGTTCCGTCGGAGGCTCCGAGGCCGATTCCGCCAACGGTGCTGGTGACTGCATCTTAGGAGGCTCCTGCTCCGGGCTCCCGGCCTGCTCCGTGGTTTGGGCCTCCTCTTCCTCCTCTTCCTTCTCCTCCTCCTCCTCCTCCTTGGAGCCGGCCGTGGCCTCGCTGTCGTTGTCGTTCTCCGAGGCTGGGTTGGTGCTGCCGGGGGCCGATTCGCTCTCGCTGGCTGAGCGGCCCCTGGCTCCCTCCTCGTCGCCGGTCCCGTTGGCGGCCTCGCCCACCGGGTCCGCCCCGTCCCCCTCCTCCTCTGCGTCCCCCTCAGCCTCCTGGGGTTTCTGGTGGATGCGCTGGTGTCGCACCAGGCTGTGCTTCAGGGTGAAGGTCCGCTCACACGTCGGGCACTTGTAAGGCCTCTCACCTGAGGGGACACAGGAGTCACCGTGGTGATGAAGGCACATTTACACCTAAGCTGATTACATACAGCACACGTCGAGGTGTGTGCAAACACTGCAGAATATAAGAGAACTACTATTTTTCCCTGGGGGAACTTCAGGATGAAAAAATTAAAAGCTAAATATAATAATGTAATGAACGGTACATCATCACAGTGCCTCATAACATCAACATCCATGACGTGACATTTCTTTTGTTCTTACAACATGCTTCCAACAGAAATTCACCATGCAGAAATGCCAGCCTGCAGTCAGGAACATTTCACAGAGAGTGCACAGCATGAACAGTTCAAATTCTACGCACAGCAGGTAAACAATCGCCAAACAGGAAATAGTAAGTTCCCTTGGTCAAAACAAGCGGAAACCAGCTATTAAACTTCCCTTGGTTTATTTGCTCTTGCCTCACTTAGGTCCTTTGATTTCCACATTACTTCCTATATAAAATATATAAACCATAGACCTTTATGTTTCACAATGTAATTCCACTCAACTACATCCTATCACGTAGACGTATAATTATACGTGACACAACTCTAGGTTCCTGCCTGTACCATTGACAGTAGTGATAGCTACAATGCTTCAGTGCTGACGGCGTGATGCTCACCTGTGTGAGAGCGCATGTGTCTGGTGAGGTCCTGCAGAGACCAGAAGCGCTTGCTGCACACGTTGCAGATCTTCTTCCTCTTGTCCGCCTTGCTCCCAGCACCGCCGCCGCCCTTTGGTTCCGAGGCCCCGCCCTCCTCGTCGCTCTTCTCCTCCTTCTCCTTCTCTTCTTCCGTGCTGCTGTCCGCCCCGCTGGCGTTCCCCTCGCTGTCCGCCCCCTTCTTCTCCTCCTGCTCCTCCTCCTCCTGCTGTTCGTCCTCGGGCTCCTCCTCAGCGGCGGGGCCCTGGGCCCGGCTGGCCTCCGCCGACCGCCGCGTCACCTTCCGGACCGGGTCCACCGAGCCCTCTGGGAGGTGCGCCCTCTCGTGGCGGGCCAGGGTGGTGGCGTAGCGGAACCTCTTCTTGCAGGTCCTGCAGGTGTGCTTGGACTCTGGAGTGGCAGTGCTGGCGGGCGCCACGCTGCCCCCTGCTGTCGGCTGCTGCTGGTCGCCCTCGGAGAACTTGAAGTCCATCAGCTTGCTGGCAAAGTCGAGGTCCAGGCTCCTGTTGCTCTGCGAGTCGTCATCCTCGTTGTTGTTCTCTGCGGGCTCCGCCCCAGCTTGGCCTGCTTGGCTCGGTGTCTCCCCCTGGTGGCCCAGCTGCTCCAGTGGGACTGGTTCTGTCTGCTCCTTGGGGGCGGGTGTGGCTGGCTTCCTCTCAGGTTCGCTGGCATTAGCGTTCTGGGCCTCTCCTGCCAGGAGCTCAGTCTCAGACATGCTCTCTGAAAAACACAATTCTTTGTTAGGAGGGTTATAACCGTTTTCATGGGAATTTAAAAATAAATAAAAGGAGAGCGCCTTCCTTATGGTGTGAATATGAATAAAGTTTTCACTTTATTCACATTTGTCCTCCAAAAAGTATTTTCTTCTTTGCAGTGTATGTGACAAGACTGAATTAAGGGCAAAAAAAAACAATCTTTTTAAAACGGATTCATATAGATCCTGAATGCTCAGTCCACTTCACTGCGCACACAGCTCCCATCCATAAAATCCACTAGAGGGCAGTGCAGCAGAACAGTTACCAAAGCATGGCCCTCTGAGCCTCAGTTAATTAATGAACCACACACTGACTTGATGAACACACAAGAGAGGGGATCCAGTTATGTGTGTGTGTGTGTGTGTGTGTGTATGTGTGTGCGTGCGTTTCTGCGTGTGTGCGTGTGTATATGTAATTCATCAACCCTGGGCCATACCCGCACTCTCCCGCGACCCCTCATCTGCATCCTTGGCCTTCGGTATGGCGCCATTGCGACGCAGCGTGCGATTGGCTACGCCGTGCTTTCGCAGCAGGTGACGCTCGCAGTTGGACTTGGTGGAAAAGAAGGCCTCACATTTGGGACAGGGGTAAGGCTTCTGACCTGCCGGCCACAGGCAGACAGACAGACAGACAGACATGAGACTTAGACTCCATGTACTTCTTGTAAATGAAATATGCAAGTGATGCAATATGTGTTATGATCAGACCATTTAATTGGTCTTTCGAATTGTAGAAGTCCATAAGGAACTGATCTTGATTCCAATTCATACAGTGGGGAGAAAAACTTTGGCATCGAAGAGACACAAGTGCAACAGGTATTCAAAATGGAGGAACAATGTCTCCTTCCTCCATTTTGTATAATAAATATAAAGTAACATTTATTCATGAACATAAGCTGTTTTCCTCTTCAGTGTATGAAGACCTTCAAGCCAGTGTGGTATGGGCAGGTCATATTGCCAAACATTGACTTCCAATCCTGTGATAACCTATCAGCTGTGAATGATGAATGAAGAATGTCTCTCAGCTAAAAAAAGGAATGAGAAAATTTGGAAGCCTCAGAAACATAGAGTACCAGTCAAAAGTTGACACAATTTGCCTTCTTCTGGCTTTTTTGATTAATGTTTTATTTTCACATTTTGTAATCATATGTGGTCAAAGTACAAATTCGTTCAATGCTTGAGACAGATTAATATAATAGATTATAAAACCATAATAGGAAAAAGCAGAAAAAGCCACGGTGTGTCAAAACTTTTGACTGGTACTGTATCTTACAATCAGATGAGCATGACTACGACTATATCATACCACATTTCTATACATTGCCGTTTCAGTGTAATTTATAACCTGTACGTAACCATCACAATTTTTGAGTATGTTCCAAATGAGTTGGATGGAAAATGGCTCACAAAGCAAGTGCATTATTTTCTGATGTTGTTTTGCGATGACAGTTAATGTTGGACTTGTTGTCATCTTACCGGTGTGTGTTAGCATGTGTCGCTGCAGAGAGCTGGCCCAGGGGAAGACGCGGGGGCAGAAGGGGCAGGTCATCTTCTGCAGGGAGTTGGAGTATGCGTTCTTCTTCCCCTTGGCCTGTGGCTGGTGCTGCCGGTCATCCTGGGCCTCCTTCTCGTCTTCGCTGGGGCCGGCGTCAGTCATCTCTTCCTTCAGGGACATTGGTGGGCTGGGCTGCAGGTAGGGGCTGAACTTGTTGGGGTCGGTCGTGGCCAGCATCTTTTCCACGCTGGCGAATTCCCCGCTGGACTCCAGGTCAATCCCTTCGCCAACGCTGGCGAGGCCGCAGTTTGGCCGCTCCTTGCAACGGGAGGGCCTCTTGCTGGCTCTCTTCTTGGAGCCGTCTGGAGGGGGATCTTCCCCGGATCCGTCGAGGTTGTCCTCGGGACTGGGAGGGTTTGAGTCCACCACGGGGCCTTTGAGGTTCACAGTCTTTTCGGTGGCGGGCGCCCTGCAGAGGCTGCTGGGATTGTTCTCCCTCTTCAGCAGGTCTGGAGCAGCGGAGACTGAGGAGATGATCTGGGCGATGGAGGCCAGCGGAGGGAGCTCCTTGAGGGTCGCAGAGGCAGGTTTGGGCAACAGCGGCTTCAGCCTCTGGGACCGGGCCGCAGCAGAGGGGGCACTGCTGAGAGGGGAGGCTGCGGGGAGGGACAGCTGGAACGATGCTGGCCGCTGGGGCTTCTCCTCTGCGGGTTTCTCGCTCTTGTCTTTGCCAAGGATAGCCAGGGGGTGAGGGAGGTCCACACTGCTGGGAGCGGGCTGCTCCACCTTTATCTCCTTCGCAGCTTGAAGGAGGGGTGGAGCTTCTCTCTTCGGTTTCTTGGGCAGGGACAAGTCCATCGGCTCCATGGAACAGTTGTAGGGGGACAGCTGGGCAGAATGGGCTCCCTCCAGCTTGATACCGGATGAGCCCCCTGTGCCTCCGCCCCCGCGGCTCTTGCTGGAGAAGTCCAGGGGCTGGTCCAGGTCGGCTGCGTAGCAGCTCACATCCTCCACCTTAACGGGGGGCAGTCCGTTCTGAGGGAGGGGGCCGGTCCTCGACCCTGCGGTGCTGGCTGGCTGCAGAGTGGCGATATGGTCCTCCATCTCCCACTCCTGCACCTCAGGGTGCTGCTTGAGCAGGTGGTGAATGCAGTTCCTCTTGGCCAGGAAGGCCGCCCCGCACCGGCGGCACTCGAAGGGCTTGCGCTGGCAGCCATTGTGGGTGCGAAGGTGGATCTGCAGGGCACGGTAGGTCTTCAGGTCCTCCCCGCAGTAGCGGCAGGTGGCCTCTCCGGCGCTGGCCGACTCCAGCAGGTCCAGGGTGCCAGCGGCTGAGGTCACGTACTCGATGTTCTTCTCGATCTCCTTGCGGGTGTTCTTCATGTGCTTCTTGCGGAGGTGCCGTTCGCAGTTGGCCTTGACGGTGAAGGGGTAGTGGCAGACGCGGCAGACGTAGGGCCGCTCCCCGCTGTGGGTACGCAGGTGGCGGATCAGCGTGGCCTTGTCGGGGGCCACGTAGTCGCAGATGTTGCACTGGTAGGGCGAGATGCCCAGGTGGTAGCGCATGTGGGCCTGCAGGACCCCGGAGAAGGCGAAGACCTGGTCGCAGAAGCGGCAGGGGTACATATTCTTGCGGCCCGCGGGCTTCTTCCCACCTGCGCCCCTCTCCTCCGCCTCCTCCTGCTTGATCTTGCGCTGGTCCGTGTCCATCGGCATTAAGGCGTCGCCCATGCAGTCGGCTTCCATCTGCGCCTTATCCATGGAGTCCTGGCTGCTGAACGAGGATGAGGAGGAGGAAGAGGAAGAGGAGGAAGAGGAGAAGGACTCCATGGGGGTCTTGATCAGCTGGTTGGGCGGGGGTGGGAGGCTGGGACTGATGGAGCCAGGGGAGGCCTGTTGGGCGTTCATGAGAGGGGGCGGCGTGGAGGCGGCCATGCTGGTACGGGGGGCCACCAGGGGCTTTGGCTTCAGCGGGGGCATCTGCTTGTAGCTGGATTGCGTGCCGCTGCAGGGCGCCTTGGAGAGGGGCGGCAGGGTGATTTGGGCGGGGACCGCGGAGGCCATCTTGAGGATCTGCTGGATGTCGGCCAACTCCATGCCCTCGCTGCATATGGGCTTGACCACGGCGCCGCCGTCGGGCTGGAAGATGAAGCCCTTCTGGAAGGGCTGCAGAGACAGGATGCTGAGGCCGCCCCTCTGGGACAGGCCCTGGAGGGAGGCGGGGTCCAGCAGGGGGATGCCCAGTCCGCCCAGGCAGCCCGCCTCCTGAGGTAGGTTGGACTTGGAAGGCTCCACGTGGATGACCCGAATGCTGTCCAGCTCTGCCTGCAAGGCCTCTTCCTCTTTGAGTGAGCTCTTCGCCCGAGAGATGTGCTGCAAGCCCAGGGACTCCAGGAACCCGGCCTGCCCCTTATCAGGGGGCATGTCCATGGGGAGGGGCGACTCCTCAGCTGCACCCACGTCGCTGTGTGTGGCTATATGCAGTTCGAGGGCCGACTGCAAGGGGAAGGCCTTGTTGCATGTCTCGCACACAAACCGGTGGAACTTGCTGGTGCATCGTCGAAGGTTGGTCTCACACCAAACCTGTCATTCAAAAGGATATAGGGTCAGACACAATGAAAAGAGGCACAGTCACAGCTAGGCAGCTTAAAGTTTTAAAGCAATGATGTGCAAGGAAACAAGACCCAGAAGTGCAGTTCAACCAGTTTCTGAGAGCAGGTAAAATAAAAAGATTTCTATTCCACATCCAAGCAAGACCTGAAATTCACAATCTCCATCAAAAAGGAAGACGTGCAGGCAAACCGGTAAATCTTTCAGACTTCATAAGACTCACCTGGGCGATATGGGGGAACTTCCGGCAGGAGAAGTCGATGAAGGCCAGGTCATTGAAGCCCACGGGAATAGAGGGGTTGTTCTGGATGAAGGGTTGTCCGGCAGGGTCGGTGGGCAGCTTCTTGTGGATGGCGGCGTTGTGACGCAGCAGACTGCGGTGTGTGCGGAAACTGATGCAGCACAGGTCACATCTGGAGGGAAGCGGATCGTCATTATTATCATCATCATCACAAATATACAACCAATGCGAAATATCAAGCGTTTGTTTCTGATGATATAACCTGTGCCTCCATTGTTTCCCAGATGTCACTTTTGATCAGGAAGCATTTAGTTTCACAATTACACTCACTCTCAGATCACTATATAAAAAACAAAGGCAAAAATCACAACCCTTCCCCCTTAGTTCACAATCTTTCCTCTGCTGGCCATCCCTGTATGTAAGCATGCAAGTTTCTCGCAAACATGCAGGTCAAGATTTCCTCACAACATTTATGACAGAATACTTGACACCTCATAACTTGAACAGAACTAGAACTGCAGTTTGCAGAACTGAAAAGGGTCCACTTTTGGCTGTGTACAGTAGGCAGCATGATATAACCTTACTTAAGCCCAGCTAAGAACCTTTAGTACAGAACAATAATGGGAGTGCACATTTTCTGGCCGCGGTCCTAGCTCGGTGCTACAGGTCCCGGTTCCCAGAGTGTCAGAGATGACCTGTGTCACCATTACCCTTGCGTTCATTAAGTGCTGACAGGGACAGCTGCTTATTGTCTGTGACGCGCTGTGTGGCTCTTATCGAGCCGCGCTGCTCGGGAGGGCTGCGAGGAGGTGTCCGCGGGGGCTCTAATCTTCTTTATCAACACGGACACTCTGCTGTGACTGGGACAGGCGAGCTAATCGCTGGTGCACCTCCCTCCTCCCGCTCTCCTGTTCCCCAACTGAACTCTGATTCGTGGACGAGAGTGGATGGATCCCATTCTTACAACATGCAGATTCTTGGATGCTAAGTCACACGGGCACAGTGACTGACACTTCCATTTTCATTTATTTTATCTTGCCGGCATTTACCAGAAGCTGTTATCCGGAGCAACTTTCAGTTTCTCAAAAACCTAAATAGCAATTCTAATATGCTTGTCACAGTATTTATCAAACCACCATCAAGCTCTACTTCCTCAAGAGCACAGGACAGACAGCCTTCATACGATTTGTATATGTACATATGATGTATACAGTGCAGTCTGTAAGTATATCCTGTAAGTGGTACAATTTATTTTGGCCCTGTACTCTTTGGATATGAAATGAAACAATGGATATTTAAACGTTTAAAGTGCAGACTGTCACCTGTACATCTGTATCTAGTCTTTATTCTAGGCTTTTGATTGCCTTTGGAGTTCATGGCCTTTGGCACAAGTTTTGCCACTGGCAGTCAAGTAAGCCATTGTGAGGCTGGGAGAGAGAAAAAATATATATATATACTGTTGGACTTCTGTGTGCCACCAAAACAGTTCTGACCCACGGCATGACCTCTGAAGGTGCCCTGTGGTGTCAGGCACCAAGTAGTTAGCAGCATATCCTCTAAGTCCTGGAAGTTCTGAGGTTGAGCTGCCGTGGATTGGACTTCTTGTTCCAGTACTCCCTCGCACCGTACGTGGCACGTGTCAAATTGACGTCCATAATAATGCCCGCACCCGGGGTTTCTCAGCAGAACATTGCCCAGAGCATCATACTCCCTCCCTGGCTTGTCTTCTTCCCAGAGTGCATCTCTTCCCCAGGGAAATGGCGAGAACATACCCAGCCGTCCATATGATCGGACCAGGCGATCTTGCGATGCTGTGACACATTCCTCCCGTAACCATGATTGAAAATGAGACTTGTGTATGTGTGTATATCTGTGCATGTGTTTGTGTGTATGTCTGTGCGTGTGTTTGTGTGTGCAGGTCTATGCGTGCGTCTGTGTGTGTATGTCTTTGCATGTGTTTGTGTACATATGTCTGTGCGTGCGTTTGTGTGTGTGTACGTCTTTGTGTGTGTTTGTCTGTGTATGTCTTTGCGTGTGTTTGTGTACATATGTCTGTGCGTGTTTGTGTACACACAGACTGCTCACTTCACAGGACTCAAGCCCATCCCAGGATTAGAGCTGTCATGTCTAATCCTGCACAGGACGGCTCACACCCAGATTACCATCCTCCACTGGAGCGGAGCCACTATCGCCCAGGGAGCCCTCGCAGCGACAGACACACCTAAAGCTGGACCCAACAAGCCGCGCGTCACGTCCTCTTAGCTCCTCGTGCTTATGAAACGGGATGAGCGCTGAATTAGCAGCGCTTCCTCAAATGTACACACAGTTCCAGTACACAGGCAGCTGTACTGAAAGCCTTGGCAGCCTCTTTTGTGTGGCTTTTGTTTCCTGACTGGACACTTTTCTGTGGCGGTATTGAGTGCCATTAAATCTTTCCGCCGGACAATGGTGCCGAGGACTGCGGGGGGTTGTGGTGTTTACGGCGATATGCTAACCTCCAGCCTACCCCCCCACCACCACCACCACCACCACCACCACCACTGCCCCCCGTCTCCAATCACCCCTAACCGGGAGTCGAGCAGTCAGACCAAGTCCCCCTCTGATTCACCCAGCCAGGGCCAGGGGCGGCGAGGGGGACGGTGAGGGACAGTCAGGCCTTACACACGCACTGAAGTGCTGACATCAGCCTGACTGGGATTCATTCCTAGCTCCCTGCGTAGGCCGGGTCTGGTTTGAATCCCGCATTCTGGGCGGGAGCGGGTTTTACGGTCGTTGCTCGCACAATAGCCGTTAGTGGGGAAGCGGGCCTTGAAAGCCCTCGACCCCCCTCTCGGTAGCCCCGCACGCCGTTGGTATGCTCGAGGAGTCCGCCCGGCTCGGATATATTAAATTATAGCTCCCTCCGCACAAAGCTCGCTTCTGTGGGCCACCTCTGCGGTCTCCCGGCAACTACGGAGACACTTCTGAATGCCCCAATGTCTGCCCTCCCACGGCAACCAGAGGCGTGCGTTACATAAAGGGGCGAGCGGCAAAAGGAGCGTGGAGACAATGAGCCCATGCGAATACACCTTGGCCAACACAAAGGGATGCTAAGAGGTCTTTTTTTTAAAAGCGTCTGTTAATTGTGCACTTTGATCTTTTTTTAAGTCGTTTACGGTCATTCCACGCAGACTCTCGCAGGCCGGTGAGGGGGAGACCGTGCCCAACTGCCCCTGGATTCACTCCAGCAGAGTGAAAGGCGAGGATCGCTCAGCCTCTGGGAGGATAGCAAGCCGCGAGGTAGCACCACCGCTCCTGCATTGCCAAGGCAACCCGGCGGGCCCTGCCTGGCAATCGCGGCCTGAACGATGGGGAGTTGGGAGGCGACCCAAAGGCAGACTGCATGGTTCAGAGACTTTTTCTTGACCTAATCATTGGGACTCACTGGCTGACAATAGCAGGTTAGTGCAAGTCACATCATCACACCACTGGTTGGTATGGTGTGTCTATGGAGAAGACCAGACCGTGGGTCTTTTTGAGAGTATTTCATAGGTTCCAGTACACCAGACAAGCTCTAGAAGTAAAGTGCAGAAAAGTATTTGAAACCAAAAAACCGCATCTGGTGTGAGTGTGTAGAGGCCCAGTACCTGAGTGTGGAGTCTGGATGGGTGTCTATATGGGAATCCAGGTCCAACTTGCAGACGAAGGACTTGAAGCAGATGGGACAGGGGAACAGCTCCTCCTCACCCTTGGCTGGATCCAGCTCATCGGCTATGATGTCCTCCGGTACCTGGGGCAGACAGAGCACCATTAATAACACAATAGAACCTGGGTCAAATACGTAATTGTTCTGGATTCAATTACTTTCCTGTGCTCGATTCATCTTGCCTGGTGCAAACGAGCCAACCGAGAGGAACAGAAGGCAGTTTTTTTGCATTTTTTGAGAGTATTTCATAGACTCCAATACACCAGACAAGCTCAGTAAAACACAGATAAGTATTTGAATCCAAAACAATTCTGACCCAGGTCTGGATGCAGTAAAGGGGGGGGATGAGGGGGTCATGACACCCGGAATCAGTGGGCCACAGGCAGTGGGGTGAAGGGGGATGAAAGAATGGGTGTGTACCCTCTTGCTGGGCGGCATGTCCATCCGCTCTCCTTCGCCCTCCAGGCTGGGCTTCCTCTTGGCGGAGGGGCGTCGTCGCTTGCTGGGCGAGGGAGGGGTGGTGGGCAAGGCTGTGTTGGGGTCCTTGTCGTGGATCTTCATATGTCTGTGGGAGGAAAATGCCGAAAGTTATAACCGTCAATAAACACC
Organism: Conger conger; assembly: GCF_963514075.1. Taxonomy (NCBI): domain Eukaryota; kingdom Metazoa; phylum Chordata; class Actinopteri; order Anguilliformes; family Congridae; genus Conger; species Conger conger. Next base: position 49,130,022 of record NC_083763.1, on the reverse strand, counting down.
AATTACATTATTTGGATTGGTATGGAGAGTCAGTCATCTACTCAAAGTTCTGTGAAAAATGATTTCATCTTACAGATATCATTTAGCATGAATATCTATGTGGAACTTCAAAAATGCAGGAGGCTGCTGGGTGGCTAATTGTAGTTATAGTTCAAGTTCATGGAAGACCACGTGGCATGGTACCAAATATAATTTCTCATTTCTCATTTCTAATTTATCTGAGGCTTTTATCCATAGCTACTTACAGTTGATTAGACTAAGCAGGCGACAATCCACCCTAGAGCAATGCAGGGTTCAGGGCCTTGGTCAAGGGCCCAACAGCTGTCAGATCTTATCGTGGCTACAATGGGGCTTGAACCGGCAACCAGTCCCAGTCATGTACCTTAGACTTAGCGACACTACAGGCTGCCCATCCAGACCGTGAGAATGTCAACTGGCTGGCAGTGCACAACTGGCTGTAACGCCATCCAATGATGGGAGGGTTTCACTTGGCTGGGAAGCCAGCATCCTGTCATGTGCTTGCACCCCCCGATGATTGATTGGGCACTCCCAAGTCCAGCTGGTGAGCAAAACAAAAATAATCCTCCTCCTACTCATGTCTGCTGGAGCCCAACTTGCGAACTGCCTTAAACCCAGCCAAACTGAGCCACACAGAGACAGGTCCCCATTGTTTATGATGCAATGAGTACAAAGGAATAGAATGGATATGATGTCCTCATCCCCCTCCCCTCCGGAAAAATGTAGCTCCTGTGATATAACCATGTCTGTTTTACATTTGCGGCTTAAAGATTAATAGTTTTCCAGCTGGTCTCCATGGTGCACCCAGCTGTCTGTCCTGTATAGTGTCCACGCAGTGGACTGCAAAGGAACTGCTGGCTTTAAATGGAATGCATAGTTGCCCACAAACTGTGACCATTGTGTAATGCTCTAAAATGGCCACTTACATGACCTATGTGGTTATAGGTCAAATGTGCCTGGAAAAATAAGAACAGAGTTGCTAACACTGAAACGGGTATAAATTTAATTGGCCACATCGAACATATGCCGACTGATAAGATCAATAAATGCATTCTTGTTTGAGTCCAACTGTTATTAATGGGATTTTCTTGAGAAACAAGACTAACAAATGTTCTTTCCCTATCAACACATCAGAAAATTACATTTTTAATGGGATGCATAAACATTGATTCACTTGGTTCAAAGATTAATGGTGGTAACCGAGCTCTGGCATTTGAAGCTCCCACAAACCACTGCCACTGCCCCCTAAACCACTCTGAAGCCCAGACTAAATATAAATGCATTATTAACAGCTGACCAAATGGGCCGCATATATTGATTGGGAGACAGTAGCTACAACCTGACACCAGTTGAATGCGCTGCTCTGCTTGACGATTAGCGTTAGCCGCGGAGCGCAGCCCGAGCTGTCAAAGCCAGAAGCCCTGCTCATTTATGGCTAAACCCCACGGGGCCCATTTACCAGAGCAATCTCCACATCTCCCTACGGTGCCAGCACCAAAGAGAGAGAGGCAGGAGTGCGGGGGGGGGGGACTGTAATTGGCTGTAATTGCCATAATTATCGGGGCAGTTTTGACATGCCCGTTTAAGGGCCAGACGCCGGTCCTGGTGCAACGGCTAGGAAATCGACCGGCGCAATTATCTCTTCGACCGCAACAATCCTGAAGACCTTCTGACCGCGGGTGAGTGTCAGCGCTCTGAACTGCTCCAGGCGGGAAGCACAGACGCGGAAGGCCCCTGGAAAAAATGCGCCCGGTGCCGACCCGTCTTCCGGCTGATTCCGTTTTTCACCGGCCCCGGTGTCTGAGGGGTCGGCTGGCTGCAGCCTGCCCTCAGCCGGTAGGAGGCAGTCCGATTGCATTCTGCCGTTTCTTTTTTCTTTATTCTTTATTTGGCACATCCCTTCCCTAGCTACCGGGTGGTACCTATATTTAAATCGACGCCTGGACACGGGCGCGGTGAGTGCGGGGAGAAAAATGCGCACTTTAGAAGGCGGTGGTTACAGCCAGCTTCTCTTTCTCGCCGGAGGCTGTTGGGAGAGGGGAGCTGGGTTTGGCAGCGCTGACACTCTTCAGCTGTCGGCTTATGTCACACGGACGGAATGGGAGGGAGGGAGGGAGGGGTGGGTGGGGAGGGAGGGGTGAGGAGGGCGGGGAAGGGGGCGGGAAGGAAGAGAGAGGCCCTGCTCCAGTAATTTTAGGGTTGGGTGCCAAGCCGCTGTCCCGGGAGGATGAACGAGAGGAACGGGAAGGAGGAGAAGAGAAGTGAGAAGAAGATGAAGAGAAAGCTCCAGGACTGATAGCAGACAAGACACGCTGACATTAGGTTACACCGATATCTAGAGTGCAATGGAGTAGAAGGTTTGCAAAATGTATCAGACAATAAACAATGTAAAATTTTTAATAAACGAACTATATTTTGAATTCAGAAAAAAAAAAAAAAGAACTGAAAGGCTTATGTCAATCTCTGTCTACCGCTCCGTCTCCCCGCCCAGCTAAAGGTCGAATCCACTAAAGGTGACAGATTATAACAAGTGGGATGCAGAACAAAACCCCAGACTGACACGACGAGGTGCGTCACACGCCCCTTAGCCTCCAAAGATAAAGACACGGTGAGCTGGGAAAAGGCCAGCTGGGGTGGCTGTGCGCGCGTGTGTGCTCGCGTGTGTGCGTGCGTGTGTGCGGGTGCCGCTATGTGCCTCACTGTGACTATATGACTGTACACTATGTGCGCATCCCTATGTGACTGTGTATGCGTGTCTGTGCTTGCAGAAATACATGTGTATTTATTTATTTTTAAAATTAGATGTATACGTCTATGGGTTTAAGGCTTGCAGTGGTGTGACTTTGTGTGCGTACGTGCGTGTCTCTGTGTGTGTGTCTCACAGTTAAAGGGAGAGGTAATGTCAGACAGCCCAGTTCTGCAGGTCTCGGTTTTCACTCTCCAGCAGGTGGTTATTAATAGCAGGCAGAGAACTGGACGCCCGTACAGAAATGTGGGCCTGACAGGCCACAGCCTGTTCTCCCTCAGCCATCATACCTGAGCCCCACACATGGCCTGTGAGAGGCTTCGGAAAACTGCAACTGGTTAAACCAACAGACAACCAACGGCCTGGAGACAATTCTTCCTGTTGTCTTCATCCCTTTTCCCTCAACTAATACTTAATTTCTCAATTTGAAAAACATGAAGTCATATTTAGCAATTATCACATGACATTTGCAAGCTAAAATGGACAGACAGCAGGGCGGGCAGATGACATCATGCACGCTTCGAAGGAAAATTCCTGGTTAGATACATCGTTTGTGAATGTGTAGCAGCTATGAGCAATTAATTTCCGGGTTTATTATCTGATATGCGTAATATATTTTGCTTTACGCAAGTCATAGTTTTTCACATGCTATCCTGACAGGCTTCTTCTGGACCTGCTCCAGCATGTTGACTTGGGCAAACATACCCAGCAGTCCTTTAGATTGACATTAGCTAGCTAACTTTCCAACACCGTAAGGCAATACAATTTTGCGTATTGCGAAAAACCTACCTAGTCGCCTACCCATGTTTTCACAGGCCTGTCCAAAAATGTATTTCTGCCTACAACACTGTAGCTTGCACAACATTGCGTTGACATGTTTTATATCAACTAGTACATAAAACATAAATTACTAAAGAGAGTTTATCTGTTATTATTATTAGCCTTTTTGGCAAAACTTGGTTTGGTTAAAACATTAGTGTATTTCGTCCGACTTCTGTTACAAGTGTCATAATAAACTTATTAAAGACATATATTTATTGTGCCACTATTGTGAGTTGGCCTATTATGGCAAAAATAGTTATTTTAATCAGGAAGTAAATTAGCAAAGTAAATTAGCTTAACACTTAGTTTTTTTTAATGTCCCACCTTCCTAAGATGCAACATTTCATGGGTTTCTGTGACCACTGTCTGTTCATCCATCTACCCACCTCAGATAATATACCTTATGCTCATGAAATAAACCTTAATTACACCAAAGTAAGAACACCCAAAATTCCAATTATGATTACCAATGATGAAAAACCACTGATAAATCAGCAACATGATACTGGTTTTTATTCTATTTTGGTGGTCAATATCACTAACTCAGACAGGGAACCCTCGTAAGGTGTGACCTTTTATTATAATCCCATCATTGAAACCCTCCACAACTCAAAACTCCTGAAGTCCATTCAGTTCCTACTACTTTATCTGACTCTTTCCAAAGTGCAGGACTCTTCAAATGCTCTTTTTTGGGGTATTTGCTCCTGAAAATTGATGTGTGCTAACCAGAAAAATTATTTAATAGCATTAGTGTGCTCCTTCAATTTTTTCAAATTAGGAGCTCAAGTGCTCCTTGAAAAAAAAAAAAGTTACCGTACAGCCCAGAAATGCCTTGGGCAAAAACGTTTTAATTTTTATAATTAATCACTTCATATTGCCTTACAGGCGGCACGGATGGTGCAGTGGGTAGCACTGCCGCCTCACAGCAAGGAGGTCCTGGGTTCGAATCCCCGTCGGCCGGGGCCTCTCTGTGTGGAGTTTGCATGTTCTCCCCGTGTACGTGTGGGTTTCCTCCCACAGTCCAAAGACATGCAGGTTAGGCTGATTGGAGAGTCTAAATTGCCCGTAGTTATGAGTGTGTGAGTGAATGGTGTGTGTGCCCTGCGATGGACTGGTGACCTGTACAGTGTGTATTACTGCCTTTGGCCCAATGTATGCTGGGATAGGCTCCAGCACCCCTGCGACCCTGTTCAGGATAAGCGGGTTAGGATAATGAATGAATGAATATTGCCTTACACAGCACTTATGATGAAGATGGCCCATCTTAACCAGCAACAATGAAAAGAAAGCATTGTTCACACTGGAGAGAGCACCATTCTCATTAACCGACTGAATCTAATCCCATTATAGCATGGAAGTGAGGACAAAATGGTTTGACTTGGACAAACATTTCCCCTCTGCCCTCACCCTCAGAAACACAAGGCGATGAGCTCACATCCATGGAACAGCATGCTGTCCAGATTAGCGCTCTTAAAGCCCAGCCTCTCTGCCTGGTGGACCAGAGGTCGCGGCCTGCTTACCGGTGTCCTGGCTGGACTGCTATTGTGTGCTGATGCGAACGTGTGATTATCCTGGGCTGGCGGGGGCTGTTGTCAGAGTCCCTCAGACTTTAAAAGAGTTGCGCTACAGGGCGGGATGAGGATCAAAAAGCATAAGAGTTGCGGAACAATTTGACAAACTGGTTTGTGAATTTGTTAGAAAGCTGAACTACATCCTCGGATGGGTTTTTGGTCATTTCTCTAAAGAAAAGGCAGTTTTGATTTAAAGTGTTTCAAATACATATGAAAAAGGTGCACAGATTATAGAGCCCCCCTGTGCTATCATGTGTCATGATAAAATGGAAGACACTGTTTGACTACTGTAAACAGCGCTATCCACAATGCCTATTGGATAATGATAACTGCTGAGGCACAAACAGCTAGACCAATCCCAATGAAGCTTTTCTGAAATTGTAATGTAAAAACCTGGATTCACAGATGACCACATATTTTGCCTATCAGAAGTTTGCCCACCAACTATATCACAGACACACTTCTCACAATATTCACTTCGTTAGGCAAAATATGTGGTAATTTGTGAATTGAAGCAAATTTCAGCCATGCCAGAGCAAGGCTCAACACCCCAAAGGAACACATGCAAGCTCACACACATGCACACCAAAACACAGACACTCAGACCTCTTCCTCCCACCTCCATCAGGAATGTCAGCATGTCTCAACTTCACAGGAAGACCCTTAATAATGTTCTCCCCCTCCCTCTCCTCCTCTCTCTCCCCCTCCCTCTCTCCTCCCTCTCTCCTCCCTCTCCCCCTCCCTCTCTCCTCCCTCTCCCCCTCCCTCCCTCTCTCCTCCTCTCTCTCCCCCTCCCTCTACCCCTCTCTCTCCCTCACACACACATACACACAGCAGGAAGAATAATATAAAATAAAAAAAAGCCAACAAAGTGAAGCAGATGCTTTCAAATACTTCAAAAACAGACACGGTAGAAAATGCACACGGGAGCGGATACTGGGATGATCGCACATGTACGAGTCTATTGAGACGCATCTATTGCCACACCAACTGCACACACCCAACATTCCACAACCTCAAACTGACACTAACCCAAGATTGAGAAGCAAAACAGAACCAAAATTAATTCCAAGCATCACAACAAGGACCACTCGCACTGGCCGTCATCATCCACTCTCTGCACCACCACACCCTCTGTCTCTCTCTCTCTCTGTCTGTCTCTCTCTCCCCTGTCTCTCTCTCTGCCTCTCTCTCTCTCTCTCTCTCTCTCTCTCTCTCTCTCCTCTTTCTGTCTCTCTGCTCTCTCTGTCTCTCTCTGTCTCTCTCTGTCTCTCTCCTCCAGCCTTGTCCCTGACTGAGCCGCGCGTGGCCATAAGGTAGGCCCAGAAGCCCCGGCAGGAAACAGCCTTTATCTCCACCATCAGCGAAGGCTGCTGGAAGCAGATACCGTTACTGAGGGAAGAGTTGAAAGTCATCTTCCGACTTCCTGCGCTTTTCACTCTCTCGAACAACTGCCGTATCCATTACAGGCCGACCCACCAACCCCCTCCCTCGCGCTCTCACCAAACTCTGGCTACACCCCCCCCAGCCCCTACACCTACACACCCCTTCATTTATCTCTGTGGAGCATTATCCTGTCCGCCTGCTCCCAGCTAGCAGGCCAACAAATCTTGTGGGGTGAAGCAAACTTCTTTTCCCGGAGCAAACTTCTCCTCCCAGTTGTATAGCTATCATTTTCACAAAGACTCACTAAAAAAAAAAAAAAAAAAAAAAAAAAAAAGGTATTCCTTCTAATTTCCGCCCTCCCTTGCCTCCGGGCCCTGCTCAAGGCGGAGGCATGCGTAGTGCAGCCGATGAAGTGAGCAGCTTGCCAGGTCTTGTGTGTAAGTCAAATGTCTTTTTGGGGGCGGCCTGTAGCGTAGTGGTTAAGGTACAGGACTGGGATACGCAAGGTCGGAGGCTCTAATCCAGGGGAGGATTGTCTCCTGCTTAGTCTAAACAACTGTACGTCACTCTGGATAAGAGTGTCTGCCAAATGCCAATGTAATGTAATTTAATGTTTTCATTGGTTTTGGGCCATATTACTTAATAGGCCTAGTGTATTTTAAACTACTGGATATTGTAGATATCGTTGCACGTTTTCATCTTTGAGCAGACACTGTTATCCAGAGCGACGGACACAGTTTAAATTCTTCCTTTTACTTATTTTATTTATCTTTTCTTTTTTTTCTGTTTTTAAAGATACTTTCAGGCCTTATTCAGCTTTGAGGCAGGAAGAATGGAGACATGCAAACAGAGGTTGTGCGGCCGGATTCAAACCGCCAACGTCGCAGCTCACAATGAGCTTGCGGATAGTGCTCTATCGGCTACGGCATCAAATTCTTCCTTTCATTTTAAACATATTTCATGGAATATTCAATGTGGCCATTTTTTTTTTAATGTAGCCTGTCCAGAATCCAATGTAAGAAATTTCACCCAACTCTCTACTTGAGTATTTAGACGGTCTACTTCCATGTAGATGCATGTTTTCTGAGGTGAGATATGAATTCTACATACAAAATTATCCCAACAGACAAATTTACAAAGATTCAGGGCTTTTCCTTACAAAGTTATGGAGCTTTAAATATCACATTTCTTTCCACAATGCTTTTTTCATTGCGACACCAGGAAAATTTTAATGGCTCTACCGGGAAAATGGAGCCCAAGTTTTCAGGAATTTTATATCACATAATTGTCTACCAACACACAGAAAAAGATAAAAATCCAAGAGTTGGCGTGTGGCTCACCTGATCCTTGTATTAAACTAGAAGTACCTAGGTGCGTTTTATTCTGGGACTCCAATAATGTATACAATTTCTGGGCTGTCATGTATCACTTTGAACTGAATCTGAAAGTGATTGCCTTGTTTTCCTTTTACAGGTTATGCAAATTTGAGCATACCCACAATGCAAACAGGGCCAAATCAGATTTTGATTTGTCATGTTTGTCCTGTTTTGTCATGCAGCGGTTAGGGTAGTGGACTCTGAACTTTTAGGTTGTGTTTGTATTCCGGGAAGGGCCCACTATTAGTCGGTACTTCAGTTGCACTAGTTGCCCAAATAAGGTTAAAAAAATAAAAAATAATAATAATAATAAATAAAAAAATATAAAAAATATAAAAACCCAAAACAATTGTCACAAGAGTCACAGAACTACACGCATAACTGGGACTGATGTACATTCAAAATTTCTGAATGAAATCTTTATTACACGGCTTTGTTGAATACTTGATTGTGATCACTTACGGCATTCTACGGTCTGTTATTTCTGAATAGCAGACTGCTGCTATGAATAACAGGCCATTGCTATGGACAATTTTTTTTAGCGGAAGCAATAAAATAATTTTTTTATCAATATTTTCTGTCAAATTATTTTTTTCTTTAGTAAGTAGCCGTGTAATAAGCAGGATAATGTATAGCGAGCCGGTCATTATTACTAAATAAACCCCTTCAAGGCGATTGAAGACTCGTCCTCTTTGTGTCAGGGTCCTGCATCTCCCTGACAGGGTTTATTTTGCGATAATAACCGGCTTGCCGTACATTATCCCTGACTTGGAACGGGGCCAGGCGGGTGCTCTGACCTGTGCATGTTGCCGTTGGTGGTGAAGGTCTGCCCGCACACAGAGCACTTGTAGGGCCTCTCCCCGCTGTGCACCAGCATGTGACGGTCCAGGGAGCTGGCCGAGCTGAGAGCCTTCCCGCAGATGCTGCAGGAGTGGTCCGTCGCTCCGTTATCGGAGTTGTGCTGAGGAAAGCGAGCAGGGAAACCATTGCTCATACTCCCTCACAATTCCCTCACAAATGACAAATACTTTTCTGTGCTCGATTGGTCTTGTGTAGTTTAGCCAATATAGAGGACCAGAAGGGGGGGGGGCGGCGGGGTAAGCTCTGCACTTTTTGAGAGCATTTCATAGGTACCAACACACCAGACAAGCTCGGTAAAGTGTAAGGAAAAGATTGCCTCGATTTATCTTGTCTGGTGTAGTTAAGCCAATATAGAGGACCAGAAGGGGGGGGCGGGGGGGTAAGCTCTGCACTTTTTGAGAGTGTTTAATAGGTTCCAATACACCAGACAAGCTCAGTAAAATGCAATTACTCATACTCAAATTCCCTCACAAATACTTGCTGTGCTCTACTAGTCTATGTACTTTCTTCTAGGGTCCTCAACACACTTGTCCCTGGTTCTGATCTGCACTTTATTGTACGTTGCTCTGGATAAGAGCATCTAACTGTAATGTAATGTAATGTAATGTAATGTCTGGTGTAGTTAAGCGAACCTAGAGGACCAGAAGGCGGGGTTTGCACTTTGAGAGCATTTCATACCGTAGGTTCCAACACAACAGACAAGCTTGGTAAAGTGTAGAGAAGTATTTGAATCCAAAACTATTATGTATACCCAGGTCTGGTAACAAAGGAGATGTGTCTTGTTCAAAAGAAACTCTGAGCAAAGAGGCTTATATACAAAGTCACAAATCGTGAATTAAAATGTTCTATTCCCTAGGAGAAGCAAAGTCAAGTTTGTCGCTGGTCCAAAGGCTCAACCGCATAACCATGTGAACGGCTGCAGCTGCCCAGAACTCTTCATAGTTATGTGTCAATTCTCTCCGTTGCTAGGCAGATGTCGGAGTAGACTCCCTGCATTGTTGGGAGTTGCCAGCTCAGTTTCCTGGTGTTGTTAATGAGTCAATGAAGTTTCCCCGGTGTTGTTAATGAGTCAGTGAAGTTTCCTGGTGTTGCTTGGGGACAGCAAAGAACCGTTAGAAACCCTTTCCACTGTCGTCCTAGACCATGTACGATATGGGAGAACGCCCCTGGGTTACTGTGATGCCGTTCCCATTTTTACTCTCAATTAAACCAGACCATAATGCTCTATGGCCTTAACATTGAGTAACAGCTTAAGGAAATGCTATATTGTTTTTATTTATTTTTTCGGATTTTTTCCCTTTTTTCTCCCAATTTGGTAGCCAATTGTACCCCGTCTAATTCAATTAGAGCTAGTATTAGATACACCACCCACACCCCGTCCCTCGGCGGCCCTACGAGAGCGACACGCCTCCTCCAAGCCGTCTCGCCACATGCTGGTAACCGCGATTCCGAGGCTCCCGAGGTGCTTTTTTGTGCGGCGATCTACTAACCCTGCCAAGTCCCTCCTCCTGGAGCAGCGAGCCAATTAAGCTGCTCCATGTGAGCCGGCCAAACTTGGCTTTTGGCAGAACCGAGAATCGAACCCGGGTCCCCGGTGTGCAACTGCAGCGAACTGCAACCGCAAGTCTGCTGCATCTTAGCCTGTTGCGCCACCGCGGCCCTCGGAAATGCTATTTTTAATGTCTTGTACAAGGAGTTTCATTGAAGGAAAACTCTAACACTTTCTCAAATTACTTCCACAAGATTGAGCACCGTACTTAAAAGGGCAGGGTTTAGGTGTGGGTGAGCGCACAGTACATACCTGTCGGATATGCATAGTGAGCTGGTGCTGTGTTAGGCAGTTCTTTTCACAGAGGGGGCAAATGAAGTCAGAATTCACCTCTTTGGCTTCCTGTTACAGACACAAAAGAACAACATGAACACCGCACACACGTTTCAAAGGAACATTCTATAGGACCTGCGCGTCTTATTTTTCAAAGCGCGACGCCTGGATCAAAGTGATAACGCAAAACAGGTGTTAACACAACGATTTCCTGCGTCTTATTACGGAAACCAACAAGTCATCAGCACATATGAATGATATACTGATAAGCCATTACTCATTCACGCTGTATTAACAAAACCACCTTCAGACAGTGAGCCCCTCAATTGAGACCAGTTGCATAACTCTGATCTCCATCCCCTTCAAATAAAGTAGAATATTGTGCATAAACACTTTGATGTTTCAGACGTAGCTCGTAGATTGTGCCACCAACTGTTAAGGCTAATGCACTTTTTGACAATGAAACAATCAGTTTATCTGAAAACTGTTTGACCTGCTTTTGTCCTGATAGCGTGTGAGAGGTTTCATTAAAGCATCCCAGCGCTTGTCTTTAAAGTACACAAGCTGAATTCAATCAACTACTCAGCCCACCGTCTACACTGTTATTTGACATGAGGGAGGGGGGGTTTAATTGTTAAAGAAATACTCATTCATTGATCTTGAAAATGTAAAAGAAACTGCCCACCAGTGATACCAAAGAAGAAGACCAGAGAACAGGAACGGATTCAAAAATTACGTGGAATTTGAGTATCTGGATGGAAGTTCAATAATGTAGTATTGTGAATAAAACTGTAATCTTCCTCAGCATCAGGGCTACATTGTACTGTAATTTTGTACTACTTCTGCTTTGAAATGTCATTTGTCATCACAGATTTGGATTCACTGCCCCATGTCACCTTACCTTTGAAAATAAATTATCCATAACAATAAATCTGACCACAAACTGACTAGTTGTTTGTCTTGCAAGCCATGCTTGAACAAGGATACACAAATGGCACGACTACTGTGTTGGTGCTATGAAAGCTCCGAGCGAAATCTTTTGTGTGAAAATTGACTGAAGGCTACGTTTTCTTTTTTGAGAGAGAGAAGTTACATTTGCGGACGTGGCTAAATAAATAAGCGTATAACTTGTTCGATACATCTGGCTTGAGGCGAGAGGCCAACCCTGTGCACAGAGAGGAGGTGTGGAGACGCGGTCAGGATGCTGCGGTCAGGACGCTGCACTCGCGGTCGCAGTGGTCACGTGGACGGGCCGCAGACGGGCCGCTTCGGTCAACGCAACTTCGCCCCACTCGGAGCTGCGAGTGTTGATCTGCCCGTCTGCTGACCAAATGAATAATAAGATTCCCCTCTTATCCCCTAATCTAATTGCTCTTCCAGTCTAATAGTTATTTGGGTTAAAAGGGCTGCTTGAATGTGCCTCTCTCGGTTTGGCTCGCTGCCCTCGCTCTCCGTCTGCCTGCAGTGGATTGTGGGATTGTGCTGTGGGTTGTCCTGAAGTGAAGCCGTTACTGTTCCAGCGGATCGGTGTTACTCAACGGATGTTGACATGGTAGCTGATCATTAACCGCTCCACACCGCACTCTGTCACTCACAACGCACTCTCTCACACCCTCCATCACACACACGCACACACTCCCACACTCTTACATAAACACTCTCACCAGCTCATTCACTTAAAAGCTCCCTTACACGTTTACTGCATTCATGAACGCACATTTGGCATGTAACGCACTCACACACTCACACAATGACCAGGAGCACTTCAGCTCCTAGAATCTTAGTTTCATTCAGAGTTGCTATTTACTTTGGTTCCAGTCCAACAGGGCCTTCAGCAATTTACGCTCTGCCTTTTGACATTTCCTTGTTAGAAGGTACATTCCAGGTCAGGGTGTTGGTATGTTTTAAGTTAAGTGACAACTCCACTCAATAACACACAATCCAATAGGTACACAGATAACATCTTATTACGAAGACCAACAAATCGATTAAGACCAATACTGATCTTAAGCAGTAAAGGAAACATCACGTTGTTTCTTTCCCCCTTCATTTCTCACCAGCTGAAAACTTCCAATGTTTACCAGATGAAAATCACTCCATATTTTCTCGCTGGGAATTTTTAGACCTCAGCTCTCCCTATAAGCCGCTAAGTTGGCCAATTGGGCCCATAAGTTATGGATAAAACTCTCCAATGCACCGCAAATTCTGCGTATGGAAATGGTACAACAACATAATCCGATACACTTTTCCAGTTACAGCTGTCCCGTAGATGTGACGGTAACATCTGTTAGGGTGCAACCCGCACATTCTAAATCCCCCATTTCTAAATCCGATTTGCCTGCAGTACTTGTTATTGTTAAGACTGTTGATGATACGAATGAAGCGTACTGGAAACTAATAGTGGCAGAAAAAAAGGGTGTTTGTGAGTGTGGGGGGGTTGAGGGACAATTGTTCTATCAAAAAAAAGATGAGGTGGGGAACAGATTGCGGATTCTGGTAGCTAACGAAGCGGAACGGCCAGCGATGGTTTCTCCATCTATTTCAAAAGAGTGAGTAATGAGCAATGAGCAATGAGCAGGGAATCAAGAGGACTATTTGTCCTTGTTCTAGAGCTGGATACCCGAACCCTGAACTTGACACCCCACCTGTTTCCCATCATCCTCTCCGTTGTAACTACCCCTTAACTTAACTACCCAACATTCTCTGCATTCTTGGATCCGGTCCACGTATTGCTTCATTGTGGACAGCTTCCTTGTTTATTTCTCCAATGATGCAATTGTCCAATTCCATTAACATGAATGCCTGGTGCCAAGTTAACTCTACTTCCAGAATGTTCCAATGCTACAGGTTCCCCGAGACGCCAGAGCATGAATTACTCAATGCCTGGAACATGTGATCAGTAAGACCTGGGATTAATTACAGCTCAATTATAACATTCAGACAAAAGCCACTGGACCCCAAAAATCCAGAACTGGGTTCATCACCTCCTGCATAATGAGTGTTTGAAATTAGTTATGAGTCATATTACTTTACATTATTGTCATTTAGCAGACGGTGTTATCCTTAAGTAGCTTGCGACTGAGCTTATGACACTGCAAGGCCCTGTTCAATACATCACATCCTGTTATGGGTAAAATTCCGATATACAAACTGGATTGGATGTGTCCAGATAATCTAGTGAGGTTCGTAACACAATTTTAAGGGACTGTAATTTTAACAGTGTACTCGGTATGAATGTACTTCCAAATATCTGTGATTACTGGCATTTAGCAGACTTATCCTTGAGTTTTTTTTTCTTTACATAGTATCCATTTATACAGCTGTATACACCAATCAGCCAAAATGATATTGACCCATGCTTAGTCTAATCAACTGCAAGTCCCTTTGGATAAAGTAAAAACCCATACCTGGTTCTTCCTCCCCGTGCGGTTCCCAGAAGGTGACTTGGTGGGCGTCTTTGTGGGCGTGGAGGAGGCTGAGTCCCCAGCCTCGCCATTGAGCTGGCCCACGTTCATGACGGCGGACATCATGGCGTTGATGGAGGACAGGTCCGCCCCCTGTGCCGAGTCCTCCTGGCCCTCTCCGTCCTTCTCCTCCGATTCGCCGTTCTCTCCTGTGAACATCTTGCTTTAAAGCAACCAACACCTAAATGGAACATTTTTATGTATGATCTAAACTCCCTGATCTAAATTGTACTGAACTGCAGTTTAGGCCAGTGTTTCTCAACTCCAGGCCTCGGGACACACTTGCCAGAAGGTGTTTGTGGAACTCACACCCCTGATTTAATGACTGAACCATTCAAACCACCAAAAACCACCATAAACCACCAAAAACCACCAAAAACCACCAAAAACCACCAGAAACCATCTTGATTAGTTAACTCTTTCAGCCCGAAGCCCAATTTGAAGTGGCTCCACCGAAATCCGAAGAGGTTCTGGCTTTGGTTGAGAAAATTGAGAAAGCTATGAATATTTAGTAGAGAGTTAATAGGGGCTCAAAACAATAATATAACAGCCGTTTTGGTTTGTTGAAAAGGTATAAGGTTACGCTTGGGACTGAAAGGGTTATATCATGTGTGTGAGTGCCTGGTTACAACAAAAAACCTTCTACCAAGTGGGTCCCGAGGACTGGATTTGATAAACACAGGTTTTGGCTACGGCACTACTTCCCATCGACACCAGTCCCGCCCGCCCTCTTCCTGCGCGTCCCCTCACCTGTGTGTTCGTCTTGTTCCCGCGCCGAGGCCAGGTCGTCCGTAACACCCAGAGGCTCCGCGCCCAAATCCACGCTGACCCCTTCCGCCGGCTGCTTGTCGTCTACTCCGCCTTCCATTTCTGAAACGGCAAGAAGGGCATGGGTGAGACGGGCCCCCAAATCGCCAACTGAGCGACAACGTTGGGTTCGCCAGGGGTCGGAAAGTAAAAGCCCCTGCCATGCGTTTCCTCCACCCATTCACTCAGCCAGCTGATTTCACCGATTAGTTCCAACTCCTGGCTGAAGAATTATGCTAACTGGCAAACCCAGGTGATTGGAACTAAATACTGCGCCTAAATACTACTGACCTTGGATTTTCCACCTGTTTATCGCACCATGTAGCTTCTGAAACAGCAGCGTAACGGTGCCTCATTTACAGATTAGAAAAGTACCTAAACTGTAATAAACACATTACATTACCAAACACAATCAGTCATTTGTTTTGTCATCATTTCCACTGACAGGCACAGGTGATAGACAGGAGCAGGGGAGGGGAGCGAGTTTAGTTTGAATATTGGCAGGGGGTCTAAAATTGCATAGACAGTGAGAACTACAACCCAGAGTGACCCAGGGTCATACATACCAAAAAAAGTTTTGGAAAGAACAAAGGTGTGAAATTATTCAGTTTCTTTTCTCTTTAATCATACGAGTTTGTTATCTAATTGGCTCTGTCTGCGTGTATACATCTTATGAATATATTATGTATATATTTCAAAAAATTAATAAAATAGTTATTTTAAGGCATTTACTTCCCTATCCACTTCCTGGACAAAAAGATTTTACATCATCATGTACCAGTATGTCGATCACATACTCATTTGACATTAGTAAAATCTTCATAAATTTGCCCTGAAAGAGCACTGCTGTAACTTCCGTTTCAGCTTGTCTTTAAAGGGTCAAACGCATCACACCCCACAGCAGAATCCAACACAACAGACAGATGACCTAACATGCAGGCCAAAAGACAGGGGGCAGTAGAGCATGAGGCGGAGTGGGGGGGGGGGGGGGGGCGGCACCGAGGAGAGGGAATCCTGCAGAGCTGCAGAGGGAGCGCCCGCTAGCCCCCCTCTCAGGGGGTGGTCACCAGCACGCCGCTCGCTGTCAGGAGCCCCGCCCGGTCGGGGTGTTTTATGGATCCAGCACCTGGCTCCATCCCGGCACCCGGCGCGTGACCCGGGGCCGCCGTACCCTTGGAACAATCCGGGGGTCACAACAACCCGCCCTGCTAATGTCACCGGGATATCACGCGTAACCCTCCCCGCTAACGTCACAGTGTATCACGCGTTACCTCTGCCTCGTCGAGACCCGCTCTGTACCGCCAAGCTGGCTTTTCTCAATGGTGATACCCCCCCTTGACCGCGCGAATATCCGCTTCTCGCTAAACCGATACGCTCAAGGCGTCTCTTCGGTGTAGCTGCACTGAACAGAGCCTTTCAGCTAGTGCTGACAGAGAGGCCTATGGGGGATTACCCATGCTGCCTTGCAACTAAATATGTTGGGGGGAGGTGGCTGCTCAGGTTAATAAGCATTTCGCTCTCTGCCAAAATCGGATGAGGGACCCAAGTCCGGCACTGCCCGATTCCCTGCGAGTGCCGAGGAATCCCGTGCGCGAGTGTGTGAGTGTGAGTGTGAGTGAGTGTGGGAGAGTGTGTGAGTGAGTGTGGGAGTGTGTGAGAGTGTGTGTGTGTGTGTGTGCGTGTGCGTTTGTGAGTGTGCGTTCGAGTGTGTGTGTGTGTAAGTGTGCGAGTGTGTGCGAGTGTGAGAGTGTGTGAGAGTGTGTGCGTGCGTGTGTATTACTGCATCCTTTTGTACCACGTACAGCTGAAACACCATCACACGTGATTTCATGTAAATAAAAGCAGCTGGGTATGAACGTGTGGGGGGAGGTTGCGTTTCGAGCAGAGAGGGAAGTCCTTTAAGACACAGCCTCGTTCCCACACCCAGCAGGAGCGGCCGGACAGCGGCCTGAGATCTTCCCAGATCAGTCATGCTAGCTGAGTTAGCACAGTGGCGCAAAGGAGGCTCCGTACATGGGCTGATCTGGGACCAGCCACGTTGGCCAGGCGGAGAGAGAGATGCAGGGAAAAGGCCTCTCCCTCCACCTCCACCTCCTCCCCTGCCTAATTGCAGCTTCCCGTTTGCGGCCCACAGGAAGCTCCTCTCCGGCCCAGTCCACTTCCTCTTTGCGTTAGACAGACTCTGTGTGTGTGCATGTGTATGTGTATGTGTGTCTGTGTATGTGTATGTGTGTGTGTGTCTGTGTGTGCATTTCTGTGTGTGTGCATGTGTATGTGTATGTGTGTCTGTGTATGTATATGTGTGTGTGTGTCTGTGTGTGCATTTCTGTGTGTGTGCATGAGTGTGTGTGAGTGTGTGTTGTGTGCGTGCTTCTCTTCTCATCCCCACACAGAGACAAAGTCAACGGCACACTTCCTACCAGAGACACTGCAGCTGTCGTGACAGCCAGAGCGCTACTGAAGACTCTACCCACAGTGCAACGGAACAGATGCGCGCAGAGACCAGAAAACCCCTCCCAAACTGATATCACCAAAAAAACCCTCACATTCTTCCTGAGGAGAAAAGATAATGGCTGCTAATAACTAGGGGAGGGGCTACAGCGGAGGCACAGACCTACAGGCCTTGGAGGGTTCTCCCATAGGCTGCTGGCGATGCGGTCGTCCCTGGCAACGTCAGCAGTGGAGAAACGGGAGGCAGGAAACAACCAGCCTGCTGTTCTCTCAAAGACCAGTCCTGACGTTCGTAAGGGGGGGTGGGCGAGAAAACGCTGGCTCCCTACAAGTCACAAAGAGAACAACTGATTCCCCTCACAGCAGTTCACTAATGTTAAGGACCTAAGAGGAGGTGGAGGAGGCGAGAGGGGGGCATTGACAAAGCCTCCCTGGACCCTGCCCCCCGTGCCCAGCTACTGTGGCCGGGAGGGGAGGGAACGGATGATGAGAGAGATGGCTGGAGGGAGGAGGGAGGAGCGGAGGACAGTATTCGAAGGCAGGGAGGCATCGAGTACCATCCGAATCCGAAGTGTGTAAGAAATGTTTCCTTCTAAGGTGCCTTCATA
The DNA here is from genome assembly GCF_963514075.1 of Conger conger. Lineage (NCBI taxonomy): Eukaryota > Metazoa > Chordata > Actinopteri > Anguilliformes > Congridae > Conger > Conger conger. Next base: position 49,112,090 of record NC_083763.1, on the reverse strand, counting down.
TGACTGATTCTGAAGACAGCATCTCTGGGCATGATATCCCAGCATCCTTTGCGATTAACTTTATGCTTCTTATCTCCGTTAAATTAATGGAGGCTGAGAACAGTGGCAGAGTTCGCAAATAACTGTAAAAGAGCTCATCTACAAGTGCAAGTACACAACAAGCTCAATATTTCGTTTTAGTTATACTTTTTAATGACTTAACACACTGAAAAAACATATTCCCGTGAGCCTCCAAGAGCTAGCCAGGGTAGGCTAGGCTGAGGAGTTCAAATGTTTGTGTGGGGAATGTAAACAACTGGGCTTCACATATGCATATTTTTTATAATGCGAATAATTATTCAAAAGGATACAGTCAATGGGAAAATAATAAACAATCAGGAAAGAGGGTTCGTCAATAAACAAAATCATCATCAATATTTTCTATTTATACAAGGGGTACATTAAAGGAGCACGGTCACGCTTTTTTCAGTTGAGATTATTTGGATTAAATGCTTCAAATATGTGTGTAGGCATTTTTAAAATCACCGTCAGTGTAGCCGTTTCCAAAATACGGGGCAAAACGTCACTGGACGTGTTTGGCTTGAATATCTAGCCTGTGTTACCCAGAAGGTAACGGCTGCTCAAACTCCACCCTTGAACGCAGACTGGTTTATGAGCGGCCACCCATTTGGGCGATCACATGACGCTCCAACAAAAATACAGTAACGTTAGCATACAGATATCACAGACCACAGGCTACCTTGGCTAGCCAGAGCGATATGAGGACAGCTTGTTGGAATTCTTGTTTTTGTTTGTTTTAATACTGCTATCCTGGAAGACTGAAGCATGAACACACCTTTTAAGTGTGTCTAACATGTAACTAATAAACATTTATGAAAAGTGTTGAACTGCCTTGAGGTTGGTTCTCCCCCACAGCATCAACAAGTAAGCATACACTTACACTGCCAGTACCCTCAACTGGATTAAAATTAGCTGAAGTGTTAAATTAGCATAGGTTAATACAGAAATAGAATTCTAAAAGCTTTTAATATACTGTTTTTTTAGTAGCAAACACTGGAGGATATATTGCACATAGATACAGTCCAGTCCGTAAGCATCTGAACAGTGACACGTTTTTTTTTTCTTCGCTCTGCACACCTGCAAACAAACAGTTGAAATAAAACGATCACTGTGTGGTTAAAGTGCAGACTTTCAGCTTTAATGGTTTGAGGGTTGAGGGGTTCTACATCCATATTACGTGAAGAATAGGAATTACAGCCATTTTTTATACATAGTCAAAAGTCATTTGACAAATCAACACAAAGTGCAAAAGATTTGCAACAAAATATTGAATATGATGACTTTATTTCTATCAATGACTGCCTGAAATCTGTAACCCATCACCAGATGCTGGTTATCTTTCTGGTGCTCTATCAAACCTGTAGTGCAGTCCTCTTCAGCTTCTGCTTGTTTTGGGGGCAATTTGCCTTCTGTCTGGTCTTCAGAAAGTGAAATGCATGTTCAATTGATTGACTGAGGTCAGGTGATTGGCTTGGCCAGTCAAGAACATTCCGGAAAAAAACTAATCCTTGGTTTCTTTGGTTGTATGTTTTGGATCATTGGTCCTGCTGCATGATAGTGTCGTCCAAATAGTTTTCATGCAATTGCTTGGATCTGAGCACACAAAATGTTTCTGCATACTTTGACATTCATCCTGCTGCTGCTGTCAGCAGTGACATCATCAATGAACACAAGTGAGCCAGTTCCATTGGCAACCATACATGGCCAAGCCATAACAGTACCTCCACCATGTTTGACACGTGAGGTGATATGCTTTGGATCATGAGCTTTTACATTACATTACATAACAAGGCATTTAGCAGACACTCTTATCCAGAGCGAAGTATAACGAAGTGCAGATCAAACACAAGTACAAGTGCGAAGAGGACCTGAAAGGTGATCTCTCCTTGAGCTGATCCTTTTTTTATCCATACTTTCCTCTTTCCATCACTCTTGTACAGGTTGATCTTCATCTCATCTGTTCATAATACTTCATTCCAGAGCCCTTTTGTAATGTATGTTTTTGCATACTGTAACCTGGCCATTCTATTCTTGAGGCTTGGGTTTGCATCTTGTGGTGAACCCTCTGAGGTTATGCTGGCATATAATCTTCACTTGATGATCGTCTTTGACACATCTACACGTACATTCTGGAGAGTGTTCTTGATATTTCGGGATTTTTAAAGGGATTTTTGTTCACCATTCAAAGCATTCTTCTATCATCCACCACATCGGTCTTCTGTGGTCAAGCCATCTGTGGTTTGCCACTGCTGAGCTCACCAGTGTTCTTGCTTCTTAACAATGTGGCAAACCATTGATTTTGACCCATCCAATTTTTGGCCTATGTCTCTGATTGATTAATTGAGATTTTTCAGCCAAATGATGGCTGCTTTACTGGCATTGACACTTCTTTGGTTCTCATGTTGAGAGACAACAACAGACTCCAATTGCAGATGGATCAATCAACTCTACACCTTTTGCTAGCTCTTTTACGCTTGAACTAACGATGAAACTTAACAGAAATGTCCAAGAAACATTTGAGCAGCCAATTGTCCAATTATTTTTAGTCCTCTAAAATTGGGGGGAACTATAAATGATATAAATGATATCAAATTAGATGGTTGAAAGTGAAAGTCTTTAACATTACCATGAATCATAGTTTTATTTAAAAATTATTTAAAATTCAAATGTGCTGGAGTACAGAGCCTAAACACCAGAAAATGTGTCACTGTCCAAATACTTACAGACAGCACCGTATGTATTTAAGAATATGCAGCTTATACAATATAACGTATATATTTAAACTTAAACTAAGTTTCTCTCTCTCTCTCGGTCTCGGTCTCTGTGACCGTATCTGTCCCTCTCGGTCTCTCTCTCTCCTCCTGCTCTGACACACCTCGGTTTCACACTCGTCCGTCTGCCCTCATCCCCACAGCACTGCCACGGCCAGCTCATTTCACAACCCATTTCCAGCACAAGTACACTCCATCTCTGTTTGCCTCCTCTGGTTACAGGGCCTAAAAACAGCTGGCCACCGACACGGGGTGCCCAGCCACACTGAGGGGCCTTGTTCGCCGTGCTTTAATGTCACCTCAAATTTATTGCTTGCTTTTTTTGACTCAAACCGGAGAAAGCGTTCTGAACTCTAAATGGAAAACAAACATCTCTCTTTTATTTTAGTCACTTTAAAATAGGAGTGCTGCCCGTGCAAAGCTTCCCCGACGAAGCTGGCAACCGCGCGGAAAGTTTTCCACGGCGAATGTTCGGATTAGCGGCAGGTTTACTGGCTTTCGTTAGCCTAGCGTCCCTGCTCCGATCGGCCTGGGCGGCGCCGCGAGAGGGAGCGAATCGCAGCGCTGGAAATCGCCGCCATAAAAGGCGGGGAAGGAAGGAGGGAGGGAGGGAGGGAGGGAAAGGGAGAGAGATGGATCTCGCGGCCCGCTCAGTTTGCAGCCGGGTTAGGGCTTCGAGCGGCGAGCATTTTCACACGGACTGGAGTGCTGTTTTGTCTCTTCGCTAAACACACACTGGGGGAGGGTGTGGGGGGGTTGGCTGTTTTCTACTACATCTGTTCCCGGCCATCACTCTCACTCGACCCGACCCCCCCCCTTCCCTGTCACCCCCCCTCCCCCCCTTCCCTGTCACCCCCCCTCCCCCCCTTCCCTGTCACCCCCCCTCTCTCCCTCCTCCACAGCTTAGAAATTCTCGCACATCCTTACAAAACAACTCAGGAAAAGAACAGGAACAGCAGAGGGTGGGACAAAAGTTATCTCGCTCTGTCCCTCCCTCTCCCGTTCCCTCTCCCTCTCTCTATCCTCGTCCTTCTCCCTCTCTCATCTTTCTCTTTCACCCTCTTGCTGTCTCTCTCTCTCTCATCTCTCACTTTGTGTCTCTCGCTCTCCCTCTCTCTGTTTCCTCACTCTGCAGACCAAACAGGAATCACGTGTTCCCCGCCAGGCCCTGCCACAGCCCGAAGAATGCCTCTCCTTTATCTCACGCTCCCTCCCTCTTCCTCATTCGCCAGCTCCTCCTCCTCTCTTCCCTCTACCTCTCTCCTCGCCGTTCTCCCGCTCCCTCGCCCTCTTTTCTTTCCATTCCTCCCGCACATCCCCTGCACTTCTCCATCGTTCGCTCCTCCTCTCCGTCTCTCTCAGAAGGCCTGAAGCGGGCCCCTCCCGTGTTAAACATCTCTGGTCTGTTTTGCTTCTCCTCCCCAGCAGTCAGAGCCGGGCGCTCCTCCCCAGCAGTCAGAGCCGGGCTTTCAGGAATGCGGCACAAACTGCTCCTCAGGCATCGCGAATCGAGTCCAATCATGTCGCCAGCCAACTGAGGTAACTCCAGACCGCGCGCCTAATGACGGTTTTGCGCCCTTTTTTTGAAGCCTCACTCCTCCCCGAGCGCCTTAAGTGACAGCTGGAGACAGCGCGGACAAAATGCCTTGGAGCATCTTTGAGTAGCAGCCTACCAAAGTTACAGTAGTGCTACTGGGTTTAGGCTTAAAGGCCAATCCACACCAAGACTATAACTGTAACGATAACATTCCGTTTAATCTCTCAGCTATGTCATCGGCCATTTTGACACCTTGTAAATTTAGTTCGATTTTGATTGTTCATGCAGCTGGAATGCAAATAACCACACATTACAACAGTGGTATGCAGAAGAGTATCTCTGAACACACAACGTGAGAAAACTAGTGGATAGGCAATAGCAGCAGAAGTCCAAAAAAAATAAGTCTAATAAATTCCTAATAGAGTGCTCACTGAGTGTAGGTATGGTAGTCAGTAATAATACAATACAGTGATAACACAATGTAAATGATACAATAGATATAGTAAATACAGCACCAAGATGGATACAAAGTCAATGTAACAGTGCTCGATGAAGATAATGTGCAAGAAGACAAAAAATTCAACATGGTATACAGCAAGCATCTTTTAAAAGCAGTGCAGATTAAAAATAAAGTATTTTCCAACACAAGTAATCAATAAAAAGGGTTTTCAGCTCACACAAAACATGTAAATATCGAGGGAAACTAATGTGGACTGTTTTCTATATCCAAGACAATTAGCCTGGCTCATAAAGCACACATTCAAATGCAAACTCATGCAGCATCACGTATTAAATTACGCTGCTCTCTTCCAGATAAAATATTGAAAAATGACCTCAAGTACTACTTTTCCTTCACTTCTGATCTTTGAATTACAAAACAAGAACTAAAATTGACTCTCACTAATTTAATTACCACTTGGACACCCACCATTATAAATCTCTACATCTTGTTCTGGGTTATAAGACATATGAGGTTACATGAGGTTTTAGGTCTAACAAATGCATTCCTCTCAGGAATTCTCAACAAACTGGCTTGTGGCCTCAGCTGTAAGTGGCAGCATGAAAGTCGGTTATCGACATCTTTGCGACCGGTTTTTCCAGGCATCGTTTAAACCGGTTTCGTCTAGTTTCAGGCCTCTTCAGCGAAAGCAGACTGCAGCTATGACTCGCGTAGCCACGTCTGGCCAGGCTGATGATGTGGCCCTTCCCCGCTGCCGAGGTTTGCTTCTGATGCAAGCGTGGGCCTCCCCCTTCCCACAATGCCGCACACTGTTGTGTTTATTTCATGAGTGAAAGGCCTCATGCAGCCCCAGAGCTTCCTCTTTTCCCACACTCTTGACGGGACTGGAAGAACTTTTCAGCAGTGCTTGCTCTGCTCTCCTGTATGCAGGCATCATTCCCACCTCTCCCGAAAGGTCTGGGATGGCTCCTGGAATTTGTCTCCTGCTCCCTGATACCCGCAAGTAGAACGTCTCCCACAAATCTGAACCGCAGACAAATTGAGGAACCACAAAGCTTGGCTTATGGGAACATGGGTCTCCCAGAAATAATTTGTGATAATTCTGAAAATGGGATCCAGGCAGCCTGTAGCGTAGCGGTTAAGGTACATGACTGGGAGCCGCAAGGCTGGTGGCTCAATCCCCGGTGTAGCCACAATAAGATCCGCACAGCCTGCAGGACAGTCGCGGGACACCCTGCTGCAAATCTGGTGGTCAGGTCAGTTTGAACATTTGAGTGCAGTCCAAACGCACAAAATCAGAAATGCAGTGTCAAAAATTAAGCTTAAACTGCATTTTATGGAGATACCGAGATGTGATTTGGGAATTGCATCAGATATAAGTGTAAACAGGGATCAAGATAAGATGGCAAGTGATAGAGGACAATGTCACGGACAAAATAGGACAAAATGTCTGAAACACAGGAACCCATAACCCTTTATGCACATCCCACACGTGTATCCCAAAAATAAATATTCAATAGGTGTGTATGAGTCGCACTTGTTTTTTCAAGCTACTGAAGCACAAACACTTTACACCCCCAGTGATGCTCATTTAGCTACATCGCTTTCTGAGAACATTAAAAATAAGTTAGAAATGTAATTCATTATAAAACTGTTTGGCGACAACAGTATGTACGTGCTTTACTTCACATTCATTTCATACTGCAATGCACGCCAAATAAAACTGCTTAGCACTGCGCTTCCTTCATTATCATGCTAAAAGAGTGAAACCTTAAGGGGGAACCAGTTATTTTAATGCTCCAGCAGCTTCTCTTCTCTGGTTTTCTTAACTATTTTTTCCCCCACATGTTCCCCCCCCCCCCCCCCCCCAACAACTTTTAGGCACACATCATACCTCATGTAAATAATTTGGGGTTGCTGTAAGGTCTATTTCTTCACTTTGAAGGAGGTAGGCTACTGACTCCTATAGGCTTTCAAGTCTTTATGCTAAGCTAACACGTTATGCTAACATGAAAACCGAGCCAGTGAGTGCAGAAAAATGAAAACGAAATCATACATTTCGTCTAAGTCTGGGAAAGTAGGGTGTATTCCTTTAATGACGATGCATTCTCAGTCAGGGTTGAAGCAGAAATGCACGGCCCTCCCAGAGAGGTGAAAGGGTCCCCTGGCCTGTGAAACAAGGCAGCCGAGCCCAACCGGGGCGCTAGGAGCCGAGCGAACAGCGGCGAGCCTCCTCATTCCTGCTTTAACTGCGGCGTTTATTTATACCCGCTAACCTATTCGCCCCCAACGTGGGAGCGGCGCGAGGGGGGAGCGGAGAGGGACTCAGGAGCGTCGACGCGCCATTCACAGGCGCTCCCGGGATGCGGCGCTGGGTTTTCCGAACATCAGGGAGCTGGTGGGGGGGATGGGGGATGTGCGTTGGAGCACGCGTTAGCGAGGAGGGCTCCTCTGGAGCTTGTCCGCCTGCCAGAGAATCAGGGGCGAGGCAGCCGCGGCCAAAGAGGAGGGGAGTGGGGGTGGGGTGGGATCCAGTGGCCATATGGGAGCTATTTATTACACTTTCCACTCTCGCTCCCCTGACACTAAAGAACCTCGAGACGTACAGAGCGCCACAGTGGCAGGGCCGTAGAGTGGAGTCTGCTTTAAAATCCAAACCCACAAGTTTTTGTTTAAAGCAGTACACAAGAGCGCATTGAGGCAGGATAAGCCATCCGTGTGAGTGCCGTGCATTGCCACAATATACAACGGCGCAGCAGAAGAGGTGAATCACGTCACCTGATGCGTTTCACATTTGCATTATGGGCATTTGGCAGACGCTCTTATCCAGAGTGATGTACAACAACGTGCATTTAAGCAATTACGCGGATTTAAAAATAAGGCAAAGAAATGCATTCGATGACATTTGGCAGGCTCTAGAGATGAAATACGCTTCCTATGCAACTTTGAAAAGTAAAGAGCCAGTTTAAAAAAAACAAAGATAATTCTTTGTAGGTATTTTTGCATTTTGTTACACAGGAGCAGCAAGTCAGCAGAGAACTCTCATGCGTGCATGGGAGTGTGTATATAGTGTGTGTATATAGTATTGGTTTTCCTTTTACTTTCTATCAGCAAAGTACGCTCAATACAGTGCTATATAAAACTGTAGCTTGTTGATTAAAAAAAAGGGCTTGTTGATACATGCATTTGATTCTGGCTCTCTTTACTCTTTAGCTATAGAGGACCATTTCCGTATCGTGACGAAAATCAAGATATTTTTAAGCATTAAGAAGGCTATACACCAGATTTCAAGAGATATTCCTCAACAGCCTTCACAAGTGGTGTGCAAAACATCCACACTTAAGGCTTGTGCAAGTGCCAAGCAAATCTCCTGCCAACGTGTTTAGGCCTAAATGTTAAGTACACAGCACTCTGAAGTCACAAATTCAGAATAAAGGGTACACTTGTCTTTTAGATCAAAACATTTTACTATTATATGTCAGCATAACCAAGATTCTAACATGACAAAAGATTTTATCAGATCAGAGTTATGAATATCAGAGTTATGAATATGCTGAAAATTATTTTGGTCATAACGTGAAGTTCAGAACACAGTGGTGATATTTTTCCGCATTCAATCCCCACTCAATATCTGAAAGTTCTGCCAGAATTGAGCGCTGTGCGCATGTACTGGGTACGGCAAAAACCGCAATATTTATTTTAGCAACGCAAGACTTACAAATAATAGTTTTTCCTTTTAGTGGACTCATCAACATTTAAAGCTACCGCTTTTAGAACCTTGACTGGTTAACCCTTGTCTAGTCTTAACATTCTGTATACTCCCCTTGTCAAAAAAAATGACCCGCCTTCACTCAACCCATAAAATAAAGCAGTTTAATGGAATTTCTGGAATTTTCAAATCTATTTTGTATGAAGAAACATGTCACTTATCACAACTTTGACATCAAATTTCCTCTGCTGTTAAGCATAGTGGCGGGTCATTGTTGTTATTTCTGACAACAATGTCTAAAAATGTGGGAAAATGGCCACTGGGAGCACCGGTGTTGAGAAGGAGCGTTCTCATTCTGACGGATGAGCAAGGGTGTGAGAATGCGGCGCTTAGTGAGCACGCTCAGTGCGCTGAGTCATGGAGCTCCGGAGAGCTTCCAAGTGGCTCGCTCCCGTGACCCGTTTCCGCTGCAGATAGGATTATCACAATGTAACCTAGCCGAGACCTGGTCTGAACAATGCGCGTGGAAGGTCAGCTCTGTGCTGCCCGTTACTGCAGAGGTTGCCGTTTCGACAAAGTGGCAAAGGATGACGCTGGCTTCTGTCACAACAGGAAACAGGAAGTCCAAAAATCACAGAGGAGGCCTGAACCTTCTGTTGCCCGACCGTGATGTTCAGTCATGTCTGTGAGCGAGAGACGGGGAACTTTGTCGATGGCCTTGGCTGACTGGGGAGTGATTAAGAGTGACAAGCAAGCAGGTCAACCAGTCCTCATTCTGTTCATTCTTCTCATTCTGTTCCTAACGCCCAGACCTGGCTAGATGTACACACGCAGACAAACGAACGTGCGCAGGCGCACAGGCACGTAGGCGCGCACACACACACACACACACACACACACACACACAGCCACTTATGGTAGGCACACATGCACATACCTACAAACAAAACATATAAACAAGCAAACATAAATAGACCCCCACACACACACATAGACACACTCAAAGCATGCACACACACTGTTGTACAAACAATACTGCTGGTGTAACTCTCTCTCTCCCTCTCTCTGTGTTACGCTAGGTAAAGTTCATGTAGGCAGAGAGTTCCCTTCGCTCATCAGGGCAGAAGGGGGGGAGGGAGGGAGGGAGAGGCAGGCCCTGGAGCCAGGCCAGGATAGAGGCACCCTGCTCTTCCTCCTCTCTGCATCCCTCCCTCATCCCTCTCGCTCTCATTCACTTGGTTTTCCTCCAAATGGCTCTACCATCCCAGAGGCTCCTGTTTTTGCGGTATGTTGCACAATAGCACACCCAGGGAGGTATGCTGGCTATGGTACAGGATGCCATTTTTCAGAGCTGAGACTGCTGTGTTATGCAACCGGCTGAGGAGTCCGAAGCTGTTGGTAGTGTGGTGGGATTCAACTGACGGGTGTGGGTGCCGTGCGCTTCAACTACAGCTGTGTACAGCTTGGCACAGAGAGTAAGACCTTGAGTAAAACAAAACACCACAGGAGTTATTTTGTCCAAGGGGGGTATATCAGGAAGCAGGATTACAAAGTTAGCTAGATATGTTCACAGAGTAACTAAAGTGAAAACAGCTGTTCCTGGTTCTACTCTGCGAATTTATCCAGTTAACTCGTCTACATCACGAAGCAAGATTAGCATCCCCAGAGCACTTCAGGATTTGAGGTACCTTGATAACAGGGTTGGCTGCAACCCTACAAGGCCTAGCTAAGCTTGAGGGAGAAGGCTTCATTTCTGACATAAAGAGCCTATCTCACAGACACATCTTACGCCTAGTCCTGGACTATATCTCGTTTTGTATGGGGAATCTCCATTCAAACTCAAATTTAGTCTAGGGCTAGGCTAAATCTGTGCCTGTGTCTGTGGCCCAAAATGTTCAATTTGAAGATTAGGCCCGATGTCCCTGATTCCTGAGATCCGAACGATAAAACGTATGACTGGGGGGCACACAGACTCAGACATACTGCATGAGCCAAAAATAAAACATCAAACACTTGTCGCTTCTTCACAGATAGCATCAGAGCATCGTAACCGCAGTTTGCTGACATTCTGGTAATTGCAGCAGAGCAGGTAGACAATGAATGAAGTGACGGTGAAAGGAATTATGGGAGGGGTGTGCCTTATCCACCAAGAGTCTAATTACAAGCCGAGGAAAAGGCCAGCAAGTGTCTCATGGGAGCGAGATGGTATGACCTTTTTCTCTCACTCCCTTTCTTGTTTTCTTGCTCTCTCGCTCACTCGTTTGTTCCCCTTCGCCTTCCCTCTCTTTTTCCTGTCCCTCACTTCTCAGACACAAAGGTGCTTTGGATTGCGGAGCTCAGTTGCTCCTGTGGCTCGAATCCGATCTTGATCTGCCGAGTCAGGGATAATTCTGCCGTCTCCGTCCAAGGCAACATTTCCCCACAAAATCTTCCTGCAGGGAGCCGAAGAGAACTCTTCAGAGCGAGGCCCGGAGAGGCCTGAGGCCTAACTGATCTCCCCGCTCGACGTCTACAGAAACCGTACAGCTGTACAACCCCTGCAGCCCCGGCTCGCGCACACAAACCAAGCAACACAATGGCGACGGTTAAATTATTAACCGCATTCAGTCGGGTAATAACATTTACCAAACCGTCCGATTACTCCAACAGGCCGACGGGCCGATAACGAGGGAGGTTCAAGCCGGGCATTTTGCATTCATTTCTTTTTGTATCTCGTGCGATTTAACCGAATAAGCAGATTCGAAAAGTTCAGCTGCAAAGGATGCCAGATTGCAAAATATTTCCCGTTAAATGACCGGTAAATAACTGGCAACGGAGCTACTCAGACACTGCGCTCTCCGTCGTCCCAGCCGCGCTCGTATTCCGGGGTAAGGCGACTGCAACAGTTGGCCCGATGCGCTTCGCTGCACCGCCGTGTTTCTTACGGTAACCCGCATTTTAATTATGATGTCATTCGTGTGAGCCGTCCGTCACACGATATACACTCTCATCCCAAGCCTATCGCCGCTGATGCGCCACGCCGTTCCGGCTTGTGTACTTACAGGACTGTGGCAGGGATCCAAACGCAGAGCTGTAAAAAAGGGTAACAGATGCACACGGGGTACCGCAGGTCCCAGGGGGGTGCTGAACAAACACAAGCACCAACTAACCATAAAGTTGTCTGAATAATAACCGTGAAAACGCGGAGGAAAGTACATTAGCCGCGCTGTCATACATTAGCCCACGTTATATTAAAATACACTTTGTTGTAAGACGCAAAGGGACTTATGACAGCCGTGCAGTGACTCATGGGAGTCAGTAAGATCCTCTGAGAACAGAGCTAAACTTCCTCCGCTCAGTATGCACAACTGGTGCGCTTCAGGGCTTCAGAGTAATAAAATACACCTGAAATTTAGGCTACTGTTTATGAGTCAGTAAAATCGGATCATAAATGCGGGTTTTCAGGCAAGACTAATAATCAATCCAAATACCCTTCATGTGAAGAATTGGTTTAATTTGCAAATACCTACATAATATTTACATAATAGTTCAATAAACAACAATATAGCTGAATCATAAAGATGCAAGTTCTTTGAAATGGGGGGGAGGGGGGGGGGGACTGTAAACTGAAACCTATGTAACTCTGAGAGTCCCAGTTTAACCAATTTTAATTTGAATCCTATACTGGGATAGTTACATTAGTCAAGCCTTGGCTTACTTTCTAACTGACTACACTCATTATGTGGCTATTCATCTTAGCGTAAGTTGAAAATCAATAATCAAACGAGCGGTAAGTGGGTGCTCATTAGAACAGTAATTATTTTTCTTAAGAAGACATGAATGTGTTTTACAATGAGGAACTTGCAGTGGTTTGGCTCACTAAATGGAGGAGACCAACCTTTTACTCATCAGTAAGAAATTAAACACGGTTAAAAAATAAACTTAGACTGACAGTAACCATGTTCAGTTTAATAATAAAAAAAGCTATTCTGGCCTGAACTGCACGGGAAGGTGATGGATGTTTAGAACCAAAGCCCTGTAACCCCCCCTGCCCTACTATGCAACTACTATGTGACTAACTGTTCCCAGATGGGGCAAATTCCCAGACACCAAACAAAAACTATAAATGATTAAATGCTTACACCCTGGAAACTGCGAGAAGTCAAATATCTGAAAGGCCGGGACCTCTCAGAGAGCAGAACAGAGGTTTGAAAGTCAACCAAAGGACAGCTTGCAGGCACACAACTGTATCACAGCCAATCACCACGTAGGTATTAAGCAACACCTTAGTTGACATCAGTAGCAGTTTCAGGGCCCAAAGCAACATAATGATGCAGAGGCTACAGAAACACAGTCATGATTCTTTAGGAACAGTACATGCAAGTAGAAACACTTGCACAGTTCACATACACACACAATCACATACACTAAGACTATTCATCACTTTAACCACATATGCATGCACAGTTGTACTGAATGGCAAAAATGTATACATACATGTATACTCAGTGCCTCTGAGAACCTGGTATCCAAAGAATAACATTTTAACTGAAACTTGTATATGACAAGTGTCACAACACGACAACCCATACATATGGCTTTGAGGATAGGTGGGAAAAAAGGGAGCATGAACAATGTTATTTTAAAAATGAAACTATATGGGACTTATCTTTAGACTGGTATTGTGATAACACTGTTAGCTTTGTTTGCTAAAGGACATTAATAACAACCCAAGAACGTATACAATGACTATACAAAGTACAGGTTATCGTGGGTTCCCCTGTTCATGCGTGGTGCGTGTGTGCTTGTGCGTGTTTCGGCAGAGTCTGCGTCTCCGGCATATTTACCCATTCGGAGAACGGGCGGGGGGGGGGGGGGGCTAAAAGGTCGAAGATTTTCGATCAGGGCCGAGGGCGACCGCAAACCATGAGTTTCAGCAGCGGCCGCTCACACTGCGGGGAAAACGACAGAGATTAGCTTTGTTACACATCGCACTGACACAGCACAAACAGCATCAGAAACAGCATGCGTTTTCCTCAGATTAGATACAGCTGCGCTTATCGCGCGCCGTTTCCAATCAGATCGGCCTCTGGGGGGTCACCTGACGCCGACGAGGCAGGACTTTGACTCAAGCCGGCCTTGTTAAGCCGTAAACCGGCTCGTTTGCTTCCCGCCTTTTCCGAGCGCACTTCAAAAAGGCCCCGCTCCCGCTAAAGTTGCGTAGCCAGCACACGCCCCTCGCTTTCTCTGATTGGTAAACTGAGAACTCCTTTGTTCCCATAGGCCCAGAGGAAACAATGGTACAGTGACCTAAATAGTCAGCAGAAATTTGGACTAGGGCTATAATCAAGGGCAAGAGTCACTGGTACCTGTAAATGCTGAGCTAAACTCCAAACCCAACCCCCCCCTCCCCCCCAACACTTTATACACCATTACAAGTTAATGCTGTTGTAAATCTTTCTCTTTGTATTGACCGCTTTGTATTGTATTGCTTTCCACTTCAGAATAAACCAAACAGCTAGCAGGAGCAGGCAGATTTACAGTTGAAGCCCTGAACACACTGATGATGGTAAAAACTGAGGGAACTGCGCAAACGTTGTGTAACAGTACGAGGAGCCCATGAGAACCATTGACCACTTCGGTCTGTCTGCACCAGCAGGCAAATATTATACAACGAATTATACAAATTTGGAAGAGGGAGCCCCAGGACAGGGAACAGGCTCTGTGTTTGAAGATGGAGGATGAGGCCGAATGAACTGAGCGAATCTTGCGGGCGTGCTTGGACAGGCAGAGGTGTAGACAGAGAGAGGGGGGAGAGGGAGAGAGAGAGGGAGAGGGAGAGGGGGAATGAGAGAGGGGGAGATTGAGAGAGAGAGAGTCATGGGAGAGGAGCAAGAGGAGAGATGGAGCAAATGTCACAAAGACTTCCATGAAAGGCTAGTTTTTCTCTTTAAAAAAAAAAAAGACGAGACAAAGAGAGATGGCACGCGATGGAGAGAATAGGAGAGAGACTGAACCGGAGAGAGGCGAGCATAAAGAGAGAGAAGTGTCACAGAACCACTGACGGCTCGGCTTCTTTTTGAAAGGAGGTTTGAAAAGGGAGAGAACAAGAGGGTGAATAAGAGAAAGATATAGAGTGAAAAAGAGTGAGTGAGAGGTAGAGCAGGGAAGAAAGAGAGCTAGAGTGAGTGAGAGAGCTAGAGCAAATGAGAGAGCGAGAGAGAGAGCTAGAGAGAGAGAGATAGAGAAAGAGTGCTAGAGTGAGCAACAGAGATTATCAGATTAGGAGCTGGGAGAACTGCCCAATTAAGTGTCAGGAAGGTAGCTGCAACTGGGACAACAAAACATCTCAGTTTCAAGCCCTCTTTATCCACAGCAGTTTGTAGGCCTCTTGGTCTTCCTCACAGACCTTCTGCTGAACAGGACCTGCGAGGTCCGCTGTAAGACTCTCCAAACTATCGACATCCCACACATAACTAGACACACTCCAAACAAACAAACCACCAAGTGCTCGTACTTCAACCGAGTGATCAAACAGGACCAAAATCAATAACATATCTACACTGTAATCACAGGAATCACCAGAATCTTATTGGGCACGTGGGTCAATCGAACAAGTGAACTACAAACAATGACATTTTAACTAAATTATTATGCATTTGTTACTTTATAAAAACCCAGCAGGTGAGGGCGTTCGGAGAACAAGAACTCATAGGTCACTGTCCTGCTTAGTCAACAGTGGGACAAATATTCAAATTTCAGCTATTGTGCTAATCATTAGCCGTTTACACTAATGTCGCACTTGAAATAACGTGGGTGTCCGTGGGCGCAATTGGAAGTGCGAGTGCGTCAAATAATTTTGGGATGCTGTCGCACCTGGTCTGGTTGACAGGGCCTGGGCACATGCAAAAAGGCCGGTTTTAAGACCAATTAACATGCGGAGGCTCTTTATCGCACGCTCTACAGTAAACCGGTCCAATATCAGTTTCACCAGCAAAAAGGTTAAGATATGGCTGGCGGGGGAGGTTGAGTGAAGCAAAAGCAGATGAAGAGAGGGGGAAAAAAACATTAAAAGAAGAAGGGGCAAACAGCGAGCAGAATGTCAAGGGAAGAGGTGGGGGAATCTGGATGAACCAGTCCTACAGGCCCATCCGACGTGGTTCTGAGGACGCTTTGCAGCACTCCCATCTGATACATAGGCTGTCACTGGACCCCCTGCAAGCTTCCTAACACCAAGAACAAAAGGTTGTGGTGGGGGGTTAAGTGGGGTGGGGTGGGGTTTAGTGTACCATTTTAGAGAGGACTCCAGGTCCTTATCAAGATGAACTCGCACTCACCTCACAGCACGATGGGGGCAAAACACCCCATGGGCATACTGCCTTATTTCGCATCGAGGGAGGCGTCCAAGAAGACCAGAAGGCCATTTATAACAAGATGAGGCCAGGTCTGTAATGGTGTGTATTGTGTAACAAAAACAGGATGAATAACACTTATTTTTTGTGATCTTCACCTGAGGATACACAATGTGCTTTATGATGTCGAGAGCACAAAACGGAGCGGTTCATAATTTGCCTGGTGCTCGACCCTGTAATCCCATTTTCAGATATTTGAATGACGTTTTTTTCCCCCTCTTTGCATCTGAAATGACAGCAAGTTAGAAATTGCCGGGAGCTAATCGAAGGCATCTGACAGACCGCCCGCTGCTCCGCCTGTGACCGTGTGTGAACGTTCCTGCGTTTCAGCACGGCTTGCATTCCGTCGGTCAAGTCAAACCCGGACGGCAAGGTCAGATGCAGCAGTCTAGGCTTTTTCCACCTTTATTTCCACTCTCTATTGTACCTAAATCAATGACGACTGCACTTCCATAATCAGACCAATGACGACTGCACTTCCACAGTCAGACCAATGACGACTGCACTTCCATAGTCAGACCAATAACGACTGCACTTCCAGTCAGACCAATGATGACTGCACTTCCATAGTCAGACCAATGACAACTGCACTTCCATAGCCAGACTAATGACGACTGCACTTCCATAATCAGACCAATGACAACTGCACTTCCAAAATCAGACCAATGACGACTGCACTTCCATAGTCAGACCTATGATGACTGCACTTCCATAGTCAGACCAATGACAACTGCACTTCCATAGTCAGACCTATGATGACTGCACTTCCATAGTCAGACCAATGACGACTGCACTTCCATAGTCAGACCTATGACAACTGCACTTCCATAGTCAGACCTATGAGGACTGCACTTCCATAATCAGACCAATGAGGACTGCACTTCCATAATCAGACCAATGACGACTGCACTTCCATAGTCAGACCAATGACGACTGCACTTCCACAGTCAGACCAATGACGAATGCACTTCCACAGTCAGACCAATGATGACTGCACTTCCACAGTCAGAGCAATGATGACTGCACTTCCATAGTCAGACCAATGACGACTGCACTTCCAGTCAGACCAATGACGACTGCACTTCCATAGTCAGACCTATGATGACTGCACTTCCATAGTCAGACCAATGACGACTGCACTTCCATAGTCAGACCTATGATGACTGCACTTCCATAGTCAGACCTATGAGGACTGTACTTCCATAATCAGACCAATGAGGACTGCACTTCCATAGTCAGACCAATGACAACTGCACTTCCATAGTCAGACCAATGACGACTGCACTTCCATAATCAGACCAATGAGGACTGCACTTCCATAGTCAGACCAATGACGACTGCACTTCCATAGTCAGACCAATGACGACTGCACTTCCACAGTCAGACCAATGACGACTGCACTTCCACAGTCAGACCAATGATGACTGCACTTCCACAGTCAGACCAATGACGACTGCACTTCCATAGTCAGACCAATGACGACTGCACTTCCATAATCAGACCAATGAGGACTGCACTTCCATAGTCAGACCAATGACGACTGCACTTCCATAATCAGACCAATGACGACTGCACTTCCACAGTCAGACCAATGACGACTGCACTTCCACAGTCAGAGCAATGACGACTGCACTTCCATAGTCAGACCAATGACGACTGCACTTCCAGTCAGACCAATGATGACTGCACTTCCATAGTCAGACCAATGACGACTGCACTTCCAGTCAGACCAATGACAACTGCACTTCCATAGTCAGACCAATGATGACTGCACTTCCAGTCAGACCAATGACCACTGCACTTCCATAGTCAGACCAATGACGACTGCACTTCCACAAATCAGACCAATGACAATTGCACTAAAATAGGTGTAGGAGTACACATTAAAGCCAATACAAAAACCCCACACTTCTATAGGGCCCTGATGTAAATGTAAGAAATAATAATAATAATAATAACCACCTTTATTTGTATAGCACCTTCCTTACATAAAGTACAAAGCGCTTCACATATCTAAAAGGAAGAAAACACAGAACACCCACAACACAACACTTGATTTAAATGAACAAGAACACATGAATGATAACTATGGAAATGGCAAAGATAATGGTCTATTGCGGTTCCAGATTTACACAGCAGTATCTTTTAAAATGTGATTTCCTATAGAAATATACTTTGAAAAGAAATGAAACGATAGGCAGACTTAAGGGTTAACGGAGAAAACTGCAGACCCAGCAGGGGTCCTAGGCAACGTGAGACTCAGCTGTCACTATGCACAGGTGCCTGTGACAGGACGTTTTAGCTTGTTAGCCCCCTACTCCATCCCCCAGAAGGCTGGTCTTTTGTTTTGGGCCAAATAGCCTGTTAGTGTTCCTCAGTTATGGTGATTATGGTGATTCTGGGGAGCAACTGACTGCTGGATAAGTAGACAGACAGACTGGAAGGGTCTGTATCATGGCGGACATGTTCTCTGTGTCATTAGTATCGCCCTGTTAGCATCTAGTGCTCAGAGGTTAACATTGTTTAGGCATCTAGCTTGAATTCTGGTTGAACACCATCCCTTACCAATATGTGTACAAAGTAATTAAGCCCTGCAAACAGAAAAATGCTGAATATGACTGGGATGGGACCTTTCAGAGCAAATAACATGCATTCATGGTCTCGCTCTCTCTCACACACAAACACAAACACAAGCACACACACACACAATGTCTCACTCTCTTGCTTTCTCTTGCTTTCTCTCACACACACACATGCACTCACAGGGTGGGTTGCTGCAGTGTAAGTTACAGAAAGTAAGAGTGCAGATGTAGATTGTGTGCCGACAGATCCCAGTGACACGGACAGCTGCATGCTCTTCAGAGAAAACACACAGGGTTTCTGCGCCTGTAGCCGCCCCGCACTAAAGCGACAGGAACACTCCCACAGGTCCACAAGCTACACATCCAGCCAATTCATAAAAGCCAGAGCGTGGCGCTACGTGAAGCAGACGGCAAAATTTCACTTCAGCTCCGCTAGAGAGTTTGTTCTCTGGACGACTCTGTCCACCCATCTTCGTTAATCTCTCCCCCTCTCCCTCTCTCTGTCTCGGTCTCTGTCTCTGCAGACGCAGCAGGTCTGAGCTGCTCTCTGACAGTTGTCTCTCTGCACAACAAATGGCACATTCATTCCACAGTGGTGTCGTCTCCTCTTGGCAAATTCTCGGGTGGGCTGCGAGGACGGGTATGCCGGAGCAGGGAAGGCTGGGGGGGGGGGGGGGGGAGAGCTCGGAGAGGCCCTGCTCTCGGTCTTACGCGTGCGCTAGGCTAGGCACCATTGCGCGTGCGCTAGGCTAGGCACCATTGCGTGTGTGCTAGGCTAGGCACCATTGCGTGTGCGCTAGGCTAGGCACCATTGCGCGTGCGCTAGGCACCATTGCGCATGCGCTACACTAGGCATCTTTACGCGTGCGCTAGGCTAGGCACCTTTACTTGTGTGCTAGGCTAGGCACCTTTATGTGTGCGCTAGGCAGGCACCATGGCGCGTGCGCTAGGCTAGGCACCTTTACGTGTGTGCTAGGCTAGGCACCTTTATGTGTGCGCTAGGCTAGGCGCCTTTGCGGCACTAGGCTAGGCCTCTTTGCATGTGCGCTATGCCCACATTATGCACATACGTGTGCATGTTATGATATTCGTTTGGACGCACTTTTTGTGAGGTAGCACACAGATCACCCACCACTGTACACGGGTGCCTGCATTAGTACCATTCGGGCGGGGCAGCGTCTTTCACAAACAAAAGCCTAAGCTCTTTCAGCACCTGAGCTACAGGGGAGTGACAGAGTGCCTGTAGGCCCTCTCAGTCACACAGCATGCAAGCTCGCACATGCTAGCCTAGCAGTACTGTTTACGCACACTACGGGATTACGCTGAAAAAATTTGCTTTATGCCAAAAAGTACACTAAAAGGCAAACTGCTCTGGCTAAAACAACCCTGAGCAGCGAGCTGGTGATTTAGCAATGTATAAGATATGTCATTACTTTTTGTTAGAATTATACCATTTTTGGAAACAAACCAACTGAAACGGAATGCTAAATAGTTGCCATTGCATCAATGCCAGACCAGAATTATAGGTTCTAGCTGACATTTTTGACAAATATAAGTCAGTGTCATAAATATGATGTTTATAGGGCAATTTGATATTGTACATTCAGAGTACTTTTCCAGTATCTGTCATTTTGAAGAACTGCCCTGCATTTCAGTTTTGCTGTGTTAGGATGTGAAAGCTTTAAAGCTCAATATCTCACACAACTCAGAACACAGACAGAACCTTAGAATTCCATGGTCACAAATGGTATCACTTGTGTGGTTCTGTTTAAATAGCTGAATAGTTGATGCTACCTGCTAACAGTTAATGCCACATTTGGTTGACGGGGGAAGGAGGAGATGTGGAGCGAGGGACGGAGCTTTGAAAGAGGGGAGAAAAACAAAGGAGAGGGAAAACAGGTGAGACAGGCTGGAGGGGACAAGGGGAGGGGTGGGGGAGGAGGGTGAAAGAGAGAGGAGGGAGCGATGTTCAGAGCACTGTATCAGAATCAGGGTTAGAGCAGGGCTGATAAAGAGGATAAAGGAACACAAGCAGAAGGAAAGATAAGGGAGCGATTATGAAAAAGAGGAAAATGTAATTTAAAAAAATTAAATAGCGGCACAATCTGAAACCTATTAAACCAAATTTTCTTCATTTTGTGTAACTTTATTAAATCGTCCAGACAGTAGGTAAAATCTATGGGGATCTTTAAGGGATACTACTTCCTGTGCAGCCAACAAAAAATTTCCTTACAATGGTACTGGAATATTTTGTCAATATACCATTCCCACAACATTGCAGCACATACAAATAATTAATTGGTAACAAAATATTACGTATTTTGTAATATAATTTGGAACAGTGCGCGGAGTGATGCTGTTTACAAAGAATTGTAGAACACCATCTCAGCCAGTAAGCATCCAGGAACAAAACATCTCCATAGTCTTTAACTCAGAGGTAAGCATCTCCCAGATTCACAATTCCAAGAGAAGTCTGGCTGACAGATGTGCAGAAAACCATCACTTCATCTTGAGAGATGGACAGGACATTTCTGAGAAATGCTGCACTAAGAAAGAAGCTTCTCAGATTTCTTACATAATATTGGACCCCTTTGTCAGTATGGAGAACCACTGCACATCTGAGCCAGAAGATGAGACACAGAGAGATAACTGTCAGAGAGAGCACACACAGACACACACAGACACACACACAAAACACCCCCCTTGGCTCAGGCTGTACCATTACTGTGCCCAAAACTCCAAAGCCAGGATGCAGGCCAAAGTACAAGGCCACAGCATCAGCCAACTGCTAGCCGCGGTAGCGCTAACCCACCCCCCACCGGCCCACCCCCGCAGGCTCGGCTCGGGCCAATAGGGTGGCGGCGGCCAGCTGTTGTGCCGGAGCGACGAAGGACTCTGGAGTGACTGACGGCGGGGGGCCGAGGCTCGCAGCCGCCCTCATCCATCACCGGAGCACGCGGGAACGCCGGGCTTCTCCGCCGCCCTGGAACGGGTCCCCAGCATCACACAGCACATCGCGCCCTCCCCCCACCCAACGACATAAGAGTGACATTGTTTTTCTCAAGCTCCGGCGTCACCGCCCGCTCGCCTTACGAGGCCCTCCGCCAGAGGATATGCCCCTACAAGGGAGTGATTCATCGGGAAACGCGGGTTCGACAGTCGGGACTCCTTAGAGGAGAAGTTGGACACTTGGGAGCAGATAAAAACTGGAGAACTTCTCAAACTCCACCCCGAAGAAACGCGTAAAGGATGTCGGGTACATTAGCGCAACCCAAGCATCGCACGAAATCGCGTTCGCTCTGTTCGGTTCCTCCTTTTAGTACCATTCTTCCATTGCTAGCAAATTGGCAGCAAACACAGCTGTCTCAATTAGCAGACAAGGCTGAGAGCAAAGCTAAAAATAAAAACTGCAATCGCAGCTTACGTTCTTGAAGTGGGCCAAGGATGATTTATTTGTCCTCTATTTTTATGCAGCTTTAGTATATGTATTTTTTCATGAAAATCGTTTTTCCAGATATTTTAAGGACATCCATGCCTGTTCCTTGAAAAAGGGTTCAAGAGTTCAGCTTACAATTACCTATTAAAAACAGAGTCTGGGTTCTTTGGACAAATAAAAGGTAAGTATTGGGGGGAAAATGACAGCAGGAAAAGTGTTCAGTTCAACACAAGACTACTACACATTCAACGGACAGGGCTCGTTTACACTCCAGCAAGGTGACCAATCTGCCCTTGTGAGCTACTAAAGAGAACAGCAAAACCACCCTACCGACCTGGATGTCATCTGATCCTCATAACACAAAAGGTTACAGTATACACTTCTAACCTGGAAAGGGGTGATAGTAATTATCTTCAACCTAGGGACAGAGAAAATGCCCCACCTTCTCAGTTGTCCAATGGGTCAGAATGGACACCATCCATCTTCTGAGAATATTAAAATGCTGTTCTTTGCAGATGAGGGGGAAAAAAGGTTTCCCTCCACACACTGATATCATAGTTAATGTTTACTCCAACGCCGTGAGCAAATCGAGTTCCAAGGGAGCTGAGGATGAACTTTGGCTCTTTTTTTATCTCCTGCAAGAGTTTAGTATCTCGCAGAGTACTGCTCCACCACCGTCTCCCGAAGTCCAGCAATTTCCCTCATGCACTGCAGAACTTCTCCCGCAGTCCAGCAATTGCCCTAATGCACTGCGGAACTTGACGTAATTATGAAAACCTGAAACAACATGCAGTATCCACCATTTCCTGTTCAAGGGGAGGCTAAGAGGTCCAAGACTTTGAGAGATTGCCCGCTTCCTTAAGGAACTTAAAACGGGCATTATTTTCATTCAGATTTCCTAACCCTTCCCACATCCAAACTCATCATAAATCACTTTGGTAACATACTATGCCACATATGCAGTCTATCTGAGCCACAAAGGCACCTTACAACAGAATGAAGGCAACACAATGCATTCTGGATTAATGTTGACACATGCATTCTGACCATATGACACATTGCCTCAATGTAGCCCAACCTCACAAAGGTACACCCCATCCCACAGGCAGCCCTGCAGGTGGGTGGGACCAAGAAACAGCCTCCAACCAATCCATGGCTGGTTTCAGAAAAGCATGAATTAGGCCAAAGTCCCAAATCATGGTTCTCAAAGAAACGGAGCGCAAGTCACGTGTACCCATCCGTTTCTAGAAGCCATCCGAATTGTCATTGAGGCTCAGCCACACCTGAGTGTGCTTAATGATTCAATTAGCAGGGTAATGAAGCGTGATTACCCTTAACACGGTCTGTGGGGCTTTGGGCTGCACCGGGAATATGGCTCAGGGACTCTGGGACGTTCTGCTGCAAATGACTCCTCCACGAGAAGTTAATGAGTACGTCGAGAGGAGGATAAACGGACAACGTGGGTGAGCAACGGCTCACAGTTTTGGTGGAGCTCGTGGCTTGAAATGGCCGGATTAGTGCACTGTTAAGCATTCACATCTGCCTGGTTCCTTTACTGACCAATAGCAGGCAGAGTGGAGTAGCTTATAATACCACTTGAGAAAAAGCAAATAACTTCCTTTCATAAGCATACAAACGTCAGGGCCTTTTTTGTTGCTGGGGCCTGGTTGTGCCTTTCTTCTCTTTACAAGTATCAAAGTGCATAGGGATAAGGTTGGGAAGCATAACTAGGAAGTTAATGATAAGAGAGCAACTGAAGATCACTCTGACCTTCCACTGGTCCAGCAGAGGTGAACATGCCAGAGCTCTGGCAGGGGTTTTGCACTCAAGTTGAGATGTTATGGTTTCAACTACATTTATGTAGCCTCTGCCCTTCCAAAAAGCTTTGCGGTAATCTGCATACTTTTAGAAAATACAGAGAGATATAACGATAATTGTTTGGGTTTAATATTATTTATATTCTACCAGATTATGTGACAGCTCTCCTGGTGTAAGAGTGTAACAGAAACTGATCCTGGATCCCAGGTCACTACTCTATGGCTATCAGATATAAAAATATTATTTGGTCACATTTTACAATCAGGTGCATGAATTAATGGAGTTGTTAAACACAAATGAATGATGGACAAATACACAAAGATGATATTACTCTTCATTAATGTATTTAACTCAACTAACGTGTTCGTTCAAAAAAAAAAACATTCCCATATAAATTGCCATTAACTCATGTAGTTGTTAACATAAATGAACGATGTACAAATACATTAACAAAACTGTACAGATTAACTTCTCAGTAGTAAGTTAGTTAACAATACTAATCATTATATTTGTTCCATGAGAGGGATTCCATCATCAAGAGCATTAGCAGGGGTTCTGAGCCCCTTAAAAAGATCTCACATCCCACCACCCCAGGCCATTCCATCCCATCCCTGCACAATTACAATTACAAATGTCTGAGGACCTCTATCAGTCAGGGCCTTTGGAATCATCCCAACCCCCCACTACCCAAGGCAGAAGGCCACCAGAGTATATCTGCACTGCAGGGTGAGCCAAAGCTTTGGATGGTATGTCCTGTAAAAAGATCTGCTCGGCTCTACTTCTTTGCCCAAAAAGAAGTAGCTTCACAGAGCAAGCCAGTGGCCCTCAGCAAAACTATACAAACAGAGATAACAGCAGTTTGTTTCCACCTTCTCTGACACTTTATGGCATCAGAGCAAAAGCTATTAAAAAGCTTTTGATCTTTATTAGAGATGGGATTTATGTGCTCTTTAAACTGCTGAAATACACCACGCCGCAACTCTGCTACCAAGCCTACATTTGGCCATAAATACCGAATTATCCAAGTGCTTACATCCCAACATGTAGTCATACAGCACTTCACAGTTAATTGAATTTGATTTACTGGTTAGCTTTCATTTGGGAATGAGTCTTTGTTTGTCTCTCTTTTTTGCAGGGAAGGTGCCAATGAGTGAAAAGTGGAGTGAAGCTTTCACTCCAATTTATATCCATCTGAGTGGATATATGTGGACACAATAAAAAAATAATAACAGTAATTCCCTAGCAGTAAGTTTTATAAACTCCGTAACTACACCAATAAATACTGCTTTTTGCAGCACTATAAATTCATTGTTTGACTCAATGTGACTTTAGATTTACAGTACTGCACTTAGAAAGAAGGCAGCATTATATATTGAATGTCTAGGAATAGGTCAAATTAATATGAGGAAATACTACATTTTGATGGTTGATAAACAGTTTTTTTAATAAAATGAGCCATTTGTTTGCAAGCAATGTCTAGGCCAGTTCACCATTTGCAGTCTCTGTTCTCAGCTCACTTTTCATGCACAGAAAACTGTTAACTTTTGTTAAAGTGAGTCAGCCTAATCTGGTGCATGGGGCGGTTTTCTTATACTAGTGCCTCCTGAAAGCAAACGGAGGTACCGGATCTACCAGTAGCTTGCTAATCGTACGAAAAAAAGAAGTTATATTTGTTGTGTGACATCAATTATTTTAACATCTTTTCTGATAAAAGATGATTTTTACACACCCATAAAAACCGTAGTGCTTTTGATCTTTCCAGGGAGTACATGCTTCACAACCGGCGGAGTCCAGTATCAAACCGGAAAACCACCTTGGATCAGCTGCGGCCGACATGGCTAAAAATGCCGACGGCAACTTTGATCCGAGGTGGTTTCCCAGTCGGGAATTGTCAAACGGGAAAACAAGGCCCTTTCCGCTTGAATTCTAGGTGGGTACGTGAGCACACCTTTGTTTCGTTTCCCAGTGCAAAGTTTCAGCCTATCCATTGTGTGAGCACATTCTGAGGGGAGAGGCACCGTCTCACACCCGAGAGAGGGGGATGTTTCTCCCCTTTATTGTCCGCCCCCGCCTAGGGGGCACGTCCAAGAAAGGCTATCGAGGCCCGGATGACTGATACTACTCCCAAGGGAGGATGCCGACTTGCCGTAAAGCTCTTCCCAGAAGAAACGCCCTTTCCCCAACCCCGCTCCCTCCTGCAACCTAACTTTATCTTCATTTCATTTTGCAAGGAGTGCCCTCCATCCTCTGCCTGGCTCCCCCGTTGGGGACTTGGTTTACTCTGGAACGGGCGAGGTGCTAACGAAGTAGCATCTCGTCTCAGACGAGCGGATCGGGCTGGAGGCCGCTCTTGCCGAGGAGGGCGTGGCCTCCGTCTCCAGCCATTCCGGCACGTCTGACGGAACCGCGTCACACGCGTGTCATCACGGGAGACGAACGGACCGCAAAGCAGCTGCGTGCTGATGACAAGAGATACAGGGACGAGCGTTAAGAAAACCACCCGCTGGGGATAATGCCCTACTTGTCTGGCGAGCCTCTGACCGCCTCCGTGCTGTTGCGAAGATGACACAGGGGTGACTCACTATTCACAAGGGAAATACGTGCCAGATTTGCAGGTACCAAAGAACAGGTTTGAAAAGAAAGACGGAACGGGAGCGAAAGGCTAACAAAGTCCTGTTGAGTGGAGTATGTGTGCTAGAACTTTTTATTGTCACATTGAATTATAAACCGAATGGAAATATTGAATATTGACATGAGAATACTTTTTTTATATCTGCAATGTAAATGGAACACAATTCCATTTATGTAAAGAGGAACTGAGTAATAAAAAATAATGCTAACTACACTCAAGAGTATCAAAAAACATAAGGATGCAACAAATAAAAAAAAGTCAACTGTTCCCAGTAAATTTGTGTAAAACTAAACAGTGTTCTAACAAACAAAACAACAGTGTTTCACTTGCACCTCTTGACCCTTCATTTATTCACTGTGAAGAGACCCCACCCTCCATCACAAGACCAGTGACCATCCCTCGCCTTTTCCTCTTTCTCCGTGTCTTTCTTCCAACAGCATTGTACAGCTTGTGTCAAAAATGTCCCGCTCCCCCACTCCTACTGCAGTTCCACAAAGGGATGCAGATATGTGTGTTTGTGTGAGAGTGAAAGAGGGAGATTGTGTGTGTGTGGGGGGGAGAGAGAGAGAGAGTCTTAGTGTTAGTGTATGTGAGAGTGTGTGAAAGAGTGTGAGAGTGAGCAAGTGTGTAAGACAGATCATTTTTTTATATTAAAAACAACTTTAATTAAGATTAACTAACAGAGAGACAGAGAGAGAGAGAGAGAGAGAGAGAGAGAGAGAGAGAGTGAGAGTGAGAGCAAGCATGCGAGAGAAAGAGGACGAGACTTTCTTCAAGAGTCAAATTTTGGGCTTAAGGAGTACGGCAGGAGCAGGCACTTGAGTTTCCTTAGAGAGGAGGTGCGCCCGGTGTTTGCAGAACAAACAATGGCACCTTTTCAGCAGGGTGAGAAGGAGGCAGGCAGGGCAAGGCGGCAGAGCATGCACTGGGGGGGGGGGGAGGTGCGCTACTGCACGCGCTCAGAACCGAGAGGGGGAGGGTGGGATCTCACACAGGTGATGGGAACGAGGCTCTGGGGGATGAGACTGACCAAGCCGTAACGGTGGGAATCTCCACACCAAATACCTGCAAGCCAGCTCACGTCAATATGGAGTAAAAATATAATGTTTTTTATGGCTGCTGAACCGATGCTGTAACTTATTTTATGATTTTTTTTTGGTGGTTTAAAAACAGTCAGGCTAACGATAGTACAAACGCACAACTGCAAAGCACGCACAGTTTGCAAGAGGATGCACAAATTAGAATTAAGATGCATTTCTTCCCAGTGCCAAAGTAACGATTTATCTGTATATTCCGTCGAGAAGCTAACAGATGTTGTGCGCGCATAGATTTCAGATGACACCCACCAAACTTTCCCATGGAAGTTCTGCCCAGTCCATTGTGCTGGATAGATTAAGCATGTGGTTCCCATTTCAGACAACCGAGGAAGCCCTCGCTCTTCTCCTGTGGGTGCACCAAATGGCCGCTAAAAATCCCTGGGTTGCCTTTCGTTTTCAGCGATGCGTGTGTGGCGGAGAAGTTATGTTCTCATCCTGTGGGTCGCCAGGATATCGTTTTCAAAACCCGGGCCGATCCCCCGAAACTTGGGTCGTGGCAGATGAATGCAAAACAAAATCTATTTTTAAAAAACCGCAAGGCTGGCGAATAACCGGACGACCAGCGTTCAACAGGTTGGTGCTGCTAATACACTGATGGAACCTGCAGGAACCATGTGGAGCCTGGCCGACAAACGTTTGCTGGGTTCCCCCTGTGGAGATACGCCGCGAGAATCTGAGTAACATTTTACAAAGGTTACCTGAATTGGCAAGAACTAATGCCGTTGTTAATTATCTAACTACTGAAACATTAAGCTGTTCAGCTTTGTTCATGTATTTAGTACATCATGAATACATGCTTTCAACTACATGCCAATTCATACTGGGATGAGAATAGCATTAACAGATACATTAACTGGTTAACTAATTGTCCATTTATCCTACGGTTTGCTAATGTATAAATATTCATGTAGCTAATACATTAGTTAAGAGTTAATAAATACATTAACTAATGACAAGTGAATTTCATGCATTTGTAAATCATTCATTCATGTTAACAACTACATTAGTTAATGCCAATTCATGTGACTTCATTGGAAAGCGTTACCAGAATCTGAATAGAACAGAGGCTGTGGTGAACACCTGTGTGTGACCGTTATTTTTTAGTTCTCAAGCTGTCATTAGACAGTGTTTCCACACTGTGCTGCTGCCTACTTTGACTATCTGGAAATAGCCACAATGTTTATCATAAATCTTTATTTGTATTGTAGTAAATTTTAGTATTCCAATTTCAAGTAAGCAATCATTAATGTGTGAGTTCTTGGAACACCCGTTTGGTTTTGCAATGTCCACCCTATACTGGCTGTCCTAAAAAAAATTTACTCACGGAGCGGACTATGGAACAA
Source organism: Conger conger (assembly GCF_963514075.1). Classification (NCBI taxonomy): domain Eukaryota; kingdom Metazoa; phylum Chordata; class Actinopteri; order Anguilliformes; family Congridae; genus Conger; species Conger conger. The sequence goes on along the minus strand of NC_083763.1, from coordinate 49,083,254 downwards.
AGCCACCTTGCGCCTCCCAGCATGCACTTCTGTGCGAGGCCGTCATGGCAGGCAGCTCTATTTATCGGTGCCGGCGAACAAAAATGCGGTGGTCAGGCTGCGAGAGGCACACAGACGCTCGCTCCCAATTAACACCCGAAAAAGGAGAGGTGCCGAGACAAGCGAAGCTTACAAGAAGGCGGCAGACGTGGGGAAACACTCGAACAGCAGGGGCAGGGAACCCAATAAACACACGGGCCTCGGAATATAACTGCAACCATGCTAAAAGCGTGCCGTTTCTCGAGGCTCTGAATACGGCTAATCTGTTGACTGCGTTGAAATAATTAAGATGGGCCGGCTACAGAAGCTGCAGAGTATAGGTGTCATTAGACCTTGATTACAGGTGTAAGAGTCTTGCTTCCGCGGGAGAAACATCCGCATACTCGCACACGAGTGAGGCCTCGGCCTTGTGAGACAAAAGGCCCAGGGGTGTCAGTGGAGGCGACGGCTTCAAAAAAAAAACAGGTTGGACGATGCTGTCATCGTGTCCTTTTTTTTCCCTCTCCCCCTCCTCCCCCTCTCCCCCTCTCCCTCTCCGTTCTCTCTCTCCCTCTCTGCCCCCTCCCTCTCTCGTCTAACTCCAGCGAGCAACAAGTGCGGTCTGTGAGTACCACCCCCTCCCACTCCCCCTCCCCCTCCCCCTCCCCCCCTTCCCTCGCTAACCTCCAGAAGCTATCGCAACTCCTCAGCCTGCTAGCGACTACCAGCTGGCAAAACTGTTTAGTCAGCGAGAAAACTAGGGTGGGAGCTGGAGGGAGAGACAGGGACCAAGTCAGACACAGAGTGAGAGAAAGAGACAGAATGTGTGTGTGCGTATGTGAGAGAGAGAGGGGGGGGGAGGAGAGAAAGAGAGCGAGAGGAGGAAAGGAGGGGTTGGAGAGAGAGAAAATCGAAGGAAAGACATTCTTTCTGCGCACGCTCCGTTCAGCCTCCCTCTCCATCGCTCCCTCCCAGGCCTGTTAACCCTTCCCTCCCCGCGGCTTCCAAGTGAGGGGACCGACCCCACCGAGGGGGGGCCTCCGCCCGGCCCACCAACTCCACCCCGCCCTTTTCTCCATGATCCTCACTGCCAGAGCTGCCTCGACAGAGGATGGAAAATAAACCGATGGAGGGGGGGGTTGCTTTCTCCGCGCCATTGTTTTAACACTTCCTCCAGCTCCCCCCCCCCCCGCCCCTGAACCCCCCAAAATGGACTGGTTCACTTCCTTTCCCCCCACGCTCCTCTGCTCCTCACCCCAGGTGCTGCTGCCAGCCATTACATTTTCTACCATCCCTCTCCTCCCTCCCTCCCTCCCCAGCACATTCTTTCACATCAGTGATATAGCTGCAGACCAGACTTTGACCCGCAGTAAATACCTGCTTTATTTGCTGCTAGTGGCTCTCAGTACAGTATAATGACCTGCAGCAGGCCAAAGGATATACAGGCTGGGTGAGCATCTGCACTCAACATTAACACCACTGCGGGTTGGAACCGGGGTTAAAAAGTATGACCCCCCCCCCCCCCCCCCAACTTGCAGTTGGTTAGGATGAAAGCAGGGTTAGGGGCCTTGCTCAAGGGCCCAACAGTTGTGCGGGTCTTATCGTGGCTTGAATCACTAACCTCCCGGGTCCCAGTAATGTACCTTACAGGCTACCAGCAGAGCAAAAAGGCACTCAGTTTTCTTCTTCTGGCTGTCTACAAGAACAGTGAGGACTGGGAACAGGGAGTCTAGTTACTGTCTACAATATAATGGCAGTTCAAAGGCCATGTTGTGGGCAAACTTCACTTTGGGCGCCTCGCATCTTCCAGTGGAGCGGACTAACTGAGACTACGGACGTGGGTCATGAGAGTGGGCCCAGGGCAGTCAACAGCAACTGCAGGATATCGATTGTGCCCACAGGGAATTGTTGTGTGATTCACCTGTTTTTTTCAGGTGTAATTCAACTCCTGGATTTGCATTTTATGGCATTTTGAATTCACTATACTGTGATACTCTTCACTTAAAAAGGCACTTAAGAGGTCATTGTAGAAAATAATCATAATTACAGACCACAGGAAAAGCCACAATGTGAACAAATGATTGATTATCCTGCCCTTTCTTAGAGTTTAAAGTATGAATAAAGCATGTTGCACGTAAATAAGACTACAGAAAACTCAAACGCGTATCATTTCCTGACCCTTGCAACCCTTCGAAAGGAAAACGAGTATGATTCAGAAAGGCACTATAGTGTGGGCTTTCTAAGAGTGATAAGAAGTTTCGGTTCTTGAAAGTGACTTTTCTTCACCACAACTGCTTTGCTTCCTTCTAAAATGACTGTTAAATTACCTCATTCTGTAGCAGAGGAAATATTAATATTTTTGCATGTTAATTATTTCATATTTTTATGGCCGGATATCTCAAAAGGCAAAAATGTAAGACAATTATGATAGCATGTATTAGAGTAAGGTACGTATGGTTCTATACTTTAATTTACATTCATCTCTTTTAGCTTAGAATTTCTGAAATTTGTTTCTTTTTTCTCTGACTGAAAAGTCTCTGACTTTCTTATGCAGGGCCTACTCAAGCATGCTGAAACTCACCATTCTACAAAAGCCACCCATCTCCCCTCACCAAAGAGTGCTCGTACGCACGCACGCACGCACGCACGCACGCACGCACGCACGCACGCACGCACGCACGCACGCACGCACGCACGCACGCACGCACGCACGCACGCACGCACGCACGCACGCACGCACGCACGCACGCACGCACGCACGCACGCACGCACGCACGCACGCACGCACGCACGCACGCACGCACGCACGCACGCACGCACGCACGCACGCACGCACGCACGCACGCACGCACGCACACACACACACACAATGTCCCTGGCTCTATATTTACACAAGGCAGTATGGACATGAGCCAGACTATGGAAGGTTACTTGTCTACTAAATGCATTCATCGCAAGAGCTGAGCTGTTTAGATCTGCAGTGGACTGGCTTCCCAGCAAACACAACACATTCTCACAATGATGTTGCCATGTAGTGGCAATGCAACATTGTGATGAAAGCAATTTGTTTTAGCTGGGTTATATCTCCACTGCACTACCACAACATTTGTTTCCGTTATGAACTGGAAGTTAAATGTTCCCCAACACCAAAGTTTCAAGGCTAAACAGCCCCGCTTATCTGCTCATCCAAAGGGCCAACAAAACAGCGATACAGCACTAAATATCGCAATACAGGATTCCCGCACATTGCAGCAGAGGATTCTTTCACGGTGTTGACTGAAATTTCTCAGCTCTCAAGTTTCAACAAGAACGTTGGAGTCTACTGACCCACTCACAAAAAGAGCGAACAAGAGCTATTACATGAGGCTGCCATTTTATGGAAAATATATTTTATTTGTTCAATGTTCCCACAGCTGCAGGTAGCTTTATGATCAACAGTTCTCTACAGTCTATTCCCTTGCATACTTCCACAGATTTACAGTATGGAAATCCCATCTCGTCGAAATGATTCATGTGATATTCGGATGCAAAGCAGGGGGAAAGTGGCGGCGGAGGAGGGTAATGGGTGTGCGAGGATGCAGCGGCTCTTCCTTCCGAGCGATGAAATTGACGTGGTGAGCCCCCTCTCGTTCCAGACCCTGGCTCACCCTCCCCCCCTCCCCCACAGGTACATCCTCAAACTCCCTCAAGGCCAGGCCCTCCCGTCCACACCCAGCCTGAGGACGGAACATAATCTTATCTAAAATAGACGGGTTAAAAATAGCCGGCGAGCCAAAGGGGCAGCCCCCTCTGCTCCCCTGGGCGAATGAGGACCCTTCTCCATCAGGGTGGCCCTCAGGAGACCCTGCTCCTGGCAGGGGAGGCTCTCCTCTCTCCTCAGCTTCTGGCGAGGCGCCGCAAATGCCTCCTGTTTCTTCACCCGGGCTCGGTACATGCAAACACATGCGCACACCCCCATCCGCTCATGAAGAGCCTGTTTGTTTTGTTCGACTTTATGAGCGTATGCGTGTCGAGGAATACAGTTCAATTACTGCACGACAGACGACTTCATCACAATCGAGGCTGCCACCTGGGTTAGCTTACTCGTGGCAAACCGTTCATCCCACGGACGAACATACAGTGGACATTACAACAGATTGCTTGGGATGGTCGTGCTAAAATAAACTGAGCTCTCACACAGCTCGCCATCATAGGATACTCCTGTTGAAGTGAAACTGTTGGTTGGGAAAGTGTCCTTACCCCAATAGTAAACATAATTTGGAAACTAACATCTAACTTCCAACAGCAGCAATAGCCGGTTTCATTCAATTTGTAAAGGCCAGCTGTAGAAAGCATGAAATGACCCTTGGAGCGGACTATAAGCTTGATCAGTTTAGACGTCAAGGTTAATAATAGTTTCTGCCCACCATAACACTTGAAAGTTTTGCTAAATGCAAATGTTGTTTTGATAAGAAAGCTTTCTAAGGGTATAATGTACCAACGATTGTTCACCTACTGTTCTTGTTTCTTGAAGTGTTTATTCTAATGGGACAGATCTTACCTCTTGAAATCCGAGTTACAGAAAACAAATCTAAAGTTCCTTACATGACTAATGAGACAAGCCTCTATACATGGTGGCACGTGAGCCAGCAGGTGCCACTTTGTGTAATAACGAGACTGCTTAAATGACTGAAGACAGCCATTATGTTTCTCAGTGGTCGCTGACAGGCCAATGGCAGAGAGAGGTAACTAACTGTTCTCGCAAAAGAGAGAGACTGCAAAGTGCATCTTCATTTGCCTAAAACACCTACGGTCGATTGAAACCCCTAATGTTTTTGCAGTCATTGGTACTGAGGCTGAGAACCCCGGAACTTGAATGCGCAAATCAAATCGGTGAAACTTAACTTGCCTAAAAATAGGCAGCCGACAGAAGAGGAAAATTAGCCACCTTGCATGACAGATTTCACTTTCACTTCATTTCAAGAGATGCGACTGCATAAATTCTGTTGAGCGAAGAAATCTCTGATGGCAAACACAAATTCTTAAAAATCTTGAAAATCTCATCACAGCCTAAATTGTTATACAAGTCACCATTAATTCGCTTAATTTTACTAGTATGGCCACAATTCTAGATGTCATATAGCCTACATCAGTGTTTCTGCTACATTCATTCAGTGGCCCGGCGCTACCAGATTCTCACCGTGGATGCAAGCAAGTGCATTAAATTATACAATTTCCCATCAAAATATGGATATCATCGTTAGTGTGTGCACTCTGTTCTGACAAGCGTGCAGTAGTAAACTCCCTGACACACAGCTGAAGCCACGCCTCATCCTGCTCAAATTTATGAAACCATAGCGCATCTTGAAACACCTAAAAGACCTCGTCATCAGACCGAGAGTGAGAAAGGCAGACAGAGCTCCCTGAACAGGGTTTAATAATTTGACATAATATGAAGCTAAAAAACATGCGGTTTTATCATGTTGTGAAACATATTTTTGCTTTGTAGCTAGTTACAGATCTCATGAGTAGCCTAGATACCTCTTAGATACCTCTAGGCTACTCAAGGTAATAGATGTGACAGATGTAACACCGTCAAATTCGCATATAGCGATGTGTGTAAAATCGGTATTGGTCAAAATAACAATTGGAGAGTTACAGATTCTCTTGAAAACCTATAATTCTAAGCAACAGTAAATTAACCTTAGTTTCACATAGCCTTGGCCTGTGCATTTGCATTTCTCATACCTTGAAATAAAGTCAAGGTATGAGAAACATGTGAAGTAAGATAGGTGCTATACACGGGCTTATTTTGAGTGGTGAAGGAGCGTTACGTATTGCATTTGCAGAAACCTCACGCGTCTTTCATAGGCTACGTGATGTGTATAAAATCTAAAGATCATCAAATAATGTCTACGATGATGATGGGTGACATGGCCCCTCAAACCTCAAACCCCGCGACCCAGGGCCTTGCCACTGCTGAAAAATACATTTCCTGGGGGCACACCGGCCTACATAGTTATTTAACTCCATATATGCTATTTGAGTCGATAAACTGTTAAAGCATCTAATTCATGAAAGTAAATATTTGCTCAGACTTAAAATAAAAGCTCATGATAGCGAAAGAGGATCTTTACTGTATATAAAAGAGTTACAGCGACAGACATGATTTGAAAAATAAATCAATCACCCTGCACCTGGCTCTAACTGACTGAGCTTGTCTTCTATGCACTAGGCCTACAGCTTTTGCTATTCTTGTGGAGACCCCCAGGCTGGGGATAGAAACGTCCACATGTGAATCTCTTAAATCTACCCAAGCTGCCCGCCTCTACAGCGCTTTACAAAGTCTTCCAATGAATGCATCTGAACGGACCGTTTGCTGTGTCTGAACCAGATAAACAAATCGCGATCTGTCACCTCCTGACTTGTGCATTTGGTGGGGTTGGGAATTGTGGGGTGCCCCCCACAGACACGAAAGAAAAGAGAAAAGATTCTGAAAGTCTGCCGACGTTTGTCTGAAAACTATACCTGAAGATATTTCAGCAAATATCTCTTTTGCTCACTGAAAGAATAAGTGCATTACAGCGTACAATTATAACCTGCCTATGGTCCGAACGGCCAGATTTGCAGAATTAAACAAAACTATTTTACTTGCTATATACAAACGATAACATGGGGCTCAAAGGCTGATTCAGCTGTAACTTTTTCCAAGGCATTTTTTTTCCACTAGGCTTGGCAGCTCTGTGTCCTTAACAGCATTTAAAAGAAGCATGTGTACTGCAAGCTTGTGTTCCCAACTTCCAATTGTTGTGGAAGTTGACAACTTTGGTTTTGTGTGGTCAATGGGTCCAACAAACCACATGCCTGTTGAAATCAAGTCACACATGGCATTTGTCATCACCAAAGGATGTGACATTTCCTTGACAAATTACGATCACCAAGCTTTTTTTTATTAGGATTTCCGATTATGCAGTCACTAGCTTAATTCAATATTTGGTTCGATAAATACTGAATTATGGCTTATTAATTATTACCAAAAAAGTATGCAATCTTGTATGCTGAATTTCAAGAAAGAAAATATTGGCCATCTTAAAAACTGTAGGAAGAAAGAGGAGGAAGAAGAGGAAACCCAGACCAATCAACAGCTCACCTCTTTATTGCTCTATCAGCATTTCAATAGCGAAGAGAAGAAACCTTCAATCAGATACAAGTATAATCTATTAAGACCCTCCCACACAGACAGGAGTAGTAGGTTTGTCTATTTTCACAACACAGGCCACTGTTCGGGCCATAGGACAGAGTAGGGGAAGTTAGAGACCAAGGGCATATGCAACAGACACAGTCACTACAAAGCTCACCACCCTACATTTAACTAAGAAGAGAAGATATTTTGGCTTCAGCTTGCTACATTATTATTAATAACTTATGTTCAAGAAAAAGCACAGATGCTACATTGAACAAGTTTGAAGGAACAAGTAAGCCCTTCGGAAACGGGAAGACCGTAGTGAAACAGCGAAAGCGGCCAAAACAATTTTACCTAGGATTAGTCATGCATAATGCAAACATTGACTACACATACTGTTCTCCTCGACTGTTGCTACAACTCAACCCATGAAAATGGCAACATAGCCTGCTTCAAATAAAATAAGTGTGCACATTGTATTGTTCTCACCATTACAATGAACTTGTCAGGAGAATATGAATACTGGTGTTAAAATCAAATGGTTAACTTACTCCTTATGTAGAGTCATTTAAAAAAAATCTTCACAGACATCAGCAACATTTTTACCTGTGCGGTTTAATCATGTACATATACCAGAGTTACATACTAATAGGCTAGTTTACAAATAAATAAGCACTATGTAATTACCACCACTGACCACAGTGAGCCATCTTCTAGAAATCCAGTGGCTATATTTTTCCATTTCAAATTAGATTAAGATAAAATGAGATATTCCTCCCATCTGCAAGAATATATACAAGGTGACCCAAGCTAAAGATGCTCTGGTGGAAATAGGTAACGACAGTGATTTTACAAATGTAAATGCCTCGACATACAAAAGAAACATAAAGCAAAAAATCAATTTGAATATTTCAGTTGGTGAAATACCAATTTCTGCACACTTCTTAACACCTAAAACGAAGTGCAAGAACAAAAGGACTGTATGGCGACGCACCTCTGTGAATCATCCAAATTTGTGAAACCAAACGGTTGAAGACTTGCCATCCGTTTCAGGTGAGTCAGATGACTGGAGAGTCACAACAGACTTGCTCAAGTTTTGCTCATCATTCGGAGGGCACATTTTAATCAACTGTAAATCCTCTTTAGTCATCACACAGGGCTTGTGTAAAAACTAAAACCAAAGCAATTACAACAAAATAATTTAATGACCCAAACTACAAACGATAAAAGGTGTTCGTGTTTGTTAGCATTTAAACGGATAACAAATACTAAACAAAGACGAAAGTTTTTTGAAGCTGTAAAAGCCAGTAATGGTAGCTGCCATTTTGACTTCTCCCCTCAAACTCGCGATGCTGCTGCGTGTCTTTACTTGAGTATGGATGCCACCAGGCTGGCGAATACACATGCAGCAAAAACAACATCCACCTCCTTTTTCACTGGATGACCTTTTAACAGCGGAAAGTACGGGTTAGCGTTAGCAAAAGTTACAACTTCCTCTCTCAGGTAAAATTAAATCTGTAAATAATCACAGGCCGTTCAACGATTGTGTCAGAAACCCCCTGCTAATTTCTACCCAAGAAAACATTACTGGGATGATAGCCCAGCTGACAGTGGTCTCTTGCAATACCATTGTTAGATGTGATAGTCACTCAGGCGTACTACTTTGAGTTGTAGCAGTTCAGTGATGATCAAAAAGGACAAGCAACGAAAAAGACTCCTGCCAAATCACCTTTTAAACAACGTGTTGTCGAAACTAAATAACGTATTTGTACTCCCTTATTTTCAGCATCCTCATCTTATTTCACTGGTTTATTGTTCATCCTAGCCTAAATGTATGGATTCAAATTGTGTGCTTATACAAAATGAGAATGTGATGTGTGAGCCTTGCTGCCGCCGTAGGTCGACTCTGGAGTAGTGTAGAATTTCGTAATGGAATGTGAACTGCTCATCCGGATCTGCACTCTCCTCTCTATCTTCTTCCAAGCGGTTACAGGAGGGAACGCGAGACGACTTGCTAAAGAATACCATCGGCTATTTATCTGCTTTTATATTAGCTGAATCTATCAACCAACTGTCAATAACGTTTAGTTTTCATGACAACCTAACATTTAGTTATAAAATAATATCTGGTAATGTCAACAAATGCAAATAAGCGTTTAACTTCAGTATAACAACACGACTCGCTTACTTAAACATTAAATACGTTGATTTTCAAACATCCAGAGTTACAAACTTGCAGTCGAGCAGAAGGAAGTAACGTTAAAGTTGCGAGGAATAGGTGCCTAGCAACCATCAGCTAACTAGGCTGCAGTTTCCTGAGCGACCAGAACTCATCAATTCATTCACCAAGCTGTGAAACTTTTCACAGTCAATAAAAAAAGACACTGTTAGTCCAAGTTACGTCAGCCACACCGGGTAGGTAGTACGAGAGAAGACTTATCGACATTTAAGTTAACGTTGACTTATAATTATCAATTTTTGACACCAACCCCCCAGCATAAAAGGTTGTAGTCAATTCAAAATTACACATTAACTAACAGTTCAATACCCTTACAGATGATGCAACGAAATCCATCACTATTTTCTAATTAGTGACGCTATTTAAACGACTAAATAGAAGTATACTTTGGCTTCCTCTTTGGCTGGACTTTAAAAAAAACATGTCGGACTGCCAAACCGTCATATGAGGAACATCAGGGATAGAGCGACAGCTAGGCAGTAGTATTAACCAAATACAAATCATGTAGAACATTTAATATTCCAACAAGTACCTAGCTAAATGTCTCCACAAGGTCACAACGTAGCTGGCTAAATGCACGCATGGCCACAAGCTAAGCTGTACGCTCCGGTCAAAGTACACTAGCTATCCTAGCTAGCTAAAAGACATGGATGCTCCGCGCAACGAAGCGGCTAGCTAGCTAGCTAGCTAGCTAACTAATAAACTTTGCAGCTTCGACAGGAGCCTCCATCCTTCAAAACTAAAATAATGGGGAAAACTTCTAACCTGATCCATTTCTGTAGTTTTCCCAAGCTAAGCTCGAACTGCCATGACCAGGTAGTTAGCGGGTGTGTTAAAAATAAATGTGCATGAGGAAGAGACCAGTCAAATTCCACAGCTCAGACGTTTTAATCATGGATGAGCATCAGGTCCTAGCTAAACGAAACTAGGAAGCAAACGACAGTTGCGAAAACTAAAGACCATCCACACATCTCTTTTTCAACTTTACTAAACTTTCACTTCATGCAAATGTTACCTCCTATATTCGCTGAAGAATCCATTCGAACGTCTGCAAAAAAACAATACAAGACTAAGAAAGTGGTACGAGGAGCTAGCAAGCTAGCTACTTACGTTTGACTTTGTTGGGGTTGGGCTGCTTGCGCCGAGACATGGTGATGATGGTGATGATGGACTAAGAAAAAAAACTGCAAAGTTGTTCCGGAGAGGAATCAAAATGGCGTTTCTGAGGATGTCCTAAGTTCTTTAACTTTTTATGTTCAATATTTCTTCCGTCCTCCCAATGAGGATGATGGAGGTAAAGAGTTGAGAAACGGGAGGAGAGAAGTCTCACTTATTTCGCTATCCTCTCTCGGTTGGTCTCTCAGCGCTGCTCTCTCTTCTCCCTAAACCTGATAAGTAGACGCATCACGTGTTGGACTGCCAGTCTCCAAGGGGACGTGTTACTGAGGCTGCTGCCACTAGCTAGTTCAGTTAGTAAGCATCTCTACAGGAGGAGTCTCTATCGAGCAAAGTGAGAAAAGTTTATCGAGCAACAACCATCTGACTATAATGATCTGTTGTTGAAAAACGAAAGAGGCGCTTTATGTCTATATTCGCTTAACTTTAACTTTAACAGATGCAATGCAATGACCGCTTTTTGTTTGTTTTTAAAATGTTCTAATGTTAGCTACACGGTGTGGCTTAAATAGGCTTATCGAATCCCAAAACAATAACTGTTAAATTTAACAATAAGTGTTTTTGAGGCAACATAGGCTATCTGTTGGCCTATCTTGGTAACTTCTGTGCTGAGTGATAGGCTAATTCAAGTCAATGCACTTTATATTCTAGGCCTAATTGTAGGCTAATCGCTCAGGATAAGAGCGCTTACTGAATGGATTTAATGTTGACTAATGTAATGATAATTCCATTCAATCTAATGATATTATTTATATAAGGACAATTTTGCTATAATTTATAGAATAAAGTGCTGTTGCTGTTATAGATGATAGCGGCATTGGGCTGTATGACTGCGTTCGTAGGCCTAGCCTACTGGTAATATCCATAACGACATTCATATTAGGCTATGTCTTTAAGGATAATATTTAGGCTGATTTTTGTTAGTAGCACTAGATAACATCTTGATAATAATAATAATTTACACTTGACATTAATATTCATTGTCTCATTCATCGAAGATGCCTTGAAGGCATCGCTTGTAAAAAAACAAAAAACAAAAAAAAAACATTACAGATAAGTCATTAATTAATTACAAGTAAGTAAATAAAATATAGCAACATCAAACATAATTACAATATATGGTATATGTGCACTGTATGACGAGGTATAGCACTATTTATTTCACATTATATTCAATTTTGTTCTGGGGGGGGGGGTATGTTGTACGCATCTCTGGCGTTTCTAATTGGCTAATATGCAAGAGGGGGCAGGGTCTACGTCCACCTACGGTGACTGGTCCCATACAACTAAGTTCTGGAACTACAAACGAAAGCAACCGATATGAGCTACTTTAAAACACATTTTGCTACATTCAACATGGCTGTTATGGGAATCGGTGTTATTCGTTTTGAAGGCGGTTGTTCTGCCCTTTAATGCTGATGATGACATCTGGTCATCTGGACTGTATCCCTCCCCTTGCGCCTCCTCGAATCACATGAGATGTAAACACCTGTTGATCGCCGGTCCTGTGATAAACTAGCTTTAGTCGCACGCGCTACATGTAGCCGACACCACACTAGCTAACAAGCTTTAACTACCAGTCCAATTTGTAGGCTAATTTATGAAAACTAGAAGCCCGTTTTATCAACCCTAAGATTAAAAATAAAGTGCTGGTAGCCTATATACGTTTGCAAACGTTTGTCGTTATAACGTTCCTTACTGTAGTTACATAGTGTTGTAAGGAAGTGCGCGCTAGCGTCAGCAAGCTATAAAAGTTAAACGCTGAAATGGATTTGTCGTTTATAATTGAAAATCCGTTATGAAAAGGTGATATTTTAGCCTTTTGCGAAAATTAGGCAGCGAAATCACACAACCTAGCGGATCGAGTTTTATCTAACAGACTATCCTGAATAAAACTGCTAAGTTATTTTACTTTTTGTGGTAGTCCGAAACCTGTTGACTGTGACTGAGCACTAGTTCACTGATACGCAGCTGTTGCGCCGATGCTGCATCTATCAAATTCCTACAAGTAGGTTTGGGTAAATGAGAAAGCTAGTTGGCTAACGCGCAGGAGTCATGCTGATCATACTACTTTGGGTGGGAGGGCGAAAGAAATGCGACTGAGAAAATCTTGTGCTACAATTATTTAAACCGTATTTCAACAATGAACAATTAAACCTTATTTGCTATCGGCCTACTTCACGAAATGCAAAGCTGCATTCTGAACAGCATAGTTAGTAGAATTGCGTACTCAAAGGGGGCGTGACTTAAACGTTTCCAGTGGCAACGGATGATTTGTTAGTAACACTTGCTTGACATGTAACCAAGTAGCAGCGCACCAAATGACCGGATATGACTGATGTGCCATTTTGCGTTGCCCCATATCGGCATAACGGCTTCATAGCGCTAATCTGGCTTCCCTAGTGTTATTGCTAATGATCAAACAAGATTTATTAAAAGCTGTTTTTATTTATTTATTTAAATCTAATGATTCTATTTAATGTTGATGTATTTTTTTTTTTTTTTTTTTTTTTTTTTACATTCTTCACTCACCTAAACTGGAGTCTCTCATGCAAAGAATGCATTTGATCTGGTGTAGAGCAATTTGCTTTAGGCTATACACGTGTGAGTTTGGAAATGTGAGTTTGGCCAAGCCGATTTTAAATGAACTGATTGAGCTGCTTTTTGTATTCCCCTTTGCCACTGTGCTAACAAATGGTAAACACTGTAATTACATCCCTTAACAAAGAGCAACAGACCAAGGGGAGCACTTATTGCAATTGCAGTTAGGCCAGACAGTTAAAACTGTTGCCTAGGCTATGCTTTATGCTGCAATATGCATGTAAAATGTGTCATTTTTAATTATTGTGTGAAAAACCTAATATAATTTCACAGTAAAGCCACTGCAGGTGGATAAAAGTGCTGGATAAAGGTGTCAGAAGTTGACAATTTTAATAAGGTGGGGGTCTTCTGCCACTCGGTTGCCATTTTAGTGGTTCTAGACATAGAACATTTTGGAGAACCCTGAATGGAAAATGTACATCCAGAAATGTACTGTAACATCCAGTGCAGGACTGTAATCATTGTGCAGTACATGTTTAAAGGTGTGGCAATACACATATAGTTGTAGTGATACACTTACATTCAGGACTACTCCACTGTGTGTACCTGGTAGCTGTCCTATTACATTTTGGATTTCACGGAACTGAAAGAGTGAAAAAGGTCACAAGAATCTATCAAGCATATTAAGGTCTCAGTTTTGCTGAAGTGGTGATTTATGGTCTCACTGATGATTTTTTAACTGTAATGTATTTCCAGTTTAGACATTTTGGCCTTGTGAAATCCATCCCCAAAGACAAAATACAGTACAAGGTCCAGCCTCCAAAACACTGATGCCAGAGAGGAATTATTAATTATATTAAGGCATACTGGTTTCTTTCTATAGGATTTCACTAGTCTTCATTTTCAACAGGTCTGCTCGCCTCATTGGCAGTGCCCTGACCACCTTTCTCATTATGGCGTTACAGAAAGTAAACCAACATCCTAAAGGGTGCCAGATAACTTCACTTCAGCAAAGCTGATGGATCATTAGTACAAATCTTATATCTGAAGTGAAACATCTAATGTGTAAAACTGAAGTGTAGACATTATCAAATATATACACACAATAGCATACATAGAAGTGAAGTATGCTATTAAAATGAACTCATATAAAAGAAACCATGACACCTACTCATGAAATGTATTATATTCCATTGTTTGGAAGTCCTCAAAGTTAAAAGGGTTTTTATTATTTTTGTATTTCCAGTCTGGGTCAATATTACTAAATTAAGTATGTTCCATATAGTATTCTTTCTAGATATTGTATATTTGAAAAACACTCAATTAAGTCAAGTTTGATCAGTGGTTGCCACATAGTGTCCCAACATTGCCAACTGAACCAGCCAAAATGCCATAATGTAAATGAATGATTGAATTAATTGAATAAATCTAATTTCTCAGCCTCATAATTGCTTCCTTGACTGCCATTGGCACAACTTTGGTCCTTGTGTTGACAAATTTCAATAACAGAACCAAAAGGCAATCAAAAGCCTAGAACCAAGACTAGATCCTGAAAGCGTTGCACTAAGGAAACAAATGAATGCACTACCTTATCAGAAACATTTGCGAAGCCAGCTGTCCCATTACTTTTGGTCCCCTAAAATGGAGGCACTATGTATAAACATTTATGTAATTCCTACAAATATCATCCAATATGCATGTGAATCAAATTAAAGGTGACAGTCTGCATTTTAACCTCATTATTCATTGCTTCATTTCAAATCCAATGTGGATGAGAACAGAGCCAAAAGAACATAAATTGTACCTCTGTCCAATACCTTCAGACTACACTGTATACTCAATACACAATTTGCCATTACCAAGCTTTATTATTTGAACATAGTGTGAAAAACACATTGTCACAAAATACAAATTAACAACAATGGAGACATATCGTTGGATTAAACACCTTCTTACTGTAAACATTTTTTTGTTTGTCAGAGGCTGTGGTATATACTGTAGATTCCCATCGTTGTTTAACATTTTTGACATACCTAGGCTGTATGACGTGCAACTTCTCCTTTTGAAGAGAACCCGTGTTTTATCAATCGAATTTGTGTAGAATACAAGGTAAAAAAAAATAAAAAAAACGTATGCGATAAGATTTAGACACATGGATCCTTACGAAGTCGCCGCAAGAGGGCAATCTCGTATTGACAAAAACAAAAACACCAGGCCAATATCTTCCGAGTTCACTTTTTTATATATCACCCGTTAATCCGGTGGAGAGCGCCCTGAACGGAAGATACTTCACGAATAAAAAGACTAATTGTTGTACCTTTTTGTAGCAGTGTATCGTACACAACGTGTTTGCGGGGACTTTCTCCAGAGGGTGGAGGCTGTAGGGAGCTGTTGCAGCAAATATCTTTCTACCACGTCGTGAAACCGTAGTAGACTGTAAAAAGTGTGACACCAGTAACACTTTGAGGAGCAGGGGCTAAATAATGCAACAAACTATTTGTATGGCTTTTCTGTTTTTATAAGCGCAGCGCCCTCTAGTGTGATACAGAGATATTACTGTTGCATTTCACTACGGCAGTACTTCCTACATTTTGAGTTAAGGATCCATGTCTGGGTAATAGCATATAATATGATAGCATCGGGGAACAAGGTTTTGATTCTTTTGAAGCCCATCTCAGGAAATTCCCTAAAGGAAAAAGTATGGGCATTTCTGTAGGAAGGATATCATTTTGTTTAAGCCTTTGTGTATATTAGCATTGTCTTCTGTTTGTTTTCTTTTAGTCTCATTGTCAGATGTAGCTACCAATGCAATTTAGCAGAATATAATTTAATATGATGTTAGATTAAATGTATATAATTTAATATGAAATATAATGATGTTATGGTAAAATATTAATGATTGTGGTGACTGTTTTACTATCTGCAATGTGGTGAAATATAGTGCACCCTATTCACAGGTACAGAATTTTTTTTGCATAATAACCAAAAATGTATATATTTTTAAATCTGTAATAACATTTGTATATCTGTAATTTCTGTGTGTATGTGTGTGTGTGTGTGTGTGTGTGTGTGTGTGTGTGTGTGTGTGTGTGTGGTGAGCAACCGTTGCTATAGTATATCTGCTGTTCCAATCCCATATACAGTACAGCATACTTCAAGGAGTCTGCAAAGAAAACATGCAACAGGACTGGTATGACACTAGCCCTTCTCTACTTGTCCACTCCAGAGTTTATCACAATCTGTGGCTTGTGGTTTTCCTCACAAGAAGTGATGCAAGTCAGCAACTTCTTCCCTCTGTGCAGTATGGGTGGTGTGAGTTCACCCTGAAAACACTTCCCACAATGAAATCAGTGGACGGTTTTCTTCAAAAGCATGCATTAATCTTTCATCCGAAAATGGCCTGTTACAATTGTAGTATGCTGCTGTTCAGTATATACGTATGTCTATGTGGCTTTGCCCCAATTAAAAAACAATGATTTACATTTAAGACAATTGAATTCTCAGTTGGACTCTCTAGTTAAAAAGGGTTCATAGAATACAATCAAAACAGTGCAGTAAAATAGCACTCAGTGCAGGCATTTCTATGTTCATTTGTAAGAGAAAAGCCTTGGGAAACCACTACGATAGTGATGAAGTACTATGCCTTGGATATCATCCTTAGAACTCACATCGTACAGTTCAACGGAGGGTGGTGCTGTTGTACAACAGAATTAACCAGTGGAGGTGATCAAACACCTTTTTTTATTTCTCATTCACATTCCTTTACATAGACTCTATATTAGACCATTTGTGTTGATTTACAATATGTGACCTGCACCAGCGAGAAGCTGTAGTGTTTTGATGAATATCATGTTGTGCAAGTACACTGACCCAAATCGGTTAGCTTCTAATGAAGAGGATAATGAAAATACACCAAAGAAACATTCTGATGTGTGCAAGACTGTGGAACATGATAACATGTGGGACATAAATAAATAAAGCATGTGGCGTTAAGTTTGCGGGCAAAGGTTCAGAAGTCCCAGTAAAGTCCCAACAAAGACCCAGAGTGGAAACCAGAGTACCTGGAGGAAACCCATGTGAACACGGGGAGAACATGCAAACTCTACACAGAGAGGCCCCGGCCGACGGGGATTCGAACCCAGGACCTCCTCGCTGTGAGGCGGCAGTGCTACCCACTGCACCATCCATGCCATCCCATTTTAGGACAGATATAGGGTATGGAGGATAGGGCAGTATGCCGTATAAATAAACTGTTACACATACTTTCTGAACTGAATCACACTTGTTTTTGTGTTGATCCTCAGGGATTTCAAGATTGATAATGATAACAGGCAGAGTATAGTTAATCTACCTGTAAATCAATTGTCACTTGAAACATGCTGAGCCAGCCCAGTGCATGACATCCCACAATCCTCTGTTGCTCTGTGAGAACTGATGTATAAGCTTGTCTGAATGGAGAAAGATCTGTGGCTTGTGGTTTATCATTGAGCCAAGCCAGTAGATCCTAGCTTGAGACCCTATGTGAAGAGGGATTTGAGATAGGGATACAGGATTTGTGATGTGGGGAGGTGTGTTTATGGCATGTGCATGTGACAGAGTCTCAAGTCAGTGGACCATCATGTTGTGCTGAACTTACTCTACCTGTACTCTGGGATCATTAGCTAAATATTCACCGAAAGGTTGAATTTGTGAAATGACTGTGTGAATTTTGGGAGTTTCTAGCTCTCTGACCTTGATGGAAGACTGGCTACAGCCAAGAGAAACCCAGTGAAGATGAAACCCTGTTGTAAAATCCAGCTATGACCTGCTTGAAATGACCAGCTACCAGCTGTCACAAAACCTAGCTTGACCTGGTCAAACCATGTTAACCATGGAGCTGGTCTGAACTGGTCAAAAAGCTACCCTTTGCTTGCAATGACTGTTTGAATATTACCCATCGACATCAATAGGTGCTGATAATCTGGTCTGGTGATGATCTCCCAGCCCTCTACTGCAGCAGTCTTCAGCTCCTGCTTGTTTTGGGGACTTATTGCAAAAGGTTTCTCTTCAGCATATGAAATGCATGTTCAATTTGATTCACACTGGGTGAATGACTTTGCCAGTCAAAATTGTTTAGGTTTTTTGGCTTGAAGAACTTTATTGCTTTAGCAGTATGATTTGGGTCATTTTCTTGCTGTAGCATGAAGCACCATCCAATGAGTTCGGAGGCATTTGGTTGAACTTGATTAAATTTAATCACTTGAGAATTAATTCTGCTGATGCTAAGAGCAGTTACATCAACAATGAAGACCAGTGAGCCTGTACTTGTGGCAGTCATATACGTATACCAAAACCATAACCATAACATCCCCACCACCATTGTTCATAGATAAGGGTGGTGGTGGAAAATGTCTTTATCATAACAATCACATACTGTATAGCCATATACTCCATGAATGCATCACTGTTAATGGGTAATTAAGCGCACTCTCTGTTGCTGTTTCCAACAATCTATATCATCGCTATTAACTTTACTGTTAGAATTTATCAATAGGAACTTCATTCATTCATTCATTCATTATCCTAACCCGCTTATTCTGAACAGGGTTGCAGGGGGGCTGGAGCCTATCCCAGCATACATTGGGCGAAAGGCAGGAATACACCCTGGACAGGTCACCAGTCCATCACAGGGCACACACACCATTCACTCACACGCTCATACCTACGGGCAATTTAGACTCTCCAATCAGCCTAACCTGCATGTCTTTGGACTGTGGGAGGAAACCGGAATACCCGGAGGAAACCCATGCAGACACGGGGAGAACATGCAAACTCCACACAGAGAGGCCCCGGCCAACGGGGATTCGAACCTCAATAGGAACTTGATTATGGCCATGGTTGGCATTTATATAGCGCCTTTATCCGAAGCGCTGTACAATTAATGCTTCCCATTCACTCATTCATACACACACTCACACACCAACGGTGATTATTCAGTATTAGTCAAATGTAAGTCCAAGCTGCCAAAAGAGTCCAAACTTTGTGCTGCCAAAAATATGATATGATGCTAATGAAGTAAAGGTCTCATTCTTTTGGGAATCCATGCAGTTAAAGTGGCCTACATAGGCAGAGATGGTTGATAGAACAGGATAGGAGAGTGTTGTTTTCATGCTGCATTCTGTCAATTTGTGGAATTCAGTTTCAATTTGTGTGGTTCAGTTACTTTACCAGAAAACTAACCAGTCTTGATGTTGTGTAATAAGGCATTGTCTATTTTTATTTTTGTACCGAGGAATGGCCAAAAGAAGATCTTCCATGGCTTAGAGTGTCACGGTGATCTGCTAAGCACTTTTATTTCCTCAAAAATCACCACATGAAGCAGAAAACATTTGTAGACAGCAATAATAGACAGAGAATGTTCTTTCTAATAGAAAAAAAAGGTTTTGAGAAAGGTTTTTGGAATTAATTAATTAATAATAATTTGTTATTTAGCTGATGCTTTTATCCAAATGCTTTTATATTTTTTACAGTTCATTAGACTAAGCAGGGGACAATCCCCCCTGGGGCAATGAGGTTATAATGGCCAAACAGCAGTATTGACCTTACCATAGCTATAGCTTGAACCACCAACATTCTGGGTCCCAGTCAGGTACCTTAGCCACTAGGCTACAGGCTGCCCCCAATTACATTGAATAAGGGGAGAAAGGTAAAGGGGGAAAATCTGTTTGGAGGGGCCAATATGTCTGAAGGGGCCCTCCATAGTCTGCAATTGCACAAACCATACTGTAGGCATGTATCACGAATAGCAAAAATAAGCATCTGAAAAAGTAAAGCCTACTCTAACCCTCAAAATTATTCCAGTTCCCAACCAAAACATTAACACTAGGCCCCACCCTAGTCGCCCCCACCCTAGTCCTGTCACATCCCTAACTGTATCCCCAACCCAAACCTTAACCTTACCCCGAACCATAATTTCACAGCAACCCCAAAGCTCAAAACTTTTGTCCTTCCATAACATTAAAACTGATCCTCGACCCAAACCCTAACCCAGCCCCCAACTCCAGCTCTAATCCAGCACATTCAAACCTGAAGAAGCCTTAGAGCAGGAATTTTTTTTGTTGAGCTTGCAAAACAGCAGAACTAAGAACATAGGTGGAAAAGCACATTCTCTATTAAATATATATTTGTTATGCAGTTATTATGCGGACCTTCCCGGATAATCATCTATATTTGTTATCTGCATAATTATTATTTGCATAATTTATTATTTGTGTAGTTTTTAATTTAATTACACATACCACTACTGTTAAACTCACTGTTTGCCCAGTGTCGACTAGAAGCAAATGAGCTCCCCCTTTGAGCTGGTTCTGCTCAAGGTTTCTTCCTGTTAGTCAGGGAGTTTTTCCTTGCCACTGTAGCCCTAGGCTTGCTATGAGGGGGTCTCAGGCCTGGGCTCTTTGTAAAGCTCCCTTGTAACAATCTTGTATTGTAAAAAGTGCTATACAAAAGGTGCTGCACAGGACCTCACTGCTTTTAGAGAAGCATATATGTGTCAAGCAAACTACAAGGGGCCAGTATAGATCTCATAGATCTCATTTTATCTCAATTGGCTCTATTTATCTCAACTCATGTTCAACCAAGATTGCTTAATTATGACTCATTACCTTTTGACCCATTTGGCTGTATAACCTGCATAATTTTTTTCTAAGAGGACACAAGATCCCATGTATTCCTATATACGGTTTTACAGATTGCATTAATTTTATTAACTATCGAAAGCAGCTAGCCTATTGCCACACATGTAGTTCCTGAGTTAATTAAGCAATTTATATAGGATTGCTTGCCAATAATTATAGCTGACACTTCTAGAATATTTTCTGATGTGCCAGAAGGAACAGTGACAGTGATTTTGGTATGGAACTCTGAAGAAAACACATACTCAACAAAGGACAACTGTGGTCAGAAGCACAACTCCTGCGTTGTGATGTTTGAGCATTAGTTTCAGGTGCAATTAACTCAAAATTTCAATCTAGTCCCAGAGCAGGCAGTTTAATCAAGTATGGTCAAGAATAGTCCACTAGGAACATATTAAAAATGCTACGGTTTTGTTACGCAGGCGAAAAAATGCTGCATTGTTTTATGCAAGCTTAACAAACTACACCATTGGAAACATAATGTCATTAGCTAAAACACTTCTCAGTCGTCACTTCAATAACATACCCCTCGCGGGTTGTATACTGAGTAGAAGTTATACTGTATTTTCTTGTTCACGTTCACAGGGTTAATGCCTACAGTATACTAGGCAACTGTATTACAGATACTGGTCAGAGAAACTTGTATATGGGCTCATTGTCTTTGAGAGAGCTTATACAAAATTTACAGTGTGCCCCAGTATTATTGGCACACCTGACTGTGACCAAAATGGAATGCTTTGGTCAGATACCACAACGGCATGTTTGGCATTGAAACAGAGATGCATAGAAGGAGAGTGCCTTATACCCACAGTGAAATATGGTGATGGGTCAGTGATGTTTTAGGGCTTTAATTCCAGGGGTGCAGAGGCACTGGTTAAAGTCTATTTTATAATGGATTCCAAGGAGCATGCAATTTTGGCTGACAATGTGATTGCCTCTACCACAAGGCTGAGACATGGCTGTTGGTGGACATTCCAGCAAGACAATGACTCAAAGCATACCTCAAAATCCACATAGTTCAGTGACAGCAAAATCTATGTTCTGCAATGGGCATCTCAGGTGCTGAACCTCGAATTAAAAACCTGTGTGGTGAACTTATCAAAGCTAGCTGATAAGTGCAAACTCAAGAATGTTGCCCCAAGACCTGCATCAAGGAATGGTCCAAAACCCCTCCATATGTGTTCCATACTTTTCTCAAGCATTGCAGGAAAAAACAGTCTGCTGTTATCCTTGCCAGAGGTGGATGCAACAAGTACTAAATCAGGGGTGCCAATAATTTAGTTTTTCAATTTTTAATTCAATGAATGTTTGATTCTGGTTGATTCCATTGAAACATTAATAAAGTACTTTATTTTTCACTTGTTGACACTTTATCTCAATAATTATGTTGTTTATTGTTTAAAGTATTTTTTATGCATTGCCAGTCAGGGGTGGGGCCCACTGTAGACAATAGCATTCCTATGTACAAGTACTTTTATAGAAGTATGCGAAGGCCAGATGGACAACAATGATAATTCCTCCAGAAATATCCTAAGTAAACAATGGACATTCCTTTCAAACGGTATATATTCCTTTCAAACGGTATATCCTGTTACTGTACTGATTGAAAGTTGTACTGTGAAAAAAGGAATGAATGCAAAAAAACTCTTAAGTGATTAAGTCTGGAGACTGAGATTGACATTACAGAACATGGATTTTGTTTTCGATAAACCATTTCTGTGTGGATTTTGATGTATGTTTGCAGTTATTGTCTTGCTGGACAATCTACCTACACCCAGGTCTGACCTTCCTTGCAGAGACAACCAGTTTTTCTGCCAAAATATCGTAGTACTTTCTTGTATTAATTGTGCTATTGACTGTAAATAGTGCCCCAGGACCACTAGCAGTAAGCCATCTCCAAATCATCAATGATCCACCTCCATATTTGACAGTAGTTGACTTGTATGCATTTCCTAATTTGCCACCAAACATGATGATGGTGTGGATGGCCAAAACATTAAATCTTGGTCTCATCTGACCTTAACGCTCTGTTCCGGTCTCAATTCCAATAACGCTTATATGTTGTTTTCAATTACGTTTAGGTATTTCTACATAGTGAAACCAACATATAAAAATACCTTTAAATAAAAGTTGAGAATGTGAATGTTAACCATATGTGAATTATTTGATTACAAATCTAAAATTGTGGAGTACAGAGCCAAAACGAGAAATAAATATGTCTTTGTCTTATATATTATGGAGCTCACTATAGCTTTCTCATATGGTCGTACTGAGAGAAGCCACAAGCCTGCAGGATATTAGAAGAGTGTCTTTATATTACTTTATATTAGATTACAACTGGGGTGAAAGTTTAAAAATAAGGACAAAAATATATACAAGTCAGCTGAAATTGCAATTCAGAACCTTAAATGTTGAAATATAAAAAGTGTTCACCTGTACAAATAAATAGCTCAACAAATGCAACCAGATAAATAGTTCACCTGTGTTTGGAAATGATTGTTCAAGATTGGTGTGATCAGAACCCAGAAAAAGCCCCTCTCCTGGCAACAAGACCTAAGTAATTAATAAAGGATATTTTGACTAAAATAAGAACCCTGGAGAAATTGGCGACCAAGTTATCAGCACTGTCACGGGATATTGAAGTGACATTTACTGTGTCATTATTACAGTCTTGAAGGATGTTTATCTCATAAAGCCATTATCTATTTTTACTTAGTTGTGCTGCTGGGGCACACCACAAAATAAGAAAAGAAGAAGTGTGCCCTATAATGTCAAGGTGACCATGCAAACTTCTGCTAAGCGCTCTCGTTTCTTTGAAAATGTCAGCAAGCAATGCTGAGTGCATTGAAAGTGAGGGTTGACACAGAGCCTGCTGGTTTTCATTATTATGCAACAATAATTTAAGGCAGCTGATTGCACAGTCAACTAATCTCAACAGGTTTCTCGGGTCTAAATTGGAAGGACACTTAATTAAAACGTGTCCACTGGATTTACTTTGAAGTAAATGCTTTTCTATTTAAAACCTGCAGGATATTAGAATACACACAACACAACACAAGGCACAAAAAAATATATATTTCTTTGATCATATCTTTCGTCATATCTGGTCACTGGAAGTACTTTGAGTACTAACATTTATATGATACTTTTACTTTACTTTAATGATCTATTGGAAATGTGATGCTGTAAATGCTGTTTGTTGCAGTTTGTTTTTTTCTAGACTTGAAATGTGGTTGTAGAGTGAGCGCTGTAATGTTTTGGACAAAGTAATATATATTTTTTCTTGTTTTGTCTCTTGTCTCTGAAGCAATTCACATCTCAATGTCAGGGCTGGGTCAGTGAGGGCTTTTTTGCATTCATTCATTTTTCATGATGCAATTTTCACTTTTAATACATACAGTAATCCCCACCATTTCAGGGCATTATATTGTTTGGGACAAATGGCTTCACATGTATTTCAGATTATGCAGATCTGGTGACACAATAAATGAGTTTTTCAACGCCAGAAACAAACAAACAGGAGCTGAAGGTGGCTACGGTGCAGGCATGACCAGAGAAGATATTCAACACCTGGTCATGTACAGTGTTGTAAAAAAATATTTCATATTTCCTCTATTATTGTGTATTTGTCACACTGAATGGTTTCAGATCTTTAGACAAAATGTGATATTAGACAGTGGGAACCTGAGTAAATGCAAAACATCCATCCATCCATCCATCCATCCATTATCTTAACCCGCTTATCCTGATCAGGGTCGCAGGGGGGCTGGAGCCTATCCCAGCATACATTGGGCGAAAGGCAGGAATACACCCTGGACAGGTCGCCAGTCCATCGCAGGGCACACACACCATTCACTCACACACTCATAGCCACAGGCAATTTAGACTCTCCAATCAGTCTAGCCTGCATGCCTTTGGACTGTGGGAGGAAACCGGAGTCCCCGGAGGAAACCCACGCGAACACGGGGAAAACATGCAAACTCCACACAGAGAGGCCCCAATTGGGATTTGAACCCAGGACCTCCTTGTTGTGAGGCGGCAGTGCTCACTTTTTTTGCAGAACTGCTTTTATTCAGAGAAATGTGCCTGTTTCCAAGCATAAACTGCTCTTTATCAGGAAGGGGGTAAATACTATGTTTTTGTCCCAAACATTATGGAGCTTAATGTTTATTACGAACATTCAATGGATATCTATTCTGCTGCTCTAGAAAACCCATCAATAGACTGAAGCAATTCTCTCTCAGACAATGACAACTTGTGATGCAAGTCCTTGAACAACAAGGCACTGTCATGAGTCTCTGTGTAGAGCCTTATTGTCATCTTTCACAGAGTTCTCTCACCCAGTTTAGTGCCTTTATGGAAGGCTGAGGTCAGCCTTTTACACCGCAACAAAAAACAGTCACCCAAAACATGTAACTTGCCATTCAGATATGCTCAATGATTATACCACTGTGGAACAGTTATGTGCAAATGTATTTTTAAAACAATTCCATTAATGTGTATCTTATAATGGATTATGAGGATGCATTTTAGGATTATAATGCATGTAACCTGGCATCTGGGTTTCCCCCCTGAATTGCAACTAGTTAAAATGTTAAATTTTGCCTTGATTTATTTCTTTGTCACTTATTAATTATTCTGTTTGTCTGTTTAGCAGGCTTCATCAAGGATGAGGTTTGCCATTGCTAATACCCACATGCTATTTGCATGGTAGGAGAAGATGAAATAAATTATGTGTTATGAATAAATCCATAAAGATGAGTCATAATGCTTGACATGAACTCATATAAAATCCTGCAGACCATAAATATAATTTGACTCTTCAAACTGAAAATGAGATTTGGAGTTTAGAGGAAACAAGTATGTATATGCCACACAACTATTCATTATTGACCCTTGTGGGGGACATAAGTCTCTGGTCTAATATCCAGAACCATATATTCTGCTCTACTGAAACCTAAACATTCAATAAAGATAAAAGAAATCATATTTTTGCAACAACATGTTTTGTCAACCAAGACGCTTGTAATTGTGTCAAAAATACTTTTTAAGACAAAGGTCAGTTCCACAGAAGTAATTAGGATGGTACATGCCCAACCCCCCTCATCACTGCTAGTCAGGTGCTCCTCAGGGGCTGTGTGGTTTCTCTAGTTTCCCCTAAGACAGGAACCCCGCCCTGGGAGAGCACCCCTTCTCTCAATATAAGGGGAACCAGACATCCTTAAACATTCATTCACCACCAGCAGCTCTACTACAGAAGCACAACTTTCTTCAACAAAGGTAAATAGCAACATGGTTTCTTTCTGTTTTTGTCATATATTGCAGAAATGTGTTTTTGCAGAAAAGATGGAAATATTTTAAATGTGTGCTATTAGTAATATACATACCAGCATTGCTTAGCGTGTTGGTAGTTTTACTGTCATTGTACTTTTATTACACTTATGGGACATATTATGAGAACTGGAAGAATAATGGAATGGTGTACAGAGTATGCCTAATAAAAACATAGTAATTATGTGGTAACACAGTATATTTCGTTTTTTAGGACCGCCATTTTAGATTATGGTATTGTTTTGGTGAAGAAACCAGAAACAGGTAAATGTGTGTGTTTAGAGAGAGGTTAATATAAGAAGGGTCATTATTTTGTACTCCTACAGCAACATAATATATTAAAAATGCTACCATATTTTGGAAAGGAAAAGTAATGATAATATATCATAGTCATATACGTTTCTGCACACACTAATTGATCAAAGGTTAAACAATCCAAGAATGTGCTTTCTAGGCAACATACACTGTATGCCAAGTGAATAGGTGTATCAGTCTGTTAAATGGTAATCATCTCAATTTGTATTCCATACAAAATTATTTTTTAACGAAATAAAAAAGGGATGTCTGTTTTTGGTCATGTCCAGTACAATTCTATTATAAAATATTCTTAAAGTGATGTAAATGGTCCATATTATCTGTATGCTATCAATGAGATATCTACTGTATAGAAAGACATTACATTACATTTTACTTTAAATTCAGGTTATCTGTTGCAAGGGACTGCTGAAGAAATATTCATGGAAATTGTATCAGCAATTCATAAATGCTCTCAATTAATTGTATTGCTTTTCTATTACTTATTTTCCTTTCCTTTGCAGACAACATATCATTTAATAATACATAGAAAATACCTCCCAATGAGCTTCCAAGATTTCCATTTTCATTAAACGATTTTACTTTTGAATGCAATTCACTTATGATTATCTGCTTATATAAGTACACATATCATATAATGAAATATTAAGTGTTTATAGACAGGTTTATGCAGTTTAAAGCATTTTTAATCATGAAAAAAAAAAATGGTTTAAGGATGTGGTTTTAATGTTGTGGCTCATTGGTGTATCAACTCTCTTCCATCACTGACTGAGTGCTTCTTTAGTACTGTGTGCCCTGTAGTGAGTGAAATAATCACTGGCCTGTAGAGTGTGAAATAATCACTGACCTGTAGTATGTAAAATAGTCACTGGCCTATAGTGTGTGAAATAATCACTGGCCTGTAGTGTGTAAAATAGTCACTGGCCTGTAGTGTGTAAAATAGTCACTGGCCTGTAGGTGAATATAACAAAGTGGTGTAGTTCAGCTGAAACTGCAAATATTAACTTTCATTCAATATTTTTAGCCCCACAAATGTAGGCAGAAATTGAACTCAGAATCTTTTCTTGTATTCCAGGCTAAGAGATGGATTTTGGGGGACGCTATCAATCCCCTTTGGACAAAACAAATGTTCTGTTTCCCGATTTTAACCCAGTGCTTGACTTCGCTGGACCGGAAGTGCTAAAACCACGGGTTTTACAACACCCACCTGGAAAAGGCAGGGTTTGCATTTTTTTAAAATTATTTCATACATTCATATAAGCTCAGTAAAGCATAGAGAAGTGTGCGAATCCAAAACAGTTAGGTATTTGATCCAGGTCTGATCCTATGTGATTCCTGTGCTTAAACTTACATGGTAAAGTGTGTAATCAACATTTACAGAGTACATCGGGTAACACTGGTCTGTCTTTGCATGGCACATTATTTGCACATGTTTCTCTATGATGCACTGTATCCGTTTCTTGCTGTTTTAGCTCATACAGGTAATTACAATGCAAATAAATGAACTGTTATCACTTTTGTGAATACTTCACAAGACCAGTTTATTATTACCAACATGACGATTATGAGACATGAATAGCAACAAAAATACTATCAAATATGAATAGGAATGTATCAAATGCATACATGTTTCAGCCCTTTGAGTTCCCTGAATATTTATTATTGAAAGGAAAACAGGTATATTCTGCAGAGCTATGTAGGTATAATCAAGCCCAAGCTACTGTACAGGATTAGTCCAGTAGGATAACCACTACTGTATATTATTATTATTATTATTATTATTATTATTATTATTATTACCAAATTGGTCTATTGTGTTTCTTTAACAATATAAGAGCACTCAGTATAATATGTAAATGACTGGAAGGAACAAGATATGAATGAACAAGACAGATTCAATTGTGTCATTTCTAAATCTGGTATTCACCCTGAGAACATTTCCAAGGAATCTAGCCAAGGAATTATGGTGTCTGAGTAATTCTCACAGGACTATATAAACTAGATTCAACAGGTGACACAGGTATCAGGGCATGCAAAGTCCGATTAAAGTGTGCAAATACCTCTTCTCAAAAATTTGGTTAAAAACTATTTTCTTTCTTTCTTTCCACCTTGCCAGAAACAATAAAACCAGGAATTAGCTACCTGTGTGCTTGTTTATGCAACATTATTTTATTGGTTCCCCTCTGTTCCCTTCTTGTCCTGCAGTATATTTCCTTTCTTTTCCCAACTTTCCTCCATCTTCCCCTCTTATCCAACATTTAAGTGGTCGCATATTGACCCATAGTGGCTAAACCCATATGAGATGAAGCAATTATGACCTGCAGCTATCAGCTAACCCAAACTTGAACTTGAATGCGTAAGCAGTCTGTACCTGTGCTAGTGCAGAGCTACTCAGGAACCACCCTACCCCATCATAGAAGTTGGTTAAATCCCCAATTTGTTCTTCACCCCTGTTGATTTTAGACCTGGTTGCAGAATATGTGGACACAAGACATATAGAGAACAGCAGAGACCACCACACCGATCTGTTTGATGAAGACTTCCTTATTGTGCGCAGAGGTCAGGAGTTCACGATTGATGTTCTCTTCAACTACGAGGAAATGCAACTTTACTCACATTTGGTCTATGTGAAGTTTGAAATTGGTGAGTCCGTTTTTTTCTTCTCTCTACATGATGCTGTGCCATGCAGAACGATTGGCAAAACATGCTGGACAACATTGTTTTTATTTATGAAAAGGGTTCCCTTTCATCCATCATATTACAGGTAAAATAGGCTGGTACAGTGTAAATCTGTTCAATACAATTAAATCATTTGATATATAACAGTGAAAACATCTGGCCACAAATACAATAACATTTTTATTTTAAACACTATATTTAAAAACAGTTTATTGACCATATTTCCTTTCAAATAAATACTTGGATTTTCATAAAACCGTGCAACCAACTTGAAGCAACCATTTTCACTGTACAAATGTATTCATTGCATTTAATAATGGCAATTATATAACATTATACTGTATATTAAAGAATATAGGCAGTAAATAAATTTAAAAATCTGTCTTCTTCCCCCAGGTTACAATGCAAATGTAATGAAGGGCACCAAAATCATATTACCTGCTGTTATCGGAGTTGAAACTGACTGGAAAATGCAGGTGCTGGCTGCCAAAGACCACAAAGTCCCTTTTGCCATCACTCCGCCTGCAGACTGCATTGTGGGAAGGTTCAGATTGACCGTTGGAATTCAATTACCTTCCAATAAAATCAAATGGCAACCTAAAACTGTGAATGATGTCTACATCTTGTTCAATCCCTGGATGCCAAGTAAGTATAAACATTACTGTTATGAATGTGTAGGTATTACATTACATTACATTACATTTCATTCATGAGTTGATACAGTACAATTTTATTTATTAAAATGTATTAGACTACACATGAAACATACCAGCCCTACTGTTATCTGTCAGGGTTACATATTGTTGCTCTATCTCTTCCAACAGTTTTGGAGCTACAGGCATCATTCTTTATCGTTTTATAGTTTTGCATCCGACCTGCTTTGTTAGTATGTGCGGAAAACATGTAGGTTTTTAAATGTAGTGAAATTCTGAAAATAATTTACTCTGTGTAAACAATATACAAACACCCTCCACCCTTTAGCCGTCCTTTGGCTAATTTATATAAAAAATGGAAGCAATGCAAACATGAACTACTGTAATGGTACATAATATGGTAGTTACAATACAGCACCATGACATCTATAATTGGGACTTGGGCAACTGTAATTATTTGCTGCATTTACTATCCCAAAATACCACTATCTATGCTGAACCACTAATTATGTACTGTGCGCTGTCATTTTGCACTAACTGCAGTCAAAATAGTATTTTACAAGTATTAGCTATAGATTTAGAATGAACTTAACCAGATTAAAGTGATTAAAAGCCCTTGAGAGCTTGCACGTATCAGTAGAATTGGACACAATAAAATACATGCCAATAAAGGTTTTTATATGATCAAAACCCTAATATTAAAACCTTTTTCAGTAATTTATACACATAACTGACAGCAGTATCTGGTATCTGGCGGCCTGTAGCGTAGTGGTTAAGGTAAATGACTGGGACACGCAAGGTCAGTGGTTCTAATCCCAGTCTAGCCACAATAAGATCCGCACAGCCATTGGGCCCTTGAGCAAGGCCCTTAACCCTGCATTGCTCCAGGGGAGGATTGTCTCCTGCTTAGTCTAATCAACTGTACGTTGCTCTGGATAAGAGCGTCTGCCAAATGCCAATAATGTAATGTTACATCCATTTTTTGTTTTTTTCTTGTTACACCTTTCTGGTGAAAAAACAGACAACTATTTTTAAAAACTTTTAAATTTAGGATGCATTCCACTACCTTGCTATTCTGATATATTTTAACTAACCTTAGCCCAAAGAAAACACACTGAACTAATTATTTGATCGGTTATTTTTATATGATCATAGAGTAAATAATAAAGTTAAAAAATACTTTAAAATTTTTAAAAAATTTTATTTAAACAGGAAACCCTATTGAGATTAACATCTTTTTTACAAGAGGGACCTGACTATATACATAGTACACAAACAAAATAACGAGACCAATGAATGTAAAGAAATGTATATATAGTAAGAATGTAAAGACTAAAATTCACAATTATAAACAATGGATAAAGGATGTTAAGACAAGTGCACTTTTCAGTAAAAGAATGGTATTAGTGTGTCCATTTTAAGTTGGCTCCGGAGATTATTCCAGCTTTTGGGTGCAAAGTAGCAGTTTGCTGGAATGAAGCTAATAATTACAGGAATTCCAAGATAATAAGCATCACCTTGTACAAATTATCGCTTGAGTGTATATTTCGTCCAGCCACAATGTAACAAGACACTTTCAGACAAATTTGAGTCAGCAGTGACCCTTGTCTTGTGTGTTAGCATGTAGCATGTAAGAACATACTTTTTGCAGAATACACTTATGCATTTCCTCTTGTAGATGACAAGGTCCACATGCCCTCTGAAAGGGAACTGAATGAGTACGTACTTGAGCAAGCTGGGTGCATTTACAATGGCACTGGTGGAAACCCATCACCTGTACCCTGGAACTTTGGTCAGGTAGCCTGTGCTTCACAACTACATTTCCCCATACACTCATTATTATTGAAGACACCAACATAACCATTCATTTTCTGTTCAATTCTGAGGGCATGAGCCTCTCTGGCTGTGTGCACCACAGTAAATGGTAAATGGTTGGCATTTATATCGCGCCTTTATCCAAAGCGCTGTACAATTGATGCTTCTCATTCACCCATTCATACACACATTCACACATCAAGTGCACCAACCATTTTACGGGCTAGGTGTCTTGCTCAGGGACACTTTGACATACTCCTTGCACCAGAGAGTCATATGCATTGCTTCATGATATGTCTCAGAACAGAGGCTTTTAAGCCAGATATAATTTTTATACCTGAATATGTTTTCTTCTTTTTTATATATCTCAGTATACATTCTGTGTCTAGTAGAGAGCAGATTTAGCATGTATGTGTACCGACTGTTCCCCATTGTAATGAAGAACAAATTCTTAAAACTGCACTGCAAAAAAATGTTTCAGTGGGTTCATTTGAATGAACCTACATTTTTCAGTTGAAAACATTTAAAATTGTTTCACTGTCAAAGTCATGTATAATAATAGCAATAACACATTCTGTAATAGTCTTCCATCCTATGAAATAACATGATTTATACAGTTTTTTCCCTCAAATTAACTTGATGTCTCACTGGTAAGATTGCTGCCAGTCTTTTCGCCATTCTAAGGGATATTTTTTTATAGTGTAGGTCCATAATTGGATGTCCCTTTGATGTTTATTTGCATGCCTATCCGTCTGTGTTTGGCAAACACATTCAGACTAGTTCAAACAGTCTCCAGTGTACTAACGAGATATCTGGGTATTGAAACATATACTATCAATGCATAATCATATCTCAGACAGCAATTATTATGCTCAACACTGAGCTTCCCAAATTATTATCACATCATATTATCTGTTGTTGTTCTTGTTGCTCTTGTTGCAGTATCAGCAAGGAATTCTTACAACCTGCCTGGAAATATTGGATGATTCCAACGTTTCCATCTACAACAGAGGAGATCCGGTCATCATAGTCCGGATGGGTTCTGCCTTGGTGAGTTCGCACCTCACCTCTCCAGCCTCTTTGATTTGTGATGTGAAATGTATTCTGACCAGTTTATAGTCCAGTGTCAGGGCATCGCTGCAACCGACAATGTGCAATAGATGTCCTTGTCTCAGTGATGTTTGGCTTGCACATAACATATCAATGCATTCCATAGCCATTACAACAGTATTTGTGGAATGTGAAATGTGGTAAAAGTTTGGTCTAAACCTTATTTACCCCGTTTGTGGAAAAAAAGCTAGGCTACCTTCTGGTGTAAAGTGAATGAGATCTGTGCTACTTTATTTAGAATCAGCACCCAGTTTTATTCAATATATTGAATTGAGCAATGTTTCATTTTGTTCTAACAGGATTCAGGAAAGGGGCCAGGTTCAGCCTGGGTACCCTGGTGCATTTCATGCAGAACAATGTTTATTGGTTTAGTTTAGAAGAAATTGTACTAGTGTTGCATTGCCTTTAATCAGGGGCTTAACCCTTCACTTTTTTTCCTTCTGCTTTGACGCTCTCTAAAGCAAATTTGGGACAGTTGTCCACAACATTCTACAAAAAATAATGTAATAATTGAATTCTGATAGACATATTATCTTCAGGGTTCTTCACAGTTAAAGTGAAGATTAATCTCTTGGCTTATTTTAACCCCTTATGGGCAGATTGACTGTACATTACATCTCCCTTAACAGACAGATGTGACCTGGGCCTGACATCTCCCTTAACAGACAGATGTGACCTGCGCATACATCTCTCTTATCAGACGGATGTGACCTGCGCATTACATCTCTCTTATCAGACGGATGTGACCTGCACATTACATCTCTCTTATCAGACGGATGTGACCTGCGCATTACATCTCTCTTATCAGACGGATGTGACCTGCGCGTTGCATCTCTCTTATCAGACGGATGTGACCTGCGCATTACATCTCTCTTATCAGACGGATGTGACCTGCGCGTTGCATCTCTCTTATCAGACGGATGTGACCTGCGTGTTACATCTCCCTTAACAGAAGGATGCGACCTGTGTGTTACATCTCCCTTAACAGACGGATGTGACCTGCACATTACATCTCCCTTAACAGACGGATGTGACCTGCACATTACATCTCCCCTAACAGACGGATGCAATGCCAGCGTTGTATTTGATCATATGACCATTTTTCCAGACACATGACCGTTGAAATGCATTGCGATTCCTAGGCCTTTCTATGGGTTTCCTATAGGCGCCTTAGTCCATAATGGGTTAACGTCTGTCTGTGACTCTACGTGACTCCCTGTCCCCATCCCGCTTGATGTCCATGGCCTCAGATGAACTCCCAGGATGACAATGGAGTCCTGGTGGGTAACTGGAGTGGGAAATATCGAGGAGGAACCCCACCCCTCAGCTGGATCGGCAGCACAGATATCCTCCTCCAGTATCACCAGAAAAAGCACCCTGTCAGATACGGACAGTGCTGGGTTTATGCCGGGGTCTTCAACACCTGTGAGTGCTGCTTCAAGCTATTTGTGCGGTCTGATGTGTGCTTCGATCAGAACATGGATTGCTATTGTACATTGCTTTTCGGTATAACCATATGCACTGTGATATGCTATAGCAATCCATGTCTCTCTCGGTCTCTGTTTCCAGAAATACACTTTATTTTAAACATTTTAACCCCTTACTGTAAGTCGTACTGGCCTATATTCGGGCTAGAATGGTATTTTTTGCATTCTTTTGTCACAGTGGAATTTTCATCTAATATGGTCACAGCATATACTGTTTGAATACATTAAAACTCACAGTTATATCTGTATAAATTATTTTACAATGCCATTGCTTTAGAATTAATATCCACAGTAATATCGACGACAGTTCCTTATTTTGTAATGTAGCGTGTAAAATCAAGTGAGGGGGGGACCTCCCCTTCTCTGCATTTAGCAGGCTATCCACAGGCTACACAAGTCAGGTTAATGTCCTTTTCTTGGCCAGTGAAGTGAACAAAAAATGTAAACAATATTTTTTGATGTTGTAATAGACATATTTGGCAAGTCCAGATATCACCATTGCAGATATAAATCCTAGTTCCTTTAAAATGTTCTCTTTCTAATATATGCATAGCTTCATTTGTATCGAAGACAGAATCTGAAATCTGAAATATTCAGGAGCATTATCAATAGGAATTGAAAGAATAATCTGTTCATGATTTTTTCCAGAATGTGCCTAATTGCGTGTTTTTGGTTCTCTACTGTAGTTCTGCGTTGCCTGGGAATCCCAGCCAGGGTCATCACCAATTATCGATCTGCCCACGACAATGATGGCAACTTAAAAACTGACATCATTCTCACAAAAGAATATGAATTTGACCAAGAAAGATCCAAGGATTCCCTTTGGTATGGTATACATTCATTGTGTTGATCTTTTTAACAATTTTACATAGAATAACTACATTTTTTAAATGAACAATAATATGTTTATGGATACCAGATGAATGCATTAATAATAATTTCATTCAGATTGAGAATGTATCTTGTTACATTACCATTTTAGGTGTGTGTGGGTCCTGAATACACTCATGCATGCCTAGAAAGATGAAGCAATAAAACAATCATGAAAAACTGTATGGACCAAAATGGAGAGGCCACAACTGAAATTTGAAGGATTCAAAATATTATTAGTAAGATATTTATTGGAAGATAAATGTGTCACTTGCTTCATTGTTCAATCTTATTGATAAATACATATAGCCTCAAGGTGTGCTAGCCTTGAGCTGACTGACATTGGAAATAAAGTGTAATAAATGTAATAGCCAAATGATGCCTTCAAATACAGTACAAGGTAGAAAACTGAACTGAGCACCTGTGGTAAACTGGGCGTTTTCTTCACTTTTTCTTCACTTTGCCTTGGATATTACCTCAACAGGAACTACCACTGCTGGAATGAGTGTTTCATAAACAGAGATGACTTGCCTGTTGGTTTGGGTGGCTGGCAAGTGGTGGATTCCACCCCCCAGGAGACAAGTGATGGTAAGTCACCGCCATCATTTATTAAAATGCACTGCATAATTTGATCCATGCTATTCATTTTGATGCTTCAGTACAGTTTCATATAATCTTGGTATACGTAATGCCCAGTCATACTCTTTGGCCAACCCCATTCCAGCAAAATCCATCTTCCATGCAGAAGAGGCACATGCTAGAGTATGCATCATTTGAAATGTGTGTAATCCAAGCCAATTTTATTCTATGTCAGCTGAGCTATAGAAACCACACTGTACGACTGCAGACAGATCACAAGCATTTTATTGACCAAAAAGTGACTTAGGACTGAGCAGGCAAGGGTTATAACTTATCAGGTCTCCCTTATTCTACTCATCCTGCCTTACATCTCAGCTCAGAAATACTTCCTCCTATTCACTGCTCCTTCCCTGAGTAGCACTATGGCCAATTTTGCATTGTCCTTTTGGGGGATATGATCTCCTTGTGCATGAAATTTTTGAAAATCTTCCTCCTTTGTCCACAGGGATGTACAGGTGTGGCCCTGCATCTGTGGCGGCAATAAAGCATGGTCTCATATGTTACCCTTTTGATTCACGGTTTGTGTTTGCAGAGGTAAATAGCCTAACTGAAAAGATATTGTACTTTAAGGATTATTTGAAAAAATGTACTAAGCATACAATTAATACATATGCACTACTCATGTACCAGTACTAACTGTACAATGTTTTTGAATTGGCTACACTTTAAGTGAATACTAAGTGCACTACAGTTGTAGTTTTCTTCTGTATAACTTTAATATACTTAGTTCTACTTAAGTATACTAAATGGGGACACGTTATACAAACTTAAAGTATATTAAGTATACTAATTGAAAGTAATACATATATTACTTATACATAATATATATCTATATTACAGCCCAGTGTTCCTACTCCATGTCTCTATATCTATATCACAGTCCAGTGTTCTTACTCTATGGGCCAGATTTACGTATTCGAAATTTGCAGCGCAAAAGAGGGTATATTGTGGTCTGTCTGAAATTAACATCGATGAAGACCTATTTGTGAAGACCGATCATTATGCAATTAATGAATGGAACTCTATGTATCTGGTGTCATGTAATAGTTTATCCTGTGCAGGACAAAATGTGTGGCGCATACAGCTGAGGAGGCAGATGTCATTTGAATTCACTAATTACAGGATTCACTATGAGTTGCACAAACTATTTTTTTATTAGCGTTTGTGTGTGGCTTTGTATTCCTACATGGAGTCTTGTTTTATTTTCCCAGTAATTATCTGTTGTCATTGAATAATGAACATGACACTTAATTACTGCTTTCACAGCAAGGTCAGCACCACAGATAAACATGTGTATGCTTACAAGAACTCATTTGTAGCCAGTAAATAATGTGCACAGAACCTACTACTACTTCTATGAGATCCCTTCCTAATGCTGGAAATCCAAATGCTTCGAATGCATTCGGTAACCACAGTCAGTTTATTTTGTATGATTGACTGAGAGAAACTGGTTATGTTTGAGTATATTTATCTCTCCAGGTGAACAGTGACATTGTGTTTCATGCACCTGGGCCATCTGGAAGGCTGCACGTGATTTATGTGGACAAAACAACTGTGGGCATGAGGGTGGTGACCAAAGAAGTTGGTAAAAGGTCACCTGAAGACATCACCAACCAATACAAATTCCCTGAGGGTAAGTTGGAAGGAATGGCTGAAATGGTCATCGATGACGATCAACACATGATCATAAACTAGTTAAAGACTACTGAACTTTCTCTATACAGTGCTTTTCATACATTTGTCTTTAGACAATGTGCTTAAAGGACTTTTCAAGTTTGAAACAAGTACTAAGGCACAAAGCAAAATGTAACAGTGAAAATAAGGTAAAATATACAGTATATGTAAAGGCAAAATATGATAATAAAAAACAGAGAAAGAAGCAGAGTTCTTCATTTGTTCTGAATGTCTAAGTGAAGTTACTAGTACCAAAGGAGGGTGTCAATAAGGATTTTAACACATGGTCTAATGCATTGGTCCTCACTTCTGGTCTTGGAGGGTGCAGGGTGTACTGGTTTTTGCTTTCGCCTTAATATCCTCATTCCTCAACCAATTCAGACCTGGTGAGGTGAGTTAACTGTGTCATTAACTGCTTTAATTGATCAATTAAGTGCTGAGTAACAACAAAAGCCAGCACGCACTGCAGCTGTCCAGGGCCAGGAGCGAGGATAACTCATCTAATTTATAATTCCCATTGCGTCACATTGCTGCCAGTCGATTGTAACTAACCTGGGGTGAGTTTCCTAAAGCGTGTTGTAGCGCTAAAAATGTCTTGAAGTATCTCTTCAAGACATTTGCCTATTTTACAAGTGTTTCCCGAAACATGTTTCTACTCAAGAAGTACATTTATTTCTTCCACCTCATCCTGGGATTAGTCGTGAGATTCTTAGTATTGCGTGTGCCCTGTGAAAACCCTTTCAGCCTTCATACTGACAGAGGAGAAATCAATTACCTTTCTAAACATGCCTAAAACTATGTCCCCCTACCCTACCACAAATGTCGAAGACAGTGGAATTTGTTAGCACAAATGTCTGAATGTCATTTTGATTCCGTATTGTAAACACACCCGAACTGAAGGTAAGGCTATCTTGAAGTACCTCTTTGGAGTTACTCTCGAAAAATTCTCCTCTCGTCATTTTGTTTTGGAGAAACACGTGAAATTTTCAAGAGCTGTGTTAAAATTGTGTGGAGAATAGCATGAATAGCATGCGGAGAGCCAGGAGCGACCAGAGGAAGAACCCTACTGAACGAACACGCTAGGGTTCGCCCCTGAATGCTGGGGTAGGTTTAAAGGGATATTAAGGAACGGAAAACAATATTTACTCCCAGAAGAAAGGGAGGAACAAAAACTAACCCGAAGGCGATTCTTAATAAAAATAAAAATAAAACAACCCTCACAAAACAGGGCGAATAACCAAATCACTATTTGTGCTTTAAAGGCGAGCACAGATACAGATAAATGGGGAGTTCAGAAATAAAAGTACAACCTAGCAAAAAACCGCTAGGCATGAAACAAAAAACCCATGAGGCGCAGCTCAGGCAAAACACAAACTAAAATACAAATAACGTCCCACTACCACCGGCTCACATGACCCCAAAACAAAAATGAAAACCCTTAGGGAAGGCGTCGGTGAACCCAACAACTAAACCGAGCACCTTCCTCACCTTAGTTCGTTTTTTTTCTCTTAATAGTATTGCTTAGACACACACACCTGCACAGTACCTGACTCGTAAAACCACAGAGTCTACCTTGTGCATTTACCGGCTTTGTGCTAGGGCGAACGGTAACACAGAAGCACTGAAGACCAGTCAGAACTGGCCTTAAATACTCTGCTGGGAGGCAATTCCCCTGGTGCAAACGAGGAACAGGTGTTACCAATGATCCTAGGCCCTCTAGCGATCACCACGGGTATTACCTCCCACCATGACAACGTCGCTATCGGGAAGCTCACCCCTGTCTGATTGGTCGCCCCAGGCACAGTGGAGTCGGAGATGACTGTGAAGAACGCCAAGCAGTACGGATGCAAACCCAGAGGGCCCTACGGCCCTCCCTCGGACGTGGAGCTGAAGGTCGACGTGTCACCCGCGCAGGTATATGAAGGCTTCACGGTGACCCTGCATTTGAAGAACCAGAGCACTTCCCCTCGTACCATCGACCTGTACGTCAGTGGCAATATTGTCTACTACACTGGAGTCCACAGCAGCCAGTTCAAGTTCCAGAACCTGCAGGCCGCACTGGCAGGCCAAGAAAGTGAGTTGGATCTGTATACGTTATGTCTCTGATACAAAGAAGCAGAACAGAAGAAACAAAGCATGTCTTTTTTTCTTATGATATAGTGTGTGGATGTGATGTGGATGTTTCTTAAATATGCATTTTTACTGGGCAGCCTGTAGCCTGTAGCCTAGTGGCTAAGGTACATGACTGGGATCTGGAAGGTTGGTGGTTCAAGCACCGGTATAACCACAAAAAGATCTGCACAGCTTTGCTGCCCCTGATCAAGGCCCTTAACCCCGGAATTGCTCCAGGGGGGATCGTCCCCTACTTAGTCTCAGCAAGTCGCTTTGGATAAAAGCATAAGCTAAAGAAGAAATTATTATTATTAATTATTACTGACTGATGGTTTGACACAAACCATTCATACCGAGCAACTGGTTTGCATGTAAAATCATTTACTGAAGTATTACCTCCGCATTGGGGAATTCATGCATTAGTATATTCACAAGTAGTTGGAGATAGAGTCCCTCTTGTCTCCTCCTGTCATGTTGTCAGACATCTTTAAAGCATAAATGCTGTCCAGGAATAGCTGTCCTGGCTTCTTCCTCAGTTTCTATTTTCATAGTCATAACCATAGGCATTTTGAAGTTACAGCAGTGGTGTGATCCTACAGTTAGGTATGTGTCAGCGACCAGAAAACCCTTCTTTGTGAGGAGCAGATGGTGGATAGAGCAGAATGCTGGTGGCACATTTGGCCTGCTGTGCTATATTGACCAGCGTTCACCAAACTTATTTGTTCAAACAAATCGACTGTGTGTGTTGTCCAACAAAACATGTCTTCTGTCAGGTATTCTGCTTTTCATGTTCCTATGGGCTCTGTGTTTGGTCTCATCTGCCAGCTGAAATCTCCCCCGGAGCTTCTCTCACACATGTTCTCTGCTTTACAGCTGCAACACAAACCTTACCTGTTGATGCTTCTGAATACAAGGGAATGCTTGTGGACCAGGCCATGCTTCTATTCTTCATTGTTGGAAATGTCCAAGAGACCAACAAGGCCCTCATTACCACGAAAGTGGTTGCAATGGAAGTTCCCAAGCTGACTATCTTGGTGACAAAAATCAATGTCTTCAATGTCACAGTTTTTTTAAGTGCCTCCAAAACGTTTGGCTTTGAATTTGGCCCATAAATTCACACACTTTCAGATTGCTTGTCCAAAACCAATCGATCCTGCAGCGGATTTACAGTATATCCCATTTACATTTCAATGTAATGATTGACAAGGTATGGAGCACCAAAATGGGAAAATGTATAGAGTGAGTTCCATATAGTCTATATTGGGACAAAGACCAATACCATAATTTTTTGGCTTTGTAACCCACAATTCGGGATTTGTAATCAAACAATTTACATGTAGTTTTTTTTCAGTATTTACTAAAGGGTCATGTCTGCCCTGATGAAGGCCACTATTTGGCCGAAACATGTTGGCATTTTTTAGTGTTCAACTATGAACTAGCCTTTTATAATAAAGCTGTTTTTTACTTCATTGGAAGAGTGCCTTGGATCCACTTCTTTTGCTCTTTTAACTGGATGGTTTCCCCATGTTTTTGGACCAAAGAGCACCTTCCATTATACTTTTGACTTGAACGCCGTAGCCCTCCTCCTCTTCTGTTTTTTCTGTATTTACTAAAGGGTATTTTAATACATTTTGGTTTCACCATGTTTCATATTCCCCCCCATTTCATGGTTCCAGGTTGGGGACATGTTATGTAAAAGAAAGTTTAATGAATTCAGAATTAATTCTGCTGCTGCTATCAGCAGTTACATTACCAATGAAGTGAGCCAGCAGCTGTAGCAGCCATACATGACCAAAATATAACACCGTCACCACATCTTGCAATGTAGCCTCTGTAGTTAGGCCTGTGAAGTCTTCTGTGGACAGTCGTCAATTACACATCCACATTGGAGTGTTTCTGATATTTCAGACAGATGTTTGTGGTTTTCTCTTCATTATGGTGAGAATTCTTTGGTCATCAACTGTAGAAGTCTTCCTTGTACAACCAGGTTCTTTGCAATTACAGAACATTAGTACTCTTTTTTCTTAATGTTGTTCCAAATAGTTGGTTTTGGCAAGCCTAGGGGCTCTATGAGAATGTTGTCTTACTTTCCTACTTTTCGTCTTACTTTTCAGCAATGGTTTCCTTGACTTTCATTAGCAGAACTCTGGTCCTCATACTGACAATGACCATTAAAGGCAATCAAAAGTCTAGGATCAAGACTAGATACTGAAAGCTGAAATGCCCTGAAATGGGTGGACTACAGTATGTGTAGGAAGTGCTGTAATGTCTACATGGTGAAACAAAAATGTATAATCATACCCTTTTAAAAAAAAAAGCTGAGAATGTGATTTTTGTACCACATGTGAATTGTTTGAAAACTTTATATATTAACTTTTAAGTGTTTATATATACATTTGCCTGCTCCTCAACTCTGTATGTTTGTTTGTTGTTTTCACGATTCTCTTTACAGGTGTCTGAAAACCCAATGTTGAATGAAGTACTCACTATCAAGGTTCAGTTCACAAACTCTTCTCCACATGATCTGTATGACACATACTTACATCTGGAGATTGTTGGCGTTTGGGTCTTCACACCTAAGACATACCGGTAAGAAATGTTCAAGAAAAAAACTTAAGTAGATTGCTGATGCACAGGTATTTGTCCAGCTACAAAAAGCTACAAAGAGCCTACTGTTGTTTCCATTTCATTTTTCAGTTCTTTTGGGAGCTCAGTTTCTCAATTCAGTTATTCTAGATGGCATTTCAGCTGGAAATGTGTTCAATGTGGAAAGTGTCAATAGTCAATAGTTTCTGTTTAATGCTCACTTTTTACTTCAGTGATCATAACAAAAAACATTTATGTACTTACGTAGTTATTTTATTTGCACATACCGTGTGTGGCTTTTAGATTGCAAAAAAAATAATTCACAAGCAAACTACACAATTCAAAAGCCTTTTTTTACTTAGTGGGGAACTGGAACATTTCCTTGGTCAAATGTAATGAACCACATAACTAGGCTTTTTCAAAAATCTTTTGGAGAAGCTGCTTCTTTTGATCAAACTTCAGGTATCTCTCAAACACAGTCAAACAGTCTCTCTTGTTGTCCAGTTCAGGTTAGGTTTTTGATGCAAAAATGTACAATTATTTGCTATTATTATTCTGCTGGTGTTAACCGTGTGCATTTATGAGTCTCCATGTTACCTCATTGTCTTTTCCCTGGCAATGCAGGTTTTAAATGACATTTAAACAAGTCAGAGCAGTGGCAGAATGGCAGTGGGCAGTTTAGCAGGGTCGAAATAACGGTTTCCTATCGGTGGGCATTTGTACATTGATGTGATTAATTGCCGGAGGGAGGCAATGATGGTAATATCATGGAGGTGGTATATCATGGGAGCAATTGAAATCAATGGAGTTTTGTTCACAGGCATAATCATTTACATGATTTTACTTTTTAATAGGCCACATACTGTGGATCTTAAGCAATGTGTTTCACCAGAAACTTAATCCACTGGAATGACTGAACCACCTTACTGCCCTATTCCCCCATGAGGTCTGCTGACAGTAACATGAAAGTGTTTATATTACAGCAAGATTCTTGCACACTCCACTGTGACATGGATCGAGTCCTTCGTTCCAAGAAAACCCAGAGACACACTCGTGATCGCCAGTCTATACAGCAGCCCATTGCCGCCGGTGTACAGTGAGGTGGACATCCAAATCTGTGGAAGTACTGGGCAGCCTGGAGCTGATCCATTCCCAGGCTTGCAAGGCTGGTGAAACTAAACAGCATTGCATTTCCCTCCTCAAATTTTTCCTTCTCTAATCCATTCCCTCCAATTGATATTTTGAATTATGTTTATTGATATGCTGGTAATGGGAGTAATACTTAACCCATACTTTCCTCGGCTGAAGATGAACTGAATGGGTTCAGTGTTTCAGATCTGGAAACACAATGTACCTTCTTGAGAAACAAGTAACTTTTATTTTGGACCCGCGTGTCAGCCACTGAATACATTTGCAAAAGCAAAACTGCCATTGCCATTGCAAATGCCATTGTGCATTTTCTGATACCCAGACCAACATCATTAATAAGCATAATTCTCATTGCTCGTTGAATTCTGCTTCAAATTTGATCATTATACATATAGTTACAATACTCAAATAATCAGATACTTATTAATGTAAGCAGCTATACTATTTTG
This sequence comes from Conger conger, assembly GCF_963514075.1. Taxonomy (NCBI): domain Eukaryota; kingdom Metazoa; phylum Chordata; class Actinopteri; order Anguilliformes; family Congridae; genus Conger; species Conger conger. The sequence continues at coordinate 49,039,576 of NC_083763.1, read as the reverse complement.
ATAATCCTTTTTTTTTTTTTTTTTTACGCTGAAACCCAAGGGTTTCATATTCATTAATTATCTGAGCTGATCATGAAGTGTTATGGAAATTGTACATAACTGTAACATGGAGTAACATGGTGGTTGAATGTGACATTTGCCAGTTGTCTTTAGGCAACAATAAAGCAAAAGTTCATATTTTTATTATTAATTTAAATGTATTTTAAAACGTATTTTTCTAAGCCTAAATTTCCCACTATAAACAGTCACTCGGACTGTCTGGCCGTGGTAACGAGAACTGTCAATTAGCTGTGATGTGAGGCCACTTTCCTGTCGGCCAGTGGCACAAACTGTGGGTCACGAGTTAAAGGGGAGGGGTAAGGGGGAAAGTGTGACCAACCACCATGTTACTCCTTTAAAGTATGACAAAAGGTGTGATACAAAGCAATCATATACAAATCAGTGACCATGTGATAATTTTTTCAAGATTTTTTTTTTGAGTGATTACATTTGGATTGTTCTGTAACTGATTAATTGAAAGCATACATTGCTCTCAGGAGGGTTGTTACCTCGATACCTAGTTCTTTTTCCCACTTTTTAGTCCTTTGCTTTGCGAATCAATAAAATGACAATTCCCTTTCTGAATCCTTTACCTTTTTCATTATTACTTAAGTATTATTTAAATATTTTTCTCTAGTCAAGAATCTCCATTATTCTCAGATAAGATTCAAGTAAGTTGAATGCTGTAAATATTGAAATTGAAAGATAAATAACGTTTTCTCGGACCTAACCTACTTCTATAAATTGCATTGGAGACTGAATATGCAGTCACTTCATTCTTTATTTCATTTGAATGTCAGTAATGCAAACTCAGATATCTCAAATATTTGTAAACTCAGTAATGCAACTTTTTGGCTCAAAGTCTCAGTGAGTCAGAAGAGGCAATTAATGTGTCAATTGGCATACAGGTGAATTTACTTCATCCAGTAAAATTGTCAAGTAAAAGGGAGAGGAGGGTCCACTCACAGCATACAACTCAGTCTTCCACTTTAAATTCAGTAATGTTAGTATCTACCAAGAATTTTCATTGCATCATTTCACATTGTGAAACTTGTGGATTGGCCATAAGTGAACTGATAACACAATTTGTCCACGTCCCTGGAATGGATTTCAAGTTCCACAACATCTGTAGTACATATTGTTTCTTTGTACGTACGTACAGATTTCTGTATGTAAAGGATTTTTTATTGCCCAGGCTCAGCTAGCAGTACTGTAGTAACGGGAGTGAGCTGAGAATATTGTTTTCATACTGTAGTATAACTGAGCTAATCTGTTGGATAAACCAATTGTGGTTCACTTATTAATTAGTTCAACATCAGCGCATTCACAGAGAAGGGGAGGGATAAACAGTGTTGTGGTTTGAGGGTATATGTTGCTGAAATTCCTTTCTTGACCGTGAGGAGTCCGAAATTACCTATTGTACCTGTGGGGAAACTTTTTTTTTAACATCAGTATGCCTCTCAGTTTAGAACTGATAAATCAATGTCATAAATGGCATGCTATATTTTATTATCAATTATGACTGAGCACTTCCTGCAGTTGACAGTTCGTCAGCCTAACCGTACCAGCTCAGCTCAGGCAGGGCATATTGAATTGAGACAGCAGCACACTGTAAAGTTAGCAAAGAAAGATAGAAGAATGACTTGAAACTACTTACTATAACATACATATGTAAGAATGAAGTAAAGAACTAAGTGTCACACTCTGCATTCCCCTGTCCTAGCATTTCCTAGCCTTCCCTGTTTCCCTGTGTTGTGTTCCGTGCCTCATGTCCCAGTTGGCTTTCTGTAGTTTTCATTCATTCATTCATTCATTCATTCATTCAGTTCACCTGTGTCTTGCTGTCAGCCTCCCTTCACTCACACCTGTTTGTCACTTCAGTTCATTATCTATGTATTCAAACCTGCCTGTCTCCCCTATTACTTTGCCAGATTGTAATGTGTTCCGACCATTCTTTCCAGCAGTTTTCTGCCTGTTTCGCTGTGTATTCTGACCCCAAATTTAGTTTTTTGGGTTTTCTTTCTGTTCTGTTTTTGATTACTGGTTACTGAATTTTGCTTGGATTTCTGGATTATGACTCTTGGATTAGTCTGTTTGGATTGCTTACCAATTATTTAACCATTGTACCATAAAAACCATTGTAGCAATCATCAACAAATTTATTATTGTGAAATCCATCCATCCATCCATTATCTGAACCCGCTTATCCTGAACAGGGTCGCAGGGGGGCTGGAGCCTATCCCAGCATACATTGGGCGAAAGGCAGGAATACACCCTGGACGGGTCGCCAGTCCATCACAGGGCACACACACCATTCACTCACACACTCATACACTCATACACTCATACACTCATACCTACGGGCAATTTAGACTCTCCAATCAGCCTAACATGCATGTCTTTGGACTGTGGGAGGAAACCGGAGTACCCGGAGGAAACCCACGCAGACACGGGGAGAACATGCAAACTCCGCACAGAGAGGCCCCGGCCGATGGGGATTCGAACCCAGGACCTCCTTGCTGTGAGGCGGCAGTGCTACCCACTGCACCATCCATGCCGCCTTATTGTGAAATGACAAAAATTATTGTGCATTTTGGCACATTTTGCATAATTGATTGTAATCAAATTATCAAAATTGTGGTGCAATTACGATTACTATCATATATCTGCTGATACTGCTCTACTTGTAGCTTATTGTCTGGCGCAAACCAAGTCAAATTTCTTTCTCTGTATGGAGTAGCCATTAATGTCCTTTCAGTTCCTGCCACTCATGCACTCATAACAGAGGGCATTTAGCCATTGTGGCATTGTGCTTTAACCTCACCATGCAGAATATAAATCGGCTGGTGTGTTATATTTTGTGGATTTTGGGAGTCTTTCACAAGGTGACACACACTAGCCAATAGAAAAATAAAAACAAGAGAGAAGTTTTAACTATGTACGTATTTGAGAAACTATATGATTTTATTTAGAATAAAACTAAACCCATTATATTTGGGATAAATCATGATAATTTTTAGATGCGTTTTCATGCTAATAAGACACATTGAGACTTGGACTTGGCATCGAACCCTTGTGACCTGGGATTTTCAGGTAAATGTAGCTTACTGTTCTGTTGTCCCTGCTGTGACACAAATAGAAGAGCAGTTTTGGTTGGCACACACACATAGTAAAAGTAAAAGCCTGTGACTGACAAACGCTGTTATACGTTTCAGATTATCTTTGAATGTCTGCATATGATTGATTGAAGTGATATTGTATGTAATATTGGGATAGTTGTTCACTATTTCCTGCAAAATCTCTAAATTATGGTGGATTTGAATTCCAGGCATTACAGTCACCCGCCACAAGAGGGTGAAGACAATGCGCAAATGTAGGCTACACATTCCGTCAGTCTAGTAAGCATCCGTTCAAAACGTGTAAAATGCCTTAATATCTATTCCCTCTGTCACTATTCATTTTAAAACACAGTACCAGGACGTTCCCAGCAGCCGTTACTAATGAAAAAGGATATTAACATAAAACCCAAGTCGAGTGGAATTGAATTTTTTCCATGAACGGCAACACAAGGCTTTTTATTCGCCGTGATATATAGCCTCATTGACAGGCGTTTGGTATCCGTATGTGTTTATAGCCTGAGAGGGGACTGAATTAAAACTGAACACAAACTAATCGGCTAAAAGTCGCTTTTTGCTTTAAAACCTGTCCACTCTAACACTCACTTCGGTGTATCGATTTAAAAAAATATTCCAAAAGAATATGATATTCATTAAACGTCTAAATGCTGCGCTGATCAGCGTTTATATATATATATATATATATATATATATATATATATATATATATATATATATATATATATATATATATATTTTTTTTTTTTTTTCCAATGGTGTGCAAAGATGAACAGGAGATATCCTTCGATGCGAAACCGTCCTTTTGTGAGAAGCTAGCACTGCCTTCCTGCAGCCACGAATCTAAATGCACATCATGCAGTCACCATTATTTTAAACGAACTGTCTGGGGACCTAATTACTCGGGTTTGGGATATGTGCACGGCGGAGGGACAGAAGTCTCTGTGCTGGGAGAAGTCGGTCAACTCACTGCAGTGGACTCCTTCGGCAAGTGTGGCAAAGAAAGTATTGCAGGCTATACTGTATGTTTAAATAATTTCTAAATCCCATTTACGTCAGCATGGAGATGAACAAGAAAATCCTTCCCTTAATAGTCTTCTCACCCCGGGCAAATCAACAGTCCGTCCTACACCCCACCATTATGCCATTGAATAGGATTTAGCCATTGGTATCTATTTTAATCACATATAAATCAAACGCAGTTATTTTCAATAACATTGTTTTGTGCTCATGGTGGTATCATAATGTTTTTGGGCATATGGCACTGTAATTCATTTGTACATTAGGTAGCCTACCGAGAAGATTTGTTCAAAAGCAAAATAACCTTATGTTGTTATGTTGCAATATTGTAAATTCTACTGAGATGATATTGTTAGCTCATCTTCACGAATTGCTGTCTTTGTGGAAACTATAGCCTGTTTTCTACGTTACGCGCCATTACTATTATCAAAGATTAATTTGATATATATATATATATATATATATATATATATATATATATATATGTATGTATATATATTTTAATAGGCTACTTTTTAATGTAAATTGGAAGGCTATGACAGACGATAATTAGCGTTCACATCGTATCTCAAAGTCCTAGGACAATAAACTGGTCAAATATATTACATAGCATGTGCGGTTTAGGCCAACTATATGTGTTAACCACAAATAATTGACCTGAGGTCACCTCAGGGCATCTTCTAGCCAGTGGCTGGAGAGCAAGTGGCATCTGTCGCACTGTTGGAAACAGCACACTGGGTTCGCTATGCAGGAGGCTACACCCACGACCAACCCACCCACACGCAAGAAACAAGAATTTAGAGATATGTTTGGGTTCCCTGAAGGGAGTAGCATGACCGCCGACCGCCGAAGCTTTAAAAGCAGTGCAGTAGATACTGAGATGTTTCAGACGAAAACAAATATAGATCTGGCGTTTGCATGATCGGTGCGTAGGCAGCATGCTAAATATTTTGAATAGTTGCTGCACATGCTATGACCAGTTAACAGAAAACCTCGCAAGCCGCCAGACTGTGAATTCATAACGAATCAGGCAGGACACCCATAATGTCACACTTCTGGGGAGGTATAGGCCGCGGTCACGACTGGGTCAACACGTCCATCCCTGAAGTAAAAACATAGCCTAAGCCGTGGTCCTCTGTGTACACGCGCATGCATGACCCACGTGTGGATATCTCAGTAGTCTGTACAGGGAGAAACAGAAAAGGGCTTGCCTTATCTAGCAAATGAGAGAATGAGGAAAGGGGGTTTGGCGAAGGTTCCTACGTCAACCAGGCCATGTGGGCGTGAGGGAAAAAGGCATTACCGCCTTCGTTTAATGTGGTACACCATCGCAATTCTCCTCTTCTTTCCATCCGCGGAAGAAATGGTAGAGGAACACACAGGAACTTATCACATCAGCTGGAGTTGATAGCAATGTCTGATATGCAGAATTTCCTCTCGTTTCTTCTTCCAAGTATTTAAGATCTGAATTCGCCAATGGTTTTACCACACGTAGGATGGGATTAACTTGGGGCGGCAGATATATCGCACTGTTTCTTGCAGTTCAGTTAGGTGAGTCTTTGCATGATATATTTTCTAGAATGGATAAGTCTTTCTCTTACTTTTTGTATGATTACAATAGTAGGCTACCTAGTATGTTCTTTGTATGTTTTTACCAGAGCAGCGAAGAAGTGGCTACAAACAAGGAGAATATAGCCTATTCTATCATTTTTCCAACATTAATTGTATAGCCTAAACGCATACATTATTGCTTCATTTCGCAGTCGCGTATGAGACACGATCCCGTAGGCTAGTGTATGTTGAAGTAGGCTATTTAGGCTATGCGCTGGATGAAAAAACCCACATCAGAAAATCACATAACTTTTTATGTAGACTATTTATTTCAAGATTTTAGAATCAGGTCTCATTTGACCTAACAGTTAATGTTCATTCGTAAACTTTAAATGTAGGCTATACCCTATATCGCCTAGCTTATGTCAAACCACTGAATATATTTGTAGTATGTTAAATGCAGGCTACCAAATTGTAGGCAATTTCGAAATTAGGGTAATCTCTGCAAATTGTCCCCCCTTCCCAGCACGCTTCTTAAACTAGCCTATTGCCAACATCAATCTATATTATTATATTCTCATCTCTATTAAGCGGGCAGCGGTAATCACAGTGAAAATAGACAAATAATTCACAGCCAAACAACACTGATATAATGCAAAATATTTTATATATTTTTACTTGATGAAAATGATCCAAGATAACCAAGATAACATTAATTTGCCGCAACCGAAGGCGTCAAATGCACACTAGCGCTTAGCCTATACATGTTAAGTATTTTTTAAACGGTGCCTTGTGATTTGAAGTGAATATAGCCAAATACTCACATAAACGAATAAACACGACTGCCCCCGACAACGTTAAAATAGTAAAACGAGTTTAAAGCGTAAAAGTTAATTTAACACCATATGATGAGGCTAAAGAAGGAGGCTGAATAAAGAGAAACAACGCTTTAGCTTACTATTATGATAATTATAATTTCCACTTGGTTTTATATGCTACTGTATATTTTACACTGGTTATCAATGTTTAGACATTTCACCGTGTATCCTTAAAATTACAAAAAGGAAAACATTATATTTTTCAGACTATTAGCTCAGATCGGAGTAAAATAGCCAACATTAAATGTGAACTCAACGTTTGTTTGATTTTGCACCCTTCTGCGCCGAAAGAAATACAGCTATCCCGCTAACGTTGTACTGAAACTATGCTACTGCAGTCAATTATTTCAGTTTGGCAACAAATAAAACTGGATCAAACGCGTTGATACGCCCAGATCTAACGCAAATCGTTACTATTTTTGTTACATATTACATCTTAATTTGTGTAGCCTAATGACAAAATGCAGCAACCATGGTGCGCTTTCAATTTCTGATTAGCCTACGTAGAATTATATCGTGGGCTGCGATTAGAATAAAACTATAACCTAGTTCCTGTTATGTTCAAAGGCTGGCTGTTTTCGTTTTACTCTGTAGTGTATTCATCTCTTGCATATATTGAATTTTTAACGTAGCAACTATTTTGGCTATAAATGAATACATAGCTAAGTAAAACATTTAACATTAGAAGCTGTTCAGCAAAGCCTGGGATAGGTGTTAGACATTCATACGAATATTTACGGCTTAATTATCCTATCGACTATCGAGAGATGTTTTATTTATAACATTGAAATGGTTCTCCTTGCAAATTGAATACATACAAATATGTATATAACCAGGCTGCGACTGATTAAGTTTTTCACGAGATTAGTTTCGTCGCTGAGGTCGTTACCCAAATTGTTCCATCAAATCTAGCCTTTTCTCTGGCCTGTGTTCAAAAACGAATGCGGTCACATTCTCCAGCATATTGATTCTGGAGTTGAATTAAAACGAAATATCAGAAAATGATAAGCTCATTCATTTTGAGTTGATACGTGCACAGGTTAGGAAGCTAGAGGAGCGTGTCCAAAAACGCACCAACAATTGAGAGTCGAATCTTGCAGTCCCATATGCAAGCACATTTGCAATAGACAATAAATCTAAAAAAAATAAGAGCGTTAGTTCTAAATCACTACGTGGTTACATTATTTTACGTTTTCTTTATTTCACACGCCAAACAACGATGAACAGTCACTAGCAACAACAACACAACACATAAATTACATTTATTATTGGTGTATAATGTGAATGTATATGGAGGTATATAAAGACGTATAACGAGTAGTTATGTAAGCTAAAACAAATGCTTTAATGAAGAGTCGTTTTATCAGTCTTCTTGTCGACATTACTATTATATCTTTTACATGCACCGACTGATCCATCTAAACAATGCTGCTCAAGATGAACGGCTATCAGATAACAATCGTATTGTTATCTAACAAAGGCTATATATTTAGTACCATGTATGTTGTATCAGTGATAGCTACGCTAACCGTAGTAGCAGGTAGTAGCCTAATAGGATAATAGTAGGCTAGGTGGTGTCCAACAAACCATTCTTTTTTTGTCCCTCCCCTTGCCTTGATCTCCCTCAGAGTTTCATTGACCAGTCCTACGCCGACACCAGTCTCTCATACCCGCCCTCAGCGAACTGAATAGGTAGCCTATAAATAAGGCAGTCTACACGGTCCCTATGTGGAACCGCAGCCGTTCACCCGGCGCTAATCGAATTGTAACAATATGATCAATTGACCCAATCCCCGATTTAACGAACCACGACCGACAGGATGGGAAAACACGTCACGCCCACGAACATTCCAAAATTAATTTACAACAAAAGCGGTAGCCTACCATTTAGGGAATTCGTTATTTTGTCCATCATAGGTTTATGGATGTTCTTAATTTCTTGAACCGATATTGATACCCAAACCACCCCAAGCACACCAGCTCAAACCACGCACACATAAACACAAAAGAAAGACGTCCACCGTTCTTACGCATTACCTCATCTTCCTTATCTGCTGTTTGTGCGCAGCAGCAAGGACGCACTGGATAGGCATCTGGCGCATTCTGAAAGACTAATAAAGGAACGAAAGTACTGTAGCCTGTAGCTGAAATTGTAATTAAAACTTTTTTTTCTGATCATGGTATAATGAACATTAAAGTATGTAGCCTACATTTAAATCATAATTTAAGAAACGACAGTGGTTTTACTTTTCATTACATTTTCTCGCTAAATCGACCTGTAGGGTATAGGCTATCGGCTATCTGTTTGCTTGTTGATGTAATGTTTATTAAAACGAATAGCCTACTTTTAGTCATACGTTATGACAAGTGCAGCCGTCATCCCATCTCTACCGGTGCCGGTCACAGAGTCACAATGTATAGATGTAATTGTAAATGTAATTTGCATGTAATGTTCTTTCTCTAATTTCAGTGTATCTGCTACAGGCAGTGAGAGCTGCGGGGAAATGTGACACTGTATTTCAAGGTTTCTCAGACTGTTTATTAAAACTGGGGGAAAATATGGTCAACTACCCACAGGATCTGGACGAGAAAACAAATCTACGGACCATCTGCTCGTAAGTTGATATAAAAACTGAAGAGTACAGGCTACCCAAAAAGTGTGCAGACATACGTCACATATGACCAAGCTACAACTGAAACACAGATGGCAGGAAAACCCCCCACATTAATTCAAATGCTGGCTCATCAAAATCTCCAGCAGCGAGAGTACGAGTTTCTCTATTCAATTCATAGCAATTAATTGGAAAGAGAATAACCAATTTTACATGCAAGGGTTATGGGATGAACACCCATAAATGGATTGGATTAGATTGGTTTTAGATTGGATTAGACTCGGAGGTGGTTGATCCAGTCAGATGATTGGCTAAATCAGTTCGTTCTTATTCGTTTCATATTCAAAGCCTGTATATACTGTAGTTGGGAAAAAACATCACTTTTCAGGTGTAGCTTTACATGATATTTATTTCAGTCTTACTTATTTTCGACAGACCGAAAGCCTTGTTTTTAAAGTGTAAATTAGCTAACGTGGCTGTTTATGTGGGGATATAAATTATTATGTTTCACATTTACAGAGATTTTTTTTTTACAATTAAAACACGTCCCTGAAATCGAATATCATGCCAGAAAATGTATATTATTTAAGATACATTAAATATTCATTTAAGTATTTTAAAACAATTTCTATTCGTATTTGTTCCTGATATGTTGTGTATTCTACTGCTGTTAGTAAATCTTTATAAGAAAACAGCTGATAAAGGGTTAAATGTGGGTCAGGTGCATGCGCATCTCTAGAGACCCCACTATGCAGAGAGGAGGAGATAGAGAAAGATCCAATTTCCCATGTAGAGTTGTGGGTTGCCCCATGCATTACCCTATCACAGTCAAGAATAAGAGACTTTTGAAGTCTAAACTAGGCCGATAAATTAATAGAAAAGAACATGACCCATATATTACCTTCTCAATATGACCATGGCACGTAACTAGCTATTTTGTATCCTTATACTTTAAACCGTGTTTGCTTTCCTAGCAGAACAAATGAAAGGGAGTCGGTTGAAAAAAAGGTTTTACTGTCCATAAAGTTATTCTGTGGGACATTAAGTGTGTTTAAATGTTAATTAAACATTAAATGTCTAGATAATTATTATGTAATATCGCAAATAGGGACTTATAGTCTGGGCTTGTACTGAGAAACTGTATTCAGTACACGTGTCAGGAGTAAAGCACAATATTTTCAAATGGTCTATCAAACTACTCTTGAGTAGCTATTTTTAATTATTCCCATAGCTCAAAGGGTGACGGGGTTGTGTGAAATATAAAATTAGGCCTACATGCACGTACATAAGTGATTGCAATATTTTAAAATATGCTTCTGGTTTGCAGATACTGGGACAACTTCCATGCATGCGCCTCAGCTGCGCTGGCGGACTGTCAAGAAGGAGCGACGGATCTATGGGAAAAACTCAAAAAGGAGTCAAAGAACTTGGAGTTTCAGGGTAGCTTATTTGAACTATGTGGTGGAGGAAATGGAGCATCTAAATCAAGAGTCCCGTTTGGCTTCATGATGCTTCTAACAGCCGTTTCTGCGTTGGTGACTTGGTTTGCATTTTAGCAAAGGAAGCGAAGATGAAGACTCAATATGAAACACTTCTCAAAAAATCTTGTGAAAATATTCATCGTCCTCTTCATCTATATGGATTTATACTTCCGAAGACCAGCTTAATCAGAAGAAGACCACCTAACATTGCTTGAGTCATTGACTGGACATCCTTGGGAAATGCTCAAGCATTTTGACGGATCTTTGGTCAATCACACTTTGGGGGTCCTTATTATGATAAACCTAACAAAACCTAACAACCTAACAAAAAAAATATTATGAACATTATTTGTTACTTCATTCAAACACTAATACATAAATTACATTGTGAAATTCCATGTTAGAAAAGCATTTACTATAACTAAAATCTGTGAATTTGAAATAGGCTAACACAGTTGCAGTTTACCCGGACCCTTTCTTGGTACTTTATTATTTCTTTAATTTTAGTTAGGTTTGATATTTTCGTTTGCTAAGCAAATGTTTATATCACCCTAAGTATGCCTAAATCAATCGCCAGTAAACGTAGGCTATTTTATACAGTAGGCTACTTACTTCCAACCACCAGAAAAGGCGGAAATATAAAATATTTTTAAAAAGGCAACTCAGGAACGGCTTCAGCCAATGTACAACTGTAATAAATTATTACACCAGGCAATGACAAAGGCAAATGACATCCCGAGCAACAAGAGGATGACGAAGGCCTTCCATGACTCATGTGAAACAAATGAAATAACGTGCACTCTTCTACTCCGGTCCACACCGCATTTGTTCTTCTGAAAGAATATGTCCTCACATACATAGCTTAATGAAAAGATGTTTCAAAAAGTTTCATAGCACAAAACATGCAAGCGATAAAATGAATTATAAGGGTAAAGTTACATTTGCTAGCTAAATTTGATGTTGCCAAGGCACAGACCACGTTTCACTGTATTTTGAACTGAAATAGTTTGTTAGTTCTATTTGTTTGTGTGTCTGTTTGTCGCTTGTGTGATTGGTTGGCTGGAACCTGTGATTTTGAACAGAAATATCCCAAAACTATATAAATAAAGAAATAAAGAAAAAATAAATATATGTATCAAAATATTTTGGAAAAAATGGAACTGCCCAATCCAAATTGGTTTTAAGACAGATGACATCATCAGATGGTTACAAAAAATGAAAATATATATTAAATAAACCAGCTATTGTTTGAAAACAAGTGTGTGGTCTTCATTCAAAATTTATATTTTTAAAATGTTTTATGAATGGTATGTGTATGGGATCATTTAAATAAGAGCATAATTCAAAATACTGGGAGATGCTAGTGCTGTTCTAAGCACAGACAAATATGTTTATAATTGATAGGATAACCCAGATCAAATGACACTGAATCGCCTCCTTATTGATTCGACAGGAAATAGCCTACAGCTTCAGCTTTGAACAATGTGTGATACGATGGAGTCGAATGTTTCCTGCAGAAATAAATGATTTTATTTTCAGGAAAAATAATGGCCATCTCAATGGCAATGAAAACCCATTCCAAAACCTTGTGGCCATGGAAGCTACATTAAGTTATGTATTCTCTCTTTTTTTTTCTTCTTTTTTTTTCAGTGTATGTAGCCTACAATAGGATAATAATTTACAGAATAGCTTCACAGAAAATAAATTATTACGTTGCTTAATTCAGTGTCAATGTTAAAGAAAATTGGCTGAATATTGGCTGAAAATTAGTAGTATACTTCTCAAGGCCCTTTAATCAGTCATAATGGTTAGAAAAAGCACGTAACCTATCATTTACTCACTTGTTCAAAACGAATGCAAAGATTGTTAAAATATTATTCACACACACATACACACATACACACACACACACGCACACACACACACACACACCTAATATTCTGACCAGCAGAAACTCGTTGCTAACACTCCCACAGGGGAAACTGATTTTCTTTTAACAGCAAAATCTGTGTAAATATGAAAAGAAAATTACAAATTACATCTTTTCAAGACGACCTTTTCACTACGAAAGCTTTTTGACGATAAATTGTGTGCCAATAAATTTAAGTCCTATGTGCGAGATGATCATTGTCTTTACATTATCAACAATGCCAAACCTTTTACAATTAGATGCTAAAATAACAATTAAATGACCCTTCAGTGCAAATAACAAGGGCATAGCTGAACAGAAACATATACCTTCATTAGATTTATTAAGATTAGAAATAATGGAAATAGACTAGATGTGCCTTTAAGCTTAAGATGTCGTAAAAATGAGAAAGAACAACAACACTACTACATGTCACATGGATTGATATGTAAGCATCCAATTTCTTCTCATATACAGATCAACTCGTAACTCAAAAGATTTTTTAAAGTTTTTGTTTTTTTGCTGTTCTCCCCAGGGATTCAGTCCCTGTTCTTGAAGGCAAAATCACTGGAAATTGGAGGGCCAGGGGACCAATGGCTTTCCCACTTTCAACCCACTCATTTGAATGTTTTTACCTAAAAGTGATTGTAAAGGGGCTGGACATATTTTAAATAACCATACATTATCATAGAGGATTGTATCCACTACACATCCACCAAATATCTGTTGTCAATAACTGTAATGAGTTATTTAGCTGATTCCTTTATCCAAAGCCACTTACAATTGATTAGACAAAGCAGGAGTCAATCTCCCCTGGAGCAGTGTGGGGCTCAGGGCCTTCCTCAAGGGTCCAACAGCTGTACTGATCTTATTGTGGCTACACAGGGGCTTGAACCACCAACCTTCCAGGTCCCAGTCAAGTACCTTTGCCACTAGGCTATATAGCTGCCCCGGTAATAGTAACACACATTTCAAGGCAAATATAAGGGGCGACATGGCTCAGGCAGTAAGAGCCGTTGTCTGGCAGTTGGAGGGCTGCCGGTTCGATCCCCCGCCTGGGCAGTGTCGAAGTGCTCCTGAGCAAGACACCTAACCCCCCTGACGAGCTGGTCGGCACCTTGCATGGCAGCCAATCGCCGTCGGTGTGTGAATGTGTGTATGAATGGGTGAATGAGAAGCATCAATTGTACAGTGCTTTGGATAAAGGCGCTATATAAATGCCAACCATTTACCATAAGATCTGTATTGAAAACAATGTCAAAATTGTATGGGTGTAGTCTGGACTGCTTTGCTACCCCACCTTCCTCCTCAACACCCAAAACGTACCACCCACAAGTAAATAATCCTGAGGGTCGAAGCGTTGGTGACAATAAATACTGAGCATATGGAGCTTCATTTATTCCTTTGAACATACCTGAACAAACATGACATATTATGTACACACCTCAATGTGTGAGAAACAGCAAGTGTAATAAAAAAATACTTTTGGTATTTGTAGGTTTCAGAGCAAACCACAGCACTGAAACACCCCTTGTTAAGGTATTCAATGACCTTAGATCAAGTAATGATGCCAATAAGGTCTCTGTTTTAAGTATTATTGGATCTAAATGCAGCCATCGATACCGGTGACCACAATATCTTAATTCAAACACTTCATAGCTGGGCTGGCCTATCTGGCCCAGTTCTAAAGTGGTTTAGATCTACTTCCAAGACACTTCCAAGATCTGGAAAAGTCAATATAGTGTGTGGAGTCCCCCAGGGGTCAGTTCTAGGGCCCCTGCCATTAAATCTATTCATTGCCTTGGCTTGGATATAAGGAGGCACAATGTCTGCTACCATTAGGAGCTATTAGATACATATTGTAAGATATTATTTAGACTCCTTTCAATAAAGTATGTATCGTGAAAAGGTCAGAAACCTTGGTGGAATCTCAAGTTCTGATCTTACCTTTGACAGTCATAGAAGAATCATTACTAAAACAGATTTTTATCATCTAAAGAACATATCTAAAGTGAAAGGTTTCTCATCACATATAGACTCTGTAAAACATGTTAATATGAACTATTTTGAATAATACACCCAATTTGACGTAAATCTATTTTTGTAATATAGAAACATTACATTACATTATTTGTTGGCAAAAGGCTAGAGCAAAATGCTCGGAGTCCATACTTGCAATAAAATGACTTTTCAAACATCTTTATTCATCAGGAGCCTATTATAAGGGAAATCTAATATTTCTTACATTTTTTATTTCTGGATAAAAAAATCCATCTCACCAAAAACCTTGATAAAGGTTGCATTGCAAACTTTTACCTTCCTGGGGTGATTCTGTCAATAGTGAATACTTTTGTGTTTTTTCTGTTCTTCAACATTGTTTGGGTGGATTCAAATCAAGCAGACACTAAGTAAACTGATCGTGAATTTCCTTATTGGGGTTGTCATAAAACATCTTATTTACTGGCCATTGTCCTGACAGTTTGTATACACTGTATAGCAGTGGAGGCTCCTCCATAGAGGTGGAGGAGGCCTGGCCTCCCCAATAATTTGAGAGAAGAGAGAGATTTAAAAAAAACAATAAATATATTTATTTTATTTATTTATTTTAACAAAAAACATATTTTTTATTTTTTATATTCATATTATTTTAGTTTTGTTCATAAATCTAAATTTTCCCATGGCTAAAACCCAATATTGCAATTGTAAAGCAACAGGCCAGATTTCCCTATCAGTTTGTATTAAGGGAGGCCTAGGAAATTCGCTTTTCATAGAAGTCAATATAATGCATTTTTTTTCATGCCAATATGTGATTGGCCAGATCACTGAAAATGGGTGGGCAACGGAGGCCTGGCCTCACCATGCATTGTGTCCAGGGCTGAAAGATTGACATTTTGTTCATCCAATCACATGCTACTGGTTCATTTGGAATCAACTGTCCTTTCCTTTCCTATTCAACACAGAAGCCATTTTGAGAATTCGCTAGTCACTTCAGTCAAACAAACACTCGCCATAGTGGCTACGAGTGTCCTATCAACTTGTGCTTTTCAGGAAATTTAGAGAACACCCCTGGCTATCATCCCTGGAGTTTATAGCTCATTTGGCCAAACACTTTTGCTTAAAACTACCTCGGAAGTCGGCGAGATTCTAGCGCAATTTGAGATCTTGGGCTGGAGATATGCAGATTCCAGATACTAGGGAGTGAGAATGACATTCAATAGGTCATGTTAGACACCATTTGGGATTTATTGAACAGTTTTATTTTTAATGTAGTCCATTTCGTTTTATTACAAGTCAATTTAATAATCTTCCATATCAAATTACCGAATTGTTGCTCTGTGAGGAAATTCACTCTAAATACGAATAGAGTGCTGCCCTCTAGTGGATAACGTTAACGTTAGATAAAGCCAACTGGAACCATATTTTTACATATTTTATATTAAATATATTGAATAAAACTACATATGATAAAGAAAGTGTTATCTTATCTTTTTTATATGCTAAACTTGATTAAATTGGTGATTACATGTTGAAGCTGTAGAAGAATGAAAAATGTAAGCTAAACAAAATTGTTTTTAACTACATAATTAAAATTCCTGCCTTTTACACATGTTCACTTGGCATTTATATTACATCCAAATGTCATTTCTCAGCTTAATTATCAGGCAGGCTCATAGACTTACAGCAATGTAATTTCTTCAGGAAGGCACAAGGCTAAGCTCTGCACAATGAATTTCATCAGCCAGAACTTTCTGACTGTAGCTTACACTCCAAATAGTATGCCTTTGGCCAGCACAAAGACAGATAAGAGAACAGGGAACATTCCATCGCGAGTGAAGTGAGCAAGCGGAAAAAAATGGCCTCCTCAATTCTGGAAGTCACCAGCCTCCACTGCTGTATAGCCAATAGCTGGCATTTTGCCTTTCGCCGAATATTGACATTTCTTAAATTTTTCTCATAGTGCTCTAACAATCTTCCTCGCTTTCATGGGAGTGGTGACAACACACACTATCCTCCAAACTGTAAAAATGGCGAATTATTTGCTAGATTGTCGTTTGGCTGCATGGATATAACACAATATGCAAAAAACAAAAAGGCATTTATCACAGTTTGCAATAAAAATCTGTTTACTTGTGACTGTAGTATATCGTCATTATATATAATATACACTCACTGAGCACTTTATTTGGAACACCCATACACCTACTTATTCATGCAATTATATAATCCGCCAATCATGTGGCAGCAGTGCAATGCATAAAATCATGCAGATACAGGTCAGAAGCTTCAGTTAATGTTCACATCAACCATAAGAATAGGGAAAAATGTGATCTGAGTGATTTTGACCGTGGGATGATTGATGGTGCCAGACAGGTGGGTTTGAACATCTCAGAAATGGCTGACCTCCACACAACAGTCCCTCGAGGATGGTGCGAAAAACAGAAAACATCCAGTGAGCAGCAGTTCTGCGGGCAGAAACGCATTGTGAATGAGAGAGGTCAGAGGAGAAGGGCCAGACTGGTTGAAGCTGACAGGAAGGTGACAGTAACACAAATAACCACGCATTACAACAGTGGTATGCAGAACATACAACACGTCTAACCTCTAAGCAGATAGGCTACAGCAGCAGAAGACTTAATAAGTCTAAAAAATAAGTGTAATAAATGCCTAATAAAGTGCTTACTGAGTGTGTATATGATCCATCAATCGTAAATGTTTTGACACTGTGAAAGTATGTAATTTATTTTGATTTGCCATTCATCGTGTTTTGCAATTAAACTCTTCAGTTATGTGCATGTGCATTGTGTAATACAATAAAATTAATAAATCTTAGAGAACCTGAGATAAATGTTTTATTATTATGCCATAGCATACTAGTAACAGTTATACATACAGACAGTGGTGTATCCCCCAGTAGTGTCTTTGGGGCATTTAATACTAGTAGACATGACACTGGGCCATGCAGTCATCCAATGTAGGACAAATGAACAACAGAGCTGAAGGTAGTGTTAGCATGAAGCTATGACGGAGAAAGATTTTGAGCAAAGGGCAACTGCGGGCAGAAGTACCCACTCCAGGATTTCAATTAATTGAGTAACTGCAGGTAAGTGACTTTTGAACCTGTGGCAAGATAATTCAATAATTACAATATATAAATAATGTCTACAATTAACCACATTAACTTGAAACCCTCTTTACAAATTACATAACCAATTACCACTATTGGAAATATCTCTGAAACCCTCCAAGTTACATAAAGGAGTCAGGCTACTGTAGTTTTACAACTTTTATATTCTTCTCTGAAATAGAATAATTGGGACAAAAGATTCTCAACAAGTTCTGCAAAACTAAAGCACAGCATTATAAATGTGGACTGTGTTCCACCCTGTTGTGATTTGGAAGTTCCTATCCATTTCTCCTATACTATCTATTGTTTCAACACATTTGTGTGGCCCTTGTTGATGATGATACCAAAATTTGGTTAAACTTGGTCAAGATATATTGTTGATTGGGAAGCTTTACTTCTCTTGGGGTTGGTCCACGAGGGGCTGGGTATAGGCTGTTATTGATTTGGATCCTGAGCTTGGTTGTCTCCTTGGCAAACTGGTTGTAAGTGTGGTGGGCCAGGACCAGATATGCCACTTAGATAGATTGTCAAGCGCTCTGCAGTTTGTCTTCAATATTATTTAATATTTGATATTCTGCCTATAAAGATTCAGCTGGGATATTATTAATAGTTCATATAAAATACATGATTAAGAAGATGACCAGGTTTTCCACATTATTATTATTATACAACACATAACATTTGCCATTGCGATGGGATTATTGCGATGGGATTATCATTGCAGGGAAACTATTCATGACATTGCATGGAATTTTGCGGTTGTGACATTCTGGCCTCTTTCTGTATTTACTGACATTTATTAATGCCGACCAGGCATGAACAAAGTATATGAATAATTTATAAAAGCCGTTATTAATGTTTTATTAAATGCACTGTATTCTTGTGTTACATGCATTTTTAATGCCAAAATTCACCTTTCTTAAATGTACAAACTCCACTCACAATTATCATTGAATTGACCAATGACCTCAATATTTGCAAAGATGTTACGTTTAAAGAAATTATTACACTTGAAAAATAATCTTCTAAAATATCTTAAAGCATCCATTATTGCTGCGAAAGATTCAAATCTTAACTGAACTAAAGTGATTAAATGCAGTTGGGCATGCAGGCAATGTCTATTTCCTTAAGTCTTTTGCATTTTTTGTCCCCTGTTGCTTTCCATAGTTCTGTTATCTAGTCATTCGTTTCACCTGAATCTGATTATCTGTTTGCACACGTGTTTATTGTTTAGTCATTCGTTTGCGTATTTAAGCCTGTCCTTCTCTGTTTTTGTTGCTAGTTCCTTATATCTGTTACCAGAACCCTGTATTTGTGCTTGCCATTTATCCAACCCATTCCCCTCTGTTTTTCTGTTCTGCTGTTTTTGGACTTCCTGGTTTTGAACTCTGCCTGACTTTTTGGACTCTGTCTTTTGGATTGTGGATCTTTGTACCTCTGCCCTGTATCTTGTATTGACACCAACCGGTTTTGGACTTCGCCTGAACCCAGAATAATTTCTCTAAACCATTGATTCTGATGAACATCACATTTGAACTGAACTGAATCATAGTTGAATGAATCACTTAAGGCAGGAGATATAGCCTTATTACCCTGGCCAAGGGAACCCATCTGAGGGGAAAATAAAGTGAGCTCTCCCTCTGCCTTTTCCATAGATTATTCCGCTTGATGTGTATTAACCGCAATTAATCAATTGTCACATTTGGCTTTACAAATGAGAAGACTGGGGGCTGATGGCCCGGGGCATTTACTAATGACTTTATCATGTCCCACCTTCAGCTGTTAAATGAGTGAATTGATCATATTATATTTAATACAGCTTGGACTCTAATGCCATGGAAGCCATGTAGTCACATTAAGAAGCATTGAGGGAGGTGCAGCAGCAATATGAGTCCACTGATCATGTTGCCGGAAGATCAGCAATATAAACTATTACAGAGTATTTGAAATTATTGCAGAATATTATAGCATTGTCTTTAAATAACAATGGTGTGGAGTTTGTCATTTACTAGAGAGCAAAGCCTCACTAACTGTTGGAGTAATTATGTAGTGATACCTAAGCATACGTTTATGTATATACTGATTAAACCATGATTAATTAATAGACTAATATACTAATGGTACATGTTTTCTTATAATGATAATACACAATGGCCAAATCCCAGAATTGTGTTTACTACTGCTTAGACTTCTGGAAATATATACTGTAGATATAAAATTAATTTCTGTTAAGATTACTGTTAAGAGTTTAGGGATCAAACAGGGTCTTTGCCAAATTAATTCACCGTAAGGTTAATGTGATTAAATTTGACTTGCCTGAATGAGAATTGATTATGTGTAGGCTAACCACCTGTCTTGCGGCTCTCCAGTGTACCCATCACCACATGGCTTCAGTCAGTAATGTAAAACCAGAATGCAAAATGTGTTAATTAAAACATGTTATTCAATCAGGGGCTCTTGGGATTTTTGTACACAATAGTCCAGAGTGGTTTGCAGGTAAATACGACTCTGTGACGAACAAACCAATGCAATACAGAGTCAGGCATTAATAACATGTTTTATTATATGCATTATTATCATAATGCTATTAAATGGGAAAAAATGCTGACACTTAGCTACTGAGTCTCGCCTAAATGTGTTAGCTATTTTAATGAAAGGTCCCATATTATACACCTTTCCAGTGTTTTATTTTAAGTAAGGCTAGAAATCATCAACACTGTCGAGGAAGCTCTAAAAAATAAACCTACCCCCGACGACTTTCCTTCCATTCGCCTCTTTGTTGCGGAGCCTGTTTGACCACAAGTTCTCACAAGGGCACATACTCCTCTTACCTGCCACCCTGGGGTCACGTTGGTCTTCTGTCCCGCCGGCGGCGTACGATGAAGCGGGATTCCGTTCGTCTTGCCATACTCCTACGCCATGTCACGAAGACAAAGAGGTTTGTGGAGTTTCTTGTGTCCTGGGTATGGGCCATTTATGGATTTGTAGGTCCCGGAACGTCACATCCTAGACTTTCATCAGAGACTTTTTTAATGAACACCCAGGGCTGGATTCTAGGGTGCCGGGTGTTGCCATTAGAGGGGGGGTTCTGCCACACTCTGTACTCCCCAGTCTTAATGTTTTTCTGTTTCCTGCGTTGATTTGTCTTCCTTGTCCTTGTCTGTTTCCACAGTCTGTTCATTCATTCATTTCACCTGTGTCTTGTAACCTGTTTCCCAGTACTCATACCTGTTCGTCATTTTAGTTAATTTGTCTGTGCATTTATACTCGCCCGTTTGCTTTAGTCCTTTGCCAGATTATAATGTGTTCCGACTGTTCTTTCCAGCACTCTGTATCCTGACTCCCTTTGCGTACCCCAACTTTTGGTTTTTGGATTTTTCTTCTGTTCTGTTGTTGATTACCGGTAACCAAACTTTGCTTGGATTTCTGGATTATGAACCTTGGATTATGTACAGTACCTTTGACTGTTTGGACTACCTTCTTGTGTTTGGACTTTTGCCTGTCATCTCGATTACGACCCTGATTACAGTTGCCTGTTTTGGATTGCCTTCCCGTGCTCGGACTATTACCTGATACAAAAGCCCAAGCCAGACGATGCCCCTGGATGGTGTACCACTGGTGCTTTAACGTACTGCTGAACATGCATCTTAATGTGACAAAATTAAAGGGGCAAGTTCAGGACAATGAAAGCAGTACAAACAAAAGGTGCCACAAGATCAAGGAGAAAACGAGAAAATCATTGTATTTGAGAGGGGGGATGATGGAGTTATGGGAAATATGAACCTGCAACAAAATAAGGATGGTTTACTAAGTTTACTGAGATGTGTCATAAGTAAACTAGGATATCAAGATCCCCCAGAAAGAAGACTTGGCACAGCAAACATTCCACCAGCCTGATATAAGCCACTAGGGTGAATAATCAATCTTTAAAAAATGCATTAATGAAGATGAAGACCAGCCAGCCAGATTCTGTATCTCGGGTTACTTGGTATGAGAAGGGGAGTGTATCTCAACAAAAGGACTGCTGACTTTGAACCACTTGGAGGACTTAAAAACTTCCACAAGCATCAGCAGGGAGCTTACAGGCAACAGGCCAAATTGGACCACTTTCCTTTCTTTTTTCACCCTTTGTCTCCATCACAGTCATCAAGGTCTCAAGGCACAATCAGTGGATCTAAACGACCAAAGGAACAAACATTTTGGAGGCATTCATTAACAGATTTAAATTACACATTGAGATAATAACTGTAATTTAGATCATTAGGTTTAAACAAAACAAAACAGGTTCAAGGAAACACCCCCCGGCTAAGGCAGCAAGGAAAGATTAAAGAGGACGTTGTGACCTATTTAATAGCAGTGGGGAGCTTATAGAAGCTGCGGAAAAAATGTACTGCAGCGTGATTGATTCCTGAATAACTTCTTTTTTACTCTCCGTATCTTCCACAAGTAATTAACATCCTCATAAAAGTAGACTTCCAGCCAATACAGTAACAGTGCTGAGGTGACAGGTCCTCTTCCTGGACAAAATTTGATAACCCTTGACCTCATTACCCTCTGAACTTTCAGGTGAAGTTACCAGGCATGTTTCACTCAGCGGGGTAATGAATATGCAGTGAGCCATTGGGCTGAGACAGATGGTTTGTCTGGGTTTTGTTCCATTTCCCAGTCCCACAGTTCCCAAAGTGGTTGGTTATTGAAATTCTTAATCAGCACTTTACAATCAAATCAAATTTTGTTTCTTATTCGAGAATACTATCTTGTCTTAAACTTACGTAGGGTGAATCTGACATTAGCAGGGGGGGGGGCGACATGGGGGCGACATGGCTCAGGCAGTAAGAGTAGTCGTCTGGCAGTCGGAAGGTTGCTGATTCGATCTCCCGCCCGGGCTGTGTCAAAGTGTCCCTGAGCAAGACACCTAACCCCCAAATGCTCCTGATGAGCTGGTCAGTGCCTTGCATGGCAGCCAATCGCCGTTGGTGTGTGAGTGTGTGTATGAATGGGTCTATTAGAAGCATCAATTGTACAGCACTTTGGATAAAGGCGCCAAATATCCATGGAAGCATATACAGCACATGTATTTCCAACACAGGATTCAAAACCAACACAATGGTTTCCTCAAAAGGCCCTGTTATAATGATGAATAATCAAGGGTGGCATGCAGAAGAGCAGCTCTGAACACACAAAGTGTTATACCTCTTAAGTGCTTCAGCAACAGCAGCAGAAGAATGAATAAGTCAAAAAAATAAGTCTAATAAATACTGAGTGTACAATTGGATACAAAAGGCAGGGAGCTACTTTCTTTACTCAAGCCACTGGGAGCCACTCCCATAGATTTAATATTGAGATATGTATCTGAACTCTCCAATTAGAATTTGGAGTCATTACACACCGTCATTACAAAAATCGTATCCACATCGGAGCGACTATTTTCCATGCTGTTGCCCTTGCAGTGTTACAAGAGAGCTTATGCTGTTCGAAGAGGAAGCATATCTCTCACTAATTAGCAGCCACATGAGAATCTCTGTCTTACCTTTTCTTTAATTAATATCTGTGAGGTGTTACAAATCAATAATGATGTGTATCTGGGGAGGTAGGGGAGAGGGCTGTGAAATGCATTAAAATGTGATGCTAATTATAGCTTAAAATAATGTTAATGTCAAATGTAAAGGAACAGTAATTAACTTTAACCTATTCCAAGACCGTTCTTCTTTAACAAGGACTATAACCTGGGCAGGATGCAAGTGACATACAATCCAAATGCAAAATCTGGTCACCTCTGCCAGGAAGCTGAGACTTGGGTCCAGCAGGACAATGACTCCAAACATGCATCAAAAACCACACAGGAGTATAGAGCAATTAAGTAAAACCAACAACCATGTTCTGCAATGGCCACCTCAGTTTCCAGACCTAAATCCCATGAAAAACCTGTGGTCTGAACTGAAGAGGGAGGGATGTATCCCAAGGATATCAATGATTCTGAAAAGTTCTGCATGGAGGAATGGTCAAAGATTCATCCAAATGTGTTCTCCAGCCTTATCACAAATAATAGGAAAAGACTGATGGCTGTCATCTTTGCCAAGGGGTGTTTGCACAAAGTATTAAACCAGGTCTGCCAATAATTGTGGAACCACTTTGTAACAAAATAAAAACAACTGCATGGGCAGGTGTGCAAGTGTTAAAGACTTTCAAGAGGGTCAGAAGCCACAGGTCACATCGCTTTCTGAGATACCACAAACCCTCCTGCACAGAGATGGCAGAACATTTTGTTGCCATTACTATAAAAATCGAAGAAAAGTGAGAAGAATGCAAATATTAGTGTCATCAAGAGAAATGTAAAACATATGGGACTACATTCTAATACATTATTCATTGTTTTCATTTCACTGATAGTTCTATTCTGGGTTTGCTCAGAAATTCACAGAACACATTTGAATCTCACAACAATGATTTCCCCTTTACAGGTATGCCTTTTGGTAACACATTACTCTGTATTGATATTTATAATACTTATAGCCAAATTGTATCCTACTGCTCATTGGTTAGGGCAAAAAAAAAACTAAAAACAGTGGGGAATCCACATACCACATATCTCTTTGAAGAATGTGGAGTATTACTGTTTTATGTATTTTCAGAAGATACACACTGCTATTTCCATATGACTGAAGCTATTAAAAGTGTGGAATAAGACACAGCCTGTCAAACATTTAAGTGTGCATAGTGACTAAGGTACATGACTGAGACTGTGGATGTCAGAACGGCAGAGTCTCTGACCTCTTTCAAGCGCAGACTGAAGACTCATCTCTTCAGGCAACACCTTTCCCTCCCTAACTCACCACCATGATTAGCCTTATATATGCCATAGACTGTAATGGCACTTACATAGTTGTATAGATATTGGGTTTTTCTTTGTATTAACTATTGTATTGTTGTACTCTGGGTATTCTAGCTGCCAACTGTGGTATGCTAGTTTGGAAGTTGATGTATTCTTTAAGGGTTCCGATTGTATCTGTATGGTTACACTAGGACTGTAGGAACTGTACTGTCCTCTCAGGTCCTCTTCGCACTTGTACTTGTGCTTGATCTGCACTTCGTTGTACGTTGCTCTGGATAAGAGTGTCTGCTAAATTCCTTGTAATGTAATGTAATGGACCCAGAAGGTTGGTGGTTCAAACCCTGGTGTAGTCCATAAGATCCGCACAGCTGTTGGACCCTTGAGAAAGTCCAGAAACAACTCAAGCATCCTCAACCCTTTGGACTGTTCAGACAGATTCCACCTGCCCTTGCTTCAGTGGAACCATTCACTAGTTCAGATTATAGCCACAGAAAAGTAAAACATAAATAAAAATGGCACATTTCCTGTGTATCACGCAGAACGCAACCACCGGGAGAGGACAGGGAAGAATACTTGATCATTTCATGCCAGTGTGTGTGTGTGTGTGTGTGTGTGTGTGTGTGTGTATGGGAGAGAGCGGCTCTAAATGTTACATTCAGGCTTTCTGTAGAAAACAGCAACAACCAGTACACTGAACCTCACAGCAGGAAGTTTAACAGAACACATGCAGATTAACAGTTAAGACTATCAGTGGTCTTCTGTATCTGTAATCAGATACTTTAAAACACTTTTATCAATACTGTCACTACGCACAATCATTCAGGCAGAGGCACACGCACAGGTACACACACACACACACACACACACACACACACACACACACAACACACACACATACACACAACACACACACATACACGCAACACACACACACACACACACACACACACACACCAGGGAAGTGCTTGAGCCTCATTGTGATTAATACCCACGCCACCTGAACAGCGGTGTGTAGTGTGGAGGGAGAGAGATGCCGGGTCCCTTAATGGGACCTGATATGAATAACTGCACAGCTTAATGTCTGCCGCAGCGGCCCAGAACCGACAGTAATACTCTTACTAGGGCACCATGGGCTCTCCTGCCCAACTCTAAACGCTGCTGCAGCAGGCAGGAGCTGCAGGCAGACATTTTCTCTGAACACAGCAGGGCCTGCAAATGTATGGAGGACGCTTTGTGACATATTAATAAATAAATCCTTAATTAAATCCATTTTATTTATTTATTTATTTATTTACCATTTTATTTATTTATTTATTTATTTATTTAACAATTTATTTATTTAACGATTTATTTATTTAACGATTTCATGCTCCAACATGCAAATAAGGGGGTGGGTTTCAGTTGGGCTGGCTGTTCTGATTGGACTGCAGTGGCCCTATGCTGGGATTGGATTGTCTACAAGTTCTTTACAAGCGTGACTATACTACCGGTTAGCTAGGTACCAAAATTGAGTTTTTATCGGAGCTAAGAAATGAAATGTTAAGACTGGCAGATACCCTTGATAGTGGTAATGTACCACTCCATAATATTATAGAAACAGTGGAAGACTTTGTAGACAGCATTGTAGAAATTGCAGCACTGACTGATTCTGATGTGGACGAGGTTGTGTGGAGCAACCTGCAGACGATTCTGCATCGTGCTGCATTAGAAAATCAACAAGGGAGAAGTGTAGGACGACCCTCTTATGAGATTCCTCCTGAGGTGTTGGAAACGTACATCCTGAGTGGCATAGCTGCCAACTCTCACGCTTTCGGTGTGAGACACACGCATTTGCATGTGCGTGTGAAAACAGGCAAATGCGTGTGTCTCACTTCGAAAGCGTGAGAGTTGGCAGCTATGGAGTGGCATTAAACCAGCAGATGTTGCTTGCCTCTTTGGTGTGTCTACACGAGCTCGATTTTAAGATTAATGTAGCTAGCTACATTAGCCTACTAACCGTCTCCTGTTTGCCGTTCAATTCGATCTGCTGCTTCACGCAGCAGGTCCGCGATACTCCTTTCCGCCATCTTTTTCTGACATCATAGAGACAGCGCATTTAAGGAGCAGTGACTGACAGCCTGTGCAGTCCAATCAGAACAGCTCTTATTTTCATGTTGGACCATGAAATCCTTAAATAAATAAATTGATAAATAAATCGTTAAATAAATAAATCGTTAAATAAAAAAATAAAAAAATAAAAAAATAAAATGGTAAATAAATGATTAAATAAATAAATGTATTTATTTCCGTATATATTGATGGATTTATTTATGGATTTATTTATTTAAGGATTTCATGCTCCAACATGCAAATAAGAGCTGTTATGATTGGACTGCACAGGCTGTCAGTCACTGCTGCAATGATGTCAGAAAAAGATGGAGGAAAGGAGTATCGCGGACCGAATTGAACGGCAAACAGGAGACGGTTAGTAGGCTAATGCAGCTAGCTACATTAATCCTAAAATCGAGCTCGTGTAGACACACCAAAGAGGCAAGCAACATCTGCTGGTTTAATGCCACTCCATAGCTGCCAACTCTCATGCTTTCGGAGTGAGACACACGCATTTGCCTGTTTTCACACGCACATGCAAATGCGTGTGTCTCACGCCGAAAGCGTGAGAGTTGGCAGCTATGCCACTCAGGATGTACGTTTCCAACACCTCAAGAGGAATCTCATAAGAGGGTCGTCCTACACTTCTCCCTTGTTGATTTTCTAATGCAGCACGATGCAGAATCGTCTGCAGGTTGCTCCACACAACCTCGTCCACATCAGAATCAGTCAGTGCTGCAATTTCTACAACGTTGTCTACAAAGTCTTCCACTGTTTCTATAATATTATGGAGTGGTACATTACCACTATTAAGGGTATCTGCCAGTCTTAACATTTCATTTCTTAGCTCCGATAAAAACTCCATTTTGGTACCTAGCTAACCGGTAGTATAGTCACACTTGTAAAGAACTTGTAGACAATCCAATCCCAGCATAGGGCCACTGCAGTCCAATCAGAACAGCCAGCCCAACTGAAACCCACCCCCTTATTTGCATGTTGGAGCATGAAATCCTTAAATAAATAAATCGTGAAATAAATAAATCGTTAAAAAAAAAATAATAATAAAAAAAAAAATAAAAATAAAAAAAAATAAATAAATAAATAAATAAATAAATAAATAAAATGGATTTAATTAAGGATTTATTTATTAATATGTCACAAAGCGTCCTCCATACAGATGAACATGCTATTCGTCTGAACAAAGTAATGAGTCAAGATCAGGTTTGATAGCGATTATTCCATGTGAACGCTCACGGCAACTGCAATGGAAAAATTAGTCTGTAAGGTAATCTCTCCCTTCATTTTGTTTGCCAAGACCAGCCTGGACTAAACTGGTTAACCCTTTATGCACTGCTATATTTGTTCATTAACTGTATTCCAACTTTTTCAGTATGCATGTATTGACATTTCTAAAATGATTGCTGGAAAAATTGTCACCACAGACAGAGAAGTTGCATAAGGACACAGCACAGAATTATACAAAATGAGGGATACTGTAGTGGGGTAATGTAGTTTGAAACCCTTCTTGCTAAAAAATGATGGTTATGTAACAAAAATGCATTACAACTCTGAGGCAGTCAATAATCTAGAAAATGACTTTCATGAATATAGACTGACATAGTAGTATGAAAGATGGATGCAAGGATGTCGATTCAGTCCCTTTCATTTCCATACATTGTAAATCCATGTGCATTTATTTGCCACAACCTAATAATGTACCAACAAGGTATAATGATGTTGTGTTTATGTTTGTCATCCTCGTTCTATCTACAGGATATGGTGTAAATGCTAGAGGACAGATTCCTCCTTCAAGTATTATAAAGTGATATACTGTATTGTGGCCCATTCATGGGACATTAGAGGGCATAACATATTGAATAGGAGACTAAATAAATTACCTGGGAATTTGTAAACAAATACGTGTAGTGCATTGGTATTTATGTACTACATTACTTGTTATATTACTTTAGATACAAACCCTAATGGATAACATTAGTTATATCTAGAACACAGTGCTGCATATAGTGCCACATTATCTATAATGACGTGAGAGGGAGTTGCAGCATCATCAAGAATGGCACTAAAACAACACACTCAGTATCCATCTTCCAACACACTTAAGGTTGAACATTTAAGATTAAGATCTAACACTTAAGATTTTAGCTTAATTTTTGATTTCATTCATGATGTAGCACATATACTTGCTGGTTTGCGAATGTTGCACTGTTGCTCACTTTACTGCATGCACTTTGTTTTCTCTTACATTGTAAGTCGCTTTGTATACGAGCATAGTACATGAGCACACACCATGTTGGTTACTCCATGTTGGTTGGTTAGGTTAATTAGTGGCCACTTAAAAGAACATTTAAAAAAAACAATGGTATGTCATTTGTAAAGTCATTTGAAAAGACACTTGTATGTCATTTGGTTGGTTAGCTTAATTAGTGCCCACTTAAAAAAACCTTAAGAACAAACAGCAATCTTACATAATTTCGTAAAGAAATCAAAATCAAATAAAGCCCCCCCCTTGGGAAAGCACAGTGGTATAAGGAAGTGCGTTACACATCGCACTAATTGCATTCCAGTCTCAATACTGCTGTACTTGAGCAAAACAAAGAGAAAGTCCAAAGACTGCCATATATTTTATACATCAACCACACTCCAGAAGACCTTGAGAAGAGAGCAGTATACACAGAACTCTCCTGTGTAAATAAGCTGGGCTAAACAATGCTCTGAAGTGGAGCACAAGTCCCAGGCTAAGAGGAATTGTAGAGCTTTTGTTTGTTCAGTGAAGATAATTGCCTTTTGTGAGAGACTCTGCATGAAAGGGCCAGGCGCTACGTACCAATTGCCTGAATGGCAGCTGGATTCAGCACCACTCAAAACCCATTTCGCAGGAGTCGTTTCAGAAAATAATGGCACTCATATGGATTCTGTATGCTTTTGCCATTACCACCCCCACAGCCTCTATACTCCCCGTTTGCTGAGCGGAGCTCCTTCACCGGAGAGCTCATCTTGAGTTCTGAGCAAGACTGCAGACGAGATAAGATTAACAGACCAAAGGCCTGTCACAGACGAGCAGCAAACAAAATAAATCCTTCCCCTTAATTGGGGAAAAAATGGCCAAACTAGATATATGACTCTCGAACCGCTTGTGTCGTCTTCTCTTACGAGTCGCTACAATTAGATTAGGACCATTGTTTATTTATTAGTGCAAGCTTTTGAGATGGTGGCATGTTTTTTGAAGTGGATGCTGGTGATAAAACCTTTTTTTTTTATTTTTATTTTTACATTGGATGAGTGGCATTTTCTACAACAGCATGCACTCTAATATTCTCCAGGCTTGTGCATTGCAGCAAAGCCTCCACAATCTGGTTGTTACCATCATGTTTTGACAAGTGGAGGAATATAGATCGTGTCCTATCAGTATATCAGTAGGTGAAATGTATTTCTTTCCAAGTATTTAAGTGCTTCTAAAAAAAGAAAGAAAGACAAAGTAAGCACTCATCATTACCCAGAAACATTATATCTAGCTGAAAGTTAATACCAAGCACGTCTCAAGTCAGACATCTTACAAGAGCGCTATGTAAAGTTCACCAGAATGGAAATCTCGAGGTTCTCTTTTGGACACACACTGAATTTTCCCAGAAGACAAAAATGGATTCCAAGTTCCAATTAAATATATACTGTATGTAATGCTAAGGCAATGTGTTGATATCTTCCCAGGTGAAATTGTTCCATCATTCTTTGTGTAGAGTCCAATCTTTCCTCTTTTCCCAGCTAGTAATTCGTTGTACTGACCCTTGCTGTGTGGCTGATAGAACGTTTTTTTTCTGGTCACAATTTTTCAGAATTGATCGGAGCCTTCCTTATCGGCTTGCTGGCAATGGTGTGGATTCATCCACAATGTTAAATCTCTGGACGGTCAGCAATTTATCAGCTGTCACTGTGATACTGTACTCATAGCTGCTACGCACTATGCTTTCCTACTTCCCATTCCCTGAGGTTTGGAACTCTGTATTTGAAATGAATATCAAACATCAAAGTTGTGACTTAGATTGTTGAAATTCATGTGGCTGTTCATTTTTAGGATTTTAAAAGGGTTTTTTAAGTTGGTATGCCTACACACAGAAATCTCTTCACTGCAACTAAACTGAAATGATTTAATGCTATGAGAAATCGGACATACAGCACATATAAATAGAGGAAGAACGTATTACAGACTGATCTATTATTTCAGCATTATGCTGGGCTACAGAGAGTTTAAAGTTGCCTTGACAGCTACTGTATGTGTCAAAACAATTATCTACTTTCCCTCTTGATGGGAAATTACTGTAGCATCCAGACTCGCAATTGCCATAAACATCAAAGATCCACCGTTTGAAAGATGGCTAATGGAGAGACTTGGATCTCTGGCACACTTCAATTTGGATGATATCGGATTTTACTCATACTTGATATGGTCCATGCTCATTTCTCCAGGCAAACTGACACAGTCGGTTCTCTGCTCACAGAATAAACGACATAAGTGTGTGCTGAAAGCCAAAGAGATTTCCTCTGCTGATCACAGAAACTGCAGCAAGGGGTGTGTGTGTGAGAGGGAGCGAGAGAGAGAGAGTGGGCAAGAGATAGCGATAGAGAGAGTGACTAAGACTAAGAGACTCTCAGTTCAGTGCTTATTGCATTCGTAAGGCTGAGTGGCAGTTTCAAATCTATTGTAATTTTGTAGAACTGAAAATATTGAAATATATTTTTACATTTTTCAATATGTTTTCTTTTTAGGAACATTCCACTACTAGAGTCATAGTAATGGCTAAAATATGCTATAAATGACATGTGGGCTCCAGAATTACTGGCACCCTGCCAAAATTGAGAAAAACATAAAAGTAAAAACAACCCATGTTCTGCAATGGCCATCTCAGACTTAAATACTATGAAAAACCTGTGGTCTGATCTGAAGAGGGAAGTATCCCAAGGATATCAATGATTCTGAAAAGTTCTTTTGAAATATCCAACTTTGTAATATTATGCTTTTCTTATTTTCAACCCAAACAATTACAATATGTAATTTCATATAAATAATTCTTAGTCATTAGAAAGTAAAATTTGAAGAAAGTTTAAATAAATAATATTATTAAGCCTGATGTCAATGATTGTTTTGCCATTATTGACCATGTCTGAATTACTAATTCACATTTCACATTTTAATTAAAACTTCAGTTAGCTTCAGCTAAGTTGATTGGTGAAAATAATTTCATTATAATAATTTATTTATAGTTATAAATAGTTATAAATAAGCAATTTGAGCACAACGCTATGCTTCGCAATTGTCCTTTGGCCATTTTGTGCCAGAATGGTCATCACATATCAGCTGAGTTTGAGAAGAAGGAATTCATTTAGCTGGTCAAAATGGAGCCTGTTTACATGGACAGATTGTGAATTTGGCCAGGAAATCAGGAAATACAATCTTTGAAATCAATACCATTCTCAGTCAGGAAACGAGACGAGTCATCATTATCCAAGTGTCTTCAACAGGGCACTGAATTTATACTTGGTTCAGAGGAAGAACTGAACCCAGCCTGGATTCCAAGGAGATCTACCATGAAAGTACTCACCATGACTAGCTCTCACTTTTTGCTTCACAAGTTTGAAAGTAAACTCACATAGAATCCAATGAAAATATTATTGCGCTGGTAAACAAAGAACAACAGTCTTCTTAATCATGGAGCACAGTATATTGAACAAATATTTTATTTCTGTTCACTGAATTCTAGACATATTTATTTTTTCTGTAAAACTGAGGCTTCCCTTTCTATGAAACTGGTGCTGGAGTCCTGCATAGTGGTTTGAGGGACTAAGACGGTCTACTGCCTGGTGGTCTGAGAGACGGAGACCGGGGATCAGAACCTCCCCTGCACACCCAGCTCCTGTTCCGCGGCTGTCTCGATGGCCTGGTGAATGACCCGCACTTCTTCCTGGCTCAGGGTCCTCTCCATGTGGCGGTATGTGAGGCGGTAGCAGTGGCTAACCTTCTCTGTCCTGGACGCGGAGAGGAGAGAGACAAGCGCGAGAATGAACACACAGACCTGTTATGCCTTACCATCTTAATGATGCAAAATTAATGATCTGGTCATTGTTCTAGTATTGCATATTCATTCTTACAAATAGTACCATCCATGACGCTGGGTTTGAGTAAATGGAGTTACTTCTTGCATAGTAATAAAATTCTTGTATCTGACATAAGTAAGTAAAATATTGCTCAATGCATTGAATGTTTGCCAATTAATTTCGCCTTCTATAAATTGAAATCATAAAATGATTGCAGTATAATACAATATCGCTTAAGTTATTGTCGAGAAAATGTAGTCTGAGGATATAGTCCAAGTAGCCTAAGAATTAGATTGGACAAAATTATTAACAATGGACAATTATTAAGGATATAAGGGTACATACTTCAGGTGGAAGGTTTTGGTGAGTTTGAGTTGAAATAGCTGACATGTTATATACACAACATATCAAATGGCAAAAAAAAAAATTATTTCTGATGACACGCTTTACCCAAGGAAGAAATACTACATATAACCTGAGACCACCTGCAAAATCCAAAACATTGTCTTACTGCAGTGTCAAATATAGACATCAATTTGGCAAGCAGGTTTGGGTTCACAAAGTGCTATTACAGCTTGCTTTGTTTTTTAAAAGACAATGCAGTGAAGACATTGTTTAAATCTGACAGGTATAAAATGGAGAAATCAAAGTTCAGCAACTATCTAAAATAGAAAACATAAAATCTGAACTCAGTTGATATTCCCCACTTTTCTTTGAGCATGCATTTTAACTTCCCTTCAAAATCTGACACCTGTAGTATGAGAAAAGGGTTCAATCACAAGAGAACTGAGCTAAAACTGAATATGTGCACCCAAGGGTTATATCTTGCTTGTACAAATTCATTGATTTTCATCCTCAAAGTTCACAAAATGGTGATGAAGCTCCCATGAAATTCTCGATGAAAGAAAGTCTGTTTA
Organism: Conger conger; assembly: GCF_963514075.1. Classification (NCBI taxonomy): domain Eukaryota; kingdom Metazoa; phylum Chordata; class Actinopteri; order Anguilliformes; family Congridae; genus Conger; species Conger conger. The sequence goes on along the minus strand of NC_083763.1, from coordinate 49,005,882 downwards.
ACATCAATGAAAATTTTATCATTTGAGGAACAAAACTGCAGGGCGCAGCACATGTTGATAGCTATAAGTGTGTAATGCCAGTCATCTAATGTATGTTTTGTTTGACTAGGGCTGAAAAGATTGACTTTGACTTAACGTCAACAACCCCTGCTAAACTGCTTACACAGATTGGTCATAATTTTTTAATGTTGGTGAGCAAACTATTTGCAGAAAGAATATGTAGAGGCAGTGGCCAGAAAGGAGTGAACCCAGACACAGATTGATAGCATGAATACTGAGATCTAGATCCTTGTTATTTGATGATATTCCACGAACAACACATAATACTAGCTGTTTATTTTATTACACTTATTAAGAAAGCAAATGTAAACTGATGGGTCAATGCTGTTTGAGAGCCAGTCACTCTGTAACCAAATAATCTACCATAATTTGACAATTTTGGCTCACAGTCAGGAAACAATAGTCCTTCTCAGGGAAATCTAAACAATCCAAAAGATTCCACTGCATCTGCCTAGAGGAACATTATATAAGGGGTCTTTGTAAGACAAAATGGTTCAACCTGGGAGCTTTCATACTTTTTGCATCTAGCATAGCGTATTCCATAAAGGACAAAAGGGTTCCCCTAGATATACCACAGAACCCCTTGTTTAATAAGAAACTGACTGAATTCCACAGTTCCAATATATGTTGGAGTGAAATATGAAAATAGCTTGTTCCTGCCCTTTTCTCCCATTTGGTAAACAAATGGATACAACCATTCCCGGAATGAGAAGAGGTTTTCAGGTGTCATACTGAGAGAAATTGAATTTGGGCTTTAGATTTAATCAGAAGTCTCAGGCCTTAAATCTGACCTGCTTTTCTCTATTGTCCACTTTTATCTTTCATAGCCAAGAAAATAAATTACATTTTTTTTCTTTTGACAAGACGTACATGTTAATAGTTTGACCGGTGGGGAGTGGCACAGCAAGTCACAGCTCACGGCTAAATACCAAATGACAATCAAAGAATTCAGAACTGAATGACATCAAATTCTCACATTAATAAATACATTGAGGCTGGGCTGTGTGAGTTGCTAACAACCTCATGTGCAGATGAGTCACAGGTCACAAAACGGTTCTCAACATGCAATGAAACCAAATATGCACAGGGCTCGACCATAGCCACCAGTCTGCTGGCCCAGCAGTGTCTTCTGACCCCTCTGGGCCAGTCAATTAAGATATGTGATGCCCCACTCAAGCCAGGGCATTTCAAGTATTCAGAATTGGAAAAAAAAAAGCAATTGTTTTCCAATGCTTTATAAGTGGTATTTTGAGAAATCCACTCTTGATTCTAAATCACTTCTACACATTATCATTGAACAGCAAGCACTAAAATCACAGATTTTCATACAAGTTATAGCACCATGTTCACATTCATTTCCCGCCATTCTACAGCTGTGGTAATTGTTAACATGTCTAATACACAGCTGAAATGTGTTAACATTAGCTAGATATGAAGAAATGGAGACAGAATGGAGACAGAAAGATAACACATTTTTTTTTCTCCCCACTACAATTTACAATTGATTTAGTACAGTAGGTATGGGTAAGAAAATGCAAAAAAAAAAAATATATGGGTATATGCGTGCTGTACACAGATGTTTTAACTTCGCTTGAATAATATTTTAACTAGTGTTATGTTCCCAGCTCATTTTATTCAACTAGGACTGATTCAACTGAATTGACGGGGAAGTAGGGCTCATGTGAATGTGTGTGATGGACGTGCATGGTTCAAAAAGGAACAAACCCCCTCATATGTGGAAAAATACTGGCACCCGTGGTCACTCTCTACATACAGTTGGGCGATACCATCAGTTCCATTACATTACATTTACATTACAGGCATTTAGCAGACGCTCTTATTCAGAGCGATGTACTATGAAGTGTAAATCAAACTCAGGGACAAGTGCATTGAGGACCCTAGAGGAAAGTACAGTTCCGAGTCCTAGCATGATCACATAGATATCTGAGCCCATGAAGAACACCTCAATTTACCAACTATTCAGTTCCAGCGAGGATGGCGTGTTCCCCACATTCCGCTTCGGCGACCAGCTCCATGGTCCCTCTCCCTTTTTAGTTCAGGCTTTACAAATTCAGTTTTAAGAATGGATTAAATTTATCGAGGTCTTTGTCTAGCAAGGCACTCTACAACATTGGACAATATAACAAAATTGTGGGGAAAAGAGGTAAAAGGCAATAATGAATGATGGAAAAAGTAGAATTTGTGTTACCTTGTACAATGAAGCCCAGATGTTTCATTCAGGAGTTTTACACATTCCCAGTCAGAAATAAACGTGATGCCTGACACATTTAGGTCACACTCGATGGCCACTGGGACACATTTCACAGCATGCCGACAGCCAAACTGACTAATTGGATAAGGTAATTTCCTTTAGAGCAGAGATTTCTCTCACTCAATACTTCCATATGTGCACTTCCTCTATTCCATTGCAGGATGACAATTAGCAGGAAAAGTGGTAAATGGTAAGTAAATAAGAGTGAACAGAATAATAATACTGCACAAAATGGTAACAGAACTTCCCCACACCTACGTATATCATTCTAAACCAAATGTATTCAGAGTGAACATTTCCCTACAGATTTCACTTTAATCTGGAGATCCAGAAATCCTCATTATCTATCAATCACTCAAAGCCAATGAATGGCACTTTGGAAATAAAGTAATTTTTCAACCAATGCTCATTGCTAATAGGGAAGCCTTTCTGTACTCCAAAAGTGTGTAGCAGAATGTATAGGGGACACTGAAGTCATCAAGTGAGCACAAGTAGAGGGCAGTAATCCAAACACATCAAATCACACTGTTTCCATGTTCTATTATTCTTACATTTTCACCACAGAACCTGCTGCAGTTATTTAAGCCAAAGATCCTGTCATTTGAAAACCGCCAAGAGCCCCATTGTAATTATGCAAAATTGATATTACAAATCTATGTTTCTACACAACAGGAGCATTGCTTGTGTGTTGTGAGATAAAATACCCGCAGAAACAAGGTTAACTTGCCAAACAAAGCAAAGGCACAAATAAACTGGAGTTTGTGGCTGTTCAACATCTTTTAAAAAGCTGGCACCCGATGTGTTCTTCAATCATTTTCTTCAATTTGTATAATTTATCCACATTCAATAAACTCAGTTGAATTACCATGACAATTTTCAAGATTCTAAATCAAGTGGAAGCTGAAATGACCCAAAGCCTAAAAAACCAAAATGAAGGTCTCAGAATACTTTCCAGTTAAGTTTGTACAATTAAATCAGATAATTCTTGATTTTACAATAATTATCTTAAGTCTTTACAGCACATTTATGATAAATTGAAAATATTCTCCACAGTGATGCAGTGTACTGGACCTTAGAAACTAACTTTCACCTCTCGTTCACACTTCAACTCCTGGAAGCCCAGGATAGATGGTCTAAGCTCTTGAAAAGAAAACAGTAGAAGCTTCCACCTCACTTTTCAAAGACATGCATGACCCCTCTTGTCCTCTACACAACTTTGTCCCCCAACCGCGTAAATCACAATATACTGTGAGCCTAAATGCGCTTTTGGGCCTGTAAGGTGCATTTTGATCTGACATGTTTTAGATATAGCTTTTATTCATGTCTGTTGTACTTCTTAATTTTGACTGTTGCTGGACCTTGTATGGTCTTTTTAAAGAACTTGTGAAGTTGACTGTTGCTTTGCACATGATGTGTTCTCGTAAATTTATGCTAATTGCAAAATCAAGTCACAGTTGCAATGTGAGAAACAGTAGTGAGGATCAGACCTTTGTCTCAGAACTCAACTCTCAGTCCCAGCACCACTGAACCCATAATTAAGGGGGGCTGCTGACTGCTTTTTGCTGCACGCATCTGCTTCAAGGCGCTAGTGTTGGCATTCCAGGCTGCTAAGGAGACTGTCACACTGTACATCCACACATCAATTGCTCCCTTCACCCTAGCAAGACCACTCCGGTCAGTCAATTCTGGTTGCCTTGTGGTCCCCTCATTACGAGCACTAGGTGGTGGAGTTGCACATTCACGCCTGTTTTCTGGTTCTGGTTCCTCAGTGGCAGAATTACCTGCTGAACAGCAGAATCCATCCCCATATTTCCATGCAGACCTAAAACACACATTTTCAGACTGTACCTTAGTCCTCCCACCTGAATTCCCACCGCCCCAAAATATCCCTATACCCTATATTTAAAAAAACGCTCTACATGCTTGTTTTGCTATTTATGGATTTGATGGTTTTCTGGAATTTATGCACTTGTTAGTCGCTTTGGATTAAAAGCGGTATTGGCATCCTGTCCTTGCACATGTCCGCAATGGACATGCAGTGGACCGGACCCCTCCCTACAAGCCTACAGTCCTGAAAGCCGCTTCAGATTAAATGAATCAATGCATACAGTGGGCAGCATCATACCACATTCTTCCATGAACACCACATTCCTTATAACACACATTTCTGCTCATGCCTCCGCAACAGCCGTGGCCGGAGGCTATGATTTTGGGTTGCCCTTCCGTCCGTTGTCCGTCCCTCCGCCCCATTTTTGTGAATGTGATATCTCAGGAATGCCTTGAGGGAATTTCTTCAAATCTGGCAGAAAAGTCCACTTGGCTAGAATTTTGGTGGTCAAAGGTCAAGGTCACTGTGACCTCATGGTCCCTATGGAAATCCCCTTGCTTTCCTTCTTTTTTATTTCAAGGTAGGCGATAGCCTAACCAAGAGATTGTGCGCTTGGTGAATTTTTTTCACGACATCAGTGGCGCAATGGGAAAACAATTTTCATGGGCGCATGCAGAAAGTTCCAGTAATGGGTCAGTATGGGTGTGTGAAAGATGTCCAGGGCCTAAACACACTGTAACTGATGCAAATTGGTTTTAATAGGCTGAAAGCGGCTGCTCCTACCGTCCACAAGACTCACATCCCTTCCTCCTAATTACTTTCTGACCCAAAAAATACAAAAAGCCTTGATTGCTCAGCTCCCATGGGATGGTCCAATTCAACTAAAATTAAGTCAGCACCTCTGTCAAACTCCTTTCAACGCCTGAATAAGAGTCGACACGTCAGTAGAAAGGAATGAAACCTGATTTGCCTCAAGAATGGTCCTCCATAATGTTTGAGGGTGTCAATGCTGGGTAACATGATAATGCGTTAATGCCATCTGTAGATTCTGGGTCTCTTCTTCATTTCACTTCATCAAGAATAGTATAGTCATATGAATTCTATACTAAAGTGCCTTGCACTGTATTTTGCCATCCAACACCCTTAGCTACAGTTTTACAAAACATCAATAGGAAGCCCTCTCAGATCAAGTGTTATTCAGTACCCTGAGGTAATTGGTCGCTGGTTGCAAGCAGACCATTGATCCCAGACTTTCATTAAGAGGAGCGGTAACAGATGCATCAGGGGTTCCATTGCTGAGGTGGAATAGGGTGAGGGGGGTAACAGAATATCTGGGCTTAATATATAATCTTGAATACAACTGTTTTGAGAGACATACTGTAGACCTTTTAAATCGAGGATATGAAACTTAACACCTCTGGTGGATCACAGCAGTCCGAGAGAGGAAGCAGGCCAGACAGGGAATTCACTGTCAGCCATGTGTAACAACATTAATCAAAGCTTAAAATATCCCAGAACAGCTCAAATGTGAAAAAGATATCTATCGCTATGATGCTTCCTGGTTTCGGAAAATCGATTTTGAGCTTTCAATGCTTCCCTATTCATGCTTACAGAAAAACCCAGTGAGGCAATAATACACAACAGTATATGTTTTAATTTTAGTAATCCTCACATTAACCAGAATCCCTGCAAATGGAGATTTCACAGCTCTATGGACTGATAGATTTGATGAAGGTGCATTCCATCACTACTAACAAACTATTTATATTTTACTCACAGATAGATGTGGTCTCTCAACAATGACTTAAAGTCAAAGAAACACGATTAAAAGTTTTGGCACATTTACAAATATTTGATAAAAAGTAAAACTTGGAATTATCACTGCTTCATTTAATCAACCGGTGTGTGTAGCTTATCCCCAAGTATTTCCATTGACCACTATGCTGCACTGCACTCATCAGCAGTTGACCACAACAGTTACACAGAAGTCAGTCAATGCATCTGTCTGAAGAAGAGTCCTACTGCAGGCCAATAATAAGGTCTTCACCTTATAAGTTTATCTGGGACGCTGTTTTCCCTAAATGAAGAACATGCCTGCTGCTCCTATAACAGTATGTAAATGCAGTTAGGCTCTCAGGCATTGTAAGTCACTCTGGATAAGAGGCATGTAAAAGTTTAATATAATGCAATACATGCAGCTGGATTGATACTGGATTGATATTGACCCTTGAGAGAAATTGCTGGTAACCAATAGGCTTTCAAACTGACTATTGTGTCCATCACAACATCTAGCTAGATTATTATTTTATTTTTTAAACAACTAAATGATGATAGCAACTGAAAATTATTTGTTGACTGTACAGTATATGAAGATAATGACCTAACATATGAACTAACAACTTTCACAAAACCACAGCTCATAGCACAAGTTATAGCTTAAAGGAGTAAAATGGATGTGGCAGCATCCCAGCATGCTCTTGGCCATGCAAACTGGAGGACAGGGCCTTGTTCTACACGCATCGATTAAAGGCGTCACCTGCAATCACAATCACAACGGCGTCATCTGATGCATGGACGGAAAGCATATGGAACAGAACGGTACATAAAAGCGCGTGTTGCTCTTACATAAGAACGTGTTGCGGTGACAGCCCTCTTTAATGGTCAATCCTTAATTAATCCTTTCTTTCACCGTGTAGCAATACAAATTCGATGGCCGGTGTGCACAAATGCAGTTGCCAATTCAGATCAAAGGGAAGCAGAGAAGAAAGGCACATTTTTCCTAATCAAAGACCTTGCTTCTTCTCCTCCGATGGTGCAGTGGAGAGAAGGCAAAGAAATCAATTTGTATTCCATTAAGAGCTCCTTGTTGCCTGTTCTCACTTACAGCAGACACCCCTTTTTCCTTATTAATACACCTACTCATTTATTTCCCAATTGTAATTAAGACACAGAGGCGTCTAAGTTTTAAGAATTGGCATGCAACAGAAACCCAAGAACTATAATGATGCAACTGCAATAAAACCTGATGATCTGGCCTGTCACAAGTTCACACTGAGACGAGGGAAGCAAATGATTGAGGTTGTGTTTTTGTCTTGAATAAAAATTTCCACTGAAGACAGAGCAGCTGACAGAAGATAAGTGCTGCTTCCCTTCGTGTCAGAAGCTATCACTAAAGTATTTATCGATCCACTTTTTTAACTAGATGTGGAAAGCCTAAATGTTTCTGTAAAACATATCAGTAAACCCTATATCAGTTTAGAAGGCCAGACAAGAGTCTGCATCCTCTGTGTTCCTGTGTCATTTATAGATCTACTTCATTGATACTCAAATTTGGCAATCGAGGAGTACCTCCTTATGTTATTACCATAGAACAGGGCTGCAGTCCTGAAGGGCGTGTGTGCTAGTTTTTGTTTTACCCAGCTGTTCTGACTTAATTTTATAAGCACCGGTAACAATATACACTTAATGTGGACCCACTGTAAAACATGCCCACCCAATGTGCAGTTTATAGATATAACTGTTGGTTTTATTGGGCTTGGAATTGAATTGACTTGAAACCTGTAAACATGCCCTCATTGTGCACCCCAGCAATATCTATTACATACTGTATATCAGAAATTGATAGCACAAAATACGATGGCAACAATTTATTGCATATTATCAACCTTAAAACATACTGCACCTGACATTTTGTATGTAAATAAACCTTGTCTATTTGCTGCATGATAGAATCTAATGATAAAAACCAAGTCTAATATCAGGTTCCCTAATCAATACTTTTTGGAACAAAGACATCTGCACTCCTCTTTTTACTAAGTGCTCTGAAATAATTGGCCTGCCACTTTCCACACATCTGTCATCAGGGAACCGTGTCCAAGGTAAACCTCTTTTTGAGATAATCCCTTTGTTAGTCTTTTTGAACAGATTAAATGGAGTCTACATTAATTAATCAGGACTCTGTGACAGCAGCCATGATCAATTGTGCTTCTGAAGACTGCAGAAGATAGCAGCTGGCACAGAAACTAATTTTAACCTCTTAAAGTCAGCTGAGGAGGATGTGTCAGCAGACATTAGCAAGAAACAGTGGCCAGCACCACCACAGCAAGGGACTCACAGAGCCTGATTGAGTCTTATCAAAGTGTAATACTAATACTACAACCACTACTACTACTACTACTACTACTACTACTATTACTACTACTACTACTACTACTACTACTACTACTAATAATAATAATAATCCAATGTGCTTTTGACATTATAACCTAACTTTGGTGAAAACTGAATCAATTTTAAAATATAGTTTTAGAGATTTCAGATTTCAATATTATAATCACTCGTAACTCATAACAATGTTACCTTTCATTCTGGGGTGAACATGATAGAGATAGAGCTGGTGAAGACCTATAAAGCAATATAAGAACCATTTCATGATGGTATTCTTACCATCATGAAACCATTTCATTTCAGATAAGAAAATCTCCTTGACCTATTTAACACCTGCATCTATTGCCAGGCATGACGATATCATCATATGATCCTTCTCACAGTCCCAACTGCCAGTTTGAAATTTGTCCCTCTGGCCACCATTACGGAATAACCAGGACTAGAGAGAACACATTCCCTTGTCTCTACTGCAGTGCATCTTCTGTATTCACATCCTCAGATACTATTTTAAACTTATTTTTCTGAAGCAATCCTCTGATCTTCTGTTCTGAAAGTTAAAATCTAACACAATAAAACATCAATGTGGATTGTGATTATAATGCATTTTACAGATGTATTGCCATGAATTAGGTATCGCTATTTATGTTTTACATTAAATTAGTTATTTAGCTGACACAAGTGACTTACCATTGATTAGACTAAGAAGGGGCCAATCCCCCTGGAGCAATGTGAGGTTAATATATATATAATTTATTTATTTATTATTATTACAAAATTTTTCACAATAGGAGTCTAGGGCAACACTTATACCTACTGGTAGCTATTTATGAAATCTTGCACAATGGTAGAGGGTGATACCAAAAGGCCAATGTTTTACATTGATTGGCCAAAGGGGGGTGATACAGCAATCAAATGAAATTGCTAACTTTGAACAGGCATATCTCTTGCCACGTTTCACCGAGACAAGTCTCATCAGCTTTGACTTCTTCCATGTTAAGGGACCTTTAGAGTGTTTGTGATATAGCTTTGCATTTTCCTTTGGCTTTGATGTTACATCCCCTCAGGAAGAGCTTTATAGATCACAAATAGCAATAACAGTAATGAGAGCGGAGTTTGCATTCTGACCATTCTGATACATGAGTGTCTTTAGGGATTATCAACAGACAAACTATTCGAGAACCCAGTCCTTTATCTGCTAAAAACAAACACTCCCCTAGATTCAGTCATTGCACAAAGCCACTTTTTCCATTTGCATTTAAATTAAACAATGGTGTTTAAGACTGAAAATCCAAAAACAGTAAAAGGTGTGGCTTGAAAGTTGTGGCCAGGCTGGAGGTGGGCGCTTTTTAGAGCAAGTTTGTACAACCAATTATGGCAGTTACTGCAGAAGGAAAAACTATATTAATAAACAAACTTTTGCTTTGTTTGCAATTTGGACTTTGTGTAGGACCATTTTTTCCAACTGGATACTGGTGACTTACATTTGATTCATTATAAAGCAAAATGGACTTTATCACAGCATTCAAAAAGGTACATTTACTGGACTTGCCTGTCTTTGTATCTGGGCTCCCCTAAAGTGGCAATGCAGTAGAGTGGAGTCTCAACCTGGCTGAAGCCTCTATCCACTGCCTCTAGGTGAGTGCTTTCCATGGTCTTGATTCCCTGGTCTGTGCTGTGCTCTCGAGAAAGAACACATTTAAGGACCATTATGGCAGCGATCACATCAGCTTTAGTTGCAGTCTCAGCTACCCTGGTCAGTTCCTTACTACCCTGACGCTAAAACCTCGACTTGTCTTCTCCATTAGAGTCCACTGATTCGGTGTCAGCGTAGCTGGTAGGTTGTGGTCAGCTACGTAGACACTGAGAGGCCGCTTTTGCTCCAGAAGGCTCTGCATCATGCATTGAGTGCTGTTCCATCTAACTAGCATATCTTGCTGTAGGCGCTTGGCTGGCATTTTCATATCAATCTGGATATCTTCCAGTGTGTCTGTGATGCTGCGGTGAGAAAGCAGACCCTCGTGCACAACCAGCTGAAGCACGTGCGCGATGCAGCCCACGCTTGGTACCCCCATATCATCCATTGCTTTTTTTCATCACATTTGTCCCCATGACATCGACCCGTTGCTTGTCTGTTTACCAAGTGTTCAGCATCTCCTCGATCGCCTGTTTTACATGCTCTGCTGTCTGAAGCCCGCGAAACAGATGAGCATGCAATACCACATGCTTTGAATCGATTCAGTGTGCAGGAAGGCTAAGCAATGACATTGGGCAAACATCAGATCTCTGTGGTAAAAGTGTCTTTCACCCTTTTCTCTGTAAACTCTAGAGATGCTCAAACCACCCAGCGTAGGGCCAATAATCATTCCACAGTTGTTTGGTCTGAACAAAACTTGACCATGTCTGCATACTCTTATGCAATGAGTTTCTGCCACGATTGGCTGATTTGATATTTGCATTAACAAGCTGGAATATCTAATAATGTTGTCACTGAGAGCATTTAATCATATTTTTAGTTGTTATGAACACCTTAAGAAAGCTTAACAGATCATTGTAAATTGCCTGAAAGAATGTATTTTTAGTAAAGGCTGCACACATCCAATTCTCTATTTATTGCCTCACTTCATTAAAAATGATGACTGAGTTTCACAGCATTTTCTAGCTTCATTAAAACTGCATCTATAAATAACTGGAACAGAAAACATTAAAGAATCTCCAACACAATGATAACTAAACCAGTTAAATGGGGTGGCAAATTCTGTGCAGAAAATATGCTGTTAGGTTAATATTTCCTAACTTTTAAATAAACGTAATTCATATTTTGTTAATTCATATATTTTGTGTGAGTTTGAACTGTTCGTACAGTGTTGCTGATTGTACATTAAACCTGTGTACCACTGAAAAACACCAATCTACCAGGATCTGCAGATATGACACTACATTATAAATCCAACTAGCAGGATGTGGACTGGATGGTGGAGCCGGGGGAACAAGTTTACCCCAGGCTTGCTATCAGCAACTGATGAGCTCCAACGACAGAGTGATTTTGTGCGATTATATAACCGATTTCTTCAGCTGGGTGATAAAGTTCACAGAGACCAAGAGAAAAACAAAGAAGCCCGTTTGACTCTTGAAACACCCCCAAGGTACCCAACGGCTAGGAACATTACCATTAAAAACCAATTACTACCAAAGAATGTACTCAGAAACAACCACTTTCTTGTTTCTAGCCATTCCGTATTTTGTGTATTTACATTTCGTGTGGAGAATAAAACCCTTTGGAAATATGGCTGGAATTGTCTTCGACAACTCAATATTCTTGTTTCGTAACAGAGTACCCAAGAGGACTTTAAACTTCACAAACCAACAGTGGGGTGTACAAAGTCAAGATAAAAGGTCGCTGGTAGATCACATGCTCACTTGCAAAAAGAAAACATTGAGCAAGCATTAGATGCCTGCAGTTTCTGAAACTTTTATTTCAGTACCCAGAGGGCCGTTGGCCAGCATAAATAAAGGACAGAGGAACTGCATGTTGAAAGAGCACAACCTGCTGGGGATTTTCTGGAGTTTTCCTTTATGAAAGGGTGCTCTCAAATGTGCCTTTTAAACTGTGGCTCAGAATGCAGGGGTGCTGAATTATTTGGTTCCCAATGGAGTGGCTAGCTGCTCAGCATCCAGGCCCAGCTTGCTGGAGATGGTAGTGAAATGGTGAAGTTATTGATGGTTCAGGATAAATTCACGCCGTTCGGAAAAGGGCATCGGTACGACAACACTTACAGTAAATAACAGCATCCTCTCGCCATTGTCATCATTGTGGGCTCTTGTCAGGCGCCTTGGGACGGCTGTGAAATACGGGATAAGATATTATTCACACGCCATAGAGCCTGCTTCAACACTGCAAGTGTGTGTGTGTGTCTGTGTTTTTGTGTATTTGCACGTGAGTGTGCATGTACACAGAGGGGCCCTACAGGACATAATTCGACCCCACACACCAGCTTGACCGCTCCGCTGCCACAGGAGAACACTTGCACATCCTGCCAGCTATGTGAATGGCTCTCTTTGGCCCTACTGCAGAGCTTCTCAATCCAAGCTCCCCATCCATATAAGAACTGTCCAGTCACTACCCATGTTCTGCCGTAGTCTGAAAACTCATCTCTTCACACTGTACCTTGACTTCTATGCGGGAGTACCCTGATCTATTGCCACTTGTTTCACCTGTTTGAATGTTTTATCCCCTTGTTGTACTTTCTAGAACTGCTGCGGTTGTATTTGTATGTATATTTATCTTGGTACTGTAGATACTGTCCTAATTCCCATGTGTACTGGAAATAATGTGCATGGCAGTACAACTGATTCTTTGTGAATTGTAGCTTATCCGACCAGTACTGCAGTTTGTTCTAATGACCTTGATATGCACTTTTTTGTATATTGCATTGGATAAACCTGTCTACTAAATAAAATGTCATATAATATCATAGCTGGCCATTGGGCAAGGTGAGAAAATTCCACAAGGGCTGCCTGCCTATGGGCTGGCAGTGATACTCTGTTAGGGGTGTAAGCCAAAACTGAACATCGGTATTGGGCCATTATTGACCTAAAATGCTTCGTAGATCGGGTATCGGAAACAGTGAATGTTATTATCCGGTTACACTCTGTAAATGCATGTGACATTGACTGGCAGCATGGAGGCTTGTGTGTGCTACCTGCAAGTGTTTGACAGTATGATTGTGAATATCTACTGTATTTTCTATTCTGTATTTACCAGAATTATTTTTCAACTACTAATATTCACAGAGTTAAGCCTTTATTAGCAGAACGCTGCCAGAACATTTGATCCCACAGTGCACCCGCTAATTACAGAATGTTGTCGCAGTGCTACTTGTAGTGAGGCTCAAATCAGCTGCCTTCACTCTGCATTACCTTGTAATTAAAGGCAACTGAAAAATTGCAGAAAATAATCCTTTACTGGTCTTACAGGTTTAAAAATCTGAGTTGAATGAAAAAGATCTACTCACATTTTGTTCTGAATTAAGCCTAAAAGTTAATGTTAAAGAAAATCATATTGCTTGATGGTAATGATGTCAAGAGAAACAGCCAAGGTTGCATGCTTCTCCTGCTGTCACGCAGATGATTGGCCAAAGACGTGTTCCTAATGATCATCAGCAAGTTGATGATATTTCCAAGGCTGGTGATATTTCACATTCGCTCAGGTTACAATGAACCAATAACACAAGACAGGCACAAGACTCCTTTTGGAGACCTATTTTGGATTTCCTGCAAAGACACAGGGAAGTTTGGAGTTGTGCCAAGCAGAAAAAAGACCCAAAAATCTGATATACAGTATGGTCTTGGTTGTTATTAGGGTATATAGTGCCCCCTCGTTTCTGTGTTAATGCGCCCAAAAGAAATAGTGAAATTGATTATTATTTTGATCCATATTTTTCTACAGTTAAAGTAGGCTTTCGAGGTATACAATAGCTAAGCGGGATTACCTCCTAACATATTCATGTTTGGTCTCATTAAAAAGAGCGTAGAACAATTAATCTTTTGGTAATACAACAATGTTGCTTTTTCAACAATATACAGTCACTTTAATAAGTACATCGACCTCTTAGATTGGCTAGTTCTTGCCATAGAGGAGTATGACCACCCCCCCCCCCCCCCCCCTACCTCCTTTCATACCTCGGCATCACCCAATCAGGGCAAGCATGCTCCTGCTGGGTAGCCTGGATAAGGTATTTAAGAAGTCAGAAGTTGGTGCTGAGTATTCTAGCTTGTTTACCTTGTTCCTATCAGGCTGAAGGTGGAAGAGGGTAATACTCTGGCAAGGTCTGGCTTATCTGCTTCTTAATTAATTACGTTAATCTTAACATTTGATATAGAGTTGGTTAATGTTTTGATTTGTTGGTTGATTCTGCCAGTATACTGTCGACTAACCTATCAAATAATTTGGTGATTTAATTGATAATTGTCATTCTTACAATTATTTAATTATTACTTTAAATCATGTAAAATATATAGTATGTAGGTTAAGTGAGGGGTTCAAGCACGCAATACCACTTGTGTTCAGTAATCAGAGCGCTCAACATCTTAACAAGGGCATTGATTGTTGGAACCACTGAATTCAGATAATAAACATATTTTACTTAATCCTCACTTCCACGACAATACTGTCAATAATATGGAAAATATCATGATAGACTGGCCATAATGACATACTCTACTTCAAAGTCTGTGCAATCAGATAATGGTGCATTTGGAGACCATTAAAGAAGAAAAGAAATACAGCCAGCCATATTATTTACCTGTATTTAGGCCAGTTTATTGTCAAACAGAATTATCTATTTTCTGTAGGCCATGATTTGTTTAAGCTTAGACCAAGCTTGCCTGCCCTAAAATTATTTTACAGGTTTTAAGCCAAGCTGGGTGTTCTTGTGTGTAGGCTAGCCTTTTAATAATTTAAAAAGACAAATAACAAAATTATTGGTCTAGGATTGGTATCAGTCGATACTGAATGTGACTGTAATTGGATTGGATCGGCCCCTACCTACTCTGTATTGTGATCTCTATTTGTAACCCCCACTGCATTTCCCATCTGAATAAGAGAATGAAAAAATAAATAAGGCGAGTGGACTACCTGAACGAAAGAGTAAAGTAAATGAAGGAAAGAAGCAGCTTGAACTTCAGCAGAACTTCTGGGTTCCCCTTTGATGCAGTGTGTTTTATGACATGGAAAGAACCACCTCTATCTTAATTTGCGACTCAAAATGTATCTTCTGTAGTCACTGGGTGCTTTTGCTAGTCAATAACTCTCCATTTCTCTTATTGATATGTACAGGTCATATTCTTTTTGACATGAATTTACAGTTTGTATGTCTTCCTTTCTGAGATGGGTAGGACCTTTTTTTATCAGCTATTGGCTTTATACAAGACCAGTTACTATTTGGCTACCTCTTATTACCACATCTTTCAGGGGAAAACAATCATGTATTGAGACCCTGTTGATATTGGCTTGATTATTGAACTATTTGATTACTAAATGAGAGACTCTTAAAAAATAACACAACATCACAAGTAACCATTCCAATAAATGATTCAGATTAAAATAAGTGTAATTTGACAAACCCTAGACATTCTGATATTCTCTGACCAATCCTGTTTGTTGCAGTTGAGGTAGAGGTAACCTAAAAGCTCTTTGCTGTAAGTAATAACATATGTTCATCATGAGGGCCAAGGTACATCAATGTGCATGTGCATTTCAATGATAGTTTAACTGTTAAATATACTATATATACAGACATTATGATCATATAATACAATACCATAATATGAATATCAAATACAGGCTAATGATTATGTAATTATATTCGGGCTAAGTACACTCTAAATAATGTATTACCTGCCTGTAGTTCATTTTTATTCAGGCTTCTGCTCACAGAGTTATTGATACATATATGACGATTGGCAGAGACCTATTAATCATTTAATCTTACAGGTACAGTACAAGAATGACAAATAAAAGTATTATGTTACTATCAGGAGAATAAAATCGAATGGAAAATAACAACAGAAAATATAAACAAAAAATAAGAAGAAAAACATCTGTGATCCTGCTACCTTACACATATTTAGGTTATTTTCCATTGTAAGAGAAAGAGTATGAGGATGTATACAAAATTTGAGTCTCTTCAGGCGTGTCTCTTAGCAAGTCAAGCAATAATCCCCATAGCACAAGCACAAATGCAATTGGGGGAAAATGGTGGGGGAAAAAATCTACATAGCTCCATCCGTCTGGCGACTGACACTTAAATGCAAAAAGCATGCCTGTCTTGATGGAGCCGTTAACAGGCATGAAGAAAACACACAAATCATGAAAATGACTCTAGATGCCCTCAGGAGAACCGGCCTATTTCATCAACATTCAGATTGGCGAAGATTTAGGGGCTGGTTCAGGTGCTTTAATGGTTATAGCGAAAAGGAGCAGAGTCACTGCTGCTCACTCAATAATTAAGTGTTGATGCAGGTTACGAGGGAACGATTGTGACAGCTTTAATCTATCTCGTGCAGGAGCGCTGGGACACTTGGAGTTTTATGAAATATTCAAAAGGGAACAGGTCCTCGCTGCTTTAGAATTTCTCATTGTGACGGCTCTTTCTGTGCAGCTCATCTGTTTGCCGTTTGATGTTAGTGAGGCAGCTATCACGGTACACAGTTTCACCCTGGGAAGCGCCGATAGGTTCTGAAAGGCCATGAAAGAGCATTCCATTTTAAATGTGTCCGTCTAAGCTTGCAACACACTACCTCCACAGCCTTCAATTACTTGTGTGCTGGCTTACTGTTCTGGAAGATTACTAACGGCAGTCGAAAGTCGAAAGCGTAACACTGACATTTATACTCATAAAATCCCAGGAGAAATTACTGGAAACCTTTCTCCAAAATTGCATTAAACATCTTGGTTGGTCAGGGATGCACAGTATATGATGGCTTTTAATATTAATAGAAAAACTGTAAACAAATAAAATCCGAATATGCATTATGAATCTATTACTATTACAGTAGATCCACTGGAGATCCAAAAAATCTGGTCAACTGAACAGGGTATGCAATCGGAAGTATAATGTTAATACAAAATGACGACTGCAAAACGAGTAACATGAGTGAAAATGTATATTATTACAAAAGTGACATTATATAAAAATTAGACAAGGGAGTGAGCATAATGTTGCTAAAGAGTAGTAGCTGGCAAATCATTTTCAATTCAGCTGGGATCGTGTCCCAATGATGGCTACGGTCAATGCAAGTGTCGACTTCGCTTACCATTGGTGCTCATCTACAAGAGTGCAAAACCTCATCACTGCCAATGTCACTATATGCATTTGTTTCTGATTAGGCTATTTCACAAGTCTACATGTTTAGCTTATTGTTGGTTGTTTGATTGCACTTTATACAACAGTTATTGTTTGGTCAAATGCCATTGAGGTTATTGATTTATTATCAAAATAAACTGTGAACCGAAATAAATATTTCATTTCCAAACATCACTTTTAGAATTTCAGTGTCCCGAACAACCATGATTCCTGAAGTGTTTGGTTCTACCTGTCAGCTCGATCAACAGCTGAAAGCTTACTAATGACATTGCATATACTGAGCAAATAAAATTGAATATACTGAATATACAGTACACACTAAATAGTAAATTAGGGGAATTGGATTTTGTGGAGGCTTTGAAAACTTTGATTTCTTCTTCCTTAAGTAAGCTGATGAGTAATTTTATTAGAGGATCGACTATTAAAACAGAATTTCAGTAAGTTGTTAGTCTGCATGGTATTCATTGTTTTAATTGAAATCTCATGTGCTGTAATACAGAGCCAACAACAACAAGATTTTTGTCACTGTCCCAGTACTTCTGCATTTAACTGTATATGGGAATGCACAGCCATTTTGAACGTTCACTTTTGAAAAGAACACGTTGTGGAAATGAAGACATATACGAAGCATTTAATAGCTTATGTTAGGCACTGGTTTCTCTGAGTAAAGGTCTGAAGAACTGTTGAAATGGTGACTGTCGCCCCATGTTCAGATCGGCAAACACTCAACCTAATGATCCATTATGCCCAAGAGCGGCAGGTTTTGCAGATGTGCTAACATTAGCGAGGCGAGCCTCTCGATAACTTTTGCTCATGAACGTTACTTTATTTAATTATTTATACCTTTCAATTTTATGGGTGCACATCTCACAGAGATATTTCCTGTTAATTGCCCGTTAAACATTCCACTTGACCTTTTTCAGCAGATGAGATTTCTGGATGATGTTTTTCAAAAGGAGAACGCGCTTCTGTGTCATCCACAGCTGCTTCTCCTCCCCCTTTGATTGCTCCCAGACCATTGCAGGGGCCCATTTACGAGCGACAAAGCATCTTGTCGATCATAAACTGCGCATTCAAATGTTCATTAACTTCTCTTCAAATGAACGGTAGTGCAAGAGAGGTGAGAACACCATTCCGGCTCCACTCTGTCTGTGTTGACAGAACATCCACTTTCTGTGAGGACGGGGTGTTATGGTACCTGAGGCGTAACTTCATCAGTAATCACCAGCATACATTTTTAATAATGCGATGCCACTCTTCCGGATCAATGGTAGCCTGTGATCAGCACAGATTTATTGTTATTTGCTTCGACATGGCGGACTGTTTATTTATAGTTATTGGGGTTTTCACAGTATGAGGTAGGGCAGGAAATATTTTTTCCAATGATATTGGCATGTAAAGATAAAAAGATAATAAAAAGCTTTTTGAAGCATGTTTTGCTGTTCCACAGCAGGCCAAATGAGTCCACAATTGTAAGAGTAGGAGCGTACTCATTCTGTTATACTGTTTTCTATGACTAATCCATGGGTACAGAAGTGTGATTTGTGTGTGTTCACTTGTAGACAGGTTCATGTTGGCATCAAATGTGTATTGCGTTCAGATATACCCGGTAGTAGTAATCTGCCATATTAGATCATTCTTCTAACATACAGTATAATGTTACAAGCATAAAACATAAATTAATTGAGCCCAAAGTCTTGCTATTGAATGGAATATGTGAAAGTTGTGAAAAAAATGTACAGTGACTCCATGAGTTTCAGGGGACAGTGGTGAGCATATTCCAAATGTTTGTTCATTTACTGATGATATATTGTTTCCCTCAGTTTCGCTCTAAATAATGTGGCAATGGGATGTACACTTATTCTGGCATAATTCTGTTGGTATTATACCATTCAGATATGCTTCTTGTAATGCTGATCACTCAACCATATACTGTAAATGAATGCTGTTAAATATAAGTAATTGTGGCTCTTTGTCTCTGTGGCAAACAGATTAATTACTTTCAATATGTTCTCTCAATGTGCCCGCTTGTGCCATTTGCTTATTTAAAAGCCTTGAAATGCTAACAGCCACAAACAAGTACTGTATGTGCACTAATGAGATATGAATCATTGATGGATGGAACGTCCCTTATCTGCACATGCTCATTACCGGCTTTTGTAGAAATACAAGATGGAGTTGGACTTTTATAAATGGGGGAGTGAGTATTGTTATATAGAACGAGGATCGAAAGTGTAGATACAAATCTACATTAACTGTACTGTGTTTTGGGCCTTTATGCTGGAAAACGATGCATGATGCGATAATCATTAAATCAAAGGTGATAAACCAAGGGGGTCCATTTTTCCAATTAACTGCTTCATTGTCTCAAGCATCCTTGTATTTGCTTCAAGCAATTCTCACACCTGATATGACTAGATTATTACAAGAATATTTGTTTTTCTCTGGGAAATGATATTCCACTCAGTGACAAGTGCTGCATGCAGCTGAAAAATAAACTAAGGACCCCGACAGTGTACAAAACAATTTAGAATGTTCTAGGGCACTGCGTTTGGTTCAGATCAGGTGAACACTGTGGCAAGCCCATTTGGTACATTTTGTTCCAGGAAAGTGAAAAGGAAGTAAATACTTCATAAAAAGACAAGTTGTAGGGTCATCTCACTGGCAAACAGGAAATGTTTTATCCTGTTGGTGATACTATATTGTAAATCACACTGGATTATGTATGTTATGATAATATTTTCTGAAGACATCACATTTGCAAATATCCACCTTGAACCAGATATATTATGGTTAGCTAATTATCTTTGCTATATACAAAGTAATCAATGTGAATACCACAGGAGCAGAAATAAACATAGTTAACTACAAATGTACAAAATCTTGTTCATTTCAATGCATAATCATGAAGCATAATAAACTTTGATTATCTGTGTTTATTTATTAAAAGCCAGATGAAGATGCTGACTCCTAAAGAAATGACCAATAGACATTACACAAAACATAGTCATGTTATATACAGTACATCCTATCTAGACTTTGTATGCAGAGAGAAAACTGACCCTGACTGGGATGCATATTTGTACACTTACAGTAATATAATTACGCCAAAACTTCAGGTGTCCTCTGTTTCAGTTTCAAAGCAATGTGTAACTATTGAGCCAGTGAACATTAATGCACAGTCACACAGCTTACGGTACTATAGGAATTTTAAAGCCGATAGAAAATTGAATAACGATAAAAATGGGAACAACCAGGGGATAAATTCATCATCAATTAAATTTGAGTGGCAATCTTATAAGACTAGACTTGCTGGTATACTCTGAAAAAAAGTTACCGTTGGTTATTACTGAAAGTAAGGACTGCTTTAAGTGTTGTCATTAATTACAAATAGAAGAGCTAGGTATATAAGACACAGCATACAACACCATTTCACTCATGAAGGAAATACAAGAAACATTTAAAACTTTTTGCCAAATATTAATGAAAGATGTTGAGCAAAGACCATTCCTGAATATAGTTACATTCATTATTATTACATGACTAAAAGACTCCTCAATTTCCACTTAGGTATAATTGTAAAAATCTAATGTTTTTGCAATACAATGCAATGCAATCCTGAAAAAAATACACCACAGCAAAAAAAAAAAATATATAGACCTGATGTTTTCTGGCATATAAGAGAAGCAATTCAAATGTTCAACAGATTGTGGGTTACCATAGTCATTTATGTAGTACTTTTGCATACTGTATGCAAATTAGTCTTTGTCATTTACTGTTGCACAGACCTGAAAATAATTGAAATTAATGCTGCAAAGGCACTCTTTCAGATTGATTAAAACAGGCAGTTATTGCTGGGGTGTAATTGTGCAACTCCTTTATCAAAATATTATGTGTGGTGTTTGTGGGAGATGCCAGGTTCGATTGTGGTGAGGGATATTTGAACTGTTTGTCTGCAGCTCACATCGTTAACATAATTGTAATTGATTAAAATGCTGCTAGTTGTAGACAACTGTGTATACGAGGATGTGCTCCTTGATAAATCTATTCATAAAATACAGTCCATGTAGAATGAAAGAGGATTGTGGGGAAACATACATCTCAATATGTCAATTTCAAGTACAAAATTACATTACTCTGAATGAGCAGAGAGAATTAAAAAAGGCACAAAATGCTCTGAAAAAAACACCTACAGTAACATTCAACAGACCCCAGTCATTTGTTTAAATTAATAGAATTTATTGCTTAAATTATGCATATGGCAATGAAACCATTGTGGGCCTCAAGGTGTACTACTAGATGGATGGACACAATTTGCAGACTTAAGATTGTGAAGTGCAACCTGGCTGATAAAGTACTAAATGTATTAGGCTATATTAGTAGTTACACAAATGTGGGAAATCTTCATAATGTCTAGCAAAACATTAAACCGAGCACTGAATAATTTTATTAGCCACAGCCCACAACAAACTCAAGCAAACTCCTAAATCCTAAAACCTTACCTCAGGGAAACCTACCACGAGCAGGTATTAGAGGTTATGAGTTATCGCAAGTATTATGAAAAGCTTGGGGCTTTTGTATAAAAATATTTTAGAGTTCTGTATTTTTGTATTTTCCTTGTCATGTCATGTCATTACGCAGCACTGCATCAACATGTAAAACAATCTTTTTTTATTTCATGGTATTTACATGTGTTTTACCATTTACAAAAACAACATTTATATTGATTCCCCCATTTTCAGCTGTGAAAAAGTAAGGATGAAGTTAAAAGCTATACAATGGAGCAAAAGTAGAATATTTGGTAGCATAGCCCTTAAATTAAATACAGTTCTACAACCCACTGACAGCACCAATCATTTGTATCTTCTTTCAAAATGCCTTTCCAGGCCTTCCATGCAGCCGCCTTCAGTTAATCTTTGTTTTTGGGCTTTCTGTCTTCAGTGTTAAATCAGGTGATTGACTAGGCCAGTCCAAAACTTTCCACTTCTTTTCACTGATGAATGCTTTGGTTTTGTTGGCAGTGTGTTTGGGGTATGGGCATTGTCTTTCAGCAGGATGAGGCACTGGCCATCCTACTGCTCCCATCCTCTGTTACATCAGCAATAAATACAAGTGAGCCTGTTCCAGAAGCATCCATATATGACCATACATGTATGTATGCTGACTCCAAATGCAATCTCCACAGATAAAAACAAAGGCGAAGTCCAAGACTAGACTCTCACTCACTGCTCTTTTATGTGTGAACAGCCTGAGCAACACCACCACTAAAATGCTCACCAGGTAATGTATTTTATTGTATTTTCGAAATACAAAATAGTATATTCTATTTTGATACATTTTTAGGTTGGAGTATTTTGTAGTTTATTTTGATACATTGATCCTTTTTTGCGGTATTTTGTATCAAAATGCATTTTTATGCATTTCTGCCCATCCCTGAGTATAAGAAATTCAACGCTAATGTCAAATAGGTAGTTTTACAGAACAAACAACAAAACCTGAATGAGAGGCAAGGATACTAATGTTTAGCATGTGAAATTCCCTGTGGCTTGATTTTGAGCAATAAGGAAAAATAGATCGATGACAACAGAAGTAGGAAGCTTAAGTGAGACTAGTCTCAGGCTAGTACCATCCAAACACACCGCACAGACAAAACCCAAACAACATTTCCACATTACTGTAATGCCTATCATTTTAGTCTGGCCTCTCAAAATTAAATGAATTTAAATGCGTTCCTTAAGCATTTGATGACAGGAGTGTGTTTGGCTTTATGGCTGTTTTGAAGGAAACAATCAATAGCTTAATGCTGTGCTAAAACATTGTGCATACTAGAATGCAAAAGCGGTTTAAAAATAGACACACTAAAACTCTGGACTGTGCCAATTGTGGCTGGCAGCCAACTGCCCATGGCGTCGCCCAAGGACATATATTTCAGTCAGTCAGATGTCTGCATCTCATCGTACAACAGTGACCCCTTTGGTCAGTCGAGGGCTCACAGCCTTCCTACACAAGTTGCACATGAAGTCTTCTCCTCTGACAACTAATATAACATCACATACTCGAGGACCACAATGGAAATAAGACATGACTTTATTGGGTCTTGTTTCCTCGCTAATTTTACAATGCAGATGGTTCTTGCCTAAGGTGTTGTTGAAATTATACATTCATGTGATTATTTTATTTTTAATTGCTTATCCTATTATTAATTGCTTATCCTGGAGTGATCCAGATCATACATAATTATTAAAGTATCATAACTTGCTTTGTGCTAATGAATATTATTTTCTGTAACTGTATGAGTTGAGATGTCTCTCCCTTTCTGTACTGTGGGTACACAGTGCTCTGTTCAAGGCTACGGCCATAAACTGTGTGCTCTATATTATCTTGTCTTGGGAGCCTGTGAACCTGCAGAACCAAAAACATAAGACCTCACCACAGAGGTTACCATGGGGATTATCTTCCCCGGACATAGGGAGTTAAAACAAGATAAGACAAGATAAGACAAGATAAGGCCCCTGCGTATCCATCGTGCTGGAATGTTTTGAGAACATATATCTGCATAAACAGTATGTTGAAGGGGGGAGATTTGAATAAACAATCTGTAGTAAGGAGAAGAGTGGGGAATTGTCTTTGAATATTGATCATTGGGAATGTTTAATCAAAGGGGGCGTACATTTGTTGCGCTCCGCACATACATATATCCAGACAAAGGAGAGAAACCTCTGTCCCTGTTTTTGCATGTAACTTGGACCCTATGCAAAGTAAAGATTGGATTTTATTTACTGTCTCTGTCTCTGAGTGTTTTCTTACAGGAATAAATTAAAATTCCCACCACATAAGGGCTACTGACACTGTGTATAATTCAAAATATGTTGAATAAAATCAATTGATCAACCAATCTACTGCAACATAACATAACAAGAACACGCCATTCAACCCAACAATGCTAGCCATTTACTTACACAAAATGGTAACTCGAACTCAGCGTTTACCTACAATCTAGAGAGCATCTAGCACTGTATCAAGCCTGTTGAGTGTATCTGGGTTCGTGTAACTGCTGGACCGTGGAGTAAGTTAAAGCCGCAGGTTTTTTGGTGAATTGCACATGCTTGTCTGCCTGCTCCCTAACTGACAGGAGGGGCTGCAGCTATGACGAGGAGTACTCTGAACACACCCTGGTACACCTGCATGGATGCATGGACCAGAATGGAAACAGACCCTGGTGTGTTCCATACATTTCCAACTAACTATGAAAAATCCTAGCATTTCATTACCTAAGCACAGTACTCAAGGATACTGCAGCCAGTGACAGTGGATTGGTACAATCCAAGAAAATCATACTCTTACCGTCATGACTCAAAACCTTAACTGCCACCCAGCTATTCCTAAAAAAAACACTTCAGTTCAGGTTATAAACAGCGCGATAAACTCGGGCCATCATGAAGAAACAGGCAGCCAATCAGAGCATGGCGCTGATATGCAGTCTGTCACCGCGCTTGATTGGGTCATCCAGTGCGCCAGTCTAGCAGGAGAGGAGGTGCGACTCGGGGATTGATAGTTGTGTCTACTCGGCTGCACTTTATTTACAGCCTCTGGGCTCTGAAGCCTGGGCCCATGAGTGGCGCAGTAAACTCCGCGAGACGGCCCTGCTTCCCTCCTGACCCTCAGGGGGGCCGTAAATGTGTCCTCACAAGCTCAGGGTTTGTTTTAGTGTGTAATGACCAGGGCTTAGCGGGGCCCTTCAACAAGACAAGGAAAGAACTTTGAGGAGGGACGGTGTTGCGATACTCTGTCTTATTTCTCGGAAGGGCGACAGTAATGTATGGGGGATGGGCATACTAGCACCACGAGGGAGATAGGAGAGGGTGGAGGGAGCAGAAGTGGCAAATCTCTGCCATTTATTTAACCGATAGTATGACTACAGCGAAACCAGCCAATAAGGATATGCTCCAGTGCTTCACAATGTAAAAATAAAGGCCACTATTTCTCAGAATTATTTTTTGGTATCAGCCAAGCATTAAATATTTAGAATAGAATGAATAATCCATTAATACAATGCAATCATTTATTTTTCCCTCTTTTATTTGAAATAGTGAATGAGATGATTAAATAATTTCATTTGAAATCTGTGTACCCTCTCTTTCGACAATAATAGCCAATATTAAGTCTATTGCTGTTATGGAAATATGAGCTAAATATCTAGCTCACTCTTGGTTGATGTTATGAAGTTGCTTACTATTCTAGCCTCCAGGTGCAGGATACAGTACATTATAAATAATAAGCACAGATCTCTAATTTCTCTCAATAAATATTCAATTGTAGCATTTTTGAATATAGGCAGCAAACTTGGCATATTTCATATGTGCTGTCACTCTCTCCAAGTCCAGTAGCCCCTTCCCCTCTCTAAATCAAGCAAACACCTAGATAGATACTATAAGTCCCTGTACCAGGTCATTATTATTTATTAGAGAAATTTGGGCACATGCGTGGTATTTTTTTACATAGGGGAGAAATATAAGATACCTAAATTATAATTTTTTTAAATGTATTTAATGGCTACCCAGCTTCAATGGTAGAACTGATTTATATTAAGAGAAAACGTTAAATCACATTACATTTCTAACAATGTTTCGCCCTCAATGAGACTTGGGTCTATGCATCGGATGTTTTTGAGCATCCAGTAAACAAAAAAACAAAAAAAAACAAAAAAAAAACCCACAAAGTAAACAAATAGTAAAAACCAAAAACAAACAAACAAACAAACAAACAAAAAAACAGCACAAACCTAGCTTTAGTATACCTTCAGTCTCCATCCAAGAGTCTCCAAGAGTAATATTTTAAATACCATCGCTTCAGATCATGACACTCATAAGTGGGTATTCCGAGGCCTTTATTTACAAATCATAAAAATGTCTGCTTCACTATTACTTTTGACAGCCGTATTCGTCACAGCCCCATGACATGGAGTACAGTAATGATATACAGTTGAACAGGGGAATTTACATACAAAACAGCAGAAACTGAGCTAAGACCTGCCACCAATTTCCCATCCTAAGAATGGTGCCATTGACAGCAGTTCATTTCTGCTGGACCTTTCTGACACTTTCGGTTTTGTCAAACTGGCAGCGCGTGGGTACCTGCTATTTTAATGACTATTTCCCAAAGCATAAAATCACATTTTTACAGGACTTCTATGAAAATTGTTTTTCTATTTGTTTTAGAAAAAATAAATTAATTTCAGCTGGAAGCTGATGAGCTTTCAGATGGGATCCCGCTTATTTGATTTCCCACTTAAGGAAGTTTGCTTTTGGATTCAGGCATCAACAATTTTAATGGAAAGTTTTGCTTCTCTGTAAGAACGTGTTATTGCTTTTGTTGCAGACTGAAGAAAATCAGGTGCGCCAGCAGGTGCAGCCCGAAACAGCAAATTGCTTTCCCCGTCCATATTTAGTTTTTCACATTTCATTGTAATGAAGCAAAATCCTTATTTAATGAAAGTCTGAGGCAGTTAAACAATTCATCACTGAAACAATACAATCCTGTCAGGCTGTGATTGAGTGAGCGAATATTCCAAATCACTGTGCAATCAGTCCGTCGCTGAATCATTCCCCAGACTTGCCATGTCCTCGGTGAAGGTTTACCAGAAGAGGAAAACTATAACCATAGAGTTATGCGTTTCACATCTGGATATAATGAGCTCTCTAATGTTTACTTTAAATGGAATCCTCCACACTATCTCAGTACTCAAATCGTCAGACTTTCAATCATTAATTTTCTTCTCTCTCCATCTCTCCGACCCTGGAGTGTGTCATTGAGAGGGTGCAATCAAAGCAAGGGGACTGCTATATCCTTGCACCGTCAGTGTAGGCTGACTTTGACCCCCTGACAGTTTTACTCAAGGAAAGGCAGTGAAGGGGCTGCTTGGCATATTGTCTGTGGAGACTACAAGGTCAACAGTAACAGAGGTCGAGAGGGCGGCATGTTGTTTGTACACTGTCATTACCGAGCAATACTGTTTGCACTGTCAAGGCCACTGAAAAGTTGCTGATACTACAATGTGATGCTTATTGTAGACAGTGTCTCATGACCCCAATTTTTTATGAGCAACAGGAAAAGATGACCAAAAAGACCAAATCTATGTTTGTCTGCCTGTCTGTCCCCCACCCATGTGCTGAGATGACTAAACTATTTTCTTTTTCTCTCTCTAAACAATGCTGATTGTTTTGCTACACTGTTGTCTGCTGCAAACTATAAAGATCCCCAGGGTCTGTCAGTAGATCCAATTAAATGTGTCCTGCCAGTGTCTTTTTCTGGAATGATCCAAACAGAGAATCATACCGCAGAACAGGTGTAGCATCCAAACTTATATGTTCCCAGCTGGAGGCAATAGATTTTTGGCAAGGGAGAATGTTCCAGCTACCCCCACTGAGGAAATCAAAAGTCCCTCGTGACAGAGCTTTTTAGGGACATGAAACCTTGACAGCTTTGATTCAGCCTCAACAACTTTAACAACATTAAGGCCAGTCCCTCACTGGGCTGTTACCTTCCCATGGAGAATGTGGTGGGGAAGAAATTAGCATAACTAACATTTACAGAATTGTATCTTTTCAAGATAGCGAACTTTAGTCTGAAATCTTAGCATTGTTTTATACACCTATTTTAGTTTTTATCATGAAGCCTTAAAAAGTTGCATGCCAAAAACACACGACAAAGGGCACTTTCATTTTCGACAAAAATGTCAGATGGAATCCATAATTCCATGCCCACATTTTAGAAAGAAGAGTTTTCAATAGTGATGTAATTACTCGTGTGTGGTTATCGAGTGCTGAGGTGATGTATTTAGCAATGTTATCAGAAGCTTTCTACACGCTGCCCTGGCACCAAACTAGACCGAACCGGTGATTATTATGGATTAATAATTTTTACTGTGCACATCATCCCAGGGAAAACAAGACTGACAGGCCTTTTTTGAATCTTCTCTAAGGCTGCACGGCGAAACAAAAATAGATACTCAGAAAGGCAATGAAGCAAGCTGATATGCTCTCGCCTTAACCATCCAGAGCAAATAAAAAAGTTATTGTCAAACTGTTCACACTGTAGAAACAACAGATGGTGACAGCAAGAATGTGTAAGGGTCTTTACATATTTGCTGGATTGGCAAAGATTTTTAGTGGTATTTAAAATACAAGTCTCGTCATGAATTTGCTACAGTTTAGTATCTGAATTGCTTACCTTCAGTTTTGCATTGTGAATGTGCCCAGTGCCTTTTCTGTTCTATTATTTTACAATGTTTCTTAAAGTGTTAAATCTGACATTTTTTCATATTATAAAATAACGTCTTTGATACCTTCTTACTGTAGCATTTTTGTAGCAATATCGACTCAACGCGTTTCTATTCTTAAATGGCTCCTCTATTTCCACTTGTTGTTGATGGGTGCGACATTCACGGCACATAATCAAATACAATGAAACGAACACAGGAACTAGCACGAAGACTAAGAAAGAGCAAGCAAAAGTATCTTTAAAATGGGGTCTGATATATATCTCTATTAACGTGGCAGACAACTTTGTTGGTTGTCTCTTCTTTCTCCAAAATACATTACACTCGATTATCAAATTCACAGCTTCATTTCTTTATGAAAATCTTGTGTTTGTACTGTGAAAATGAACTTTTGTGACCACCAGTCTCCAAAGATGTCGCCACATCCACCAAAACTGAAAAAATTATAATAGGCACTAAGTCACATCCTCCTGGTCTGTGATTGGTTCCATGGTTAAAGGTTATTTTGAAATGGCAGTTCAAGAATATCCAGGAACAATGGAGAGGATGGCTGCACACGACAGGTACCATTCATCTATCCGACAGCGACTGGCATAGCGGACAAAATGGATGCCCTCAGCCAGCCATTGGGTTGGCCACTGTAGTGTCATCTGTAGTGGCATTTAAAGATCAGCCTACTGCTGAGGAAGCAAATTGAACTGGAAAAGAACTGAACAAAACTCATCAGGGAAGGAACCTGCTGCACCGAGGTTAGATTTATGGGACTCAAATTGGCTGAGCCTGAGCAGATCCGAGATGTACAGTTGCACACAATCCTCGATTTACGGTTTTCAAGAATGTCACAAGACACAGGTACTTCCCGTCCTGAACATAATTCTTCTCAAGACAAGGACCGAATGTGAAGTCATTAGTGCAGAAATAGAGTTGGGGGGGGGGGAAGCACATTGCCAATTGCTACCATTTTCCTCCATCTCTTGCCAAAGTCAGGCCTCATTAAAAACAGCAGATTCATACCCCCCCCCCCATAAACTAATTAGTAAGCAAGGTAATTATAAAAATCTCCAATACCTCCCCTTGAATGTGCTCTGTTAGCCGAGCAGCTCACCTCCCTGATGGCTTCCAGCCTCTACATGCAGGAATTGATTTCATTTCCTGCCTATTTATCACAGTTCATGCTCAATTTCCAGTGAGGCGCTTAACATATAAATCAAACGTGTTTATGGAGTCACCAAAAGGGCGAGGCTATACTGTAGAACCGCAGAGTCCCATTGGGTTCATCTACAGCCTGCTCCCCATTCAGTAGCCCACAGCACACAAACCCAGCAAGATGTTTCTATCTGACACAGCGGCTACAGAGCAGAAAATCAGTCCTGAGATTCTTAAAAAGCCTAATATTATTTCCTCCTGGTGATTACACCTCCTTTTAATCTGGGGATTTTGATACTGCCCCAACTTCCTGTATCTTCACATTCTACTTTCCTTCTGCCTCCACCTCTCGTCTCATTTGTTCAGTGTTATCCTTTGAAATTATATGGGTCAGGTAACACACAGTGTGATTGGATGCTTCATCAGCCAG
This sequence comes from Conger conger, assembly GCF_963514075.1. Classification (NCBI taxonomy): domain Eukaryota; kingdom Metazoa; phylum Chordata; class Actinopteri; order Anguilliformes; family Congridae; genus Conger; species Conger conger. Next base: position 48,975,837 of record NC_083763.1, on the reverse strand, counting down.
GTATAGTGTCAATTATAAGCCCAACCGTGTAGCTGCATAGCTACTTAATTGGTGTCACTGTCAGTAGTGGGGGTGGTACCTCACTCTCTTTTTACGACCGACTTCTCTGTGTGTTCAACCGACCTTCCTCTGCATTCTGGGTGATATGCAGCTTCACTGATGAAAGCTTCTCTCAAGATAGACAGCTCGGTGATAAACATGTTCACTCCATGTAATGTATCTGCAGAGTACATTTCCTCTGATTCAACAGCTATTTACTAGAAGCTGGGGAACCTCATTACTACTGACATGTTTCACGCATAACATTTCTGTTCAGGTAGAAAGGAAAAAAAAAACTAAAAACAAGCTCCCCGTCACAACACAACCTCCGTGGACTAGCACAAGAACTGTGGGCTAGAAACATCAGTACCTAAAACAGTAACTTACCCCAGAAACTCCTGAAGAAGAAGGACAGAGGCTTAGACAGTATTACATTATTAAATTCAATGTTGATGGAAAGCTTACTGAGCCAGTAATCATTTCTTTTCACACATTCACTAAAGACATAAAATCCACAGGGGCCAATGTGGGATCTCCTTGATCTGTACATTTGCAGCAATACTATGAGGGCCCTGTTGCTGATAGCAGTGACAACAGGAGGTAAACCCACAATGGCAATTCTACACGCAGTCCTTCAGAAGACCAGCCCTGCATACAGTGTTATGTCCTACTTGTAGAGCTCCGTAGAGCTGCCACTGCTCAGGCCCGGTCTACGAGTAGGGAACAGATCCCGATCATTAAGTCAGACAGTCACAGTGTTACCCATCAAGCCCCAAGTAGCAGGAGCTAGATAACAGTGTCTTTTCATGTCCGGGCTTGTTTCAGAGGTACATGTACCTAGGTGATACTCCGCTGACACCTCTACTTTCCTTCCCTCCTAACACCCCGCACGCATCACTGACTTTGGAGCGTTCAGCAGCGGCACTTACTGTTTATATCGACAAACCGAAGCTATGACAGACGGATAGCACACAGCCTACTGCCTCTTTCAAAGCTACAGTGACCACGCTATGTGATAATGCCCCAATGCCCAAGTAATTTTCCTGTCTTTATGGGAGTAACACACATCTTGAGAGAAACTGACAGTCTCTGCCACAACACACCTGTATAAAAACAATATGCAAGTATCTACAAAGACAATACCTCTGTCTGTGCTGAAATGATACAATGAAATATGGTGGAAAACATTTTTTCTTTTACAAATGCTATTCCTACTAAACCACAATTGTTTGCAGCCAGGTCCGGTAGCAGAATCAGTGGAATATCTCAGAAGGTCTTCTAAACTGAAGAGTTTTTAATCCATTCGTCATGATCTGAGAAAATATACACTCAGTGAGCACTTTATTAGATATTTATGAGGCCTATTTTTTAGACTTATTGGTCTTCTGCTGCTGTAGCCCGTCCACTTAGAGGTTTGACATATTGTGTGTTCAGAGATGGCCTTCTGTATACCACTGTTGTAATGTGTGGTTATTTGCGTTACTGTCACCTTCCTGTCAGCTTCGACCAGTCTGGCCCTTCTCCTCTGACCTCTCTCATGAACAAGGCGTTTTTGACCACAGAACTGCTGCTCTTTGGATGTGCTTTGTTTTTTGTGCCATTCTCTCCAAACTCTAGAGAATCCCAGGAGTTTCTGAGATACTCAAACCACCCACCAACAATCATTCCATGATCAAAGTCACTTAGATCACATTTTTTCACATGCTTGATGTGGTTGATGTGAACATTAACTGGAGCTCTTGATGAAGTAAGGCATTTCTGAGCACACAACATGTCAAACCATTAATTGGAAGGGCTACAGCAGCAGAAGACCACACTGGGTTCCACTCCTGTTAGCTAAGAACAGGAAGATGAGGATACAATGGGACCAACTGGATAACTGGAGCTGGACTGGTCTGATAAATCTTAATTGCTGCTGCGGCATGCAGATGGTAGGGTCAGCATTTAGTGTAAACAGCATGGATCCACAGTTTCAACAATGCATGCGGGTGGTGTTGGTGTAATGCTGCGGGACATGTCTTCCTGCCATACAATAGGCCTTTTAATACCAACTGAGCACCGTTTGAATGCCATGACATACCTAAGCATTGTTGCTGACCATGTGAATCCCTTTATGGCCAGACAACTGGATACTTCCAACAAGATAATTTGTGCAATCACAAAGCAAGCATCATCTGAAGATGGTTCTATGAACATGACAGTGGCTTTGGTTTGGTCCAATGGCCTGCACAATCCCCAGATCTCAATGCAACATAGCACCTTTGGGATGAGGTATAACATGACATTGCAGCATGAGTGTGTGGCCATAAAATCTGCATGAACTGTGTGATGGTATTGAGTCAGCATGGACAAAAATCCATCAGGAATGTTTCCAGCACATGGCTGAATCCATGGCATGAACAATACAGGCAAAAAGGGGTCATACCCAGTACAAGATAGGTGTACCTAATAAAGTGACCATTAAATACATATCAGCTGTAAATACTGTAAAAAAATAAATAAATAATATATACACACAATGTGATCACTTTATTAGGTCGACCTGGACACCAGCTTAATCAGCCAATCATGTGGCAGCAACTAAATGCATAAAAGCATGCAGACATGGTCAAGAGGTTCAGCTGTTTTTCAGACCAAATTTCAGAATGGGGAATAAATGTGATCTAAGTGACTATGACCATGGAATGATTGTTTGTGCCAGACAAACTGATGATATCTTGAGATTTTCACGCACAACAGACTCTAGAGTTTGCAGAGAATGGTGTGAAAAACAAAAAAACAGCAGTTCTGCGGGCACAAACGTGTTGTTAATGAGAGAGATCAGAGGGAAAGGGCCAGACTGGTCGAAGCAGACAGGAAGGTGACAGTAACGCAAATAACCACACACAATGTGTCAAACCACTAAGTGGATAGCCTACATCAGCCAAAGACTTAACAAGTCTAATAAATACCTAATAAAATTCTCACTGAGCCTATACAGTGGGGCAAAAAAGTATTTAGTCAGCCACCAATTGTGCAAGTTCTCCCACTTAAAGAGATGAGAGAGGCCTGTAATTTTCATCATAGGTACACTTCAACTATGAGAGACAGAATGGGGGGAAAGAATCCAGGAAATCACATTGTAGGATTTTTAATGAATTAATTGGTAAATTCCTCGGTAAAATAAGTATTTGGTCACCTACAAACAAGCAAGATTTCTGGCTCTCACAGACCTGTAACTTCTTCTTGAAGATGCTCCTCTGTCCTCCACTCGTTACCTGTATTAATGGCACCTGTTTGAACTCGTTATCAGTATAAAAGACACCTGTCCACAACCTCAAACAGTCACACTCCAAACTCCACTATGGCCAAGACCAAAGAGCTGTCAAAGGACACCAGAAACAAAATTGTAGACCTGCACCAGGCTGGGAAGCCTGAATCTGCAATAGGTAAGCAGCTTGGTGTGAAGAAATCAACTGTGGGAGCAATTATTAGAAAATGGAAGACATACAAGACCACTGATAATCTCCCTCTATCTGGGGCTCCACACAAGATCTCACCCCGTGGGGTCAAAATGATCACAAGAACGGTGAGCAAAAATCCAAGAACCACACGGGGGGACCTAGTGAATGACCTGCAGAGAGCTGGGACCAAAGTAAGGCTACCATCAGGAACACACTACGCCGCCAGGGACTCAAATCCTGCAGTGCCAGACGTGTCCCTCTGCTTAAGCCAGTACATGTCCAGGCCCATCTGAAGTTTGCTAGAGAGCATCTGAATGATCCAGAAGAGGATTGGGAGAATGTCATATGGTCAGATGAAACCAAAATAGAACTTTTTGGTAAAAACTCAACTTGTCGTGTTTGGAGGAGAAAGAATGCTGAGTTGCATCCAAAGAACACCATACCTACTGTGAAGCATGGGGGTGGAAACATCATGCTTTGGGGCTGTTTTTCTGCAAAGGGACCAGGACGACTGATCCGTGGAAAGGAAAGAATGAATGGGGCCGTGTATCGTGAGATTTTGAGTGAAAACCTCCTTCCATCAGCAAGGGCATTGAAGATGAAACGTGCCTGGGTCTTCCAGCATGACAATGATCCCAAACACACTGCCCGGGCAACGAAGGAGTGGCTTCGTAAGAAGCATTTCAAGATCCTGGAGTGGCCTAGCCAGTCTCCAGATCTCAACCCCATAGAAAATCTTTGGAGGGAGTTGAAAGTCCGTGTTGCCCAGCGACAGCCCCAAAACATCACTGCTCTAGAGGAGATCTGCATGGAGGAATGGGCCAAAATACCAGCAACAGTGTGTGAAAAACTTGTGAAGACTTACAGAAAACGTTTGACCTCTGTCATTGCCAACAAAGGGTATATAACAAAGTATTGAGATGAACTTTTGTTATTGACCAAATACTTATTTTCCACCATAATTTGCAAATAAATTCTTTAAAAATCAGACAATGTGATTTTCTGGATTTTTATTTTTTTCTCATTTTGTGTCTCATAGTTGAGGTATACCTATGATGAAAATTACAGGCCTCATCTTTTTAAGTGGGAGAACTTGCACAATTGGTGGCTGACTAAATACTTTTTTGCCCCACTGTATGTATATAGAGAGAAACACAGGGAGAGCCTTACTACATTACAAATGCAGTGACAAGCCTGAGAAAGGTAAGTCTGTGAATGTGAGATATGCAAAATGCTAAAAGCATCTCCGCACTTCATTCAGACGTTGTCACAGGATGGAAAGAGAGGGAAGATGGCACGCCAGCAGGCCCACAGACAGCTCTGTAAATAGAGGTGACAACCAGACAGTGGGATCCTCAGCCACACCCTCACATCCAGTGTGAACACCGCCTGATTTAACACCAATGACTGCAGAATATGAGGCAAACAGTATTTTTAGATTATTTTCCCCAATGGAGATAAGACATATCAACTACAACAGATATGGCGTTTAAGATCACAGTCTATGCATCTCGCTTCTGTATGGCACAGGCGGCGAGCAAAACGAAACATCAAGAACAGTCGTAAACCATCAACGCATAACGTGAAGCATACTAATGAATGTTCATTTTTAGAATGTAGAACAAGGGTGCCCTTATGGCAGTGTTTCATTGTTCTGATCCCGGTAGACCCTGCGAAAGATTGTGTCATTAAATTTGGGACAAATGTTACTGAGGTGGATGTTGGCGTTAAAGCCGCTGATTATGAAAGCGACCCCTCGAGCAAGAGGGGTCACGTCGGCCATGTCAGACACGACAGCAAAGACGATCGCTCTTGCAATTGGGGTTTGTCAGACACCCAGGCCCATCAGTTAAGGACACTGACAACTATGACAAGCACAAAATGCACAGTGACTGCAGAGTGAAATTGGCTTTCTGCGCATTAAATTGATACCTCTGAACGGATGTCATGTGCGGTTACTCTGCTGTGCAGCTACACACTGTAGTATGTGTTGTATGGGCAAAAAAAACATACATAAATCACAGTGCCGCAAAAAACAGGTACAATACAGGATGCAGTGTAGTTTTTAAAAAATAAGTCAATCTCAGCAAGTGCTTATTCTAAGATTTAAAGTTCTGGTTTCACAGACAAAGATTAAGCATAGTCCTGGAATAAATTGAGTTTTGTTTGGAGAATTTAAAATTGAATTTAGTCTGGGACTAGCCTTAATCTGTGTCTGTGAAACTGGCCCAAAATGTTGCCAATGAGGGAAGAAAGTTTCACTCATTTTAATCTTTGACAATGTGATAATAAAATCTCACTCATAAAGCAAATAGTAACTTATGGGCGGATGCAATCTTCTCATTATGTCTGCCTTAACAGACAGATTGACAACGTTGTATTACATTTACATTTTTGTCATTTGGCGGACGCTTTTACTCCAAAGCGACTGACAAATGCATAGGATCTTCCACAGGTTAAAAGCATCAAATCCATAACTAGTAAAACATGCATGAAGAGCTGTATTTCATCATCCATTTTTCAAGACACACCGTAGAAATAGGGCACCTTAGTCCATAATGGGTTCAAATAAGCCGATATTTTCTACTTTGAGAGAAAAGTCAAGACTAAAAACGCTTGTTAAGACAAACATTGTTTTGCAGTGTAACCCGCTTCTCTACTGTAAGCAGTTGTGCCCGTGTCCCTGAGTGCGGCTTGATTAATGGGCCGGTCGGCTCCAAGGTACAGTACCCCCGTGGCTCCAGGGACCCTGATTTCTCCCGTGGCCTGACAATGACAGTCCCCGCACGCCGCGCGAACAGGACACCGCGGCTCTTCGTCGGGGCCTGGGGCGACACCAGCTGTGCAGCCCTTCGCTGCCTCTCCTCCCGTCCTCAATTACGGGGAGATTACCAGCAACTCCCAGTCCCGGTGGCAGCCACCATAAATCTGCGGCAGCTGATCATGTTTAATTCAGCATGCTAATAACACACAGCCGTGCCCATTAAAACGCGTGCGGAGGGAACGGGCGCGAGCCGACACCAGCAAACGTAAGCAAAAAATTATATGCTGAGGTGGACAGGGATGGGGAGAAAAACAGACATATGGAGGGATATATCAGATCACAGCAGCCCTATTTATATTCATACAATCATGAGATTATTTTTTCCACTGGCAAGGGCGTGAAACATGCCAGTCATTTATCACAGTATAACATCCATACTTTTCCCTTTGACAATAGGAAGTGCTAATGCTAAAGAAGAATGTGGTAACGTAATATCACGGCGTATTGTATTCCGATAAACATAGCCTCACAATCCTTTAACAGATTCTCTCATTGCTCTCATCTAATAGATCCACAGATCCTCTACTCTCTCTTTCTCCTCCCTCAATTTGCCTGCTGGAGTGTAGTCCAGAGGTAGCAGCATGCATTAGCCGGCACGCTCGTCTCGTCTGTCTCGAGTCCCAGAAGGGGCTCACCAACATGAGCCAACATTTAACGAGTCTGGCCCTCGCCAGAGCCCGTCGATGAGGACAGCCAACCATATCATCTCCTGCCTTCTCTTTCACTGCACTTTTCTCAAACACTTAAAGCAGTTCTGAAACTGTGACCACTATTTTTCTCGTCTCTCTCATTCAAGTTCCCCCCTCCCTGTAAAACTCGACATGCGATGGCGATGAATAATTCATGAGGTCCAAAAGAAGAAGGGGGGGGTGGTCACTTTGGAAGTCAATAGGAAAATGGAGCAGGGTGTGCTGCTAAATAATACAAGCCAAATCCACAGGGACATAAAATAAAGGGAAGGGAAATGGGAAGGTTCTTAGTAGGGGTGGGACTGTTGAGTAAACAAGCACTCGCCAAGCAATTCTTAAATGTAAAGAAAAAAATGGAAATGGAAAAATTGATATTTGCCATGGTAATGGGTCTAAGCATATATAGCCTCTATGTTGTGCTTCCCCCTTGCCCAAACCCATTGTCCACAATTTATTTAAGCTCTGCAACACATTTAAGTGGGTTAGTCTGCTATTGTAAAGGGGGCTTTCAGCAACAAAATAAAACAAAAATACGTACAGAGGGAGTACTTGAGTAAACACAAGGACAAAATCTGCTTGCAATAGTTTGTAAAAAAATTGTAAAATGTCCCACCCCTATTTCTTTGTAGGCCGTGGTCTGCGTGGCGTGCGGACGTATGTAAGGGGTAGGTCCTGTGTGGACCAGGAATGTCCAGAAGTAGACATTATCTCCTGGTCATATGTACAGCCCCACTCTGAAGAGCGGCCTTCCACAAAGTTGCAATCTATTTCCTCCATTACAGTCAACTAATTTTCATAACTTACAGGAGCTCATGGTTGTCAATGACATATACGCAATTCAATCCATCTCTTTGTCAAGGCGCACCAAAATGGTACCAAGCATGAGTCCTATGGCCTTCACACCATTAGTTTCAATCTGGGGTCTGATAAGTCCCAGGGATACCTACAGTCTACAGTAATGAGCCATAAGTAGCCTTGTCAACTGGAGTAGGGTGGGTTCAATTCTGGTTTCTTGGTTCACCGCTGCATAAGTGCCCCTGAGATAATACTGCTTGTGCTGGTCACTAGGTCTAAGGTAAGAATATCTGAGGAGCTATGGACTAGTGGTTTGGTTGAAATTCTCCCTGAACTGGTGCGTGTGGTATAGTGGTAACATAACAGCATGGCACAGCTGCTGGTTCCTGTCATGATGCATGTACTTTTTTCAAATTTGCATACTGCATGTTTGATTTTACAAAATTGTGACAAAACAAATTTCTCATTCGTTGTCAGGATACACCATGATGAGATGTGACATTACCACACAAATCCCTATAGACTCTAAACAGATCTGCACTGAAGCACTCAGCATGTACAGCACTTTAAGTGACAAAGGAGAACATGAATCAGAACAGTCAGGTAAAGTTTAATGCCAGTCACAAAATGGTTAGCGATCCCATTGATCTACTGATCACTGTAGATCAGGCTGGTAATACTGTCATTTTGCCTCAACCAAGAAATCTTTGATGATTACTTATGAAGGCATTATTCTCCACTAAATGCAGATTTGCTTTGAATTTAGGATCTCTCTGATGTGATTTGCTATTGAGCCCAGAAGCAAACAACAGGAGCCAGCAAAAGTCTTTTTTTTTTTTTGGCTCATGTTGAAATAAAGACACCCATGTCTTTAAAACCTTCAACTGAAGGGATATTCTGCCTTGACATTATCCCTTGATCCCCAACAATGGAGTAATGTAATTGTCAAGTGGGCCAGGCAAACCATTATAAAGGTCTGCCCTTTGTTCTAAAAGTGATATATCTCATTTGGATATGTCATCTTATTGGACAATGTCAATTTGCTAGTAAATTTGAAGTGCTGATAAAGCTGATCAGTGGAGGTATGCAATATCTGAATCAAAAGTTTGTAATGTTTACACACACTCTCCATGCACAACAAATTAATTTAACAAAAGCACCACCGTAAGCATTCTATACAGATAATTGGCTGCTGGACACAGGTGCATTTCTCTCAGTTAGCTAGAATTTGCATTTGTTCCAAAATACATGCAAGAAGAAGTATTGCCGCCAAAATAACAGATTAATGACAAAAGGGCTCTTCTTGAGTCATTTGGGGGATATTTCGGCCAAACTGCGCAAACAGAGCCAAGGGTGTGACAACAAAATGATGGAACATGGCATAAAATGTCCATAACAATGGTCCACCCTAAAATGTATGTTTTATGTTATCATATCTACCAGCTCAATGCCTTCATTCAAACATTTGTTATATCAAATTGTATTGCTATCACAATGTTTAGTAAACATGTGATATGGGGGTGACATGGCTCAGGCAGTAAGAGCAGTCGTCTGGCAGTCGGAGGGTTGCCGGTTCGATCCCCCGCCCGGACTGTGTCAAAGTGTCCCTGAGCAAGACACCTAACCCCCAAATGCTCCTGACGAGCTGGTTGGCGCCTTGCATGGGAGCCAATCGCCGTTGTTGTGTGAGTGCGTGTATGAATGGGTGAATGAGAAGCATCAATTGTACAGCGCTTTGGATAAAGGCGCTATATAAATGCCAACCATTTACCATTTATATTGAAATATGAAAATTTGGTCCATATAGCATTAGCAACAAAAATACCATTACTTTTCAAGCTTTCCCTACAAGGTATGCTATTACATTACAACATTACAAGGCATTTAGCAGATGTTCTTATCCAGAGTGACGTACAACGAAGTGCAGATCAAACACAAGTACAAGTGCGAAGAGGACCTGAGAGGACAGTACAGTTCTAGTGTAACCATAAAGATACAATCGGAACCCCTGAAGAATACATCAACTTCCAAACTAGCATACCACAGTTGACAGCTAGAATACCCCAAGTACAACAATACAATAGCTAATACAAAAAACAATAATATCTATACAACTATATAAGTGCCATTACAGTCTATGGCATATATAAGGCTAATCATGGTGGTGAGTTAGGGAGGGAAAGGTGTAGCCTGAAGAGATGAGTCTTCAGTCTGCGCTTGAAAGAGGTCAGAGACTCTGCCGTTCTGACATCCACTGGGAGGTAATTCCACCACCGTGGGACCAGGACAGACAGCAGTCGTGAGCGAGAAGTGCAGGTGTGGCGAGGGGGAGGTGCCAGATGGCACGAAGTGGCAGAATGGACGGGTCTTGCTAGTATATAGGTCTTAACTGATCCCTTAGTAACACAAAGTTTTAAATTTGATGCAAGCCATAACAGGCAGCCAGTGGAGGTATCTGAGCAGGGGGGTGACATATGAATGTCTGTGCTATCCAGCACCTGTCCCACTCCCATATGCCTTTTTGTGGCCATAACAGTCTTAATATGACATAGAAAACAAAAAACATGTCATTACATGCAATATTGTTTCATGCATCTGCATTTTAAATGTTGTCGTTTGTCATGGTTTTGATTTGGTCCAGAACCAAAGGTAAAATTCCATTATTGAGTGAGTATGAAATATTTTGTTCTGAAATTGGCTGTGGCTGTTAGTTTTTTTTGTATTTGTTCTTTATCATATGCTTTATTTAGGGAATCTTTTGTTCTTCAAAAGTAAGTTCTGCTAATAAACGGCACTAAGATATCAAAATAGAGTGTGTAGGGGAATTAAGACAAGTTTCTGTTAGCTGCGACAATGACTTCCTATAGCCATGTAGACAGGTTTATTTCAGACAATCGCTTTTATATTCGGCATCTAGACAACATTACTCCTTTGGATGTTATTATGCCCCTTCTATCTTGTTAAAATGGGCTTATCGAGCACTGAAATTTGAGAAAACATTGATATGGGTTGAATGCAGATAAATGATCTTTATTAAGCATAGTTTTAGTACTTCAAAAACTGCAATTCTTGTCCTAATAGCAAAAAAATAGCAAACTCATGACAAATGCCTGTCTTGATATCAATCATTATCATTAGCCAAGGTCAGTTTTCTGGCAGTTGTGACACTATTAAATTCCCCATCCTCGAATGGAGATTTTCTAAAATGAATAAACTTAATTCAGAAATCATATCTTGCATAACACACGTTCTTCACTGCTGAGTTTGCTATACAGAGTTGTTCGCTCTGTATTGTGGTCTGGATATTCAATAGAAATTATATACAAACATGGATTCTGAACAGGTATTCCTTCAGTAATGCCATCCCCCAAAGGGATTTGAACCCACATCCGACTGCAATAGTGTATCGGCTCCTGAATAATTAATCCATAATGTTCACACAGGGACATTCCCACACATGCTTTGTTTGTAGGTACAGGGAGATTACAGATTAATCCGGTAATTGTAGGTGGTGCAGTTTGCGCATCAATTCATGGGTCTGGCTGTGGGGATGCTGATGACTGAGCAGAAAAACTGCACAAAATAACACACACAAACTGCATGCAAACCTTGTCTCAAACACCAAACAAACCGACTCACACACCATATATAAACACAAACACACACATACACAAGCACACACACGCACAAACACACACACGCACGCACGCATGCACACACACATACACACACCTATTAAGACATTTCCACTGAGATCCAAGAGATCAGTTCTTTACTAAATCTAGATTTCTCTAATGTTCTCAAAAGAACATTCTTGATGTGGTGAGTGAGTGTGTGTGTGTGTGTGTGTGTGAGAGAGAGAAAGAGAGAGAGAGAGAGAGAGAGAGAGAGAGAGAGAGAGATTTGATTAGAGTGTAATTTAATAAACGGTTAAAAGGCTACCTGACCGGGAAGGTTGTACTGTCTGAGAAAAATTAACGCATGCTACACTTGGCACTGTTTAACAGTGGCTTCTTTAAAGCCAGACAATCAATGCTGCTGCACCACGCCTCCAGAACACCAAGGATTATGCAGTGCTCTGCTGCTCTGAGATCTCACTGCGGCAAAAAATGACAGCGGAGGGGTCATTCGCTGCAGGAAACTGTTAATATTTTCTATAATTTCTGTAATCACCGCACAGTAGCATTGCCGTTTTTTAATGGCTGTCATTAATGGGGGGGGGGGGAGCGGATCTATTTAAAAAAAGATGAAGAGCAAGAACAAAGTTTAATGCTTGTGGCTTTCATGCACTGCAGGTTATTTTTTTTTACGATTGCACTTACTTTCGAGCGAGGGCCCGGATGGAGAAGGCTCTCCCCTGCACCATTCCCGTAGGCACCCTTTACAAATCTATAACAATGATATATCAATGCACAAGGCATAGAGGGCAAACACAAAGGACACAGGGAAAAAATACCTGCGCCACTGCACTTCAGGGCTAGAATATGATGTGGGAGCCTGGTCCTTAGCTGGTGACATTAAATAAACTGGAGTTATATGGAAATGATATATGTAGCACATATATATTCTGAACAACAGGCATACCCCCCAGAGGTTCTTAACATACTGTCGCACATACTGTACTGTAGATCTCGGTTCACTTGTAGCATTGCTTTTACACTGACACTTTAATGTTTTGTGTTGTATATTATTTTTGTCAGTAATGGCTACAAGTGCGTGGCTGCTGTGAGTTCAGTTTTTTATCTTAAAGAAGATTTTAATCTCAGTTAATTTGTCACACTGTCGTGCTATGTGTCCACTATAACTAGATACAGTCTCTCAGTTTGACCAACAGTATAACTAGTGCAAGCAGCCAGGAACCTTTTGAGTCAATGTCACAAATCTAGCATGTAGTATGGTCATTTATTTATTTCATGTATGAATTTTCATTTCGTAAAGTCATCATGAAATGGCTGGACTATGTGAGTCAAGAGGCATGGGATAACTACACCATTTATGCTTGCCTTAATCACGAGATGGCTATATCCAGAGTGACTATGGCAAGCCATTTTAACTTTTTAACTTTTTTAACTAGGTTTTAGACATCTACAAATGTATTTTGAGTAGTCATAATTACAATGTGATCAGTTAGAATGATCATTTAAATTAGTAACATGGTGGTTGGTAGCACGGATGGTGCAGTGGGTAGCACTGCCGCCTCACAGCAAGGAGGTCCTGGGTTAAAATCCCCGTCGACCTGGGCCTCTCTGTGCAGAGTTTGCATGTTCTCCCCTTGTCTGCGTTGGTTTCCTCCGGGTACTCCGGTTTCCTCCCACAGTCCAAAGACATGCAGGTTAGGCTGATCGGAGAGTCTAAATTGCCCGTAGGTATGAGTGTGTGTGAGTGAATGGTGTGTGTGCCCTGCGATGGACTAGCTACCTGTCCAGGGTGTATTCCTGCCTTTCGCCCAATGTATGCTGGGATAGGCTCCAGCCCCCCTGCGACCCTGTTCAGGCTAAGCGGGTTAGGATAATGAATGAATGAACATGGTGGTTGAATGTGAAACTTGCCAGTTGCCTTTAGGCAACAATAAAACAAATGTGCATATTTGTTTTATTATACAGTCAGGTCCATAAATATTGGGACATCGACACAATTCTCCTCTTTTTGGCTCTATACACCACCACAATGGATTTGAAATGAAATGAACATATGCTTTAACTGCAGACTTTCAGCTTTAATTTGAGGGTATTTACATCCGAATCAGGTGAATGGTGTAGGAATTACAACAGTTTCTATATGTGCCTCCCACTTTTTAAGGGACCAAAAGTAATGGGACTGCTCAGGCTCCTCAGCTGTTCCATGGCCAGGTGTGTGTTATTCCCTTATTCCCGTGTTATTATCTCATTTACAAGGAGCAGATAAAAGGTCTAGAGTTCATTTCAAATGTGCTATTTGCATTTGGAATCTGTTGCTGTCAACTCTCAATATGAGATCCAAAGAGCTGTCACTATCAGTGAAGCAAGCCATCATTAGGCCACGGAAAACAACTGTGGTGGATAACAGAATAATTATTTCCGTGGTGAAGAAAAACCCCTTCACAACAGTTGGCCAGATCAAGAACACTCTCCAGGAGGTAGGTGTATGTGTGTCAAAGTCAACAATCAAGAGAAGACTTCACCAGAGTGAATACAGAGGGTTCACCACAAGATGTAAACCCCATTGGTGAGCCTCAAAAACAGGAAGACCAGATTAGAGTTTGCCAAACAACATCTAAAAAAGCCTTTACAGTTCTGGAACAACATCCTATGGACAGATGAGACAAAGATCAACTTGTACCAGAATGATGGGAAGAGAAGAGTATGGAGAAGGAAAGGAACTGCTCATGTCCAAAACATACCACCTCATCAGTGAAGCATGGTGGTGGTAGTGTCATGGCGTGGGCATGTATGGCTGCCAATGGAACTGGTTCTCTTGTATTTATTGATGATGTGACTGCTGACAAAAGCAGCAGGATGAATTCTGAAGTGTTTCGGGCAATATTATCTGCTCATATTCAGCCAAATGCTTCAGAACTCATTGGACAGCACTTCACAGTGCAGACGGACAATGACCCGGAGCATACTGCAAAAGCAACCAAAGAGTTTTTTAAGGCAAAGAAGTGGAATGTTATGCAATAGCCAAGTCAATCACCTGACCTGAATCCGATTGAACATGCATTTCACTTGCTGAAGACAAAACTGAAGGGAAAATGCCCCAAGAACAAGCAGGAACTGAAGACAGTTGCAGCAGAGGCCTGGCAGAGCATCACCAGGGATGAAACCCAGCATCTGGTGATGTCTATGCGTTCCATACTTCAGGCTGTAATTGACTGTAAAGGATTTGCATCCAAGTATTAAAAAGTGAAAGTTTGATTTCTGATTGTTAGTTTGTCCCATTACTTTTGGTCCCTTAAAAAGTGGGAGGCACATATAGAAACTGTTGTAATTCCTACACCGTTCACCTGATTTGGATGTAAATACCCTCAAATTAAAGCTTAAAGTCTGCAGTTAAAGCACATCTTGTTCGTTTCATTTCAAATCCATTGTGGTGGTGTATAGAGCCAAAAAGATGAGAATTGTGTCGATGTCCCAATATTTATGGACCTGACTGTATTTGAAACCAAATTTTTCCAAGCCTAAATTACCCACGATAAAAGTTCACCCAAACTGTCTGGGTGTGGTAATAAGAACTGTCAATTAGCTATGATGTGCCCCGCCTTTGCACACATTGTTGTTTGTTACCAAAGCAACTTCATGATACAAGCTCATCTTGGGAGACAAGCTTCACACACTAGCTAAATTAGTGTATGAACTATTGATAGCTAAGGATAGCTGACTTATCCAATAATAATTTTGGATACAAGTTGAGATAAAAGCACAACTATAACATCCTCATGAAAGCAAACTTGGTAGCTAACATTATCGATTATGTAACCTTATGAAAGCTAGCTAGCTAACGTCAGGGTGGTCAGTACACTACTGCCGACTTGTGCCACAAAATTGTCCACATCCTCTCATTATGTGCAATAGAAACTCATGATCAAAGCTGGTGGAAAAGTGGATAAAAAGTAGTCATTGGAAAGGTTTGGGGGTTCAGGCTAAATCCTGAATGTCATTTGTGCACTTTGTCACTGCTGGTATCGGAATAAACCTTTCGTATTTTCATCAAGTTCGAGAGACGTCCTTTTTTTCCCTTACAACATCCAAAAAGAAATACATATTTTGGAACACATAATGTAACTAAATACAAGTGCTCCAAGCATCTGTAGGACTGAAGTCATAGCAAATATTTAGCAGACATGTTGACCTTAAGAAAAGAAAGAAATGACACTCTACCATTTGCTTGAATGGATCAAAGGAATCACATAATAAGTAGTTTGCTTTGACCCGGCTGCTGACTCTGTGAAAGTCAACTTTCCTCAGTCATTTTGCAAAACAAGGACATTCTTCTTCTTTATTGAGGGTTCCAAAGTGACCCATTAAATGTCTAACTGGGAAAGAAAAGCTTTACTTCCTCTTTACAATCCAATCTCACCTTCATTGTATCTAAACTGCCCCAAACCTTACAATATAATGAATGTGTCATTCTGGGCAGCCATTTTGTGTGCTCCTGTCAGGCCAAGGATTATAGTGATGAAGAAGACCTGCCTCTGTGTGTGTGTGTGTGTGTGTGTGTGCATGCGCACGTGTGTGTGCGTGCGTGTGTGTGAGGGGGCTCAGGAATTAAGAATCCTGAAAACTTTCTGCATTCACTTTACTGTAGTTCAAGTGTGTATAAAAAGGAGGTGCTTGTTGCCTTTGAGTAATGACTGACCTACCTTTTGGATCAGCATTAGTTGCCATAGAAATCATAAGTTGTACCATGTACTGCAGCAAAATGTTCATCCTTCAGTGTCATATGAGCAGTTGCATCATTCTCTTTTATCCTCCATAAATGTCACTCCACAGATATTAGAATACCATAATGGCTGAGAACAGCAGTAGCATAGTTGTAAATCGTGTCCATCTTCAACTGATGAATAGTAATTGACCTCTTTCTCCTTCACTCGACAGTCATATACTATAGCAATACAGTAGGTGATAAGTGATAGATTTTTTGTTCCACAACTGAACATATCACAGTGGTACATTCTTGGAGACCCAGCTCCAATGTACATTTATTATCTGTAACTACATGCTGAAATTATCAATAAAGAATATCATGCTAGTCCATCTACATTCACTAGGAAAGAGAAGAAAATGGCCCCAATGGCCCCTTACTTTGGATGAGTGAACTGGTCAACAAGGGACACTTTCTCCACTAGGTCCCCGGCAATAGTCCTCACAAGGTCATAGAAGTCATTCTCCATGTAGCCATCAGCCGGAAGCCAGAAGGATATATCATTTATCAAGGGAGGGTATTTACTCAGTTGCTAGAGAGAAGACAGAGATAGATAGAGTGAGGAAGAGAGAGCCAAGAAGAAGAAGAAAGAATAAAGCAGTGATGAAGGACAGCAAGAGAAGAACAAAGAAAGACATGAATAAACACATTCCTATTTTTTTCCAGTTATGGCAATTTGAAAGCTCAAATTCGATAAGATCACTAGGTCAGAACAGAATGGGCCATTTGAGAACATTACGATACATGAAAACTCACCATCGTGGGACTCTGTGTTATTGGAAAGTTTTCAGAATCTGGCTCTGAATGATTTGACTTCACTAGTGTGAAAAACCATAGCCGATACAACTTTGTGAAGAGAGATTACAATGATACATAAACTTTCCTACCCAATTTTATCTGTGAGTTTAGGACTGTTAATTACATTGTCCACAACATCTTTAAATAAATAAACAGAAGCAAAAAGGTTAAGAAATAGAACTATGGCATTCAAATAAAAATACATGATTGGATAGCATAATTAACAAAGGTTAATCATGCACCATGATAAACCTGCTGCATGCCTTAAAAAGATCACAACATTAATCTTCTGCAAGTGTATCCATGTTATTTAGACCATTAATTAATTCGTAATTAACGATTCAATGCTTTGGAGCCTGTACTGAGTTGCATGGGATACAATATTCTGGTCCTTTCACTTTAGTTTGGTGACAAGGACATCTTTATATCTTTATTAGAAGAGACAGAATTGAAGAATGTCTTAATAGTCAAATGATTTTCACAATAGAAAGTAAAATAGAAAGAAGTCACAAAACCACCTTTAACAAATATCATCATCATATTTTTAACCACAGTAGATAATAATCTTGTGACATTAAACAAAACTACCAGAACCATTTTAGCAAGATGTGCTCAGCGACACTTCTTAACTTCCAAGGGACAGTCCCTAAGGGGCCAACAGATCGATAGCAGCAATTCAGTTCAGTGCACTCCTAGTTGGTCTCTTTATGCTGTTATTTTCTTCAGATTTCAGACCTTCCAATTTTGCAGATGGATGGGGATGAGGGGAGGACGGTGGTGGATTCCCCTCCTCATCTACTCCAAATGATTCACCCCCCCTCCCCAAAGTTGTTTTTTATTTACTAGGGTCTACAGAAAAGAGGCCGGGACCATGTAAGCAGTTTTAGAATGCATCAGTGAAGCGTGGGTAACATTTAGTCATCCACTGCAGCAGGAATTCTTCTGGAATGTTCCAGAAGTGCTGGAGCCTTGATAATAGGAGTATACAGAGCATGCTGGGTGAATTGTCTGCAGATGGTACTTGTTCCCTTGGTACCAGTATTTTTTCCCCACATTTGGAGTTCTTCAGAAATGTTTAGACCAGCAATGATCAAATCTGGATCTCAAATCCAAATCTGGCCCTGATTATCGGTGAGATAATAAGATGAACAATTAGTGTTACTGATTGGCCAGACTGTGGTTTAGACTATAAGGGAAGACAGGTGGACTGTCCTAACTTTATGAGGAGCCCATGAAACAGTCCGAGGTAGCCATGTTGTCTTTATTATTTAGTCTGCTCATCCACATAAGTTTACGGGTAATTCCATTACCTACAGTAGTGTGCAAAAATTTGGGCAACCCTGATCAAAAAGCCTTTTACAATTAATATCTAAGTGAACAGAAGTGAGCCTGACCTCTAAATGTCAAACATTCTTCAAATTCTAAAGCACCCCACTGTATAGTATTCCATCCATGTAACGTGAAGGATGTTCCATAAGCCATTCATCTAGCCACTAAATGAAAAAAATAATAAAGAAAAAGCATTACAAGTATTTCATGTGAATAAATAAACCATCACCATTTTAAGTATGTGAACTTGACAGAGTATACAAATATTGCTTCTCTATGGAACACATACAACCCAATCTAAAAGTATTGGAACAGCAAGGTCAGTTCCTTTGTCAAAAGATGTACACAAGATGAAAGATCTGAATTTCAGCTTTTATTTCCTGGTATTTTCATCTAGATTTGTTAAACAATTTAGAACATATCACCTTTTGTATCATACCACCCAATTTTCAGGCAAGCAAAATAATTGGATCAGGTGACTGACAGATGGTTTTTGTTGCCCAGGTGTATCCTGTTATATCGATTTATTAAACAAAAAATTGTTCCTAATGTCAACTCATGGTTTTAGCCTTGGGTTTTGCCTGTGAAGACTGCATTTGTGATAGAAAAGATAAGCCAACATGAAGACCAGAGAGCTGTCTTTGGGAGAGAAGCAAACCATTTTGAAGCTTAAAAAAGAGGGGAAATCAGAGCCATTGCACAAGCATTGGGGATAGCTTGTACAACAACATGGAAAGTCCTTAAAAGAAAGAAACAGCTGGTGTACTGAGCAACAGACATCAAACAGGTCGACAAAGGAAAACAACAGCAGTTGATGACAGAAACATTGTGAGGGCAGTGAAGAAAAGCCCCAAAATATCATCAGGGGTGATGATATCTCAATCAACCATTCCAAGAAGACTAAGAGAGCAACGATATAGAGGCTATCCCACAACATTAGTAAGAATCGGAAGGCGAGATTACAGCAATACAGATTTACAGAGATGTTTTATGGACTGATAAAACCAAGATTAACCTCTACCAAAGTGATGGAAAGGCCAAAGTGTGGAGAAAGAAGCTCATACAACATACAAGCTCATCTGTGAAGCATGGTAGAGGAAGTGTCATGGCTTGGGCTTGCACAGCTGCTTCTGGACTAATCTTATAATAACTCATCTTTATTGATGTAACTCATGATGGTAGCAGCAGGATTAATGTCAACAAATCATTTTGTCAGCCAATTTACGGATAAATGTGTCCAAACTAATTGGGACGAACTTCATCATGCAGCAAGACAATGACCCAAAACACATTGCTGACACAACAAAGTCATCATTAAGTGGACTGGCTAAGTCAATAACCAGACCTTAACACAACTGAGCATGCATTTCACCTCCTCAAGAGGAGATTGAAAGGAAACCCCCCCCCCCAAAACGAACAACAACTGAAAGATGCTGCAGTAAAAGCCTGGAAAAGCATCACAAAAGAAGAATGCAACAGTTTGGTATGGTCAATGGGTCGTGGGCTTGTCAAGCAAGGGATATGCTACTAAATATTAACTGTTATTTACTTTCATTTACTTAAATACTCTCTGTTCCAATACTTTTGCTCACCTAAAAATTGGGTGGTCTGATACCAAAGGTGCTATGTTCTAAGTAGTTTAACACATCTAGAAGTAAATACCAGGAGATTAAATTCTGAACTCTTGTCCCATGTTCATATTTTTTTATCTCAACCCCAAATGTATTCAGTGTATTAGAAAAGCAAAGGAATTAGCTTTGCTGTTCCAACACTTTTGGAGGGGATTGTACGTCCATCATAATTATAATTTCATACCATATCAGGGGAAAATCACATATTGCTTCCATCTTGAAAAAACTTCATGATGAAGTGTTTATTTGGTGGGGCAATCGAGTACAGCACAAATCATGATGTATGTGTTCAAGGGGGAACAATATAACAGGACTGTAAGAAGGTAGACCCGGCCAGCCTCGGTGTGCAGGTGGAGTCAAGGGCGTTTCACAACCAGAGGCTGCAAACCCTGGGAGGCAGGTAATTCACTGTGCAGCTCTAAGCCTCTCGCTGCTGATCATGAGCTCCCTACCATGGGAACAGGTATGCAAATATGAACACACCAGCTGAACAATGGGATTTTCCACAGGTCATTATTCTGAGGTTACAAAAACAGACATGAAAAGATTACTTCCGAGATGAATTAAAGTAGATTCCCAAAATATCACATGCTGTCTCATTTCAGGAAAAAAAAGTGTTTGAACAAATTATTATTGTTGCCCACCTGAGACATTATAAATTATGAAAAGAAACGCAAATTGCTTGACTTGAATTTATGCCATGATGATTTCATTAATCAGTTGGGTTTTTTTTCCGCTATCCATGCCCCCCACCCCCCTTTATCCATGCCCATTCTCCTCAAAATGACCAAAACACACCTTTCAATCATATTATTTCTCTGGGGAGCCCGCTGAAATCAGCCACCAGCCGGGCTCTTTACTCCGGGTACGGCACAAACATCGGGGCAGCCCAGAGCACTGACCCCGGTCACACTTCATTAGCAACAGAGTGGGGGTAGGGGCAACGGAGACTTTCCACACAGGCTCCCCCTCCCGGGACAGGGACCACAAGATTACAAGATTACAAGATTACACAGGGAGTGCTGGAGAGGGGGCTAAATAACAAAAACAAGGACACAAGAGGCAATGGAATGAGGACAGCTGTTCCCGCCAGCCATGGTAAATTGGAGAGGGGGGGTAGGGGCTGATAAATGATGGGAACTGTGGGACCGGGGGGTGATAACTCAACGACTTACTGCAACAAGACCACTGACATTAGGTTATAAAGTTCTGTTTTCATTAGTTCCTCCCAGCATAGAAATGACAACATGCGTACCATATAACAAGGCTCTCCCAAAAGGGTGGACCTCTGTGTCAGGTCTTGAGACTTGAATACAACATAGGTACAAAATTGCATGTTACAAATAATGAACAAAATCCTTTCCAATCACTCAGGAAGCCATGTAATATAATGCAACGTGGCGTACAATTGCTCTTGGCACATCCCTCTGGTCTGTGGACACTCCATAAGCGAATATCCTCATTATGGAATAGTGTTAGCAGGGCTATTTTCAACAAACCCCATAAAGGGAAAGGATTGATTTCATTTTAACACATACTAAATTTAGACATTTAACCCATCATTTAACCATCCACTATTAATCCCATTTTTACAATTTGTTTGAATATATTATTACTTTATCTAGGTGAAAAAAGCTTGTTAGCGTGTTGGGCCACCACATTTGACCAATACAGTCTTGTGTCATGGTTGATTTGTGTTCAGAAGGAAGGTGAGACCATCTTTCTGTGAGAAAATCAAGCACCTCACATATGTCTCTGAATGCTTTCTGGTCATTATGACTTGCATTATGTACATGATGTTACTATCATTGGATGTTTGTGTTGTATAATTTGGACAGTTGACATAGTCCTACTGATGTTTTAAAATGAAAGAACATTTGCAACCAATGAAGACCAGGCCAGGCCAAATGCACCTTGCACCACTATGGAACTGCTAGAACCTTTAGTGTCGAAAAATTGCAGTATTTCCATTTTTGGTCACAACCTATTATTTCAAATGTTGCAAATGAGCTCCTTTGCAACAATTTTGCCTTGCTACAACCTTTCCAACCCTCTTGGTTGCTAGGAAATATATTTTAACAATCCTGTTCAAGAAATAGAAAAATATCCTCAAACTAAATATCCAGCAGCAGAGGATGATACGCGTGGAAACACCGAGCTGGACACTGCTCAGAACATGAACATTTCCAGGATGGAGACAAGCTTGTCCTTGACGTTCCATCAAGGTTCATTGCGTAGATGTGAGCCGTGAGTCTGACTCCTGACTGCCTGCAGGATCTTAACTTCCTCCTTCCTCCTGTCCCTTTTTAAATTTCAGTGTCTGTCTTTGTATCTGCTTGACATTTCTGCTTTCTGCGATGACTAGTGTATGCATTAGGGGCATTCTACCAAACAAATATTTCTTCATTTTGCCAGATATCATCACTGATCCAGTACATTTATTCTCTGCTGGATCCCAAACCACAATCATTCAGGCAAAGTATTCCTATGTGCATGAACATGAACTAAGGTACTGCAGAAATTGAATGATAGAAGATTAAGTACAAATGGGTTATTTTTATAGACTACTGCTTTCTGAAACATGCTTCAGCATTAATGCTTTGGGTGGAATATGAGACTATTGCTTTACTCACAGACCCCCTTCATGGTTCTACATTCACACCCTGGACATGAGAAACAGTTATCAACACCCACAAGACAATAGCCTGACTCACAATCTCACCTTCTCCAAGACTTGAGTTTTTCCAATGTCTATGAAAATATACAGTAGACAGGAACAAGCAAATAGGTTAAATTAACGAACAATGACTCGTTTGGCGAAGGTGGCTGCGGAACACTTTCCAGGCGAAGGGCGGGAGACGGTCAGAATCTCTTCCGAGAGGAGCGGAGGGTGGGCCGTGTTGGGGCTGAGCGGTGTGCGGTGTGTATTTATACTCTGCTAAACAGGAGCTGAGGAAAACGTATTAAAATAAATACGAGAGGCGTAATAATAGCCGCGCTCCCTCCGCTCGGCTGAGGTGATTAGCAAAACAAGCGGTCTGATCCTGATTCCGAGGGAAAGGGGAGGAGGGAAAGGGAGAGTTATTGATGCTTAATCTTTTTTTTCCTGGAAGACGAGGCGAGAGTGAAAGGGTTCTTCTGCGAGACTGAAGAGATGATGGGAAGAAGAAAAAGAACAACGGGCGAGATGAAGACATGGGAAGAGATGATGGCTTTAAATAAGCCGCAATGAGGCGAGAAGTGAGGTGGCCTGTCGGGGGGTGGGGGCAGTTTACCTCCGGCATCCATCATCCGAGGAAGGGAGCAGGCACTCGTGGACTCCAGTAGCGGTGGCTGCAGACACGACGCCCGCATGTCTAACTGGCACCACGACAGAAGCGAATACAATCCGCCCCCACGTGCCATTGCACCAATCAATTTCAGACAGGTAAGAGCACACCCCACAGAAAGGCTCAGTGATTATTAATTGATTGATTGATTCATCATTTGGGTTGTCAAAAGAGGGCCATGTACTAAACAGCTGATACAATGGTTGAACCTTGACATATTTCCAACTGGTAGCCAAACATTTAGGCCAAGTTGTGAGTTTCCTGGGTTCTAAAGGATAATCTTGCTGTGCTACCCATATATATTTCCGCTGGGAGGCTCATCATGTTAAGACACAGAGGTTACCAAATGTTACCAACAGCACATGTGCACAACTGCCTCTAGCATGGGCAGGGCTGACAGTGTCTCATCACTCACTAGCGATGCTAGCTGGTCGACAGAGCATTTGTGAGTCTTCCTCCAGCTCATGTCTTTGTAAGCTTCATTCGAGAGCTGCAGTATGATCACAAGCAGGACTGACATCACATGCTTCAGATGATAGCACATGCTTGGCTTTGCCCTCCAGACACAAAATTGGAGGGTGCCATAAGCATTTCAGTGTGTGCATGACTAAGCATTCCACACTGGGGAGAAACAGTGGGAAAAGCTGAAAAAGGTCCCATTTGGCATATAATGTTGGATTCTTCAAAAGTTCATGATTGAAGAACTCTGATATTAGCTTGAAATGCACAGCTATTTGTAACTTTAAGAGGATCTTATTTGACATGAAAAGTGTCTAATTAAAACAGTTACCAGCTTGTTACAACTTAAAAGTGGCAGTTATTGCCAAAACATCACCAAAAAATCATCGCCCTGTGGGGCCCCAGTTTAAAACCCCCCGCTAAACATAATCCCATCATCAGCACCTTAATTTCTGCCATCCTAGGCTTTCTGTTTATTACAGGTATTTCTGTCGCTTCATGAATATTCATGAGGAGGTGTGCCCAAGGACAGAACATCCATTACTGTGGCTCTGTCCTTGTCACACCCACCTCATAAATATTCATACAGTGTATCAACCCGCAATGTCAACGGTAAAGAGACAGAACTTTTAATGTTTAGAACATAGCTGACCATCTGGTTGGTTTCGAGAATCTGTGGTGTTGAAGACGGACAGCGCGGGTACCTGATAGGTGACGGTGTCGTCGATGTGAGGCACACGGAACTGCTTCAGGAAGCGCTCGTCCTCACTCCAGAAGAGTCGGATATCTGGGATCCCGTAGAGAACCATGGCCAGCCTCTCCAGACCCAGCCCAAACGCCCAGCCCATCTTGTTCTCCGCCCCAGCTGCAAAGCGCATCGCACATTGGTCAGAACACAGGTGATGGTTACATCAGCTATACATGAGCATAGTCATGGTTTAAAGCCACCAAGCTGAAGATGCTTTTAAATTCAAATTTGGGAATTAATAGAAAACATTTCAACTTATTAATGCAGGTAGAGTATTGTACAAGGTCAACTTATTTGGTACGGGGGTTGAATAAGCTTAGAACGCTCCTAGTAGGAATTTTCAAATGAGGAGCGCCCAACACATTCTAATCTTCAGACCCCTGCGGAAAAAAACATCTCAAACTAGGTTTCGAAACAGCAGGTAGCCAGTCAACCAGTTCAGACCAGCACCCAGCTTGACATGGTTTGACCAGCTCTATACATGGCTATTAGCTCATACCCAGCCTGACCAGCTTATGATCAACTTGACCAGTTAAATTGTCAAGCTGGTCAAGCTGGCATAGCTGGATTTCCCCCCGGGGGTTACTAAGCACACAGGTATGTTTGTACACATATTATACTGTCTACTCACAAACCTGTGAGTGCACTACAAAATCTGCTAAATTCAGAGGAATTCATTTTCACTGGGGTTTGTTTTTTCATTTAAATTCTTGAGGGGCAGCTGTCCTGAGACATACACAGCACAGTGAGTGTGAGCAGCAGAATGTGTTTTCTACTGAGACCTACATACAGATACACTAACAGTTTCCAAAAAACGGAGAGCAGGGCCAGCCCAGCCAAGGGGTGATTTGTTAAGGCGAGAAACAAGTGCAAGCACCACAGTACTGAGGAGAATCTGACATTTCAGTAACCGTACACAGAACCTTTAAGACTGTGCAACTGTCTGAACAGGTTGTTTTTCCTTACAGAATATGCACTCAGTGACCACTTAGGTAGACAAGTACACCAGCTTGTTAATGCAAATATCTAATCAGCCAATTATGTGGCAGCAACTCAATGCATAAAAAGAATGCAGACATGGTCAACAGGTTCAGTTGTTGTTCAGACCAAACATCAGCATGTGAACTAAGACCCTTGTTTACACCAGGTGTTGCGTGTTCCTCTACTTTGCTTGTTTCCTTTCCCTCTCCCATTCACAGGTGCCGGTGGTTATCCCTGATCGGTGTGCCTACTTAAGGTTCCAGGTGCCTGGTAGAAGAGGGCAACCTCACTCGCAACTATTAGTAGTTTCTGTCAAGGGTTATGGTTCCTTACTGGGGAAGGGGATCTGGTAGTTCTGCTTCTGTGGCTTTGTTTAGTGTTATTTTGCTTGTGATTAATTTAAGGTAAGCCCTGGGTTTGACGGCCCATTATGTGGTTTCATGTTTCTTGTTTCTAGATAGTATCCGGATATGACTTAATCATGTTGCATTTACACTTCATAGTCAGATATGTCTCCGGCTAGCCAAATTGAAATCCGATTCCTATTTTGTGAAAAAATGCTAAACCAAGACAATACACTTCCTGTTTTGTTCCGCCTCTCACAGAGAAAATATTGTATGACATTATACTTTGGGAGGAATTTTGGTAATCATATGTGTCTTGGAGAGATAGATGAATTTACAATTGTATAACATCTGTCGTGAATGCGTCTCAGTGCACCTCCTGAAGAGGTTTGGGCGATTGAATTTGAATCTGTTCGTAATGCGTCTGGGGTGCATTTACATCTGCATTTTTATGTGGATATTCACTATCTGCATAAGACATATGAAACGACAAGTCTAAACGGGATCTCAGAGACTATTGATCTTCTGAGAACAGTCACTAGATTTTATAGAATGGTGAAGGAAAAAAAAGACACATTTACACCAATGAAAAACTGTAAAGCATTGTCAAGCATATCATTCAAGCATTTCTCTCCGTCTTAACACAGAAAAACATAAGGCCACTAGAATATTTACGAATGCTTACATTTTTTAATATAAAAAAGGAAGCCACAGCCAAATATTTTGTCCACTCTGGCCATCAGGAAGGCCTAAAACATTCACCGACTGTTACAATTTGTATTCTGTGGGGACCAAATTCCACCACTCGCATAATGTAAAAGTGGATATAAAGTGACAGCAAGAGGAAATTGGAGGAAAAAAGTTTAGTAAAGCAGGAGGCCTAAAACTTTGCAGAGTCATCGTTATCTGCATAATGATTATGATTATGATTTGTTTTTAACGCCATGACCTGGGGCTGAACGGAAGCGGAGCAAGCAGGCAGGATTTTCAGAGCGCACACTTTGAATGAGGAAGAAATCTGCTTTATATGGTAATGAGAGGAGAACACAGGGTCAAAAGCACACAGAACAGCTCTTAGGCGGACTAAGCAAAATACATGAATGAGGCAAAACTTTCTTCCTGCCTTCTCATCGAAAGATCAGTCGAGCTCAAAGCATTCAGTTCCTTCAGATAAAATATAACAAAGTTAAAATAAGTGAATTATGATGACCTTGATGCAATTCTGAGACTCACAGTTCAAAGAGTTTCAGCCATAGGATTTTTGTAGGAGATTTTCATTTCAATTAAAATACATTTTATGGAAAAAACTGTAAACACTATACAGCTGAATGTGTACTGAATATACCTGCATAAAACATGATATGTTTTTATATAAATTATTTAATTATTTTTTAAACAATGCATCCTTAATATAAACAATATAATGTAAAAAAAAGCAATGAGGAAGGACTAAATCTGCTCAAATTTGTTAATTTCTTTTTACCTGACAAAAAGGGTTCACCATCCATGTTCCACCAAAAAGGTGACCTAGACGTCAACATGATGAAAGTAGATAATGGGAATTCATCTTAATGCAATGTTATCTTCCTCTTGTAAGAAGGTGGAAGGTCTCTATTTCATGCAATTTGTCATTCTTTTGATCATGGAAGGAGGATTAAAAGGAAGATTGCGTAATACTGTATGCACTCAATAAAACTTTGCCATAATTAAAAAGGGAAAGCGTTTTGCTTTGTTGAATTTACAAATAATTTCTAAGACAAATTAACAGTATTTACCATGCAAAGCGGTTGTGATGTGAACTACTGATTTTTTTTCCATTCGAATAGCCAAAACTAGTTTCAAGCCTCCCGTTGCCACAATGCACATGTGAGTCCAGTCTATTTGCTGGCATGAAAAACGTGAATATTCAGAGTTAGCGCATAGCAATATAATGCCCTGCTATAGTACATTTACATTTTCGTCGAAAATATGCTGTCAATGCCAAATGCAGTCCTAATATTAAAATAATACAGAAGCGTGAAAATATATTCATGAAGCTGTTTCAGGAAGCTATTAAATGTTCAGTGAAAGCATCACAGATGGCTCAAATTCTTCAAACTCTGAAGAATTCTGCCTGTCCTGAAAACCTTGCAATATCCTTCATACTAAATCGGAGACACCTTTAGGTTCTCCCCGGCGTCTGAGACAGAAAGATAGCCGACCTGCCAGACACTATAATATGGATGTATACAACCTTCCTAAGGCTTAATGAGGAAAAGACCAAGGAGTTTATTCTTATAGGCCTCAAATTTCAGAAAGAATAAGAAACAATAGCTTTAAAAAAAGGGCCCCCTTGCTCTACAGCAGAGCTGCCCAACCCTCGTCCTGGAGATCAGTAGGTTGTGACTCCAAGCCTAACAAAGCATACATCATTCAACAGCTAGAGATCTCCTTGAGCTGTTAATTACTAGAATTACATGTATTACATTAGAGTGGAAAACAAAAACAGGATGGTCGGTAAACTACTGGGTAGGCAGCCTTGCTCTGCATAGATTGTAAATCAAAAGTAAAGAACATATGGATATTCTTTCACAGTCAGATTCTGAGCTTATTATTGCAAAGCCCTTTTGACTGGCCTACCACAGAAAAGCTGTTGATAGTTTCCAGTCTGTTCATGTGGCTTCAAGAAAATTAACCAGGATAGAAATGAGAGCTCACATCTTCCCTACACTTGCTACCATACAATGTCTTATAGGGTTGATTATAAAGTTGTTTTACTTTTCTAAGGCACTAAATGGTATAACCCACAAAATATATTCATCCAAATAAGTTCCCAGTAGAGCCCTAAGGTCATGTAGGGATGAGCTGCTCAACATCTCAGAAGTAAAGCTAAAAAGAAGTTAAAAAGCAGCCTTTTGTTTTCATGGCCTAAAGCTATGGGCTGCCAGAGACTTAGGTGAATGAATTGTCATGTTTTAAAACAGCTCAAAAGATAATATGACTATTAAGTGGCTGACTATTACGGATTTAGTATAGTTTTAAACTATATTTTATGTTTGTTGCATGTACATGCTTTATTACCATATTGTCTGTATTTACTGCATTTTTATTCAACTGCAAACCAATTTACAATGAAAAGTGCCATAACACAGTCATTCACAAAGCCTGGCAAATGCAGAGATAATGCTGCAAGCCAAAAGGACACGCAAAAAGCAGCTTCCACTGGTGACCTCAGCTGGAACATGAGGTTATCATAACAGGACCCCTGTCCTTACAGCCAATAACTAAGGACACAGAGGGCAGGGGTGTGAGGCAGTGGGTCCGTCCTCCAATGGTATTTTCCTTGCGTTGACATCATCAGCTTCCGCAGCTGTTGGCAGGCCCTGGCATCCCTCAGTTTCCCAGCTGGATTCCACCACTATTTTTACACCACTCTATCATTTTCTCACACTCCCTCCCTTCTACTTTCCTCTGTACCTTCTCCTCTCTCCGTCTCTCTGCTCATTTCCACCCATTCCCCCACACTCTCTCGCACTCCCACTCCCAATTTATTTCCTTTTTATTTCTTTATTCATCGCTCTCTCACCTCCCTTTCTGTGAAGAAAGCCCAAGTCGCACTAACGAGGTAGCACAGGCTACGACTCACTGCACGGCGAGCCCGGAAGGGTGAGACCTGCTTTAGAACGTAACACACTGTCAACAACGGACTTGTTAGCACCTCCGCTAGCGAAGCGCATGACCAATGCTAAGGCGGGAAGGCTGGGGCTGACGCACGGCCCGCGCGAACACCGTGCAGCGTGGGAGTGGTGTCCTTCACGCGGAGTCACGAGATGCTCGTGTGCACGCAAGCAGGCTGGCAGGCAGCCGTACTCAAACACACACTCCAGCTGGTCAGCCATGTCTCGTTTCTTGTCCATTTCACTTCTTTGCTCACATCTTCACAGAGAAATTAATTTGTGGGATTCAGTCTGCTAGCAAATGCTTGTCACTGAATGTACTGTACTGTAAATGCAAATTAGCCCTCTGTTCATATCATTTTAGTATAAGGACAGAGGAATATGTCAAAAGGATGGACCCCGATTCAAAGCTTTTGATTGAGGTATTTTCTTGCCAGTTCAGCAATCGCATGCAGATGTGTATAAGGAAAATATCAGTGAGCGAGCTTCCTTTCTTTTCATTTATGCACTTTTCAGTCCAGCGCCTTACAAAACCGAATGCATGTACGATCGCAATCTCTACTACTACCATCCTGAAGTAAACATGAATTATGAGTGTGTTATTAATATAAATGATAATGATATTTGGAGATCAGACATCTGCCAACACAGACAAGACCCTGCAAACAGGCACATCATATATTCTGAATGGCCAGGAGACTACTTTAATCACCAGCCATTATTACTAACTTTGCGGTGGCTGAGAAAGTTCCGGAAATACATATCTGAAGCAAAGCATGATTGATATTGATTGATATTGATATTGTTTAACATTGATTGTGTGAAAATATTGATTCTGACTTCTATCACACAGCTCTATATTTAACAGAAATAATGAATAACCAACAGGGAAGAAGAGAATCATTTTTAATTTACAAAATGTAATTTCTATTGACTTCTTTTCACGATTTACTAAAATTGTAGAAACAGACAAAAAGAAAGTGAATGACGTTTTATTCCAGGTGACCATGCAAGACACAGTGATCAAATATACAGTGTATATCCTGTTTTCAAAAAGAGATGGTGAAGTCCATACGAGCATAATTTAATTCTCCTGAAATTTCTTTATCGAGGTATTTATTTTCTCTCAATCATTTATTTATAGTTTGCTGTCTTCGCAGACCTCATAGAACTAGATCAATAGAAGTCTAGAAGCAGGAACTGAGAGAAGCTCAGATGCATTTATGGTTTAAATATAATATCAAAATAATAACAAACTTGAAAGACAGAACAACGGGGAAACCTGGTTTGCAAGGACCAAGCTGACAAACAACACGAATGTACGATATTGTGCTTAATTTGCTTTTGAGCAGGCTGGTCATGTGCTGGTCATTACATGAGCCCAGAAATGAGCAATATGCCAGAGAATTGGCTGCGACTTGAGCCTTAGACCTTGGTTAAGCAGGTGGGTGGAAAAAGGGTGAAATGCGGACCCGTTTTACTGGAAAATTACAATAAGCTACACCAAAATGGCAATGAGCTGCTCACTCTTGACGGACACACCCCGAGCAGCGGCTCTCCTCCTATTTTGCTGTGCGGATGAAGTTACCAGAGGCTTCTGGATCATCAGGAAAATATGAAATCGACAGCCCACCAGCTCGCAACACGCCAGGCCAGAAAGCATGGCCTTGAATGTCCAACTTCATAACTTTCTTTCAGTCAAACATTTTTAGTTTCAATATTTTTAACCATAATTTAAACATTGTGCTTCTTGTTGGCAACATTTGATTTGATTGCAGTAATTTAAAAAAGAAATGCTGTCAGTTATGTTTATGTGAATAGATAAGAGCATTGCTTTATTAATCATACATTCTGGGCCACACATTCTGTCTGGTGCAACACTATTAACTGCAATGAGCAGCAGTTTTACATGTTGTTGTAATGCACATCTGAGGAACACAAACAGTGCAGCATCTTGTTTTCAAGATGTGTTTAAATGTCTGCATTTATATAGCGCCTTTATCCAAATCACTGTACAATTGATGTTTCTCATTCACCCATTCACACACACACTCGTGCATGGCTACCATGCAAGGCATCAACCAGTTCGTGAGGAGCAATTGGGGGTTAGGCGTCTTGCTCAGGGACACTTCGACACACCTAGGGCAGGACCAAACAGGCAACTCTCCGACTACCTCTTACCTCCTGAGCCAATGTCATCCCAATGTCATTTCAAAGAAAGCCGCTGGTTGCTCAGACGAATATTGAATTCAAGGGACCGGGAGTAATGGAGACTGGACTGAATGCAGAGTAGAATGGAATGAACTGGTAAAGCATACAGACAGACACAGCGAAAGAGGAATGTGACCACAACACTCACAGGCCAAGAAAGACAGATAGATAGAAACCTTGCAGGGAATGAGGGTAAGGAGAGGAGAGGGTAGAGCAATCAACTTTGAGGGACGAATTTAGTGTGGAAAACAAAATGGTGGCCTCAACCAACTGTCATACATTTAGCATTTTGAAGAATAGCGTGCCAGTGGATTGCAAATGAACAGTGAATTTGACAATTGTGCACGATTCCATTAGTGCAGAAATGAGCAGTGGCAGGCCGACCCAAATCAGTTCCCGCAGAACTCAATCACAATTGCAATTACTGTAAATGAAACACTTTATCAATTTAAAGAGGATCCACCTCGGAATAGCTGGGGAAATGTATATTACGTCCATGTATAACTAGCCTTTGCACTCAAAATATGAATATACTGATGGACTGATGCAGATACGGAGCAGGTCAATTTACCATATGCATTGAAATAGATTCAAAGTAACAAAATGACAAATATGATACTAAAACAAAAACGTGGAAACACAGAATTTGTTGAAGCTCAGTACACTGTAATGTGAGTTTAAGGAAGCATAATCTTATAGCACCTTAATTTATCACATATCTATTACTCAAAATCAGTTTTGGCTATTATGGATTCTACAGTGATGACAGGCAAAATGACTATATATTGAAAGATTACAAATGAAACTGTACTAATAACTGGAAGAGGTCATTTTGTTTCATGATATGTATAAAATAATATAATCAAAATTGCAGAAAATGAAAGGACGCAAAGGCAGAATGTGCCTCCATTTTCAAGGATGGTAAGCTTTACTGAGATAAACAGGACTGAAACCGAATGTTAACTGGACAAGAAATACTATACACTGTAAGCAATGATGAACCACAAACAAAAAAAAATATGGTAAGGTAGTTATGCAACAGAACGAATGCTGATTTGCATGCTTCTATCCTACACAGTACATCATCTG
Source organism: Conger conger (assembly GCF_963514075.1). Lineage (NCBI taxonomy): Eukaryota > Metazoa > Chordata > Actinopteri > Anguilliformes > Congridae > Conger > Conger conger. Next base: position 48,943,072 of record NC_083763.1, on the reverse strand, counting down.
CAGAACTTTGTGGTGTATAATTGTCAGCTTGATTCCTTGTGAACCCCTCAGCTACAACCAGCCCAATTAGTGGCTGCATAATTTTAGTAATAAGCTCTGTAATAGAATAATGGCAAAGATAATTATTTGAAAACCCCCCACTAAAGTCCTCCCTGCATCTGCCCAGTGCCCCGTAGTACAGTGACTTCAGATGGATATATTACGCGGCAGGCTATTACATCTCAATTAATTTGGCATATCAGTGCAGTGGTGACGGAGCGTGTGTCTACTCCTTAAGTCTCCAGGCACTCGGCTGGGAGGAGAGGAGGGGGTTAGCGTATTGTGAATAATCGCACTCCCTCCGTATTGTTGTAATGCACGCGAACACAGAGGTCACGATCGGATACAGGGACCTCCTCTCCGTGGTGGGGTGTGACGATTCCCGTCTCGGAATTCTAATGAGCGTGAGGAGCAGAGCAATATAAACGCATTCTTAAGGATTTAGATCTTCCCTTTTGTGGGCGAATCTGCAGCCCGTCATTATGGGTTCTGGGGACATTGGCTCAGGAGGTAAGGGCAGTCATCTGGCAGTCGGAGGGTTGCTGGTTCGATCCCGCCTAGGTGTGTTGAAGTGTCCCTGCGTACCTAACCTCCAATTGCTCCTGACGAGCTGATTGGTGCCTTGCTTGGCAGCCAATCGCGGTTTGTGTGTGAGTGTGTGAACGAGAGGCATCAATTGTACAGCACTTTGGGTAAAGGCACCATGTAGGATTTTATTCAGCTGATCCTTTTATCCAAAGCGACTTACAGTTGAATAGACTACGAATGGGACAATGCAGGGTTAAGGGCCTTGCTCAAGAACCCAACAGCTGTGTGGATCTCATCGAGGCTACACCGGGGCTTGAACCACCAACCTTCCGGGTCCCAGGCATGCACTAGGCTAGGCTTCTGTCCTAAGGTGATGAACCTTAGAAGAGTTGAGAAATAAACCTTCAAAAGCCACTATGGCCAGAGTCAGAAAGAAGTCCTATTTTTGATCCATCTTCATTTTCATACAAAAGAGAATTCATAAGCTTGGTCTGCTATTTTCCAGATTCTGAAGTTCTAAAATGCATAAAAAGGAGGAAGTGCGTAATAAAAGAGAATGATTCCTCAGTAAGCAGTAATATTGGTAATTTGATGAAAAGGGTAATGGTCAGCATTTCAGTTTGCCTGATTCTCACTGCTACACAGCTATATTTTCATATATTATTTTATTTACTTTCCTTTTACCAGATTGTTACTTCAGTATGCAAAAAAAGACACCCCGATGTGGGTACGTCAGCAATATAATAAAATATACAAAACTTCAGCAACTGACACTTTGAAACTGTGAGGAGTGTTAGACTTGAGCAGTGTTTATAGTCAAATCACCACATTCACAAGTATTCCTATTCGACTCAATAGCAAAGTGTCCTACCCTGTCACACATTGATCCTCACTCAGTTTTCTTTCAGATACTTCACTCAAAAAAAGCGCAACACCACTTTCAGATTTATTGTTTATTTTGAACTTATTTCCACACTCGGGGTGGGTGGGCAGGCAATGTAATTACCAGACTTCCAATTAAATTCAGCTAATTAGATGTATTAATTTAAAATCTGTATTTGGAAAATATCATTTTAAACATATTCTTCCCCCCACGCCTTTCGGTCCATTTGCATCAAATTTGCATTCATTTCATCTCCTGTAATTAATCCACAGTTCTCCCATCATCAATTCCTCTTCACTGTTATTGTTTAGTGCAGGGATACTCATTTCTCATTTCTGTACAATGAGTTCAAACACAGGGTGGACACAATTAGCAAATCCTCATCCCACATCAAGTGGCAAAGTATATAAAAAAAATTAATAATCACAAACGACAAATAATGAAGCAAGAGGACCTGAATTTCATTCAATTCCAGCCAGCAGCAAAGTTATAGTAAAGACCCTAATCATGATTTATAAACTCATTGGTACTTTAGAAGAGTATTTTTGCCCTGGAGGCCCCTTTACCAATTTGTTAGGACTGCTGGAACAACAAAGAGCAACCACTCTAAACATTGCCCTCAGACTAAGAGAACCACTCAGCTTTGAGGACTCGTTGATTCCTTGTTCATTAACAGAACTCATCCAAACTCAAAGTCATAAGAACTTGGGCTCATCTCACAAAGACTGAATGGTCAGGATGTTGTGACTGCTTGAGGACTGCATATAATGAATAACTTTGCTTCATAATGGCACTGTCTGGGTACTCTCTTTTTACCAAACTTGCTTAAATCCCATGATCTTTCCATTGCCTTTCAATGGCTTTCATGACATTTTCACTTGTCATGGTTACTTGTTTAGGCTCAGTCTCTCGGTTTGACTGACACTACAACTAACACAAACAGCCAGGAACATCTTCAATACGAAGTCTCCGTCACATAGTATCTAGCATGTAGTATGGCAAGTCAGTTATTTATTCCATGTTTAAAATGTATTTATTTATTTTAGCCATCATGAATTGGTTGAACTACGTGAGTCAAGAAGAGGTGTAGGATAGCTACACCTGTTTTACTTGTCTTCATTGTTAGTTTATGAAGCATGTTTGTAGCTACAGCAATTTAACAATCTGTACATGAGTTTGAGTTTCCGTATTCATTAGATAGCTAGCTACCAAGCAAGTTATAAAAGGTGTATATAAAAAAATGGTATATAAAAGGTGGTAAATGTCGGCACAGTAACAGTAAATGTCGGCTACTGTGCACTGGCAAGCTTTAACCAGTAAATTGATAAATTAATATAAACATTCCCAAATTATAGTTACAATACAGCTCACTAGGTAGCTAGTTGTTGAACGCCCTTAGCGTACTGTACATGCAGCTTAATTTAGGATGTACTAGCCAATACAATATAGCTAAAACATTTATTTTCCACAACTCATGAGCATTCTTCCTTTTATTTCAAATTTTTTCTGGAAAGGAACCAAAAATTACCATAATCTTAATAATTTTAATCAGTATGCTTGCCGCATTGCCCCCCTCAAGCCATGCCACTGCTGCACAATCAATTTCTGCTCAAATCTAAAAAATTGTAACACAGTCAAACACATATCACCAAATATTTTAAGAAGGCTGATCTGATCTGAAATGCCACGCTTTGCGACTAAAAATATAACACTGTAATTGTACGTGGGATCCAGAGCCATGCCCCGTCCTCACCCTGTATCTGCTTGGTTTAACATAATTTCAGCCCACAAGCTTTATTCTTTTTCATACTGTAGCTAATTCCTTGAAAGGCCTTCAAAAGGTTTTCTCCTTTCTTCAAGCGTGAATCACACATTAAACCAATTTGAAATTAATCTTTCATGACCCAAAAGGGAAAAAAGTCATTCATTCACTAATTACTAAGTTTTGGATGATTAATGTAGGCTTCCATTCCAGCCATTCCGAACTGTATGGGTGTAAATAGAAAATTGGTATGCTTTTCCAGTTAAACAGTTGGCTCACAAGGGCTACGTTACTACAGCACACCAAAACATTACAGCCATACATCTTAATTTCCTCTTAGGTACTGTAGATATTAAAATTTTGCTTCAAACGATGATACCTCTTAATGAATTATTGATTCAAACATATGGCGGACATGAAGCGAGATGCGACCACCAGGCAAAAATATCAATAAAGTCTGAGCACATCGTTTGAAGCAAAACTTTAATATCTACAGTACCTAAGAGGAAGGTGCACCAGTCCAGGGGAAAAGGGGAAATAGGACACATATGACCTCTGTGTAATGCGCGGTCATTAACGCCCACCCAGAATGCATTGCAGAAAACATGTCTCCACAGACCCTTGTATCTTTGAGGATAATCTAATCTGACATAAGGCAGTCAGCCTGTGTCCCAGTCTTCATTACCATGCATTTGTGATGGAAGGGCTAAGCTTGGCCAGGGGCATAGGCCCAGGGGAGGGCTCACAAAAGGCAGAATGAGTTCTCCTAAAAAAAAGGAATTCAGAGTATCAATTTCTTCCGACATTTTTTGCCACATAAATGCAATGCAGTTGAAGTAAACCACAATTACGGGCACTACAGGAGTAATTAACCAGAGAATTCACTGAACCCTGGCTCAATGAAGTTCTGAAGTTCTTCACAGATTTTTGTTCTATTCCAAATTATGATTCATTGGACTAACATGCCTTATAAAGAGTAAAACTAGCTCTGGAAAAGGGCAGCTTAAAACTGTGTACAACTGGCACTTACTGCCAAACTAGCTATAAATTCCTGCTCACTAAACAGTCCCTGGACCACACTCCCCTCTATTAGGCTGCTGCTGAGCAGGCCCTGAAACAGCAGAGTGCCTCAATTTCTGTCTGACTGACTAATTGAGTGAGCAGTTTCACCACAAAGAGATACTAGCGATGTGATCCACCAAAGTACTTACAGGCCTTGTGTGGGGCCTGTTCAGTTTAGTTCCAAAATTGTTTCAGGTAGGCTGGGACGATATTACCATGCAAGCCCAACCAAAAAACTCCTAAAGGAGAGGATTAATGGAGCAGTAGGTTAATTCCCTGGTCCCTGCTGCTGCTTCACTCTGACTAATAGAGCTTTAGCAAAAGAACACTCCGCCACAGGTTGAGCTAGCACGACTGAGGAAAAGTCAAGTTGATAATGCGATGCTTATGCTTGCTGTCTCAAGCTTCATTCGCTCTTCATTAGTCTGCATTGTGTGTTCACCTAATTAGTGTAAGCTACTCTATATCAGACATTCGCCAGATACACTTCCCAGAAATTATTCAGCCCCAGAAATACTGCTATTGATCAAGTAATGCGCGATTAACACCTTCATCTTCACCTATTCATTTCCCTTCTAGTTCTTGTAAAGTTATTTGATCCATTCCCTAAGACGGAGAACTAGCTGACTAGCTAGCTGCGGTAGCTAGCTTCCTAGTAAGTAGGGACTCCAACGGAGACTTCTTGGTTGGGTTTGAACCGCCCCTGTAACTCCACTGTCCTTTCACTGACAGGTCTTTTTACTTAGAAGATGAAAGGGAATGCATTTTCAATGAGATTATGGGCAGGGTTTTGGCATGACTGTGTGAAAATTCTTTTCATTTGAATTGTGACGTAGTTTTTAGGCGTATGGAATGAAAACTAAATGTAATTGCCGATTAGCATTTTCATTTTGCCGTGGATATGCTTCCAAAGTTGACCAGTTCAGACCAGCTCCCAGCTCCACATTGTTTAGCTGGTTGACCAGTTCAGACCAACAGCAAGCTTGACACGGTTAAACCAGCTGAAGCTACGTTTTGAAACCGCTCAGACAAGCTACCGGCAGTAGCTTCTTGACCAGCTCATACCCAGCAAGACAAGCTTTATTGGCCAGCTTGGCAATGCAGGTTGACCAGCTCATACCCAGCTAGACCAGCTTTATGACCAGCTGGATTTTAGCTCAAACCTCATGGGGGAACTTGAATGTGGTTTGAGAATCAGCTGCCCTAGGAACTGCCATACACTTCTCACCCATTCCCCAGTTTGTTTTTGCCCCTCTTTACTGCATATAAGGCTCTCATATTCTTTCGTAGTCCCAAGACATTCTCCTTAGTTTAATTTTTATTAGAATTTTGATTGTGGGAAGAAAGGATTATTTTTATTTCATACGAGACTGATTATTTCTTAATTTAGCTCTGTATCTGCAATTTTAGATTTGTAATCAAACCATTTGAACATGTGGTTAGTGAAGATTTAGAGATTTTATTAAAGATAGTTATTTATACATTTCAGGGCTCAATAATATTTGGATAAATGGCTTAACAGGTGTTTCTGATTAGTCTGGTGCGTTCAGACTGAGAAATAAGAAAATGACAGTCAGAGACATATGCCAAACAATTTGCTTACCAAAATGAACAGTTTGAAACATTGTTAAGAACAGAGAGAGCACTGAGACTGGTAGGCTAAGGACGACCTCAACAGCTAACAGCTGATGAGCAAACAATTCTCGCATAATGAAGAAAACACTTCTGACAGATCACCAGCATTCTTCAGGAGGCAGGCAAATGTGTGGAGCCCAAAATGAACTGCCCAAAATCCAAAGCACCCCCCGTCATCTGTGAAACAAGGTGGTGGGGGTGGTATAATTTTTGTATATATTTGGCTGCCACAGGCGGTGGCCCACATTCACGCCAACATACTATATACTCCAGTTGGAGACCTGTTTCTCCTGACACATGTTCACATGTACGCTAATACTCACACAGCCAAAAGGAAATGCAGTCAGGGGCGATTCACCTCTGACCTTGATGGAAAGGTGTGAACACACACATCCGTTTGCACAGACACAGGCACAGAAACCCAACTAGACACTCCTCAGTTTTTTTAACAGCTCCTCATATATTTCCCTTTGCCAAAATGGAAATTGAATATGGAATGCAGGATCATCTGTAACTGATTTCAAGAATATACATGGAAAAAACTGCATGCACAAATCCTTGACCTTATGGATAGATTTGGAGAGAAGATGCATGCAAGGAAACACCAAGGATTTAGAATAGTTTCCCTTTACTGCTTTAATGTGATACAGAGCTGACAATTGCACCGGCTTTGAACCTACATATTATTCATTTATGATTTTCAGCTGAAAACTACAAACTATTTTTAGCTGAACGGTTTCCATACCAGGATACCCTCCTTTCAACACAGATAGAATCCTAACAGAACAAAGATTTAACAACAATAAATATTAATGACAAGCAAATGTAAGCAATTGCATCAAAAAGTGCTCTAATGAATATACAGTATGTGATTGCTATGTCAATTATATGTTATTATACATCGATATTGCAACCAATTAATAATTGGTTTACACACAGAAATTAAGTGGCAAACATGAAGGCAACAGTGAATGGAGGGCATCACTTCCGATGCTCAAGGATACTAAAGCCATTGCACTTGTAAATGCATCAAATTGTAGATTTGACCATATGGATAATGGAGTGGAAACATCATTTCAAAACACTCCCCATCAACCATACTTTAGAACTGTATCAGCTCAAATGATATAACTTTGTGATGGACTAATTTAAGACTAACTTCAGTACCGTAGTAGTCAGAGTAGTAATAGGGCACATATGAGTCATATACAGAATGAGACCTCTGTGTAGTGCATGGTCATTAACTCCCACCTAGAATGCATTGCAGGAGAACATGTCTCCACAGACCTTTGAAGGATAATCTAATCTGACATAAGGCAGTCAGTCTCTGTCACAGTAGTAATAGTTAGACTGAATATTTCTGGAATCTTCACTGCCTGCCTATGGGCTCCATTTCCCATCTGCCCCACAGTCACAATCCCAGAAAATCTAATTAGAAGATAATAGCTTTGGTCTGAGAAACCGAGAAAGAAAATTACCTCCACAAGTTTATGAAAATGCTATTTGTATTATATTCACTGACAGAATAGGCCTCTATTTGACTCCCTGGAAATTATGGGTACTTGTGTTGCTGCTCATACAGTAGTGTATATCCTTCATTCGTTGCTGGATCAAAATGAAGTGACCTTTTCTCTTTTCTGAGCTCAAAGTTAAGACTCAAAGCCAGGGTTTCCCAGATCAAACACAAATTTGGATTCACTGCTTATGGATATATTATTTCAGCCCAGCATTTACACTGTTATTATGTCATGATTTTCAATAACAAAATAAAAAAAGTAGAAAGAACAAACAGGCTTTCAAACAATATTTACAGTCTAATTACTGTTTTCAAACAGAACCTTCATATAGAGCCACAAACCAACCATGAAGATTTTCACTCCATTTTGTTAATTAATTTGGTAGCATTATAGTACTAAAACAAAATGTCCTGTATAGATTTTTGTTGCAGTTACATAATGGAGACAAACAAGTTATTTAATTGAATAAAGTTCTGCCTGCTTAAGATTCTGAAAAAAGTACTATACAGCAGGTAGAGTGCAGGAGAGTATTTTCATTATTCAAATAGAGAAGAACTTCAGTGTTCTTCTCCAATTTAAAAAGTCCAACTGGGCATTCTGCTCTAATTTAGTCCAAGAATATAAGACAACTTGTCAGGGGAAAGCTATTAAGCTGCAAACCATAGGACACAGGATTCCAGCCTCACTGCACTAATATTTTAGTTTTATTTTACTTGATTCCCAGCATATCCTCCTGAGACCCAGCAGAAAGGAAATGTAAGTATTTTAATTTCAAAAATATATTTGGATTTTACTTTATTGAAAGTCCTACTTATGGTTCTTCAAATAAAGATCCAAGACTTATGTCCTCTAAAGGGGACAGAAGTGAATCGCCTACCAGGATATGGTGCATGTAGGGGCAAATATCTCAGTCTAAAGGAAGACTTTTTAGGACAGGTGCAGTGTGTATTGTGCATTATGAAATTATCATTACATAAATATAAACATAAACCATAGAAAAAACAAACCTCATTAACTTGAAGGAATCTTTTCCCTGGCAAAAACGAAATGCATTTTAAACAAAATTTTCAGTGGCGGTGAGACATGCATACCTTCCATTTCATGAATTTATCAATTTGTTTTATCCAGAGTGACTTACACTAGGCGGATGCAGTTACATTGCATTGTAAGTAATATGAGAAACAGAGCCCATTCCTATACAAGCATACGGAAATGCAACATCACTACAGCACCAGCCAATGCCTTATTATGGGATGTTCTCCAGTGAAGACCTGTGAGTGACTATGGCTAACAACTCACCATAAAAAATATTGGTGTGAAGAACAAGTGATGACTCATTTGTATAATTAAAGATGATCAATTCCAAAATCTATTTTTACCAGAATGTTTCTTATGCGGCGGCACGGATGGTGCAGTGGGTAGCACTGCCGCTTCACAGCAAGGAGGTCCTGGGTTCGAATCCCCGTCGGCCGGGGCCTCTCTGTGCGGAGTTTGCATGTTCTCCCCGTGTCTGCGTGGGTTTCCTCTGGGTACTCCGGTTTCCTCCCACAGTCCAAAGACATGCAGGTTAGGCTGATTGGAGAGTCTAAATTGCCCGTAGGTATGAGTGTGTGAGTAAATGGTGTGTGTGCCCTGCGATGGACTGGCGACCTGTCCAGGGTGTATTCCTGCCTTTCGCCCAATGTATGCTGGGATAGGCTCCAGCCCCCCTGCGACCCTGTTCAGGATAAGCGGGTTAAGGTAATGGATGGATGGATGGATGTTTCTTATGCTAGAAATCCAGGCCCACATAAAACATAACCACAGTGCATCACAGCCTTTAGTTAAAGCAGATTTTTGGCTCTAATTTTTATAATTTAGGATTTTTTTGTTATTAAATATTACACTAATATGAGCTACGTATGTCCAAACTAGGAATAGTGTGAAACCCATGAATGAACAGAAGACCTGAATTGTGACTAGTAATAGGTTATTAGACAGAAACAAATGTGTCCCTTCCTCACCAGACATGCGTCAAAGACACAATTGTTTCAAGATTTACTAGAATTGGTGAATTGGAACCTATGAAATACTCTCAAAAGGTGCAAGGACCTTCTGGTCCTCTCGGTTGGCTTAATCGCACCAGGCAAGATCAATCAAGCGCAGAATCCCAAACAATGACATATTTGACGCAGGTCTGTTCCTCACAAAAGTATCTCAGGATCACAGACAAATCACAGACAACCATACATTTATTTCATGCTGTGCAACTGAAAATAGATGTATATTTGCAGACATTTTCACAGCAGGTGATCTACAGTTTGAGTGGAGTGTGACAGCTGTTGCTTATTATGCTGGAGGTGAGACATCATTTTTGCGCACACCATTTCACAACTATTATTTTCAATACCTTCAAAACTAGGACACATCTATCAGCCAGGCTAAAACGGCATGCACGCTATCCGTCTTTATCACGGCATATATTTCTAGCAGGGGATGCCGAAATGCAAAGCACAGCAGAATGCGGGGCTAATTATTATTTCCCGGGCCACAAAGGATTTCTACTCTATCGAAGCTGGAGAACAGAATTATCACTGTCCCTCTGATGATGACTAGAATAAAGCACTACTTTATATCGAAGAAAAATCGGGTCAGTGCAAAACGAGATGTTCTCCAAAGGAATTAGCAGACATCTGAACAACACAATACTTCCATTGACAAATTCAGCAATCACATTTTCCTGGACAAGATGAAAAAAAGAACTTCTTAAACAGTACTAAATTGAGTAGCTGCAAAACAGTTCTGCTTCTTCCTGCCTGTGATTCAATGACCTACAGTACAAGCCTCTGGCTATGCGAAACACATTACACCAAGCATTCTGGTATGTTCTTGTTAATGCACGGTCATTAATGCCACCCCCTCCCTCCATCTCTGTCTCTACACCACTCTGTGTACTTGGGCATGTTCATACTTCCTCGCTCAAGCGCGAGGTTCGAAATGGAACGCTGCACAAACAAATATTTATCCTCTAAGGCCCATAGGAGGAGAGGCGGGGTAGGGGTGGGGGGCCACTGGGCCGGCTGTCTGCATCTCCTGCCACGCCAGTAATGGCTTCCCCCGACCACTGGGACCAGAGCCAGAACGTGTGAGGAGGTGCTCCACAAAGGGGGTGGGTTTTGAATAGGAGCGAAGACAGGCGGACCCTTCGCCTTAACCAAAAACGGGAGGGGCGGGTAACGCGGATTAGTCACCCCCACTCGCTTCCTCCGTCTCTCGACACGCGTTAATCAGACGGGGAGGGCCAGAGACGGGTTTCGGTTATTGGAATTGCGAGTCGACTCCTCAGAAACTAACGCCTGACAGCGGCCGCTTTGTAACGGGCGCAGAGCCGGGGAAAAGGGGGTTTCGATTGAGGCATGATTTATTCAAAGAGGGGATTAAAATCGACAGTGCCACCTGAACCGGTCCTCAGCTGGTGCCTCTCCCCCTGCCTCGTCGCCCCCGCCCTCCCCCCCCTTTGCCTGGAGGGGTGCGGCTTGAAGGGTAGTTAATTGTCACCAAACATGGTTTTAATCACATTGGCGGGCCCCCCCGGTCCTCTGGAGCATGACAAAATGGTGGCCGCTGACGCGTGCCGTCATTAACACCGGGCCCCATATGGTGGCGACAGCTCCGGGGAGGTCCCCAAGGGGCCCCCAACCCCCACGTCCCCAAAGAATCGATGCGGACAGGGATTACACGCCGGCCCCTGAATGAATAACAGAGCAGGCCGGCAGCATTAATGACGCCTGCACCTCCCTCCCCCCCACGCCCCATTCATCCGCGGTCACGCTGCCTGTGGTGCACTTCTGACACGCTCCACATATGGTGCTCATAGAAAAATAAATACCAGCCTCCGACCCCCACGCAGCTATCCCACGCCTCCTCTGTCTGGTGCCCCCGCTGCCATCCTGGCTGCAGGTTGCGTATGGTAATCTGCATTACGCATTTAATTTAGCCTTTCTGGCAGATTTTCATTAAGTTTGGACTCTAAAGGGAAATGGCCGCATTTGTGTGTGTGTGTGTAAGTGCATGCGTGTAGTCGGGAGGGGAGGGGGGCATGAGAGGTTGCCTTGGTAACAGAAGGCACACTGATCTGTTGCAGCACTCTGCGCAAAAAGAGAGAGAGAGTTTGAGATGAGAGAGAGAGAGAGAGACAGAGAGTGGGGATAAGGAGAGGTGCAGAAGGGTGGGGTATTCCCTCCAATAAACCCCGCAGCACATTAATATCGGGGGCCAGGCTACCCAGGCACGAGGCAGGTAAGCAGGGAGCAAACACATCAGGCTGCCACATTGAAGGTAATAGACAAGAGCACAGTGACATTGGCACAAAAAAGATACGCAGCGTCCCCAATACAAAGTGAAAAATGCATGAAATATCGACCACATACCAGGAGTCTCTCTTGTGAGAGTTTATGGGTCTATTACCTGCACTTTAGAAGAAGAAAGACAAGAAAGACTTATAGTGGTGCTAGTAATAATAGAACCTAATGTCTTCCAACTGCAGCAATGCAAATGTTCCTTTCCCTAAATGCTGCAAAGTTACTGAATGATCGATCAAACCTCTGACGAAAGGTGAGGCGGATCTGTGGCGCCGCACTGAGAGGGAACAAGGTTTGGAGACGAAAGAGATGCTAATCCAATAGCCACCTCTGTGAGACTGACTCTAAATGACTGACTATTCCCTGCTGAAAATTGGGATTCTAAGCCAGTTTAAGATGTGTTTTTGACACTTCTAGCTGGTCATTGCTGGTCAATGGCTGCTTAATGACGGATAGGAAAAAACAGAGATAATGCAACCCTGCCTGATTTTAACTGCCAACTAGGACACGGCAGGCAGACTAAAGCTGGACTAATGGGAGGGTCGAGCAGAGGGGTCGAACTAATGAGTGGTTGAGCAGTCCAGAAGGAAACACCTGGAAAAGAAAACACATAAAAGCTAATTTAATCTATGCTTCGGGATACTCCTAGCTGTGTCAAATGAGCCTGTAATACAGTATGTTGCTATCCGGATCATGTTGGGCTTGTGACCAACAGTAATCCTTCTCGGTTCTTGAGATACCAGCCATGGTATTGGAGTACAAGTTAATTCGCTGCATGTGAACATTTCAAAGACAAAAACATTCAAGACACGGCATAGTCCTCTGTGAGGACCCAGAAAGTACACTGCCTGAAACATTATACATGTAGGTGTTGGAAACCGGGCCACACGTTGATTTGAGCAAGCTCCAAACAAGGCCGACTACAGCAGGAAAGGGTGGGAATCTGACTGGGGCCTGCTCTCTCCTGACTAAGTAGCAGCAATTTACTGTGCGGTGGAAATGAATACTCTTCCACTCTTAAGTGCCTCACTAAAAGGGATACATTTTTATCGCATACAGGAAGCGGAGACGGCGGGGGGAGGAGAATGATGTCTGCGCACAGAAACCAGCACAAGAGCATTCTAATAAGTACCAAAACAGGGATACGAAATCATACCTCTGCTACAGAAACCACCACAACTTATTACTACTACTACTAATACCACTACTGCTGCTACAACTAACACAATTAGCACTACTACTAAAAGTAATAATGGAGCTTCCCCCTGCTCCTTATACGGCAATTGTTCTTTGGCTTTAAAAATAATGGCTGGGGGGGGTGGTGGTTTGCTGGTGTCTGAAGGAAACACAGTCACTCTGTAAACACAAACAGCAGACTGAGTGAATTCTCTTGGCGCCTGTAAATGAGTTTGTCAGCCTGTCCTTTTGCCATAATATCTCTGAGCACACTCAAGGCCTATTGTTTAACTTCTCATTCAGACAAAAGTGAGAGTGGAGCACTACGTATTTTCAAAATATTCCTGCGCCACTCTATTAATACTGTAACACATGAATATCGTCACTACATCATAGCCCACATTGTCTGAACGCAACTCATTTACGTTTACCATGTTAAATAATTCAGATATTCTGCACAAATCAGCGTAACAGCGTGACAACGGAGGAGGGCTGGTCTCAGTGTGCTTAATGCGTAGCCAGCCCTGAAATGGCTAATAAGAGCTCATTTCATATTCAGCTCCGCTAGCGTAAACGAGCAGCATCCCAGCGCTAATGGCAATCTGTCAGGCTGCTATAGCGGGGCGGAGCTTTGTGTGCCTGCTGCAGGTCATCTCTCCCCAAAGACACGGGCAGCCCAACCTGCCCTTCCCCGTGGGTTCCCGGTCTGCTCTGCCTTCTGCTCCAGCTGCACCAGCCTGCCCCAGATGGGAGGCACCTCTATTAGTTTTGCACAACACTGCCATCTGCTGGAGGAGGCAGGAGGTTCAGCCCAGGGGACTTCACAGCAATGACCTTGCCAGCACGAATAAAACAATTTGACCAATAAATGCAAGTGTAGAGATTTTTTTTTTTTCACAATAACACAAAGAAAGCTGCAAACAGATGTTGACTGAGGCCTCAACTGCACACAGACGTGCGCACAGTTTTGCCAGAAAAAAATCACGCCTACTCAAGTATTTTAAAAATGCAAGCAATTCCATTCTCACCATTTCCTCACAATTCACATTAAAAACTCGTCTCAGTCACATAAATGTTAATGTGACACCATATGGGATGCTCAATTGGAAGCTGAGGGTGATAATGTCAATGACTGCAGATACTTTGATGTACCAAGGTCTGCAGTATCACATCAGCAGTGGTTATGCATTCACACTCATCACAGAGAACAGTCAAGATAGCCACATCTGCACAAGCTCAACATGTCTAATTCAAGATGGCGGTTCAGATAAAAGCATCACGGCCAATTATGCCCATACTGACATGGTACTCAAAGCTCAGCACAAAGTAATGTAACATTTCTGGATACGGAAAAAATAAGCTCGTGTTTAAACCAGAATACAGTACCATATGCATAATTGCACAGATAGTGATTTGTATACCACGGTACAACAATAACGTTAGCTCAAGGAAAGTAAAACCAGGTGTTGGGCATGGTTAAAATGGTTAACCAGTTAACTTTCAAAGTTATAGAAAAAAATAGAAATGTTAATAGTTTTAATCAATTTAAAAAATGCATGAACAGAAGAAGTGACTGAACAGAAGAAAAATCAAAATCAAATCAATATTTGGTGTGACCACCCTTTGCCTTCAAAAAAGCATTAGTTCTTCTAGGTATACTTGCACACAGTTTTTTGAAGGAACTTGACAGCTAGGTTATTCCAGACATCTTGGATAACTAGCCAGAGTCCTTCTGTGGATTTAAGCAGCCTCAAATGCTTCTGTTTCTTCATGTAATCCCAGACAGACACAATTATGTTGAGATCAGGGCTCTGTGGGGGCCATACCATCACTTCCAGGGCTCCTTGTTCTTCTTTACGCTGAAGATAGCTCTTAATGACATTGGCTGGGGTCGTTGTCTTGCTGCCAAAAATTTTTGTTGGCCAATCAGATGCCTCCCTTATGGTATTGCATGACGAAGTATCTACCTGTACTTCTCAGCATTGAGGAGCATTGAGGAGACCATTAATTCTGACCAAAACTTTGCAGAAATGCAGCCCCAAACTTGCAAGGAACCTCCATCATGCTTCACTGTTGCCTGCAGACACTCATTCTGGTACTGCTCTCCAGCCCTTCGGCGAACAAACTGCCTTCTGCTACAGCCAAATATTTAAAGTCCAGAGAACCTGCTACCATTTTTCTGCACCCCAGTTCCTGTGTTTTTGTGCATAGTTGAGTCGCTAGGCCTTGTTTCCACGTTGAAGGTATGGCGTTTTGGCCGCAATTCTTTAAACTGTCCTCAGCCTCACCTTGGAAGCAGACTTCGACTGTTCCTCACCAAGTTTTAACCCTCCTACACAGCTGTTTCTGTTTCAATTAATGATTGTGTTTCAACCTACATATTAAATCATTAGCTCATGTTTGGTATAATTGGTCAATCAGACACCTGACTATATGCCTACAAAATCCCTGACTTTGTGCAAATGTACCTAGAAGAGCTGATGCTGGTTTGAAGGCAAAGGGTGGTCACCCCAAATATTGATTTGATTTAGATTTTTCTTCTGTTCACTCACTTTGTATTTTGGTAATTGATCAACAATTAACATTTCTATTTCTGAAAGCATTCTTACTTTACAGCATTTTTTCACACCTGCCTAAAACTTTTGCACAGTACTGTATAGTGTGCATTTTGGCAGAATGTAGGTGACTGTACAGCAGCACTGTACTGAACAAGGGAACAGGTAACATGCATACCGTGCATTGTACAGGCAGACCACTCATATCGTACCACTGTCTGCAAAACAACGCGGACAAAGATCATTTGTTAGCATTTATTAATAGCTCATTGACTGTACGAGATTAAAAACGTCTCAGGCTGTGCATCACGCCTTTGTGCGAAGCGACACCTTTAAATCTGCGTGTGACAACACAAGGCCGTGAGAAGCGCGCGCCCGTCAAACTTTCCTGGCAGGGAACTACTTCCGTGTGATGAAGTGGCCAACTTATTCACCTGACGTGAACCCGAATCCTCAGCACCTCGAAGACACTGTGTACCAGCGTGCATCCCGCCATAAACACACTGAGCAGCGGGTTACACTCATCACTGAGAGGATTATCATTTCCCTCAGAGCAATAAACCTGGCCATCCAGACAAGTTGATCCCAGCTTGTTAAAATCGTTGCAGCAAATTGAAAGATATATTGCATTTCTTATTACAAAAAAAATCATGTTGTTTATTAATGCTTTCTAAATAACCAAAAATTATATGCAGTTGTGTGTGTGTGTGTGTGTGTGTGTGTGTGTGTGTGTATTTGGGAGTGACTGTGTGTGTGTTAGCTTGTGTATGCGCCCATGTGCATGTGTGTGTTGCCTGTGTGTGTTTTTTGCTCAATAAGCATACATATTTACACAGGAAAATGGTGGATGTGTCAGTACATGTTAACACAGGGAAATGCTGGATGTGTCCTAAACACATTCACACTGGGATATGCTGGCTTTTTAAGTGCAGCTGTGATTGGGCGTACCTGAGTGGACCAGCTCCTGTTCCATCACTCCACAGCCCAGAACCTCCAGCCAGTCACCCTGGAACCGCACCTCCATCTCGTAAGAGGGGTGGGTGAAGGGGAAGTAGCACTCCACCCAGCGAATTTCCAGATCTGCCAGACAGACAAGCACACCATCAGGCAAACGCATCATGCCAGCGCAGTAGCAGCTTGCAAGCTGCTGACCGAGGTGTGGAAAAGAAGGGAAAATAAGGGTTGAAAAGGAGGACCAGAGGGAAGCCTCAGGCAGACAGAGAAAACCAGGAAGTAGAAAGGACATAAAGGAGAGGAGATAAAGACAAAAACCGTGAGTGAAAAACGAACGTGATATGAATACGAACACGCACGGAGGTCGTTGGCACGGGCAGGTGTCTGGGCTGTGCCTCCACCTACACTCGACGCCGCCCTGCTTCACCGCGTCGACTCGGGGAAGTTACAGGCGTGAAGGAAGTAAAAATAAATCACAAGGGCCCCCCCTCTCAACGATTTCGTTACGGACAATAAATCTGCAAAGTTCGGGGGAGGAACGGTGGTGTCGCTTCCAATTTCAGAGGAGATTTGTGCAACTCACTCCATCTCGGAAAGTCAATTAATCTCCACTCTCGCTCTCCTTAAGGAACTGGGGAGATGGAGGCAGGGGCAGAGCTAGAATGTTCCGCTAGCAATCCTGAGAAAATCAACATCCCTCTTAGTACAGGAAGGTGACCACACAATGACCCAATTTGCGTTCCATCCTAATTATGTTCAACCCTATATGACACCGTCCCTACCTTGTACTTTCTAAGTGAAGGTCAGAAGTACACAAACAGATAAAGGAACACTAATTAAAACAACGACTGAGATGCCTGCTATTACGGCAATATAAAATGATAGCTATCATTAGTTTCATCCAATATCAAGATAATCATTTTCTGAATGACTGAAGGAGGCAACTGAATTAATGTCATCGTTAAAACAATCTCCGACGGCGCAATACAAATTGAGTTGAAGGTATATTTTAAAAACATAAAATTCTGTCCATGAGCCATGAATCAGACTACAGATGGAATATAAAATTCATGACAGCAAAGCATAAATGGAGGGAATTTGTAATGGACACGCTTCCCTGTTCGATCTGATGAAGCGCCAAATTCCAGACGGAGATACAAGCTCAAAAATTCTGCCAGTTCTGGTAATTGTATATGTAAGCACACAACGATGAAGCTGTAACCTACAACCTCAGTTTATATTTGTAATTCTTAGCAACGGTAACTGAATAGCTAGCTGTTCAATTATAGCTGTCTTACTGGCATTTAATATAGGCAAAAGGCCATCAAAATTATAGAGAATTTGATGGCTGAATAAGCTGCTTACTGTACAAAATGTTTAAAAACAGTGTTGTGGTGCAAAATAAATGCATGCAATGTAATGCCTCCATTATGATGTGCTATATAACCCACAGATACAGAGTTACACAGAGATAATATATTTGTTTCAGATACTAAAAAATGCTGTCGATATAGCAACAAAAACTGAATTACACAGGACACAGCCTTTCAGAGAATACTATGTGTTGCATTAAAGGTAAACCAGCTGGGATTCTAAGCTGGTTTAAAGCTATGCTTTCAATACTTCTAGCTGGTCAGTGGCTGGTCAAAGCTGGTTAAGATGGAAAAGTAAGCTGGTGGTCAACGGTAGACTAATTGATGATACGGGCTGGTAAGCTGGTGAACAGCTTTTGACCAGTGAAAAATGTTGAAAACACCTCAGTCCAAAGACATACGGATGGAAATTAGCTCATTCGGCACATTTACATTGATGTGGAAAATGTTCATGTACAATGTTGATTAATGGGCACTGTCCCTGATAAATAAAATAATAGAAGGGGAAAGAAAGGAAAACTGATAACTTAGGCATGTGCAGAGGGGAGGAGCAGGGGTGAGACAGGGGTGAGGAGGAAGTCTGGAGGCGGAAGCTGAGATGTGTCACGCCGCTCACCTTCCCCAAACAAATGTCTGACGAGACGGGTGAGGGTCCGTTTCAGGCTGAACTCCACCAGCTTGACGGCCTCCAGCGTGTGGGTCTCCTGCTTCTGAGGGGTGCGGCAGCTCCCACTCTCAAACAGACGCAGGTCCTCGCCGTGCTCTACCTGCACAAAGAGCTGGGCATAGAGATGGGTATATTGTCATAATACGTATCATAATACATGTCATAATACATAGTGCACACAGCCTAAAATCACCAGTATGTTGGTCACCAGCTTCTTAATGGCTGGGTTTTCTACAAATAGGGACAGAAAACTGCACAGGTTACACAAACAATTATAGCCAACTATGAATAATATGCTCATGATGATAATTCAGTTTGATTTGTATTGTGCTTTTTATGGAAGACCCAATATAGTAGGTGAGGTAAAAACCGCTCAGACGCTGGCAAGAAAAAAACTCCCCAATGGGAATAACTCTCAGGAAGTCCACGATCAATGATGAAGATTTACGTGATTTAGTGATGATAATTTACGCAGAATTCCAAAGGTGTGGGGCAACAGCCCAAAGTTATGACCCACATAGCAGAGATTGGCTCCATGCAAAAATCTACATTTTAAGTTTTGTCCAACACTCAATATTACCAAAAAAAAAACAATTTTGGTGGCAGTCTAGATCTCAGATCTCATTCTGGGAATTGTATGTCACAATTAATTTGGGAAAGTGATACAAAATGAATAGGCAGCTGTATTTTCTGTCTATTTTATGAATTTGTATTGAGTTTGTTGCAAGACCTCGTGAGACCTCGGCACTGTCATTGTTATATTGGAAAACCCCATGATCTGGGCAGCACGATTTCAGATGCACTCAAGTCTCTGCAAGCTTGTGAGCTCACTCTGGGCTCATATAGGGATTCCAGCAGTGTACACTGTACTTCTCCAGTCTTGTGGAGACAAAGGCAGGGAGTATCAGCGGCTGAGAAGGAGCCAGAATTCACAAATATATGGGCAGAAAAGTTTTTTTATGTACCAATCAAAGGTAAGAGAGGGGTCAGATCCAGTTCAAAGATTTGCAACAAAGGTCTAGACAAATAACTTGTCTGGCTTACTGAACTGGAGGGCATTAGAGCACAATATCCAATGTTTTCTAACTTACTTTATATTTTATATTCCCCTGAGGGAGTTTTTGTATCCGGCATCACATAAACAACATCAAGCACAATACACAAAATACATCATATAATATATGAGAAACAGTATACTCGCACATTATTCTAATCTAAAAGCAGGCTGGAAGTAAATTGCACCAAACAATCATTTAGGAGAAATACTGCAGTTGGGATGAATGATTTGTCCTGTGATTTCTGTTCCGACGTGCCAAACAGCATGATCCAATGGGAGATATTTCAAGTTAATTAAACAGAAGGATGTCTTGGACCTGAAATTCTCCAGGTACCTACTGATGGGCCTACACCTACAGCTCGACCAGATTACTTGCTACTGCAGAAAATCACAGTTCTCGCAGTAAAAAGTTACCACAGTAATAATAATAATTAGTTATTTAGCTGACGCTTTTAGCCAATGCGACTTACAGTTTCATAGCCTAAGCAGGGTACAATCCCCCCCTGGAGCAAAGCAGGGTTAATGGCCTTGCCATTAAGGGCCCAACAGCAGTGCGGATCTCATCGTGGCTACACCGGGGCTTGCACCACCACTCTCCCTGGCCTCAGTCATGTAGCTTAGCCACTAGGCTACAGGCCGCCCTGTAGCCCTCTAGCCTAGTGCAACAGC
Source organism: Conger conger (assembly GCF_963514075.1). Taxonomy (NCBI): domain Eukaryota; kingdom Metazoa; phylum Chordata; class Actinopteri; order Anguilliformes; family Congridae; genus Conger; species Conger conger. The sequence goes on along the minus strand of NC_083763.1, from coordinate 48,922,855 downwards.
AGCCTCACCTCATGGTTGGAGAAGAGCCGGACACCTTCCATCTGGTGGAAGACGGGGTAGTGGCTGCTGTCGATCTCATCGCGCCGGTACACGTCCCCCGCGACCAGGAATGCATCCAACCCGGAGCGTACCAGGTCTCGCTGGTGGGCAGAAGTGTGCGCCCGGAGCATGTGCCCCCGGTTCAGGTAGTAGTTGTCGCCCTTCTTCCTGCTGACGTGGTCCGCAGGGATGAGGAGGCTGTCGAAGTTCTGCTCCACGCTCACCACGGGACTGAGGTTGTCGTGGACCGAGAAGAGCGGAGTGCCCGACCGGCCCATGTAGCTGTTGTAGAAGTGGGCCTTGATGCGCTCCTTGACCAGCCACAGCGGGTGGTGGGCTCGATTGTGCAGGTGTCGGCCCACTTTGGAGAGGATCTTGGGCGTGACGTTGGTGTAGTCGTCGCGGGGGAAGAGTTTCCCCAGCACTTCCACCGACTCCTGCTGTCTGGTGAGGTGGGAGGAGGCAGGGCCTTTAGTTGTCAGCCCTCTGCAGGGGAGGAGTCTGTGGGTCACTGCCCAATGGTTGACATTGAGCCTGGGAGAAGGTTCATTCAGGAAAACTGACTCCAGCAGGGGGAGGAATTTACAGCACAGCCTCATGGTTCCTGGTCCATCAACCTGGTGAAGGAGAGGGCACATTAAGAATTAAGCATGCGGAGGGAAAGGCACAGCCAATTCAAAATGCTTCTCAAACACAATGGTTGTAGAAAAGAAAAAGGAGAAAAGGTAATGCTAGGAGAAAATATGATGATTGTGATAGCTTTAGAATACAGGGTCTGAAAAATATGGATATGTTTTCATACATTTTGATACATTTGATACGTTTTAGGCCCTTACAATATTTATTTGTTACAAAGTGGGCTATTGTTTGACTAAATAATCAGCTTGTGCACATTTCACTCTCTCTCTCTCTCCTTCTAAAACATAAAATGGAATTCATTGGGCAAGCAAATGTCACACTGAGGCTAAAATAAATAAATAGGGTGTTCTAGTGTCACCACTCACTGGCTCGATTTATTATCGGAAGAAACACCAGAACATAAAAATATTCATAGTTTCAGCATGACCACACCACACCACTATTCCCTTTTGGATTTAAAGATTCAATAGTGAATGCGCTTCCATAAATAAAAATAGCAAAAAGAAAATGACAATGAAATAGCATGGAAACATATTGTTTTCAAGATTCCCAGTCTGGGATTTGCACTGTCCAAGCCATACTAGTTTTGCCACTTGATAGTGATTTAAATACTTGGGAGACTTAGGCATTATTATTTACGAACATCATCGGGTCATTTATCATTTTTGTTGCATTTACCATGCAATATATAATATAATTCTCCAAACATATTAATCTCCTTAAAATAGCCTAAACTAAAGCAATTAATCAGTTGATATGATAACATAATGGTGCTTAGCTCTGCTTTCAACATTTTAAGATTTACTTTAACTAAAAGTCATTTTTGTGAAATCCATGGCAGAATTTGAGCAAACTAAATAAACTTTATATAGTTAAAATGTTACTTTCTTTCAAGAAAGAAATGCCATCAATTAGGAAATTAGACAGTGAACTGTTTTGTCTGAATGAATACAATTGACTTGACTTGCAAATTGACTTGTCAACACATAAATGGTCATAGCAAACCTTTGAGGACACCACATTAGAGATTGCAGACAGTGGATGACAAACATGTTAAATCATTCACTTTGCCCCCATCATAAACTGAAGCACATCAATACAGATGTACCCCTAAGACTTATCAGCTACCCTGAGGGGCGACATGGCTCAGGCAGTAAGAGCAGTTGTCTGGCAGTCGGAGGGTTACAGGGTCGATCCCCCGCCCGGGCTGTGTCGAAGTGATCCTGAGCAAGACACCTAACCCCCAAATTCTCCTGACGAGCTGGTCAGCACCTTGCATGGCAGCCAATCACCGTTGGTGTGTGAGTGTGTGTATGAATGGGTGAATGAGAAGCATCAATTGTACAGCGCTTTGGATAAAGGCGCTATATAAATGCCAACCATTTACCATTTACCCTCTGATAGCCACAATCCAAAACCTGGCACTGACAGAAGGGAAGTTATTGGATCCTGGGTCATGACGGCTGCCTCTCAAGATGGCTGCCGTGACCCCCCTCCCCTGCTTCACTGCGCTCCGCACTACATCATACATCACACACACAACGATGGCCGAGAAGACAACATGCAAACGCGCAGCACAGCAGAAATGTCCCAGGAGATGAATGCTTCTTCTTTCTCCATTCTTACTCAGCAGGGAATACCACTTTATCTACACCTGGAATCTCACTCATAGAGAAATAAACAACTGTCCTCTAGCAGAGTCACCTCAACTCCCTTGGGAATTTAACTTTTTTAGCGCTTTTAATGCCGACAAACTAACAAAACATGCTGTCGAAAGACATCAGAGTGCCCCTGCTGCTCTACATTCAAAGTCTGAGACTTTGAATCATTCTCCTTTTCACTATATCATAGGGGAGGAAGACAGTCTAATCTTTGCCTTAATTCCTGAATATTCTCTAAAATGTGACTGCAAGCTTTATGCTTCACTGTCACTGCTCATCCAAAGTACAGAGAAGGTGAAGGAAAATAAGCTTAATATGTTATTGTCAAACATCAGAGATAAATTATACAAAGCAAATAAGACTTCATTGCGATCTGGAAGAAGATTGCATAGGTATGCTGTACAGTATTTGAACCAGATGCAGGTTCGCCACTATACATACAATGAAAATGATTGAAAAAGCAAGATTGTTCATTTATGAAGACATGCATTTCATACATACATACAGTGTAATAGACTGCAAATGACAGAAATGAGGTATATGACAAACCACTAATTGATTCTTTTGCTGAAACGGGCTCTTAGCCAGATGGGTATGTTTGAGTTGATGAAGCCATGCTGCAGAAACAGGTGCGTTGAACATGAGAGGACTGAGTTGTATTTATCTACGGCTAACAGTGGCTCTCGATTGGATTCTGTCAAATATTTGTCTTTCCCTTGCAATAATGTGTGAGAAAAGAGTGTGACTGGAGCATCTGAGCAGGATTCGAAGGGGTGCCAATATTGCACATTACAATTGGTGAACCTCAAGCTTTGCCAGTGTATGTTCTACAATGCACTAAATACATTATATTTACATGTAAGCATGTAAAAACAGACACGCCTATTTCAATTATACAGGGCAGACTGATACGTCCTCATACATTTAATGTGAACTCTATGTTGAGACCATTATTAACATAGTCCATTAGTCCATTACCATAAATCCATTATTTTATGGCATGCTATGGTCATTTTTATAATGCAGTTTATATAAATAAAGTGTTCAATGAAGAGGGATGTTTAGGCTCGGACTAAAACTGACTCTTCATTCCATAACAGAGGAAGAATGAGTCTCCTTGTCCCCGCTCCTAAATCAAGTCACGCTTCCTTTCCCACTTCCACCAATCACAATCTGCGGGGGAGCAGCACAAATCTAATGTGCCAGTGTGCAGTGAGAGACTGTGAGGTGGAAAAGAGACAAAGACCAAAAATGCATTATTATTATTAATGTTAGTATTATTACTATTATTATGATCGTGAATATTATATCTTTTTTTAGATCTAAATGTTCTACATGATCTAAGATTGAGGATGCTTTTAAATCTGGATTTCACTTATAGGTAGTTCCTTGTGGCACAGTTCCAGGAATGTTATCGTCTTCATTTAATATAGAGCCAGGCTCACTCGAGCACAACACAACACAGTGGAGCACAGCAAAGCCCAGCACAGTGGAGCATTTTCCAGCACAATAGCCACAGTCCAGAGTACCAGCATGGCCATTCGAGGGCAATACCACAGTCAGAGCCCCTGTCATCTTGTCAGCCAATTAGGAAAAGGCGGCCCACATCATATCATTTTGGGATGGATATGCGTTTGTTTTTTTGACCAACAACCAAGCATCACAGTGGTAAGACAAGTGATCAGGTTTGTGTTATACACATAAAATAGCTATTGCTGTATATTTAATTTAGGCTGTGCCGTTTTTGTCAAGTTCACATTTCCCTATTGTTTGTGTGTCTGTGGGTGTGTGTCTGTGTGTGGCGTGTGTGTGTGTGGTTTCATGTCTGTGTGTGTGTGTGTGTGTCTGTGCCTCTCTCATGGGTAGGAGCAGTAATTGGATTGAGGTGGCAGAGTCTGATTGCTCTCAGTCAGCAGTTCATCTCCAGCCCTTGAGTGAGAGTCAGGCTGAGACACAATCAATACAGAGGATCAGTGTGTCCACACCTGTTAGAACTGAGCCCAGCAGCACACAACAGAGAAGAGACTCAACCTGGCTTAGAATCTCAGAACAACATACTGTACAGATAAGCACATACATATCCACCCAGACATACAGGTAAACAGCACACATGCACACATGCACACATGCACAAATGCACACACGCGCACACACACACACACACACACACACACACACACACACACATGCGCACATTTCCGAGTTAACAGTTACTGTACATGATAATAATCAAATCTTTTGACATTTACAAACAAATAAAGAACACGTTTGAAGGACCAGTAGTAAATGAGGTACGTTGATTTCAAAGATTTAAGACCGCACACAGCTAATTCATCCTGCATTTAAAATAACTTCGGTCAACTACGGTTGATTAAATCGTACTTGGACGGAGGAATCTGCTCACTTCCTGGCCTGTGGATATGCCAAACGTCAAACACCTGCCTGGCCTGACCCAGTGTGGGGGCTTCTATCTTTATCGAAGAGCATCACCTCTGTTCCCCAGTCCTCCCACACAGCACTGCTTTACCTCACATTACCCCCAGACAGTGACTGTAAATATCAGCCCAGGAAGACACCTGTGCTTCTCTGCAGGGGAGAGCGGAAAGTGACCCCCAGAGAACCATATGAAGGGAAACCTGTTGCCATTGTGACCCCAGAAAGAGAAGTTTTCCAGCAGAGTTTACAGAGGATCAGCAGAGAGACAGAGTACCTTCTGTACCGAGATACATTACATTCTACATCACAATCTACATTACATTCTATATTACATTACATTTAGTATTTATCTTACAGTTGATTAGAGTAAGCAGGGTTAAGGGCCTTTTTCAAGGGCCCAACAGCTGCGATGATCTTACTGTAGCTACACTGGGGCTTGAACCACCAACCTTCCAGATCCAGTCAAGCACCTTAGCCACTATAGGCTGCCCCAAATACTATTACAGTATATGCATGTTGGTCAAACAATTCCAATTTCAAAATCAATAATTTGCGGCAGTGAAATATATAACAATGTCGCCTCACAGGAAAAAAAAACAAGTCAGGCGTTTCTGCTTGGTATTTGCATGTTCTCCTCGTGTACATATAAGTATTGGTTTCCACTGGGTATACTGGTTTCCTAATTGGGGACATGAAGTTGTGTGTGCCCTGTGAAGGATTGGTGACCTGTCCAGGGTGTATTCCTGCTGCTTGCCCAGTGCATGCTGTGATAGGCTCCAGCCGTCCCATAACCTTTTAAGAAAATAGATAGATGGATTATTTGCTCTTGGAAAACCAATTTCTACCATAGCTATTGGTCTTCTTCCACTCTGTGCCAGCAATTGATGTATTTCCCCTTGCACTTGGACTTTAGATTAGTGCAGTGAAATTAACTCAATGATCAGCTTTTTAACCTTTTTCTTTGTTCTCTTTCCACCAAATTCGCAATGCCAAATTGCATTTGCTTCCATCAATTCAATAAAGTTCTGTATTGATTTGAGGGCACAAAAAAGCAGGCTCTCTCCGAGCCATGCTACACGTCGCTCAATTTTTCACTCTGCGGCTGCCCAGCTTTCGATGTCATCACATCGGAGGAGAGCACTTCATTAACAGGTAGACAGCAGGCCTCCATTAAACTGGAGGAGGTGCTCTTAATATTTATAATAGTTTGTTATTTAGCTGATGCTTTTATCCTAAATGACTTACAGTTGATTAGACTAAGCAGGGGACAATCCCCACTGGAGCAATGCAGGGTTAAGGCTGTAAAACCCCACACTAACCCAATGACGGAATTTAGCGAGGGCCGAAGGGGGTTTTGCGTGCTTCTGGTGTTGCTGGAAGAATATTAGCAGGCTTAAAATAGCAATGACCGCTATGCGGAGAGTCTAGATCAGCTAATGAATAAACCACGTTACAAAGACAGTAGTACCACTCTGCCTTCCTCTCTTTACTGGTCTGGGCTGACCAAGAATCTCCACAGTAGGGTCAATACATCTACCTTCGTTATCTGACTCCATTTAAGATATAATTTAGAATTTGGGTTTGAAACATACGCAAACCTCGGGAGTGATTACACTCGACTCTTACCGGCGCCACCATTACTCAATATATGCTCCCGGGATTAGCATTATTGCTGAAATCTCAGTTCGGTGGAGAACTAAGAGGCTGAGGGTCTAGCAAACACAATACATGCAAAACATTGCCATGATAGTTGCGAGCCCAAGTCGGTGTGCATTAAATGGGCTCCTTAGAGTTAACTTGACAAGAACCAGCATCGTAACGCCCAGAGGGTTCCCTTCGCACCAAATTACAAGAGCCATGCACCACCAATCCTTTTATGGGCCGAACTTGACGGCCTCTCAGCTTAGAACTACCACAAATGTACCAAGCCACTGATCAGTCGGTCTTTAGCCATCATTTCCCCCTGAGTATTCAGTTGTAATTTAGGCTGAAAAGGTACAAGATGAATTAGAGTCATGGAGATCACGCAAGTTACAAACAAAATAGTTTATTCGCAGACAGGTAGGTTATTAGCTTTAGAATTCCAATAGTCAATTACAGATACACAAATCATCATACCTAGCCTGCGTTGGCTACAGACAAATAAAGAGTAGAACATGCAGAGTGTGGGAAGCCGAGTACGATCTTCCGCTGCTACACATACATACATACATACATACACAAGACATGTTGTGTGGGAAGTCGAATACAATCTTCCGTTGCTACACATACATAGAATGTGCTGTGTGGTTACGGTCTTCCTGATACTTACATATACGTACAATATGCTGTGTGGGAAGTCGAATACGATCTTCCACTGCTACACATACATACATACATACCCAAGACATGTTGTGTGGGAAGTCGAATACGATCTTCCCAGATAGGTCTGTCTCCCTTGCTTTTATGCCAAATCAAACGTTTGGAACCAGGCGGCAGTGCCATAAATCAACCTGGAGGGGTGGTCAAATCTGGAATTTAGACCCCCACCCTTGGGGGTTGTTAAGTAGGGAAAATTAGATGGTTCCCAGAGAGGACATGTAGGTTTTCCCTTGAGTTACTGAAACTATGGTTTATTAAACTCCATTTGGTATGAAATGTATCTCATCCGATTCCTTGTATTTACCGGATCACATCCATACCCAACAGATTACCCTTATGTTTCATTATGTTGCAGTTATCATGAAACTTCCCTCCTGATTATCCATTTTACATGCAATTCCTGTTACCATTACATAAGACGTACAAGGATCACACGGGCAATGTTTTCAAGGTTTTACTGGGTCTATTTACTATCTTAATAGCAGTTTTGAATATTTAATCTAGGAGAGCAGTCACCGGTGTAATGACAGCAGTGCCCAAATGAGGGCACTGTGGGTGTGTCCCGAGCTTTTCCCAAAGGTGGTGGGTTACAGCCCATGACCCCTGTGACCTCTCAAGTAAAACACAGCCACCTCCTTTTGCGCCGATGGCTTGAAACTCCCACAAAAGGTAGTCTAAACAGCATTGACCAGAAACCTGAGCTCTCAGGCCCCTCACAAATGGCAGCCCTTCCTGACCTTAACCACTACGCTACAGGCCGCCCCATCATATCTATGAATGCTGTAGTTGGGAGTTTTCATGATAACTGAATTATTCTGTAAATATGTATTTGTGCCTCTCATGGTAATATACCTTTTGGAGAAACCTGATTTGGGTGAATGAAAGGAAAGGAGACACCCCAGATTGCTTGGTTTCTTCTCCTTATCTCCAAAATCTAGGCCTTAGTTCTTGACCCTAAAAACGGGTCACCCATCTGTAAGTTACTGCCAAACTCCCACCAGTGAGACCTTAGTCAGGGAGCTAAAACAAATGGCTTCTACAGAGACAGCTTTTGCCCAGTTTCCCCTTCGCTCCTGAATGGTTATGATATCAAAGGTAGACTGTTACAAAAACTAGACCATTACACCAGTCGCACTGAACCAATCAGAATAACACCAAACATTACTATATTCTGACCTGGGATTATCATGAAACATCTTTATGCCATCTCCAGTATTCCTGTGCTCTAACCTGTGAGGAATGTGAGAAAAGGGGGGCCCCCAGGGGGCCCAAGAAGGCTCCTCTAGGAATCCTTCTCTAGCTCTCCCCCACAGGCATGTGTGCCAAAAAGGTGGAGGCTATCAATGCATGCTCCGGGAGGGGGAAGTCAGCAAGCTGACCAGCGCATGACACCAAATGTTACTTATTACTGGCTTACAAGGCCGTTGCTCAAGTGCCCAACAGCTGGGGAGATCTTATTCGTGGCTACACTGGGGCTTAATGGGGCGACATTGGCTCAGGTGGTAAGAGAAGTTGGCTGGCAGTCGGAGGGCAGAGGAGCATCAATTGTACAGCACTTTGGATAAAGGCGCTTTATAAATGCCAACCAATTACCATTTATCCTACCGAGACCCTTTTTCCCGCAGGTGACGCTATGGACAATTGCGTACTACTGTGAAGGGCAGCATGATGTCAGCACCACTGCATGGATCAGGTTTCAATACAAGACTGTTGGACTTGGCCACATTGAAACCCAATAGTCAAGTTTCCATCTAAATGTTTCAAAAATATTTCCAAAAATTTGGCCAAAGACAATGCAAATCATAGTGTATTTCCAACAACTCCTCTTATGCGAATATTCTGAAGAGGACACAACAAAATTTAGCAATGTAAGGAGTGCCAGCTTGGGCCAGCTGCCATTTTTTGGGCCTTCTAAATCAGTCAACAGATCAACAGATTTCCAATTTTACATCACCAAAAATAAAGTACCCACTCATTGGAATGACAATAGTGATATTTTCTGGAGTGACTGAGGTTAGAAAGCTCCTTTTTACACAGCTATGGCGATGTGGGAGAAATAACCGCAGTGATCTGGCCAAAGAGGACACGTTTCAGTATAAAGGCTGTAAGTAATACCACCGGGATGGAGAGACTCATTCCACCTGACTCTCGGCTCTGCGTCATTCACTTTATCGATGCTTCCTCTGACAGCCCTGAACAGCTCACTCGACGTCTAATCACGGAGCGACGCGCATTCGGTTGCACCTTCTGGTGATCTCCCCTGTATCTCCGTCGAAGCTAAGACTCTGGGATTAGACTGGAGCCAGGATAATCATCATCATGACCGCGAGGGTGACGATAATAGCAGTGACCGGATGACGGGCTAAAAGCATTCCATTCCATTCCACTGTCCTGTGGACAAGGCCTTCTCTTCGCACTGATCATCTCTGTGACAGCTGAGTGATGATTGGGGCAGTAAATCTCTCTCACAAAATGGCTGACATGCTCCAGAGAGGGGGGGAGGGGGTTAGGGGGCGGGGTGAACGGAGCAGAAGGAGGGGAGATGGAGACAGCAACTAGGGAGGGGGAATGAGAGGTGAAGCAGGAATGGTGAGAAGATAGAGAGACGAGAAGGAGAGGGAGAGAGAAAGAAGAGCTACACACCAATATTTAATCCTGTTTAACAGGCCACTATTGTCCACTCACAGTACAGCAATTGACAGTGAAATAGTAGAAAGCAAACAAATTGACAGTGAAATGGCCTTTATCGACACAAATGTCTGCTGTCCGCCCATTCTTATTGATTTCAGCTTTAAACTTGAGGTCTTGAAAAACTATTTTGAATACAATGAATGAATACTCAATGAAACTGAAACAATCACTTAGCAAATGTGCTGTTGGCTGGACATTACTATATAAGAAAGCAACACATTACATCTGACTTTTGGCAGATGCCCTAATTTAGAGATATGTATGAAGGGGTGGGGTAGAGGAGGACTGAACCAAAAAAGGGGAAGAAGGATGGATACAGTACCTAGGGTAGGGAGGGAGAGGGAGCACCAACAACAACATCAGGGATACATGTCAGGGATACTAAAATCTGGCCATCAAGTTCAGTAGAACTGTTGGCTTTCTCGTCTGCTTTATTCTACATAGTACAATAACAACACTAATTGGCCAGACACGAGGTCAGGTTTAAATCAGTTGATTAAAAGGGAGGAATGAAAAACATCAGCACTATTGGCCCCAAGGACCAAATTTGAACATCCGTGTTAAAGGTATTACAATATGATGAAGGGGTGAATCAAAGTTCTGAGACTGTGGCAGTCGAGGCGGCATTAAGCGCTGACCTGTGAAAATGCAGTCACGCTCCTACGCAAGACTGCATGATTCACGCTTTGAAGGAAAAGGGCAGCGTTGTCAAGGGACGATCCGCGCTCCCCTTGTCTGTGCTATTTCCAGAGCCAACCTGGCACAGAGCAGGCATCATACCAACACGTTCATGGGGAGCCTGGCACCTGTCGGTACTTTTTCACCCAACACTCCACTGAGCCTTGCATCCTGGCTACTCCAATATGCAGAGCAAGGGGAAGAGCGCTAAACTCCGACAGGAGACCCTGGGCTAGCCAAGAACCCACCGGAGACCCTGGGCTAGCCAAGACCCACCGGAGACCCTGGGCTAGCCAAGACCCACGCACCCCCCCCTCCACAATACCACCAGCACAACAGCACAGATGAGCAACAAATTGGCCACTGGAAACTCCCAAAAACTCTCCCCAGCTTAAATACTGACCTGTGCTGGTAATATTGTTTATGGAATTTTGTTTGGCTTGTACTTCGAAACACAACCATTGCAACTCACATTCCTAACATTTTTTGAAGTGAAACGTTTAGTCTACGACTAAAGACACTGGGCTCTATTTTCCATCCGATGCATGGTGTGTTTCCAGCTGTTGCACTGCTGAAGTTGTATTTTCATCTTAGAGTTTGTCGCACCTGAGCCCTTCGGTAATTCTTTGGTCCACCATGCACTGAAGTGGGATAACAGCCACTGCTCAGGGTGTGTCAGACAAGAGCGAGTATTGGATCTAAATTTTTGTACAGCTCATTTTCTGACCAGACTCTCATTTGCCCCCTTCACCACCCACCTGCTCAACCCAGGTCTAAGACACAAGCCACAGGCCAGTCTGTGGCATATTGCTAATTTCAGGGCTTTCTCATGCAATGTGCACATGGATCATACGCTGTCCAGTTTCTCTTCGATATAAATCCCTCAAAGATTTCTCAGTGGCAACTGGAGATCCGCAAATTTGTAAGTATCAAATGAATTAACAGTTTCAGAAACGTAAAAAAAATGAAGAAAAACATTGGAACCAGGACTGGGTCTCCAGCGAGAAGGACCGAAGCTGTTTGTTCCACTGGCACGCCCGTCAGATGCAGTTTGAGCAGGAGGATAAATGTCACATCAGCCACTGACTGGAGGGCAGACAAGAAACTGAGGACTGTCTGTGAAAGCTGGCAATAGATCAGGTGTGGCAGAATGCACTCCCTTCACAACTACACCTGGATAAAAATACCCGCGACAGCTCCCAAAAGAGCCAAACACCAAAACACCAAAAGCCAAAGCATCTGTCAGGCGAATTACCCACAGGCATGTACATGGTATCACATTTTTTTCTTTTAATTAAATTAGAATAACTGTGCTTTCGGGAATATCAGCATTGCTGGTGTTTGCTGGGTTTAAACTAACATTTAAACTGAAATTAAAACAAATGCTTCTACAATGTTTTACCAGATTGTTGCTGCATGTTTATTACAAGCTTACGAGAAACCAGAGCCCTTATTGTCACTCTGCAGTCCACCAACTAAACTGAATAGCCATCGGATCAGAAGAGGAAACTTCACACGGGGTTGGCAAAGGTACATTACTGGTGCCCAGTTAACCAGAGGAGTCACCGATAAATTAATATAGATAAGGGCTCTCCCACTGAGTGGATCCAGGAAAGTCCTGCCTATGGAAATCCCCAGCTAAGTGTACTGTACAGTATGCGACCTTTGCTGCAATTCCAGATCATGAGGTGCATCAGTACACTGAAGTGTGTTTTTGTAAGCCACATCAAATGCTTATTTGACCTAAAAGACAATCCAGTGGTAGCATATGTTAGAGAAAGACTGACTCGAGACAACCACAATGTCTGACACAGTGATATCTTGCAAGATAACCAACATCATTTTAAAGATGCTTTTTGAATTTTAGGCGCTTGCTATTAAGTTCTCATACAGGTTCCTGTGCATGCGTCATCATACTTTGAATACTTGGTGGGATTGTCGCACCCAACACCACTAGTTGAAAATAGCACAGAGGAGACATTTCCGAATGCAAACATTTGTTACAAATATGCCAGCTTGAAAAGGTATGAAATTTGGCATTTTTTAATATGAAAAAAAATTAAGGATCGCCACTTTAATCAGGCTTAAGCCACCCAGCAGCCTCCTGCTTCAACACTCCAATAACAATGTCTTTGACATTTCACTCTTTCATGCTATACATAATTCAAATTAATTTGTCACCATTGGTTTTATGAGAATGATTTAAGAGTGCGACTGAAAATTCACACTTTCCAAATAAGGTTTTAGGTATTGAAGTTAAGGTCTATTTTTTGCTCAAGCACCTATTAAATACAAAATTTGTCTGCTTTGAGAAATGACAGATAATTGAGGCAAGCCTGGCAAAATATTCAATAAAACCCACATTGGACTAATTCTTTAGTTTTGACTTTGACACAGACAAATACAAAATTACAGGACAGTTCCCAAGGCAAGTTCTCATCACTGATATTTACATCACCCAGACAGCTAGGTCTTTTTTATTTAGTCCACCAGACAATATTTCCCATAAAAACACTGACAAAGTGAATCTGCAGAGAATCACTACAACGCAAAACAAAACAAACAAAAAAAAAACCCAATTCCTTGGCTATAAGAATGTGTAATTACAAATATTTGTCAAGTCTCCATTCAGGAAGGCAATGATAATGTGTGGAATGTGAAGACTGTAGTTTTGCATCTGGAACATTTTCTCCAGTGTGTCTTTGAAAAATCAAACAAACAATCTCTCGGGCTGAAGTACCCCCAACCCGAACACCTAATTTCTCACTGATGTGTGGTAAGGATTGCAATGCCAACAGAGGGCTGTCGCGGTGAGCCTTTCGGTAAACATTATTACTTCAGCTGACCCATGCCCTGTGTATACACACAAAATATCTTTGTAGCACTTCATGGAACAAAATAACTTTCCTGCTTGCAGCTGGAGTCATCAATAATCATTTACACACACCCACACACATGCACATATATATATATATATATATATATATACACACACACACACACACACACTCACCAGCCACTTTATAAGGTAGACCAGTACACCCGATTGTTAATGCAAATATTTAAGCAGCCAATCATGTGGCAGCAACTAAATGCATAAAAGCATATAGACATGGTCAAAAGGCTGAGCTGTCAGACCAAATGTCACAATAGGGAAGAAATATGATCTCAGTGACTTTGACTGTGGAATGAGATATTGAGCTTTAAAGATACCAAAGTGAACGGGCTCGGTCTGAAAGTAGACGTTCGAGTTCAGATGGGACATTAACTGTCGGGTTAAAAGGATGACTGTGAAAGCAACGGGCCCCCCTGGCACCTCTGCCCACTGCCCCCTCAGAGTGGATCATAGGTAGGCCAACTGGCTGCTGCCACAAAAGATTCCTGTGCACCTGCAGAGAGGTGGGCATCAACCAGAGTGGCCCTTGCATTCGCCAAGACAGGCGCCCGGTTCCTGTCCGCTGGCAACCAGGCAGTGCAGTGCACGGCAGCTCCACCTCGCCAAATCCCTGCCAATACTCCGCTTCCTCTGCAAAGCTCTTCTCATCCTATCCTCTCATTTGAGCAATTCTAAAACAGTCCTATAATGTGAAGTACCTACCCACAACAGCCTCACTCCTTCCACTGATTTTATGTTTCAGAGTCCGGGGTTGCAATAGCGGAACTTCAATTTGTGTTTAGTCAATGCGTTTGGTATCATACACCTGCTTTGCTACTGGCAAAATACACTGGCGCTTTTTATATATAATGCTCAACAGTCATAGTCTATATTGGGGAGCGGGGAGCAGTAGGAGGGATGCATCATCATCATTTTTCTGGATCGCTAAGAAATCCTTAACGGTTGTGCTTAAGTCCAGCTCTCCCTACATGTCTCCCACCACTTTGCTCCCCAACCCTCACCCAGCAGCAAACATATTCCAATTTTATCTTCTTCAGCAGCACCCATGCCAGATACCATCCTAAACGGCGCCATAAAAATAACAGAACAGCCACGCACGGCCTGTTGTTTACACTTTCGAAAACTACTGGGTCTCGCTTACAGTGACTAACTTTTCAATTACAGAACTTTTTGGTTTTTTCCCTGCCTTATTGTTGAACAGCTCTGTGCGTAGTGTGTGGAGTGCTGGTTCTGGGTATCGAAACATTGCTCTCAAAGTTCAGCCGCGTAGCCGTGGAGAGAAAAGATTGATTTCCCCAGGCTGTTGCAGAGAGCTAGCAGGGGCCACGCACTTCATTCCAGGTGAGTTTTCAGACAACAAACACAATGAAAGGAGGGACAATCCAATACTCAACTTTTTTTTGGTTTTGGAAATAGTACTGAGATAGAGCCAAGAGAGGAGTATTGCTGATTCTGGGACACCTGAGGGACAACAGCCACTAAGCCGTGGATGGAATTCTCTCAAATTGAATCCTGTGGCATTTGTCAAACTCATTTAGAGCAACTGTTGCATTATACAACCTTGCGGTAAACATGTCTATTTAAAACTGAAATGACAGCAGCCAAGAATTAAATACAATCCCCGGCAAAGTGATTCTCTCTGTGATAGAAGCTATTTGGACTCGATATACCTCAACCAGTGCCACGGGCAGAATTCGGGAATAGAATTGCAGCGATGGGGTCCAAACTGGGGTGCCAAAATAGCAGCAGCTGAACACATCACGCTATCCGGGTGCTAGCGCGGTGGGTGTGTTTGAGACCGGGCCTGTGTGCACGCAGCTATGTGATTGGAGGAGTCAGGGAGCAGGAGCGCACATGTGTGTGCTAGAGCACTGGAATTCTGTTTTCAAATAACCATTCGCACGCAAACGCGTACACATGCACAGGCACAACAAGGTAACAAGGTCACAGAAACATAGACAGCACTAAAGACACGCATAAATGTCACAAATAAACCACAACTGTATCTAAACACCAACGGGCAAAGCCAATTGAGTATTCTGACAATATTGTGGAATGATGCCTAATAAGGATGCCTCGAACATTTCCCACTTCCATTACCTTGTGAATTACGCAGGGCTTTGACTCATTGAAGACTGGCTCCATTCTCCTCCTTCCAAATTACCGTGTATGGTTAGGAGAAGACCACAAAACAGAGGAAGAGGCTGAAGAGGACAAATGCACATGGTTGTCTCCAATGAAGTGATGGCCACCATTGCAGACCATGAAATCAAACATGGTCTTACAATGGCAGAGCCTGGTCAAAGAGTGCAGCATAATGTGGGCCAGACCACGTTGTCATCAATCATAAACATTCCAAAGGGAAAGCAGGTGTGCAATACTATTCATAAAGAATAAATGAACTACTAAACTGTGATGTATTGGGGATTTCCAGGTGATTACCCTGCATTGTTATGTTTTCTGTTTACTATATTGCACTGTGTCACAGTATCAATAAAATAAATTTTGATGACATTGGCTAATTCATTGTAACAGTTATTTAAATTTGATACATGAGTTAAATATTTTGAGTTTGGTACACGCTTTTGGAGGTGAACCACGACGTTGTCCAGTATGCATGAAATTAGCTGCCGATTTAGCTGTAAGTTTCTGTTTATGTACACCGATGGTCTCTTTTTGGCCCTTGATTTACTGTATCCAAAACATTTTTACAAATTGAATGCTTGCTTTCCACTTTAGACAGACTGGCTGCTGTTAGCCTTCCGTGTCATCTAGCAACAACCTGCACAGGATAATATTGCTGAACATAGCTGCCTCATGTTAACATAATGTTTATAACATAACCTTTTTTCTATTTAGTACAACCAATTAGCCAGATTTAAGTTAGCGTTGTGTTTCGCCATGTTAAGTCTATGGACAATTCATCTTCAAAATGTAGAATTTTGAAGTCTGATTTAAATTTAATGAAATGTACAGTCGTAACATGAGAGCACATATATTTCAGATTTTCCCATAGAATGAGTGGTCTTGTATAGGGATCCATTGGATTTAAATTGAGTTATGCAAATCTTTTAAGGGCATCCATAACACTAAAATGGCACATCGTATCAATACTGAAATCAGTAGTTGATGAACCTGTTGCCATTGTAGTAGACCTGCGAAATGGCTGTTTTGAAACTGATCTGATATTGAGGTACAAAATGTGCTATTAATGCTCTGGACTTATTACAGTAACATATCTTATTAGAATAGCTAATCAAAGTATTAGACTTCAAGCTTTCATTACATACAGTAAGCAAAATGTATTCCTAAGAATATGAAGATCAGTAGCGCCACTGGGTGTGCAGGTTGGTTGCTAGATTATCTGATTAGCTGCTTTTCATGTGCCAGGAGCCACAAACAGAACTGGGCAGCCAGTTACTAGGGCACCAGGTGGTAAGATGGCAGACTTCCCATGAATTCCCCCTCCCCGGCTGCCAATCGCAACCCTTTGAGTTCTAACTCCAGCGGAGCACAAAATCCATTATAAAGTCGCTGGCATCAGATCCCAAGCTCCCATCCGAAAAATCGTGCTCAAACAGAAGAATCAAAGCCCCGACGCCTCCCCTGAAAGTAATTAATCTCCTTTTGAAATGATAAATAACACCAACACCATCTTGACCACACCGGACAAAGAGGTGTTACAGCTAAACAGTATGCTTCCAAGAGATGGTTATCTTTTGCCAGCTTAAAGTTTATTTGTATTCATTCCCAATTCCTTCAGTTTCAAAGAGAGCCCCCATTCTCATGTCAGATTACTATGACCATTGTAATGCAAGTGTCCTATTATGTCTGCATTTAATAACTGTTCAGCCATACCCGCATTAAGATCCTTGGATTTGTAAATGACTTTGTTTGCTCAATTCACATACTCCCAAATTAATTTACAATTTGGCTTTTACCAGACAATTCTAACAGACTTTCTCTGGGGTTTGAACCTGATAACTTCTCTGTCCACACCTCAACGTCACATTGCTACCCAAGAAAATGTATTGCGCTCAAATACATTGTGCTAAAAGAGCTCTGCAATAGGTTCTTGCCAATAACACACAGAGAGAATATGCCATTTTAGTTTTTATGGGATGATGCCAAGGCAAAAAAATGCAGTGCTAAGGAGTTTGCTTTCGGATTTTGCCAAAATTTTTCATGATTGATAGGAATTTGATAGACAACGATGGCCCAAATTCTTCAGGAATCTTTCAAAGGTTGAATTCAGCAACTAAAATCTTACAGCTGCCGCAATGTATTCAGCATGACTCACAACTTGAGGCACTGTCAAACAGGTTAAATCCCTTCCTTCAATGCCGATGGTCAGTTTCCTGAGACAAGACCCATGTTCCCTTGAGGCCTCACTTTCAGGGTAGAGGTTGACTCACCCCCAGGGCTTCCACACACCTTGATGATGCTATGGGGAGCTCGATACATGTCAGTCAAGAGCAGCCATGTCACCTTTGTCACCCCTCTGCCTTCTCTAGAGGAAACAACTACAACTACATCATGTTCAAACATGATGCAGCATCTTCCTTCGATTACAGTTCAAACACATAATATTACACTAGCTGCGTTTCTTCAGCTGATGGACTGAGATGTTGGACCTGGCAAACTAAAAAAAAAAACCAATACACACCTTATTAGTAAAAGTATTTGATGCTACAAATGAATGGTAAATGGTAAACGGTTGGCATTTATATAGCACCTTTATCCAAAGCGCTGTACAATTGATGCTTCTCATTCACCCATTCATACACACACTCACACCGACGGCGATTGGCTGCCATGCAATGCACCGACCAGCTCGTCAGGAGCATTTAGGGGTTAGGTGTCTTGCTCAGGGACACTTCGACACAGCCCGGGCGGGGGATCGAACCGGCAACCCTCCTGAGCCATGTCGCTCCGGATCGATAGGGTGCCGCAGTGGTGCAAGGTTACGGCATTGTACTTTGGTTCGCACCCTGGTCTGGCCTGATCCGAGTATAGCTGGTGCAGAAGGAACTGGGCTCCGCAACGAGGGTGGGGGGAGGCAATCGGAGGGGAGGATCGCCGCATGCAAGCGTCCCACATCGCCTCATAATCGATGTCTGGGGTTAGAGAGGGCAGGGCTTGAAGAAGGTATGCCATTCTCATTCCAGCCACGGGTGGGCAGGGTTGAGACAGCGTTTCCTCAACAGAACACGGCAATTGATAATCAGGGTACAATTGGCCAACAAACTGGGAGAAAAATGGGAAAAAATATGAAACAAATAAATGAAAAAACAAATCAAAGTACAGTATGTAGACCAGTAATTGAAATGGCACTTTGTGATGACTCTGCAAATTTTGTTGAAGATAAGTATTAGTCCACATCTATACTGCATCAAAATGCCACTTCATATAATCAAAAAAAAGAACACTATTTGACTCAGCGTAGAACAATAGGACTTTACATAAGAGTGTAACATTTTATCCTATGACTTCAAACATCTGTCACTGGTTGCAGTGTGTGGAGGTGCAGGGTGAATCAGAGTTTTTTCTCCGGTTGCCACTGCTGGGCAAAGTAATTCATCGCCGGCCCTTTTGACAAACTCTAATTTCTGATAGAGAGGGGGAGGGAGGGGTCCAGTTGCGCATTGTAGAGAACGCAGGACGAAAGCAGAAAACTGTGAATAAATGAAGGGAAAGGAGGAAAAATGACACAAAGAAGCATAAGCATCTGACAATCTGGAAATAGTTCTGGATTAAGTGGGTGGGGCCTCATGAAATACTCTCAAAAAAAGTCCAAACCCCACCTTCTGGTCCTCTTGGCAAATTGCACCAGGCAAGATCAATCAAGCACAGAAAAGTATGTTAACCAGATTCAGGTGTGTATGTGTGTGTGTGGTAGTAAATTGTGAATGAAAGAGGGGGAGGTTCAGAGGCAGGATTAGCGGAGGGTAGTTGGCAGCAGTCCACTGTGCATGGATCTCCACTCATTGGCGGGGGGCTCCACAGGGCCAGGAAGTGCTTTCCTGAGCAGATGGGAGACCCTCGGAGCAGCCGCCTTAATCCTGGGAGGCCCCATCAAACCAAGTGGAAACTCTCCTCCCTCAGAGTTTCAGCGCTCTGCCTCTCAGTCTCTTCTTTTTGCTATCTGTGTCTCTACTGCACTCTTGCTTGAAATAAAGCAATGTTTTTTGTCCTATTCACAGAATTAAATTTTCATATAAAAGCAACAGAGGCATCTGGGAAGTGTTTCCCCTTCAGGGAGAGGAAAAAATGCACATAAGAAAACTGTAGCGTTGAGACTGCAATGCTTCAACAAAAACAGTGCGTGAGATGATGCCAGAAAAGGTTGATGTTTCACAACAAAAAAAATATTTAGATTAAAGATTTAGTAAGCAAAATACAGTATTTTACACCTCATAAGACCCATAATATTGTTTAGTTTTCATGTGTCCTCAAACTGCCTAGACAAACATTATAAAAAACAATGCAGAATGCTCATCTTTGGTGATATTGTCATCAAATTTGAAAGTGGATGTATTCAGTGTTGTGAGTGTGGCCCCATTGTGTTTCTAAACATACCAGGCTCAGCCACAATAATCTGTATCCACTCAAATACAGAAAAATGCTCTTGTGAGAAAAAAATATTCCAGGTTCACAGTGTGTGAGCTCCTGTAACTTTGTTTTTGTTACATTTAGAGTAATTATGACTCTTGGAAAACAAACCTCAATGGCTTACCTTTCAGAAGAGACCAGGCTTAGGGCTGTAGTCAAAAGGGTTCAAGAATAGTAACTATTTTATTCTGGGTATATCATTTTCAAGCCTGTGTTGAGAAAGGGGGCAATACTTAAAAGCTATGCTACATTGGGGAATATGCTTTTCCTTTGTTTTAATCTAGCCACCCTGATGAAATGCAAAACTATTTTTTACTTTGACGGAATCTATGAGACAAGAGAAAAAGTCTTGACAAAAGTGTTTAAAATGTGAAACAATATTTTTGCATTTCCCTGTGAAGCGAGTATAGGCTAAGCGAGTGATTGATGTGAGACTTCCCGAAGCTCAAGAGAGTTTCTCAAAAGGTTCATTTTGGAAGGACAAAGCACGAATGGAATAATAAGTCATGGTCAAAGATTAATAATGTGGACCTTTTTCCGAAAGACTGAAATGGAGACTGGTGCCAGATTTTTTTTAAAACAAAAAGGACTGATTGTCTCCAGAATCTGAGGCTCAGCCTCAAGCAAGTTTAGATTTAGCCTCCTGACAGCTGCCCAAACTCACACACAAGGACACACATTTACTCCACCATGTTCCCGTAGCTTTGACTTACAAATAAATGGAAGTACAAGTAAGTGATGTTTTTCTTCACAAACAAAATTACTTGAGTTCAGGAATCTGGCACTAGCTAAACTCTATTTGTAAAAAATAGGCACTTGCAATTTGAATAGCAATGTTGGCTGAATCAAGTTCATATCATGTTTGCAGTATGTCAGGCTATGTCAGACATATGAAACAAAGATAATAAATGTAAAGAATCGCAAGTTAACTTTTTCTGCATCTTGCGCATGGTGAAGGTTTCAGCCTTGGGCCTGTTTTAGGCTTCAGGATGATGGTAAACAAATGAGAATTGTGTTGGCTGTCCACATGGCATACCTTGCAGGGCACACCAATGTAGCAATGTAGCACTGACAACTTCCCAATAGCCAAACTGCCTCCATGTTTTGAACATAGCTACTATCTCCCACAGGTAAAGTATGACAGAGGGCCTATGTCAGCCCTACTGTATTACTAAGTACCAAAACATACCCCAGGACAGCAAACAGCAAAGTATTGTACAATTTACACTAAAGTCAAGTGTACTAAAATGTCAAAGCATACCAGAAAAAGCGACGTCATGAGATTTGTAAATGACATCACATGTTGTGAGGTGGAGCTGCCGTGGATCAGACTTGTTGTTCCAGCACATCAGACAGATCGGATTGAGATCTGGGGAACTCTTCGGCACGTTCCTCAAACCATTCCCAAACAATTTGTGCAGAGTGGCAGGGCACACTGCTCAAAGAGGCCACTGCCATCAGGGAATACCGTTGCCAAGAAGGGGTGTACAACGATGTTTAGGTAGGTGGCACGCGTCAAATTGATGTCCATATAAATTCCTGGGCCCAGAGTTTCCCAGCAGAACATTGCCCACTGGACCAGGCGAACTTCTTCCATTGTTCCAAGGTCCATTTCCTACACTCACATGCTCATTGTAGGTGCTTTCAACCATGGGCACTACAGTTTTCGGCCAAGCAGCCCCATACTGTGTGCGACAGTGTGCAATGCACTCTGTTGTGACACATTCCTCCCGTAATAATCATTAAAATTGTCTGCGACACAGTAGCCCTTCTGTCGGTTCAGACCAATAATCTTTGTTGTCCTCGTGCATCGATGAGCCTTGGGCACCCAAGACCCTGTCAACTTTTTGTGGTTTGTCCCTCCTCAGACCACTATCGGTAGGTACTCACCACTGCTGACTGGGAACAACCCACAAGCCTAGCCGTTTTGGAAATGCTTTGACCCAGTCGTCTGGCCATAATGATTTGGCCCTTGTAAAAGTCGCTCAGGTCGCATGCCCATTTCTCCCGCATCCAACATGTTGAGTACTAGAACAAACTGTTTGCTTACCGTCTAATTTATCCAAGACTTTAACCTGCACTGTTGTTACAAGATCATCAACATTATTCACACAAGAGCACTTACTTTCCATGTGTTTTACTTTCTCTTGTTTTAGCATTTATTCACCAAGTGCTGGATATCCATTTTTTTGGCAGACATAGAAAGCCTGCTGAATGGATTGCTGAATTGGGATCAACTCATAAGCAGAGCTGAAATTGTCCCTAAGAAAATGGAAGAAGGAACAAACCTCATTTTGGTTTCATTGCATTTACTTTGATATTTAATATCTGCCCCTTTTCACTCTGTTTGTGAGGCAATAACAATTTCTACAGGTGGAAAGTTGCTTCTTTTGTTGGTCCAAATTATTCTAACCTGTAAGCTTAGAACAGAATATACATTAATCCAATTTTCTTTTGCTGGCACCACTTGCTTTGTCTTGCAGTGCTAAGCAAAAGCCAGCACCTTATACCTCCTATTATAAATGATCAGAAGTCACAGGTAAAGAGCAAGACAAGAGGTACACCTCATGAATAAACTGCTCTTGTATCCAAAAGCCATTTACAGAATGTCTTGCTTTTCCAGCATATAACACTCCTGCTAGTGCTATGATTTATGTTTGAAGCAGCCGAGCCCTGGTAATAGGCGATACAACAGCCTACCACTTTAAGTCGGACTTGACAGGTGAGATATTTTTTAACTGCGGGAAATTACAAAAGCCCATTCCACTTTGTCATCGTGTATTAATGTCATGAAGAAAGACCATTTATTGTACAGGCTCTGTCGCCGGTCCCTGGGTACAGTACCAGATGCAATGGGCAGCTTCCATACATATTAATGGGGTCCTTAGCATTGCGGCTGAAAGCTGATACAATATAGTTGCGGGTGTGTACACACAGTGTCTCATTAATGACAATTGCATCCTTGTCTAGTACACGGACGAGCCCCACGGTCACTGAACGAATCTGGATTTGGCAGTGTCGACTGTGGCCAGCAGGCTTGCAGGGGTGATGCAGAATTTCCGATTGCGTCTCCCAGGGACGAGAAAATTCAGTAGGTCAAATTGTGAAAAAAGAATGCATAACTTCTATAAGATGTCCATGTGACAAGTTCAACATATGCTCAACAGGTTTTCATGTAGTACTATGAATTGCACAATAAACTGATAAACTTGTGTTCTTTATGTCAATATCTGTATGAAGTGTATAAGTGTATAAAGTATAATGGAATTATAAATTCATTTATAATTGTTTTTGTCAGCCAACTTCTTTCATCCAAAGGAATACTACTATATACTGTTTTGCTAAATAATAGCTTAAACATTCTTAAATACAGACTGCAGAATCATGAGCTAGCCAATGCAACCTGAGTCAAAGTGCTTAATTTGTGTCAGATGTGTGAGATTATATTGTTCAGCCCTTCAACAAGTGATGCTTGGTACAAGAGGGCCATGGTTATTAATGTGCAATAAAATGTCGAGCTGCAGCTTGACTTATTGTGGTTCATGCCACCCCCTTTTATGTGAAGACAGAGCATAGGGAGCCATGAATCTTGAGACGTGCGACCTTCAGCTGTTGGGTTTTAGCATCAATGATCCTGGAATGAGTGCAACACAACGCTGATGCATTAGCAAACAGAAACAGTAAATTAACAGGCTTCAGGCATTCAAGATGAAGCATAAATCTGGCCACATTGGATTAGCATTGGGCCATGCCATAACGGCCAACCGCTAATGACAACTGTGCAGCCAAAAAATCTAGTCGAGCAGATTGCAGACTGATTCTGGTAAAAGGCTGAGAAAACACACAGAATCGCCGTTTTGTCTTTGGAGAAGGTTGAAAACAGGGGAATCTAGACAGAAGATGTGGAGGCCACGGCAAAACACTGCCCTGAGAGGTAAAGAGTTCGCCCAGACACCCGGGTAACATCCATACTTATCTATACACACTGATACTCAGCTAGCAGCTGAATTGAATAGCCAGACACTGACTGGGGATGTGCTCATTAGCAGTCATGGTGCAATCACAGAGACTCCGGTGAGCATTGTCAGGCTGTCCAGGTGCACTGTGGCTGGGCTAAAAAACGTGGGCAATGTCAAAGAGCCCTGCAGAATTCTGCATTTCATTCTCAAAATAGCATTTGCCCTTGATGTACCAACAACACGGTGAGTGGATATACAAGAAAGAAAATCCCAGTCAAGCAACCCAAACTGGACTTTAGCCTAAATTCCACAGCTCCCATGCACTCGATTGACATATGGGCTCTACTTGCTCACAGTTTTCCCCTAAGCACTATTTCAGTGCCCTTAAATCGGAAGTTACAGGACAGAAATACTGTTAAATGTTACAAACATTCCCATGCCAGTTTTTAGTGCTTTCCTCAGAAAGGAGTCTTCTACAGAATTCTAAGAGATTGTTGAACATATTGAGGGCAATCTTTGACCATTCCACCATACTAAATCTTTCAATATTTTTCAGATCCTTTGGTTTGTGCCTGTTGACACTGGAATGAGCAATGTCATGGGTTATTCTGTGGCCACAGCCGTGACATTGTTGAGATTTTGAATTCGGACAGCCAAGCCTCAAGAGTCCCTATCGATGCCCTCCGAATGTAAATGAGTTACAACAGCAATTCCACACTGGAACTGAGCCGATTATTCTTTGAGCCTGCAGAAATGCGTATCTTTCTGTTGTCTGCTTTTTCCACGTTTTCTTACACATTACCAGCCCAATGAATTTTTAGAATGGTCATTTACACTTGCAGTTGCAATAGTATTCCATGGGGCATCTCTGTAAGTGTATCGGTCCAACTAAACAATTAAGAAACTGCAACATCATCAAATACCAAGCAGAAACTAATTAGAAAAAATAAACCAATTTAACAAAGCAGTTAGACCTCACTGCCACAAAAAGAAAATAATAGTAAAATTGATTCAAGATTAAGAAGGAGTATGGACAATTACTAATCTAACCTTTATTGAAATATACTTACAATTCAATTGGTACCATTTTATTTCTATGAAAAAGATTCAAGTTAGTGCTTCAGCAATTGCCAAGCTTGCAATAAAATCAAACTGAAAGGCACTCCATTCTTAACATGCGCCAATTTCCATTGCATGAACATCCCACGATTCACATTGGCCCCAAGCTAAATAGCCGGAAGCCCCTGATCTATAACTTAATTAGGAAGGCCTGGATTTTGCCACAGCCTGTAATTGCAGTAATATGGAAAAAAAGTAGATTCTGTCAGCTCCTGATTGCACTTTTATGCTTTCCCAAAGCCAACTGTTAACAGAGACATATTGCAGGTGGTATGTATAACAAGCACAGCAGACACAGTAGGAAATTATCTTAGCTTTTTTAGAACACTTTACGAAAGCACATTCAAATTCACTCTAATTAAGTTGAGAAGAAATACGCCCGCACATGTATCATGCCATGAAGGGGGGAAAATGTTTTTAACACACAAAAAACATACAGTGTGTCTACCATCTAACTTTTCTGCATTACTGGCATACCATTAAAAGGGCAGTCAATATTAAGTATCTGAAAATTCATGGAAGAAAAACATATTATTATTGAAAATACCCTATTTGTAATAACTTGAGACGTGATCACTTTTCTGCTAGATTGTGTTACAGCATGGGCCACCAACCCTGTTCCGGGAGATCTACCATCCTGTAGATTTCCACTCCAACCATAATTTGGCCCACCTACCAAAACAATTTGGCCCACCTACCAATTAGCAGCTCAAGCTGTTAAATGAGGTGCGCTGTGTTATGGTTGGAGTGAAAACCTGCAGGACAGTAGATCTCCAGAAACAGGGTTGGTGACCCCTGTGTTACAATATAGGTGTTGCACTGAAACGACATCTATACTGTAACACAGCTGGCCTACCTGAAAGGATTCACCATCAGGTAGGCCAGCACCGCTCCATACAGAAGACCAGGCTCCGTCTGTATTGGAATGAGCCAATGGAGGCGTGCTGCCAAAGGCCACTGCCAAAGAGGAGCCTCGTTTTGCAGACACCTCCTTCTGTGAAGCATGCACGGATCTTGTCAGTTTATTTTTGGATTCACACATATCACACTATTTCTATGTTATTATTTCTAAAAAAAATTTACTGGCAGGCTACTATTGATTTGCACAAAGCACAAAGCACTGTAGCATATATTTCCATTCCTCAGATCAATGTGATTTATATTAGGGAAGCTGACTCCATCCTACAGTAACAGGGTGCCTAATGATACAAGGGCTACGCATTAGTGTGCATTTATTTTATATTGACAACCAAAATCAGAGCAAATATAAAACATTTGCAGCTCTCGTGTTGACAGCACTAAACTTGAATAATATAAATCTCCTGTTCTTCCAAATATACTGTGATAAGAGTGAACTATATATTCCCCTTCTGCACCCACTATATATGCCACTAATGCTAATGAATGAAGTCTTGCAATTTGGGCTACATAGGTTATTTCACCACAGTGAAGTTACCAACTTCCATAATTACTACAATTTGTGTCTGCAACCACAAAACAAATTCGACATGCAGCACAAGTTATTGTGTTTCCTTCTATCTTTAATCGAAGTCAGCTGAGATATCTGTTGACCTTACAACAAAGCTAGTAGGCCCAATTAACTTGCTATAGCAGGATACAATTAGACACTAGGGAATCC
The DNA here is from genome assembly GCF_963514075.1 of Conger conger. Classification (NCBI taxonomy): domain Eukaryota; kingdom Metazoa; phylum Chordata; class Actinopteri; order Anguilliformes; family Congridae; genus Conger; species Conger conger. The sequence goes on along the minus strand of NC_083763.1, from coordinate 48,896,125 downwards.
CCAACAAGCCCAACCTCTGTAGCTGATAAGATTCATTAAAACTTTCTCTCTGCCATTTGTGTGCACACACAAACACATACTTTTCTGTAAGCATGGCAGGATGACACGACAAAAACCTCACTAGTCTGAGCTCTAGGGCTGTAGCGAAGTTGACCAATAAATTAATGTACAGTTTAGACTCTTGTTAAGATGCACTACACCTTCACACAAATTCAAAAATATTTGCAACCGTATGCAAGTAAGGTCCTTAGTAAGTAAGGCACATTTGAATATGTGGGACTGGGAAGATGTAATATAGATGATCATTTAAGAGTAGCTTAGATAGCTATGATGCTATTACAACTATTATTGTGAGCTGTTCAAAACCATGTGGAACAAACTGTCACAATGATATCAGCTAGGAATGTATGAAACCAAATTAACCACATGCCTGAGCTATTTGGTGATAGCACATACAGCACATCCAAAACATGGAGAAAATTGAAACATGGTGAATTAATGCATTACTACCTATAAGGATTGCCTACCAACTCAGTGTGAGATAAAGGAATAGGGATGTGAGCTGAGATTAGCCTACAAGAGAACAACATATGACTCACAAATAAGTAAAGGAAGAAATAACTTGGGGACAGGACAAGCAAACATCCCAAAGCCATCAACCCAGACTCTCAGCATCAGCTCATAAAGGCCATTTCAGCAGAGTCAATGGTCACTGCAGTCTACAAGTGACACTCACTGTGCAGATAGGATGGTAAAGAAACACAACATGCATCATGAATACCTTCCAATGAATTCTACTGGTGCATTTAGTTTAATGTGTATTGAAACTGTAGTTGGGGATGTTACTTGTCAGTTCTTATGCGATAATGAACTGAGTTATGCATTTAATAATGTTAATAGGAAGGGGAACTTAACCTGCAGTCTGAAGAGAGAGCAACCGTGAATTGAAGGTAAGCCCACTCTACTCATTGACAAACCTCCAGAGATCAGACCTATTAAATTAATTGGCCTTTTGCCATCAAATGTTTTTTTTGTTTTTTTATGCTCATGTAAATACTGCCATTTCCCAACTCTCTAGTGTGTGTTGCTACAGTTATTTAAGCCTTTAGTTAAGAGCAGTGCAACGGGGAAAAAAATCCCTTTTACATTGTAATTAAAAGATTAAACAGACAGGCAGGCTATAGACTATTTTTATTATTCCACAGCCTTTACCATTTTGTGACACCAATGCATATCTAAAATACTTAATACGGCACAGGCACTTACAAAAAATTATCTAGAGTATTTCAGTCCCATTAGATCAAATGCAAACACGCTATATTACTGTATTTACTGTACATTTAATGTTGTATACATGCATAGGATTAAAACATCATAAATATCTGAAAACACAAAGCTTTGTTGCAGACAACAGTATCCAACCCAACATAAACAGTCACACATTACTCAAAACAAATGCTTGTGAACCTCAATTCAAGGCCAATCCCAGAGCAACCCAGTTGGAGTATGTTTAGAAAACATAACATAATTATCTTTCAAAAGAGTATGACAGGCTACAGCTCTGGAGAACAGAGTGGAAATGTTTGGTTCGCCTGGTTCTGCTCTCAAGTTTGGGTCGAGCCAGGGTTCTTCTAGCTCAGGCGGTGCTGGTTCGATTCCGCCCTGGGTGTGTCAAAGTGTCCCTGAGCAAGACACCTAACTCCTAAATGCTCCTGATGAGCTGGTTGGTGCCTTGCATGGCAGCCAATCGCCATTGGTGTGGAGTGAGTGTTTGAAGGGGTGAATGACAAGAATCAATTGTATAGCACTTTGGATAAAGGCGCTATATAAATGCCAACTGTTTACCATTTAGATGAATCCTGCCTACTTCAGTTCCTAAACACTGACTAAACAAAGGATTTATGACAGATTTATAATTCCCACAAGCCCATCCCTGCGACCGAAAATTCAGTGAAATATGTGTAACAATGTGACGCTTCCTTTCTCTTTTAATAACCTCACCCAAGTCCACCTCTTCAGTACAACTTACCCTTGGCTCATCTATTGCCTTGTTCATATGTTTGATTGCTGGGGCTCATACTTTATTCTGTACTCAATTCTGTATTACTGTCCTACATCCATTTTGAAGTTTGTAGCTTAGTTTTTTTTTAGCATTTTAACTTTGTCAAGTGACCTTTGGCTCTGGAAAGGTGCTACAATATATAACTACTATATATAATAGTTGTTAAGATCCATTTTAAATACTCAAAAATTGTATTCCAGAGAGCCGTGGTGGAGCATGGCTAAAGTAACGGACCTTAAAGAAGGCATCAGTTGTTTACAGTTGCGCACCGTAACACAATTTAACACAAAAATCCATGAATTGCTTTGATCTCTCAGGTGAATTCTGCCAACTTCAGTTCATAAACACCGACTAAACAAAGGATTTATAACGGATTCATGATTCCCACAAACCCATCCTTTCAATGCAACATATAGCCTAATTAAGGAAGGCCCATTACAGTGTGTGCATCCTGTGAAATACATGTGACAATGTGCTGTTTCCTTACTTGAGGACCGCACAGTTAGCACAGCTGCTGCAGGTGCCTAGCCTGCCAGAAATCATACAATAAGCAACACTACTAACAAAGTCCTGAGGCAATGCTGTTCATTTGGGCACTGCCTCAGCCCACAGTCGGCACCGACAGAGTCTGGATTCGATTCACGACCGTGGAGTGAAACAGCCCTGGGGGAGATACATCACCTCCAGAGATTATGAGGTCCTGTACAGGCAGAATTGGCTTATATAATGGTACTGGCCTTAAATGAACTGAGGTATTGGTCAATTGAATATCATCATGTAACAAAAAGCACCTTATAAAAATTGCTTGCATTCGCCCTTCACGATCCACCTCCACTGCTGAATGCTTAGTTCACGCTTTTGTTACATCCCGGCTTAGTTTCTGTAATTATCTATTCTACGGCCTCCCTAACACCCAACTGACCAAACTTCAGCACGTCCAACACTCTGCTACCAGAATGCTAACTCATACTAGATTCTGGCAATACTTACACACTTAAAAAAACCTACTATGGCTTCCCATCAAGGTACGTATCAAGTTCACATACAAAGCACTCAATGACCTGCTAACTCCTTACCTCACTCATCTGCTAAATGTGTATACCCACGTTTGTATGTTTGCTTGTTGGGGCTTATACTTTATTCTGTACTTGATTGTCTATTACTGTCCTATGTATCCGTTTTAAGCTTGTCAAGCAACCTTGGGCTCTGGAATGCTGCTACAGTAGATAACTACTATATATTATTGTTGTTGCTAGCATCCATTTTTAAGCACTTAAACAAAAACATTCCAGCCAGAAGTCTTCCGGTTGTGTGATCTATCCAACACAAATCACAAAAGAATTTAGCTGTTCCCTTCACTGTTCGAAAAAGTTATTCCACATGGCTGTAATCACTTACCAGCTGCAAAACAGATCATGTCACCCCATAATGGGAGTGACATAGGAAATCAATAGGGAAAGAGCAGCTCCACTTCAGGGGAAATGGAGGAGCCGGGCGAGGGCAGACACTCGCCGAGTTCCCCTGTCGGAGACTGACAGCAGGGTCTGAGCGATCGTCAGCATCCCCGCTCCATTCCAGACGGCCGCTGGGTGGGAGTGAGATCAGCTAAGCAGAGAGGCACGGCGGTTTGTCAGCTCTCTCTGGATCCAAGATTGTAAAGAGGGCCAATTCAGCGGCAGGTTTGATCACGCGTGCGGACTGCAGCAGGGTAAATACACTCTAAGCCCATTCCCAAGCCACCCTGACTAAGCTCACACGCCTGTCACACCCAAGGGTGGTTTTCACAAGGTTTCAAAGAACTGATGATATTCTACTGTGGTCATGCGTGGCTGTAACTGACAGAACCTTACGATTCAAATGGGAAAGCACGATGCAACCATTGAGGCCAAAATTTATGAATAATTTCATGCAAACTCGTGTGATTTTAAATATGTGTGAACTGCCCTAAGACAGACACATAGTAAATGGTAAATGGCAAATGGCTGTGCTGTACAACTGATGCTTCTCATTCGACCATTCACACACACACTCACACACCAACAGCGATCGGTTGCCATGCAAGGTACCAACCAGCTCATCGGGAGCAATTGCGGGTTAGGTGTCGTGCTCAGCGACCCTTCGACTTCCAGATGACTGCACTTACCTCCTGAGCCAATGTCGCCTTATTTCTGTATTGTCAATGATTAGTACAATGGATACATAGATCAATGAATGTGCATAGCTTTTGAAATAGTTTGGCTTTTCTGAGCAAATATGGAGCTAAGGAATCTCTTTTTTGCTGTAATGGTCTTTAAGTAATTATCAACATGGAGCCTGATTCGAACCGGCGACCCTGCGACTGCTCTTACCTAACTAATGTCGCCCCAAAAAGGCCAAAAAGACTAGGCCTAGGCATAGTCCACATAGTTACAATTATGAAGGAATACAAAATTAGATGGTTTGGAAAATAATTTTCCAGGCTTTTACAAAATTAGATGGTTTGGACATAAAAGCTTAATTTTCCAGGCTTTAAAAAAAAAAATTATTATTCTTTTTTTTTTTTACAAATGCAGAATGCACAGGGTAACTGCACACTGAAGAAGGCATAGCCGAAACATCTGTCAAAGCTGTCTATCCTGCTAAATAAAAAAACAGTATATTTCAGCTTGAAACAGCTTGGAAATTTTTCAGTGCCATCTCATTTTTAATTTGTGTGTATTTTATTGGTTTTGACGCGCCAACCATGAATGCGCGCTTCTTGTTACAGATTTAATTATCCGGGAGCAATATGAGACCACACCTCAAAAAATGTAATAGTCCATAGTAGCTCACATTGTAGCACAACAATCCATCACAATCAGGTTCCATGAACAGATCATTGATCTTCTTGAGGTCAAAAAGGGTCCATGTAAACTCAACACACTTTTTGACCATATCCTCACAGATTTGTATGAGATTTTTCATGCTGATTTGGCCTGATAAGAAACCCCTGGAACTAAAATTACACTTAATTAACTTAATCTGGAAGATATGGGCTAACAAAGTTTACAGTAATTACACTAGACTTGTCCATTACTGTAGGTTGTAGACAAAAATGTTCTTATATCACCTTATAGGTCATAACCAGCTCTATCATTTATGTTCACCCCAAAATGAAAGGTATCAGAGTTATGAGGGAGTATAATCTTGAAATATGATTTGTGGAAAAAACTACAGTTTATGTACAGTGTATTATAATCCACATTCATCCCTGGTTTTCTTTTCTCTTGGGTAATGAATCAGTATATTGGTTTTGTACCTTCCCTTTACTTGGGAGTCATATAAAGGAAAGACAGAAAACCAGGAACTAGCTAGTAGTGAGTAGTTTATTGGGCCAATACCAATAGGTTCAGTTTAACCTACGTATTATCGCAATAGAACCAATACAACCTTGTCATTATCCCAACTTTTCTTTTTGATTAAAGATGCACTTCGGGGTGAATCTGTGTTATAGAAAATCCTTCTTTTTAGGAAATGAGTAGTTATTAGTAATGTTATGATGCGTAATATTTAATTTACAATATTATAATATTGCAATACCATTTATAATATCACTGGACATTAAGCATTAGGTCTATTTGTCATTTAGGCTACCTTTCAGATCATGTTTTATTTATTTATCTGATCTTTTTTTGCTGCAAAAAGTGCAATACTTTCTGAAGGCACTGTATATTCTTAGCATACCAAGCTTGTATACCAAGGTGGTCAAAAGATGTATACGGTATAGGTCACTATACGCCTTCGTCAAAATAACATGAAATATAAACTGACAGACTGAACTGCCTAAAAGGGCATCAAACACGTGGGTTCACATACGCTACCCAACTGGCAAGCCGTATTTCGTGACTCGGAAATGGGCTGACAGACAGACCAGTCAATGAGTCAAACGTAACCAAAAACAGGCAGGCAAACCAACTTTATCGTAATGCAGCTTTAGTTACAAGATTGTAAACCGACTCTCCAAGAGTTCCATTACTGTCCTGATATTAGTATACTGATGAAGTAATCTATTTAGTTTAATGGCACATTGGTGTCATGAAATAATTTGTAATAGTCGAAAGCTAAACTGAAGTTTAATCCATGTGGAAAAATGAGCTGTTCACTGACTTAATTACTGAAATATTGCAGCACTATAGCCACCTAGCTGCAATATCTGGTCATTTATGTTCTTTCTTAGAGTTACATACACATTTTATATCAACTTGATGTCATGTGCAGTGATCAAAGTGAGTTAGCTAGCAACCTAAATGACGTTGCTGCAATCGACTTAAATTAATAGTATCTGATGAGTGGGAAATGGTATTACCGAATAACAATGCACATAATTGCCACCTAGCTAGAAGTACCAATCGAATGTTGCAATCGAATGTACTTTTTATGTCAAAAACCGTCCAGGCGGACTCACCTTCTCAGCACTCGAGAGCGACGAACAATATTATTGAGTTATCTATGTATATGCCTGACAAATTGTACGAGTATAGTGACGTTAATTACGCAAAACATGCGTATTCTGATTATAAAATTGAACCAAACATGCTATACCGTGATTTTTTGTTACACATAAAAAACATACAACTAGTCAGTACGTAAATATAAGGTATTTTCATATGGGCAATATATGAGTATATCTTGTAGTGGGGTCCTTAGCACTAAGGTCTTGGCCTTAATTGCAAGATGGCGACTTCCAGTAGAAGTCAGGTGTTGTCTCTGTACCGAATGCTTATAAAAGAAAGCAAGAAATTCCCTTCATATAATTACAGGTATGCGCAAACCAACTGTCTTTACTGTTTGTTTTCACAAAACGGAATCACTTTTGTGAAATCGTAGCAACAGTGTTCCCCGTGGCCACGCTGCTGAAGTGACGTGCGGTTGGCACAAACGGACGATTTTAATGGACTGTTTTAACAAAAAAAGGATGCAATGAAAGTAGTTTATTCAGTAGTTTTCTTCATCGTCCCTGTTGTTTTCACGCGACTGTCATTTGTCGATGTCATTTCTTGCTATGCCATTTTCTGCCCCCCTTATCATCACAAATGTATCAATCGCTTTATACATTATATGCCATGCAATAAAATAGGAAGGAAACGCTATGTACTAAAACGGTTGCTATTTTGATAGCACTCAGACCCTGTAGATAATGATGCTGACTGGCCACAACATTTGTGCACATGAACCTGGCGAACGAATTTCCGAACTTGTGTGACAAAACTGTGTAAAAATATTTTCTGAAAGGTCCGAAAGGCTATGTCATTTTGAAAGTTTAGTGTGAGTTTTGCTTTCACTTTTGCACATTGCTCTAGTTTTGCGGTCTTTGTCCATCCTTAGCTCATAGTCTACTTAGATGCTTCTCTCGCTGCTTAAATGCACATTTTGTGATAAATCTTGACACTGATTATTGACTAGATTTGGTGGACAGGGAATTTGGAAAGGACAAATGCCCTCAATTTTATTTCCAGAAGTTCCCCAAGACCACAGTGTTTCATAACTGTTTGTCTCACCCAAGGTAGCACTTTCATGATGCTGCCCCATTTTATATAGATATATAGTCAGCTTCGGATGAGGATTGCCATCTTTAATGTTTTTTTTTATTTTCTGTTGTGCTCAATCATGTGATATACAGTACTGTGCGAAGATTAAAAGTGCCTTAATATGTCCTATAAATTGTACTATAAAGAGCTGTAAACTGTTGAAAATCTAATCAAATCAATATTTTCTCTTAAATACACTGTCCAGTGTTTCCATTAGAAATTCGGCTTAGTGTTTGCGCAGTTCTTCAACAGACATTGGCTCCACATCTGGGGTGCTTAAGGCTTTTGCACAATACTGTCTATGTGATGTTTTGCAGGTCCAACAAAATATTGTGTGTCTTATTTAAAATTTTGGAAAAGTGAGAATATACAACAGTATAATTAATTCAAACAAATTATTTAAATAGATAAATTATCTAATTAAACCCCACATAGAAGAGGTACCCCTGTGATACAATACACTGCTGGGATACTTGGCAATATAATCCCTGTTCCTCAAAAAACACTGGTTTTGTACATAGTGCATGCAAACCCACTCATGACATATGAGGTATTGGGGGTGAATGGAAATGTCTTTATCAAATTGATAAGCATTGTATGTTTCCCTTTCATTTACTTTTTTAACCGGATCAAATTTATGGCAGGACTTTGGGAATTTTAGCATATATCTAGTTATGTCTTAATTGTTAAGAAGCATGCCTTTCTTTGTAAAGGAATATAACCGCTAGTTATATCGCTGGGAGAAGATTTATCAGTTCAGAACTTTTTTTTATTTTTTATTTTTATTTATTTTTTTTGCATTCATGCCTGCCTTCTACCTCCCCTTTGTTGATGTACCACACTTCAGTGGAAGCACCCAAGTGTATTTCATGGCAATGCTTTAATGGTGCAATTTTGATGTTTGCATGTAGCCTCCATTTTGCAATAATTAACTATAATTATTTATTTTATAATTTTTTATTTAAAGCTGATGCTTTTATTTTAGCTGACACTTTTAACCAAAGCCACTTACAGTTGATTAGACTTAGCAGGGGACAATTCCCCCTGGAGTAATGCAGGGTTAAGGGTCTTGCTCAAGGGCCCAACAGCTGTGCAGATCTTATTGTGGCTGCAATGGGGCTTGAACCAACAACCTTCCGGGTCCCAGTCATATTCCCTTGCCACTTAGCCTTAAATAAACATCCAATTAATGGCCCATTATCCAATGAAGTAAATTGGGGGCATTGTTCACTTGAAGGCTTTGCGCAAACTTTTGTAAGGCTGCTCAGAAGGATTGGCTGGATAGGAGTGGCCCCTACCCTCTTCATGGGTTTCCTTTTACCATGGCATGGAGGAGACTGAAGCAGTGATAAACTGTTTAATAATTGAGATATGAAAGACACCTATTATTTCCAATGCCCTCCCCACTGAAAATTAATGCCAAGGAGAGAGAGATGAGAGAGAGAGATGAGAGAGAGAGAGAGAGAGAGAGAGAGAAGAGAGAGAGAGAGAGAGAGAGGAGAGAGAGAGAGAGAGAGAGAGAGAGAGAGAGAGAGAGAGAGAGAGAGAGAGAGAGAGAGAGAGAGAGAGAGAGAGAGAGAGATCTTACAGAGCATTCCTGGAGAAAACAGTGTGCACAGACTGGCAGAAGTAGGACAGCCATTAGGCAGAATTACCACAGAGGGTAAACACGCCTTCCTGTTAAAAATAGCTGTCCCTTGTGGCATTCATCTATAACTCAACATTATGGTGTCGGCCCATGCTGAGCTTGGCAGCTTAGTCTTGAAGCCAGCCGCACTGCAGAGAATTTGGTTTTCTGAATCTCTGATTTGTGCAATTTCAGCATACAGACTTTACCTACAGATTATTTTGGCGGTTAAGTGAATGTTGATTTTGTACATATACACTCAGTAAGCATTTTATTAGGCAGAAAAGCAAAAAACATCCAGTGAGCAGCGGTTCTGCGGACAGAAACGCATTGTTAATGAGAGAGGTCAGAGGAAAAGGGCCAGACTGGTCAAAGCTGACTGGAATGTGACCGTTAATGCAAATAACCGCACATTACAACAGTGGTATGCAGAAGATCATCTTTAAACACACAACATGTCTAAGTGGATAGGCTACAGCAGCAGAAGTAAGATAAGTCTAAATAGATACCTAATGAAGTGCTCCCTGAGCCACACCGAGTGATTCCTTTCTGGCCTCTCTCTTCCTGGATTTTGTAGTCCCAAACCTGTCCTGGTCCCTCTCAGTGACTTTGGCCCCTCGCTGAGATTAAACAGCTGGCACCATCTGCCCGTGCCCGGCGGGTGGGACAAACCCCTGTGGGCCAACCCCTCCGCCATGTTGGCTGGAAAGCCATTTATTATCCATTAGGTCTCTCAGAGATGCTGATTGGCAAATGTCACCAACCTCAGGGGTGGCAGTCAGTCATTCTCGCCTCCCATAGCAACCCGACCCCTTGCTCACTCTCACCAACAAACTCACACTGATGCACACACGTACTGATGCAGGTGTAAGCACAAAGGAATCAAAGACACACCAACATATTTGCATAGACATTAAATGCTGTCATTGTGTGCTTGCCAGTTAAGTCTGTCTTTCGTTAAACGGTGAATTGCACAACTGGATAAATATGCACCTTGCATAATAGGACATGACTGTACAGCGGGATTGATAGTAATGGATGAATTCATTTTCAGTATGCTTGTGGATGTTTTTCACTGATCTTGCACCATATTCGTAGAGCTGTATTGCACTGTGCTCAGTTCAAGAGGTTTACTCTTGTTTTGTAGTCACTACTAGAAAGATGTAGCTTTGACCACTGAAGCTGTCTTCTCTCTTGACGGACAAGACTTTCGCTTTTTTGTGTGTTTTCCAACAGAATTATCTTGTTCTCACAGATTTGCAGTTCTCTTCCCAGCTGTCTCCTGTATCGTGAGAAACCGTTTCTCCTATCTGTCAGTGAGAGGAGCCTGCCTCTCACTGACTGAACTTCTCCCAAAATGGAGGGTGCATCCATCTACGCATTCTGATGAAAGACTGATATGCAGCCTTTACGCTCTTGGACATCGGACAGGCCGTTTTCCTCCAGCCCTTAATGAGCAGACCGGTGAAACATTGACAGTTAGGGAGTGTCTCTGTGATCTCGACTTCCCCCATTTAAAAGTACAACTTAACCCGGTGTAGTTATTCAAGTCGAGGATGAAAGCTAAACAAAACAAAAGCCAATTTTTTAACCATCATGTTAACTTATGTTGACTCTGATGTAAAGTAAGTCTGCCCAACTTCTGGGGATGCAAGTTAAGCCATTGGTAGTCAATTACTTGTAATCATAATCTTGTGTTGTTGGGGCTTCTACTGGAAAGCGCAATTCAAGCCAAATCAACCACTAATTTAGCCTAACATTAACAGGTCTTACAAACTAACTTCTCTTTCCAGAAGCTTGAGAGATTTAGTGGCTGGTAGACACAATTAACCCACTCCCCACTATAACCCACTATTTTTCTATTCTTTAACACTCACTACTTTCCCATTTAGTCTTTGGGAATATAGTAAGTCATGATATTAGAAGCTGTGAACTCAGGATTCACAGATTTACGGGATGTACAGAATTGCCATGTGGAGGCCTTGTTAATTCCCTTTTGACAATATAAGGTCTGTGATGGTGTGAACCATACCAGCATATGAAGGTATTTTTTAACTTTTTTATGATGTACATTGCAGCTTGGCTCTCCACATCAGTGTAGCAAATGTATGCTCTTTCTCTATAGAGGTAATCTTACGCCAACCCAGAAATGGTTCCTGGAGTGACCAGTCACGCATTTCCCAGATCGGTGTTTATTTATCACTCGAGTGGTTAAGAGCTTTAGATGGTTTGAAAGAAGAAATGGTGCTAGAGATATTTCACTGTTTTGTGTTTCTCTCCATAGCAGGACACTGCTTGCAGTTGAATGAGTGAACGGAGAATCAGCCTGTTGTCTTAATGGCCCTGGCTGGACTGTATTGGGGAGGGAAATACATTGTCCACCTATGGACTGTATTTCTAAATTAAGTTAGAAATATTGCACCCCAGATTTGGGAAGGTTTTTTTCAAAATCTTCCTGAGAATTAAAATGATCAAATTAAAACAAAATATGTTGGCCGCCTTTGATATAGTCAACCATGAGATTCTGCTCTCATCGCTCTCTGGGATGGATGTCACAGGATCTGCACTCACTTGGTTTTCCTCCTACCTCTCTGGTCATTCCTACCAGGTGACTTGGAGGGGCTCAGTCTCTGACCCTCATCCCCTACAAACTGGAGTCCCGCAGGGCTCAGTTCTTGGTCTTCTCCTCTTCTCGCTATACACCATGTCTCTTGGTTCTGTTATCTCTTCCCATGGCCTTTCTTACCACTCTTACGCCGATGACACCGAACTCTTTATTTTCCCCCCCCGATACCCAGGTCACCTCACAGATCTGTGCCTGCTTGGCTGATATCTCTGCATGGATGACTTCCCACCACCTGAAGCTTAACCTTGCCAAAACTGAGCTTCTCTACATCCCTGCTAAGTCCTCTCCGACAATCGACCTCTCACTGATTATTGAGGACTTTGTAGTTTCCTCCTCCCATATGGCAAAGAATCTTGGGGTGACTCTTGATAACTGCCTCACCCTGGCTCCACAAGTATCCTCCACTGCCAGAACCTGCAGGTTCTTCCTCTACAATATATGCCGTATCCGTCATCTCCTAACGGAGAAAGCCACCCAGCTCCTAGTCCAGGCGCTCATCATTTCCCGCCTGGATTACTGCAACTCCCTCCTAGCCGGTCTACCAGCTTGTGCCATCAAGCCCCTCCAGCTGGTCCAGAATGCTGCAGCCCGCCCGATCACCAGTCAGCCCAGGTCGGCTCATGTCACCCCGCTCCTCATTGGCCTCCACTGGCTTCCTATTGCCGCACACATCCGATTCAAGGCCCTAGTGTTGCCATTTCAGGCTGCTAAGAGGACTGCCCCACCTTACATACAATCCTTAATCACTCCCTACTCCCCAGCTAGACCACTCCGGTCTGCCAGCTCTGGTCACCTTATGGTTCCCTCACTACGAGCACCTGACGGTCGAGCTGCACGTTCACGCCTGTTTCCCGTTCTGATAGATAGATTTGAGGATTTCTGTAATGTGTGCTGTAAAAGCCTTTTGATCTAGAATGTACAAACAAAGTATTATGATACAATATCATAATACTATGTCTGGTTTCCCCAGAACATGATACTGAAAAACCCTGTTTCATTTTTTTCTCCCTGCACATGACCAATGGCCTGTGCCGTAGCTGAAACATCCCTTGTCATTTCCAGAGGAAGCTAGGATATGTAGACCCTGCCCAAATGGGTGAAATCAATTCAATGCTTATTTCTGCCGTCTGCCTAAGGGTTACTGCTGAGAGATGAAGTAGGGTGCTCCCTGCTAACTGAAGCCCTGCCTCCCTGAGTGATGTTATGGCTAATGTTGCGTTATGGCTTTTATTGCGCCGCCCTAACTGATTTCTTACCACAGCTGCCACTAGCACAGACATGATCTGTGACACAGCGAGCATCACTGTGCTATGTACCAGCACCTTAACTGAATAGCCCATTCCCCAGGATCCAAATTTGGAAAGTATGGATAGATTATAATCCTTATGGCAGGGTTTAGTACACGTGCAGGGAGGGTCCTTGGAGCTTGTAAAGTCAAAAGAATATTGTTTTGGATTTATTGTACCTTTGTGCTCTGCACTCAAACTTAGGGCCATATTTTGGCAGTTTCCGTGATTGCAGGATAATAAAAAAGAAGTGCCCTGTAAGGATGTTGAAATTTTATCTTTAGAAAGACTTGTAAATGTAAATATGCTGCAAGGAATTACATTGATTTGCTCATAAATGTAGGAAATAGTGCATTGTATTACACTTTTCCCTATGGTGACTTAATGGTTTAAATTATATCCAAGAAGGATCACCATTTGCTGTGGTCCTGATCCTTGGTTCAATACGAGAGAAGCTTCTGGTTTGGAAAATCAAATGAAATAACTGCCCATTTAAGTGATTTCACAGTCCATTTAAAAAAGCAACTTTTCTTTTTGCTGCATCACTGCCATAGTTTCATATTACACAACCAGTAGGCCTTCATATAGTATATTATAGTGCTAAGAAATGTATTTATTTTTAAAGATTGACAGTGTAGTGTTCTGCAGTGTTTTTATTGGCGCATCCAGTATTACACCTTACAAATGTGAGGACAGAATGATCTGAAAATATTAAAAAGAGAAACTCCTTTCTCTGGTTGCGGCAAATTCCAGTAGTTGGAGCAGGTTTGCTCAATTTTACTGACTTTCTACCTTTGCCAACTAGTAAAACATTTATGTGTATGACACTCAAAACCAAAATGAAAACCACAATTGTACCAAATGATTTGTGAAGCTTTTAGCATGTCCGCAGTGTGTAATAAAAGGTATTGTTTCATATTCACGTCATTTTGTGTTTGTGTTTTTTTTTTTTTTTTTTTTAACATTTCATTGTGTCATTCAGATTGGTGGGTACAGTAGTATTACTGACTACTGAACCATTGAATGCATTGTTATTTAACCTTTATTGAACCAGATACTTGGGCAGCCAATAGTATGTCATAACCAGTGGCTGTCATAAATTGATGTCACGCTGAGGGCCATCTAATGTTTACCAAAGAATACACTATTGTTTGTTGTACCCAGATTTCACAACTCAGAGTTCATATTTCTTTCCCCAGGTCTTATGCCCTCAGAAGAATTAGAGATGCCTTCAGGGAAAATCAGAATGTGAGTGACCCTAAAACCCTAGAGGCCCTATCCAACCAAGCGTGGGATACCCTGGCAGTCATCCAGCGACAGGTAGGCCTGTTATCCCAGATCATTCCATAGGGAGGTAAAGCGGAATTCCCGCTGAATGGCATTTCCGGTATACTGCTAAGTGCTATGCTAGTGGGTTTCATCGTAGACGGCAGCAACAACAACAACAACTACATATAAGCAAATGAAGCATTAAATCATTCTTCCAACAAAATGACAAGGCTCCAGATCATCAGCAAATTATCGCTATGCATCTTTTCATTGCCTTTTTTTTGTTTTGTAGTTACGAGCGTACGGTCAGATTTGTGTATCAAATACTTTGAATCCAGTCTTCAACGCTACATAGATTCTATTTAGCTTTCAGGCCCTATTTAATAGACAGAAGTATTCTGGAAGTATTGTTCCCAATACATCGGCTTTACCTCCCTATAGACATGACCCATAGTATCATTCAAGCCCAAGTGCAGAGTCCAGGCCAAATCAGGTCCATGGCAAGATGTGTCACTCCTATCCTAACATCTCCATCTGCCCATTAGTCAGCTTGTCCCCAGCCTACTCATGAAATGCAATGTGAGTCAGCAATTGCAGCTGGCAAGAAAAGTTATCAACATGGGAGTTCCATGGCATGGCCTTTTCTTATTTCGCTGGGTCTTAAAATTTGGTTATGTGAACTGTAACCTACAGTCATTGATGGTTCCTGCAGTTATACTGTTTCCAGACCCCCATGTAAGTCTGTGGCTGACTGTAACTGATGCAGCCTCACTTACGAATTCATTTGGGAAGTCTGTTGGCATTTTTTAGCTGATCGACAGGACTCCACATAAGGAAGGTATTAGTGGGGGTGTTTGTGTATGGGCACTGTTGATTGCTTTGTAGGATCGATAACAGATTGCAGGTGCTGAAAATTGATAATGCCATCTTCTTTTTTTATGCCTCTGGACCTCTGATACAGTTGTAAACTAACCACAAAGTGCAAACGGACTGGAAAATACACAGAAGAGTCTGGACTTGATGGCTTTGGGTCGTAGGTGAAAGTGGCAGAACTTTATCCTGAGATAAATGTCTCTTTTCAGAAAGGAGTGGAGAGACGGGGCTGGCATTGTGAGGTTTGGTTTGATCATACAAAAATCTGAATTAAATACTGTATGTAGTTTGGCTTTCTTTCGAAGACAACTATAGAACATGACTAGACCTAATGAAGAATGGAATCAGTAACCAATGTCTGCATAAAAGGTGTGATCCTTTTTTATCACACCTTTTAAATGAAAAAAAGGATTTTTTGTTTTAAATGAATTCTCAGAAACTCGTGCAAGAAACCCGTTCTGTTTTTAAAGACACGGAAGGAGAATTTTGGTCTTTATTATTTTGATAGTAATATTGCTCTTTAGCCCTGTTCTGATTTCAAATGGTTTAACAGATCTTTATTTCATAACTCTTTATTACTTTTGAAATATGATAAAAAAAGAAAACGGTAATACCAAACCTCCCAATGCAAGATAATTCAAATATGCTGTATTTCTCTCTGTCAGGATAGAATGCCTGTGCCTCTCAGTTCAGTGTTTAATTAAGCTTATTCTCACATCTCCAAATATAATTGGGATATGACGCTTCTGGACTTATTCGTAATGGCTGATTGGTGAAGACTGTATTTGAACGTGCTGAGCGGATGAGATTTGAGAGATTTCGAAGGTGTGTTCGCACATTTCAGAATTGAAATTTCTTCTTCCTTAGCACTTGAGTAAAATCACGTCTGGCTACTACCATGTGTTGATCTGATGTCAACAACAGCAAGAAATATGCAACACATTATTTAGTGCTTTCATGTCATTCATGAAATATGTTAAAACAAATGATGTTGTTCAGTGACAATGTGAAGTAGAGTGTGTGGCTACAACTGAAAAACTCTTTACCAGAAACTTTATGAACTGTCGATCCATGCTCTAAAAACTGTTATTGTCCGCCTTTTACATTTTGTGCATTTCGATAGTTTTATGTTTCTTGTGTTGTGGCATTAGACCGCATTGCTTGACTGTATAGCATGTTTTTCAAATAAATGTAGCCTAACTGAACAAACTAACCTAACTTTCTCCATGGTTCCAGTTAAGGTGCTGGTACATAGCACAGTGATGCTGAATGTGTCACAGATCATGCCTGCGCTAGTGGCAGCTGTGGTAAGAAATCAGTTAGGGTGGCGCAATATCAGCCATAACACAACATTAGCCATAACATCACTCAGGGAGGCAGGGCTTCAGTTAGCAGGGAGCACCCTACTTCATCTCTCGGCAGTAGCCCTTAGGCAGACGGCAGAAGTAAGCATTAAATTGATTTCACCCATTTGGGCAGGGTCTACACTGTTATAGCATGTTTTTCAAATAAATATAAATGTAGCCTAACTGAACAAACTAACCTAACTTTCTCCATGGCTACTATATTAGAGCAGTTTAAATAAGAGCATTGTTTTTCTTTTTCCACCGTTTCCTTTGCCCCACCATTTTTTTATTTATTCATGCAGACATGCCTCCAGGTATGGTATATCACAGAATATACACTCAGTGAGCACTTTATAAGGTAGACCTGTAGACCAGCTTGTTAATGCAAATATTTAATCAGCCAATCATGTGGCAGCAACTAAATGCATACAAGCATGCAGAGATGGTCAAGAGGTTCAGCTGTTTTTTAGACCAAATGTCAGAATGGGGAAGAAATATGATCTAAGTGACTTTGACCGTGGAATGTTTGTTGGTGCCAGACAGGTTGGTTTGAGTATCTCAGAAACTGCTGATCTCCTGGGATTTTCACACACTACAGTCTCTAGAGTTTGCAGAGAATGGTGCGAAAAACAAAAAACATCCAACGAGCAGCAGTTCTGCAAGCAAAAACGTGTTGTTAATGAGAGAGGTCAGAGGAGAAGGGCCAGACTGGTTGACAGTCACAGTGACAGTAAGGCAAATAACCACACATTACAACAGTGGTATACAGAAGAGCATCTCTGAACACACAACACATCAAACCTCTAAGTGGATACGCTACAACAGCAGAAGACCAATAAGTCAAAAGAATAAGTCAAATATCGAATGAAGTGCTCACTGAGTGTATGTACAGATGCATAAAAATGAACATCTGCTCACTGTCACTTCACTCAGTTCACTGTGGTCCACACTGCGCTAATGATCGACCGTTCCCTGTGGCGTTTGTCATGATAATGGTGGTCCTACTTGGAAAATAATCACCCAGGGCACTCACTGTGGGAGTTTTTGCACACATTCATCCTCAAGGTGGTTTGGGATTTTAACTCCCGACCAGCTCGTTGTTAATTCAGGTCCTTCAACTGAAGATGAAAGAGAACGCACCACTGATCCACCAAGAACGAGGGTCAGAACGGTCACCTTGGTAAATGCCAACGCAGTGGTCCAAAACGGGCTGCTTGTTTTGGGTGTATGAGACTTGCCTGCCTTTTGCCGACCGACTGTCTCTGTGACTCGTACGTTGGCATCGGCCTTGTTCTTTCAGCTGCCCGTCTGTGACCTGCATCTTGTGTCCGTTGAGAGTTTTCCCTCAAATCTTCCCCCATTAAATTGTTACAGAATACGTTCACCACCAAAACAAATGGAAGTATGGGACTATACATTTGCCAACAGGATGAAAGAGGGCTACATATCAGAATAATACAGAACAAGAATTAGAATATAACAGTCGGGCAGACATTGAGAGTTTATATGCAGTGGTCGCGTTAACATTTTTATGCAGAATGCAGATAGAAATATACCGCAGTCTAAATGCAGATATTCTGAGGACTTTAAGATTACAACATGGTATGACCCAGACTTGACCTACAAAATATATACTTCTGTTTCTTTAAACCAATTATCTTTCTGTGTCATTTGTATTTTTTATTGATAATAATATTTACACAGCTCTAGCTAGCTTGCTCAACATGAGTAAATTAAAACGGAAATAGTTTTTTTACTATTATTATTAGACAGTGTTGCACAAATTTCTGTCTAAACTCTCATGGTTGAATAAAAGCTAATGAACTCCCCATGCGGATAATGTATAGGCTATATGCTGTTACAGGTAGTGTAATTTCCTCCAGCCTTGGTGAATCCTATTCGATATTTCTCCTGTGCAAAAGTGCAGCGGTTACCTTTCTCACATTTACTGGCATTAGTTTCTGAGTGATAATCTGGTTAATATGACAGGATTCAAATCCACGTGGCAATTCTGCCAAATCTGTTGGCTCAGCTCAATTTCAGTATGCCAGATATGTTGGTAGGCATTGGTAATGAGAAAAACTTTTCCAAGTATTCCCAGAATATAGCAGAAATTAATAACATTAGAATGTATTACATTTGCCTAGTTTACCGTGGTTTTTTTGGGAGTTGTGAATTTCAGATCCATTTGGGGAATTTATGACTGTGCCAATCTTTCTTTATTTATTTATTTAACTGAAGTACAGTTAAACAAATGGTGAACCGGTAAGTGTTAGTGGTGCATACAAGGCAAGTGAAAAGGCAGAGGTACTCTGGTGCAGCATGTTGTGTTGAGCCTGGCAAGAAGCAGTGGGATTCAAGCCTGTGTTTGCGTTACCGTGCGCTTGGGTGTGTGTTGGCGTGGAAGGGAGAGAGGGGTGCGTGTCCAGAGTGTTCTTTCAGCGCCAACACAGGCCACTGCGCCAGACGGTTCCAGGACTGCGTGACTCCATGTTATTTCATACGTGCTGTTTGTCAGATTTACTCAGAGGACCTGCGTGTGTTTGCTTAGGGATCCGTGTTGTCATGTGTGCGAGAGAAACCGAGTGGGAGCTAAGGCGGCGTGACTCCGCACTGGCACGGGGGGGAGAGTGAGCCGTGAGAGTTGGTGAGTCACACACAGACGTCCTGGCAGACGGACTTCAGGGCTGTGGTGGTGACGGGGTCAGCGAGTCCATCAGGAGGCAGTGCGTCACGCCTTGATTGGAAGTTCATCGACCCCCCACCCTCCGAACCCCCACCGCCCACCCACACGCAGGTAACCTCCCTATAGGTAGCCTCGACTGGTGGGTTGAAAGAACCCAGCCCTATGCTTTTTTCTAATTAGTCGCTTTCTTTGACGGCCTGGGCAACGCACGACACAGCTTGCGTGTACATCAGGGGTGGGCGTGAGGTGAGTTGGCACGAAGTAGGAGGATAGGTGGGTGGCGTGTTAAGCTGGGCCGATGCTACTGGCCCACATAAGCATGAGTCATGACATATACAAGCCCCCACCCCTTCCTTTTATAACATAACAGCCAAAGTAGTCCAGCGTCTGATTTCTGGCTTATGTATTTTTCTATGTAAATGTGTGTGTGTTGGGTTCTTTTGTTGATCACTTATGTGCTTTTCTGTATTGTTTGCACCATTTCTGTGTTTAGGTTCTTACTTAAAGTGGCTCACCAGAACAAACAGAGGTTGAAATAAATGTAGGCCATACAATATTAAAGTACCCTGTGGAAATTCTTTTTTCAGGCCCTGTTAGCGGTATTTGTGCGTCAGGAGTCTTTTTTTTCTATCCCTGCGTGCACTGGAATCTCTCTCCTTGCCACCACAGCTTGAAATAGAATTTTAATGAGACGTCTAATGGATTTCACCTCATTTCAGCGCTGAAACCTCTATTTACGTCACCTGACTCCCCCTACCTTGCAACAACGGGTTTCCTTACTGTCAACAGGCAGGTGCTTTCAGAGAGCACAACGAAAGGACCGAGGCTCAAGCGCCCACTTGCCGCACGGTACGGCGCGTCACACCCGGCCGGTGTCTGAATTTCATGCTGCACACAAATTTATTTCCTCTTCGTTCATGGCTGCCCTGGACGGGCGGGTGTCCTCAGTGATTTGCTGAAGAGAGACATGCGTCCGTGAAGACTTGGTGTGAAGCTGTTGTTCATAGACCCATGTTTCATTGACGTGTCCCTGTGCAATCAAAAAGAAAAAGAACCCAGGCTTTCCAATCGACAGTGTATTGTGCTCCTCATAACATCGCACAATACTGTACGTTTTGAAAGCCAAACGGACTGCGGCACCACCCGTAAATCTGTTCCAGAGAAACAAAGACGGTTTACACAGCGGAGTTGTAACACGGAAAGGGAACGAGATCCCAGGGAAAAGGAGGAGATTGTGTTTAAATTAATGAGCTGCTTGGAGGGCTTCGGAAAGGAGAATATGAGCCGGGTTTTTCTTCAGCGTTTCCCAGATACTCCCTAGCTAGCTCTTTCTTTCTCTTACTCTGAAGAATATTGCGTATGCAATATTTATTGTGGCAAACAAACTTTTAATTATGTGAAAACATTGTGAGCCTAGTGGATTTCTGTCAGGAAGCTAAAAGAGAATACTTACACATACTGTACACGTAAATACATACTGTACATGTATTTACTGTGTCACATTCAAAATTATTGGAAACCGTGATAAGTATGAAATGCACACATAACTCAAGTCAACTGGTTTCTTGGGTCTGACTCATTACATTACATTACATTACATTACATTACATTTATTGAGCAGATGCTTTTATCCAAACCATCATTCAATAAGTGCTTATGGAAGGTCATTGGAAGAACTAAAGGACTGGTCATATGAAATAAAATTCAGATGAAGTATCAGTTGTCTACAGCCATGAGTGTTGAGTGTAGTTTGCATGGTAAATACATGGTTGTACCACAAGACCTCCTGGAATGGAGAGGTTTGGTTTACATCGCAGGCAGGACATAGCAGTCCTAGCCTTTTTATACTGTACAAAGCCCATTTGCTCCAGCAGTTTAAACCAGATTTACAGTCTACAGTGGTTTAAGAACCTGTTTTGCATTAATATTGAAAAGATTTAAATGAGCAAGGGAAGGAATGATAGCTAATCCGGATTTGTGAAGTGATTCTCTCTGCTTGTCTGATTGCCCTTGTCAATTCTCAGGACTGCACAGAGTGAACATCCCAAAGTGCCATCCCCAGTTGGTTGGATAGATGACCAGCAGCAAGCAAATCAGCCTTGCCTGTATATGGGGTGGGGTAGTAAAGTGATTAAAAACAAGCCATCCTTGGACAACTCCCCATTTTATGCTCATTTTCTATTGCAGAGTACTCAACTTCTTTAGTATTTTTAATATGAGACCCAATAGTCTTGCTGTGTGTGTGTGTGTGTGTGTGTGTGTGTGTGTGTGTGTGTGTGTCTTTCAAGCACACATACTCACGGAGCACTTTATTAGGAACATTTTTACTTTATTACACCTAGCTACTTATTCATGCGATTATCTAATCAGCCAATTGTGTGGCAGCAGTGCAATGCATACAAGCATGTAGATACGGGTCAGGAGCTTCAGTTAATGTTCACATGAACCATCAGAATGGGGGAAAAATGTGATCTAAGTGACTTTGACCATGGAATGATTGTTGGTGGCAGACAGGGTGGTTTGAGTATCTCAGAATCTGCTGGATTTTCTCTAGAGTTTGCAAAGAATGGTGCAAAAAACTAAAAGATTCCAGTGAGCAGCATTTCAAGACAGAACACGCCTTGTTAATGAGAGAGGTCAGAGGAGAATGGCCAGACTGGTCAAAGCTGACAGGAAAGTGACAGTACTGCAAATAAGCACACATTACAACAGTGGTATGCAGAAGAGCATGTCTGAACACACAACGCATCATAACTCTAAGTGGATAGGCTACAGCAGTAGTCTAAAAAATAAGTCTAATAAATGCCTAATAAAGTGCTTGGTGAGTGTATGCTCTCATATGTATGTATGTGCCCATTTGTGTGCATCCTTGTACTTTGATGTGTGCCTAAATATGTATGTAGCCTAGGGTTTCAGCAGCCTTGGAGTCGTACATTGTACGACCATGTCTCCATTACACTGAAATATTGATACGACCCTCCCCTATATTCCTATTATATTACCACAGTGCAACAAATCACAGGTGATGCTACTGAAGGTAGTTGTAGTCAGAATTTGCAGCTGTAATGTCGCAATGAAGATCAAATCTCATGATTTACAGCGAAATGTTTATAAACTTGTGCTCATGTTTCAGGCCAGATTGGCGGAAACGTCCTCCGAACACAAACAGTCAGTCTCAAGCATTATGACACACCTGGCACATTGTGCTTGACACTGGCAACTGTCGAAGAGAGTGTGAGCAAATACTACTATACTATAAACAAGCGTTTCTCCCTCTCCTGCTCACTGTTTCACTCATTAACTTATTCACCGTCTTCCTCAAACAGTTACAGACTTGCTCAGTATACTTTACAGTCATGCACTAGCTCGCTCACACATTTATTCATGGACAGCACTGGTTCACTCAGTCGCTCACTACTTCATGTTCTGACTCCCTTGTTCCCTCTGGTAATGACATGGCCTCTGTTTTCACTCGAACTGTGTTAAAGGCTTGAACACTGACCCTCCAGTCTAGCCATAGTCCCTGTACAGTGTTGCTCTTTATCTCAGATACAAAGGTGAAACAAGCTAGATCTGTTTCTGTTCTCTCGGGGATGGTAGGTTCTTTCTCTGAAAAAAAAAAGCAGTTAGCTAGCTAAACGGAAAACCTCAACAGAAATAATCTACTTTTGTTTATCACCTCAATGTGTGCTTTGACTGAACAGCAGTTTGAAGAAATGTTTCCTCAATGGAAAAACAACATTGGCATAAACTGTACTTTAGGCTTGAAACTAATCCCTTTTCATCTGTTTAACATTTTTGAGTTACAGCCCTCTTGTAAAAGCCTGCCAATTAATATTTTTGTTCTCTGAAAATGTTTGAACTCTGTTTTGTACATAAGGTTTGAGGGACAATATATGCCCGGGACAATTCCCAGTGTGATAAAATGAAAAGTAGCCCACACTATCTTGATATGGTTTGCGGTTATAAAGGCCATTTTATTGTATTTGCTGCAGCGGATGCTGATGTTTTGATATTTGTCTTCACACACACTTAAGCCTCCAAACCCCAAAACATCAATTTGTGGACAGGCACCAAAATGCTAAAATGCAATTTAAGAAGTGCAAACTACATCAAGTGAGCACTGGATGTTTTATGATTCTATTTTGAAAAAAAGGGCCGATACAAGCAGTTACTTTTTGTAGCCATATTCTTTCAGGATAGTAACATGTTTTGTTTACCAGGTGGAACTGCACTGCTAAGTAACATGATATTTTATTTATATTATCTCAATGATTTGATTTGATTGCCGGTACACTTCTGCATTTCAGAATTCTCTATGGTACCTGCGGTTACAGCAGTTGTGGAATTATTATTGATTTTCAGCATAGTCATTGCTGCAATGGGGAGAGATAAGCGCTCTGATATCAAATGTGTATGTTACCTGCAAAATAATATAGTAATACAACTGTGAGCTTTGAGACACTGGGAGCTATTTTCAGCACCCTTTTGTTCAGGATGTTGATAAAAGAATGTTATTTGTCCTTGCCTGAGTATGGAAATGACCTGTCTTCTGATGACTGCATGACAATGTATGGTGGTGTGACTTGGCATACTTGAATATCATTACACATCATTTGCATTTGTGTGTATTCCCTGTGGTGCCCTGTGTTCTGTTTGTACAAGATCCGGCCCTGGTCGTGTTTTACTCGTCTCACGCGATTGTTGTGTGCCACACAAATGCCCAGGGGTTTGTGAGGTCTCCATTCCCCACTTTCAAACTGAGGCGGAATACGAACTGCCTGTCACCTCCAGCGAATTAAAGGGCAACAGCCTCTTGTATGAACACTTCAAATCATTGGCAGACAGCAGTCTCTTCTGACCGAAAGCTTTGGCTCTGCAGCCTGGCGTCAAACCGTCAAATTCTCACGCTTTGCTTGCATTCCCGCTCATGTGGAAAAACTCGATGTCAGCAGTCATCTGTGAACCAGGCCTGTAATGACTGGACAGCTGCTGCAGTTCACCCTGGATTGAGGAATCCAGCCACCTGTCAAGCATAGAGACTGTAATGCTAATATTGCTAACGTCCTGCCCTTGTGATCGTCCGTGTCATGGACTGGCCCATATGTGAAGCTCCTCTTCTCTCCGCAGTCTGCAGCTTTAATGGATGGCCTTAAGGGAGATTAAGTGAGGCAACGATCAAGGAAGGGTCAAGAAGGTGACTTTGACAAAGTGACATGACACTCATTTGTCCTGCCTGATCTTAGGATTAGTTTGCTGTATTTTACCTTGTATTTCATTTTAAAAAAAGGGAACACTTTCTTATGTATAAATGTTTTTTTTCTTTTTTAATTTTTTCCCTTTTTCTCCCAATTTGGTAGCCAATTGTACCCCGTCTGATGCAATTAGAGCTAGTATTAGCTACACCGCCCACACCCCGTCCCTCGGCGGCCCGAAGGAGAGTGACACGCCTTCTTCAAGCCGTCTCGTCTCATGCTCATCTTCCGTGATTCCAAGGCGGCTGAGGTGCTTTTTGTTGTGCAGCGAACTACTAACCCTGCCAAGTCCCTCCCTCTGGAGCAGCGAGCCAATTATGCTGCTCCACATGAGCCGGCCAAGCTTGGCTTTTGGCAGGACCGGGAATCGAACCCTGGTCCCCGGTGTGCAACTGCAGTGAACTGCAACTGCAAGTCCGCTGCGTCTTAGCCTGTTGCGCCACCGCGGTATTAACCTGACTTATTTTTAGACTTATTAAGTCTTCTGCTGCTGTAGCCTATGATACATTGTGTGTTCAGAGATGCTCTTCTGCATACCACTGTTGTAATGTGTGGTTACTTGCATTACTCTCACCTTCCTGTCAGCTTTGACCAGTCTGGCCCTTCTCCTCTCTCATTTAACAAGGCATTTCATCCCGCAGTACTGCTGCTGACTTATTTTTTTATTTTTTTATTTTTTTGCTGCACCATTCTCTACAAACTCTATGCAGGCTTGTATGCATTTAGTTGCATGGTTGGCTGATTCAATATTTGCATTAACAAGCTGTTGTACAGATCTGCCTAATAATGTGGTCACTGAGTGTATAGATGGGAAGTACATAAATAGCCATACTGTTTTGGTGCCTTGGAGTATTAGCAAGGCGCTTTATGAAGTATTGCTTGATTTAGAATCATGATGTGAATCAGTATCAGTTCTTAACTCATCCCATTGCTAAGAACAGGCTGATTGGTTCTAGCATGTCATGTTATTGGCCAGTGATTGTGTTGAATCTCCACCCCCAATAGGGGCTCCACCTACACAAGATCTTGATTCGTCAAAAGAAGTAACTTGGTCTTTTCATAAAAGCCATCCCCGGAAGTTGGGCATACCTATCTTACATCAGTGCGTCAACCTGTTCAGCGCGTCAACCTGTTCTGGCCCGTAGTACAGTAAGGTACACACTAGTGCTGAACAGGACAGGCTAGTGCTAGAACAAACTGTGCTGGCAAACAAACCGTGGCACCCAGCACGCTGTAAAGCTTGCAGAAAAATCAGATAAATTCCTCCATAGCTTTCATGTCACAGCCTTTTCCTGAGCTTTCCATCTTGATCCAAAAAAACAGACGAAGCCATCTGCCCACATTATTCCCCGCCTCACCACACGGGCCGGATCGATTTAAGAAGTGCGGGCAGGCCCTCTAGAGTGTTGGGAAGGGTTTAGGGTGGAGAGGATGGAGGGGGGGGGGGGGGATGCATCGAGGACAGTTTCCAATCTGGCGCTGATAGCAGCTGCACTGGCAGCCAAAGCTGATTTTTCTTTTCTTATTCGGTAATGCTCTGTCCATGTGGCTTGGAACAAACTCTGCCTGCTGGTGTGGAGCAGCTGCCCGGGAATCTGCATCTGAAGATCGGGGCCGCGGATGTTCACAACCGATGTTGCGCTTTGTTGCTTTGGCAATAAACTTTGACAGTCCGCCCTACACCAACGTTGTGACTCTTCAAATACATAGAAACTTTTATTTATACAGGGAGAGCAAAGCTCTTTTCAACTATGGCGCCCTGCCAATACAGCAATTCAAAGAATGCACAACAATACATTAAAATACCACGAAGAAGGAAAATACGATAATGTACAGGAAAAAATGTTCCTGAAAAAGTACAAGTTTCCTGAAAAAACATAATTTAAAATGAGCTGTTTTACTAAGGCATGGCAAAGATCGGACAGATGAAGAGACCACTTAATTGCAATTGATTGACATCTACATCTGACATTCTGTTGACTCAGGTATTTGTAGATACCCAGGGTCGTTTCATATGACAGAAATGGGGGAAAAATAGATGCGGTTGACACTGCCAGTTTGCTTTCTACACAAAAAGCTAATTTATGCGCTTTTCATGGCGGTGGGCGGTGGTGACATCAAACGAGCTCAGCTCAGCGATTTTGAGGCACATTGTGCGCAGATTAACTTTCCTTCATCTTTCAGAAGAGCGAGCACCGGCCATACAGCGCGCATTAATTTTGATCAGAGATTGATAGAGACCTCTGCTGAGCACTCCAAAGACTGCGGTCGGGGATCAGCCCTGATTCGTAATTCCTGGTGTAATTATGTGATTAAATTAGCTCCTATATGTGTGAATTGGATTGCTTTCCATTACTGCGATATTAAATATTCATTAGTTTTGTATATGTCCATCTCCGAATCCTATTACAGGCATAGATGGCGGTAATATGAGAGGGTTTGTTGATTGCCAGTAGCTACCACATTTGTCGCATTATACCGGTGTTCTGGTTTGCGATTAGACACTTGCTGTAACAGTAGATAATTAATTGTGTTTTATATTCACTTGAGTTGCATTTGATATCAAAGTAATGCAAAAATTCAAAGCTTTCAAAGGTGATATTTTCACAAAACAACATCACAAACCCTGATAGATTTCACCATTCTTATTAGCCATGATTCCGCAATAATGAGATTGCTGTGGAGTTTTATTTTACATTATGTTTACATTGCAAGTTGCACAAATGTGATTGGGTGAATAGTTGAGATGACTCTTGACTGGCTTCGATGATTGACTTTTGTAATTATGTTGGCCACCAGCAAACATGCAGTGCTCACATATAATGATCAGGCCAACAACCTGAACCAAAGGTGACTTGATTTCTTAAAACCCAGGACAAAACCAACTTTCATTTATGTGTATATATTCAACCTGGGACTAGGCTTCATTTAAGTGCAATTTAGATTTAAAACAAATCATAAGATACCTTACATAAGGTACCTTAGATTAAATATGGAGCCAAAAATGCTGTTACTCGAGTTGTCAACAAGTTGAATATTTGTTTGCATTCTTTTACCTACAGTACTTTGTCAGTATTATTTTCCTTTTTATTTGGCAGACTGTCATTATTTTAATAAAAGCCTCTCTCATCCATGACTGTTTTTGGGGAAACAGATATGGATGGCAGGCTCTGAAAAATGTTCCCCATGGAAAACCGCACTGACATAATATTTTGAGCATATAACAACCGAGTTGTGTTTTAATGATGGAAAGCCTAAAGCCTCTTCTATGTTATGTTAACATCACCTGGAAGGTGTAAATCCTGTGTAGGGCTGGCAGACTCCACGAGACTCCCTGGAGAACGAGTGCAGCAAGGCACGTGGGGCTCGCCCACAGAAATTTGGCCTTCGATAATGCACAATGTTACGCTGCCAACCTCCCATAAAAGTGAGTGATTCCGTTCCATGGATGACTATCAGTGAATCTCCCTTCATCGCTTGGAGTTGACTTCCATAAAGTTGTCTGCACAGAGAAGAATGTGAGAGTTGAAGGGGTGCTGGGGGGGCAGAGGGTGGAGGGCGTATCACCAGAAATGAAATTGTAAATAGTTTCGAAAAAAGGATCTGGACACCCAGGAGATGAGGTTATCTGCAGAGGGAGGCAGGGACGCTTCTCAGGGGGTGTAGGTGTGGAGGCATAAAATTTGGGAATTTATATTTTGTTGTTGTCGACACAGGATGAAATTGGCTCTGGGGATTGTGTTTTATGTGAAATGTAGGAGTGTGTTTGGAGGTGAAGCATTTCATCTTGT
Source organism: Conger conger (assembly GCF_963514075.1). Lineage (NCBI taxonomy): Eukaryota > Metazoa > Chordata > Actinopteri > Anguilliformes > Congridae > Conger > Conger conger. The sequence continues at coordinate 48,867,758 of NC_083763.1, read as the reverse complement.
TTCTGAGAGAGAGGAGAGGAGCAGGGAGCCACTCGCGTGTCACTCCGGCCCCCCTATCCCTCCCTCTCATCTGGACGATAATTCAGCTTCTCACTCACCCTGTGTTCCTTTTTGAATTCTCTGGAAAGCTAACCGTGCAGTGCTAATGCATGCGCTTGAAGCATGTCCAGTGTTCGCAATGTGCCTTTTCAAAATGATGTCCACTCTTCTTCCTTGAGATACTCAGCCTTGAGGGTATTCACAAATAAAATTTGTGGCCATCTTCATGCGCTCAAGGTAGCGGCAAGGTCAGCGTTTCTATCAAACGCAACCACCTTTTGAATTTGAACATAGCTAGCATATTGCATGATGCTGATACATCATTGGTTTAAGTGCCTCAGTTTTAAGTACAGTTTTAAGTGGCGGAGTAGGTTGGCAGCTTCCAGCCCCAGGCTCAGAACACAGAAGCTGAAATGATCCTAATGTTGTACTAGGGCTGTGCGATATAGCTATTGTGGGCATCACACATCAGTGATGTTATACCGTGATATGCCCCCTTGTCATTCATTGTCTCAGCTTTTGAGCTAAACCAGGGTGCCTCACAGCTAAACCAGGGTTGGCCGATCTCTTGGTTTCAAAGTGAAATGAACACCTCTTTGTGTAGGTGCAGGAGAGGCCAGCCCACCACTTGCTGACTGTCAGTAATTGAAGGGACGGTCCTTAAGTGGGTGTCTTCACCATGGCAATCACCACCTTGAGTCTGAAAGCTTTTCCCACAGTGCGATCACAGCAATCACTGGGATCTGAGAGGTGGGGAAGCAACAGATAACCAAGGAGAACTATCTCGGCGGGCTATTTTTAGCCTATTTTTGAAGCTTGCAGAAGCTGCATATTGGAGAGACACCAGTACTTTGTATGTTACAGCGATGCTGTGGGGACTCCATAAACCCCCACCAGCATTGGGTATCCGCTTTACCGCCTCCCATTACAGAGTTTCCTCTAATAAAACAGTAACCCAATCCGACTGTCTACAATAGGGCCAGTGGTTAACAGTTGAAATTTGAATGGGTGTGATTGCAGGATATAACTGAATTCACAGCTGTGGCTGTCAGGATGAAAGTGGTTGGACTGTGTGTGACTATATAGGAACAGGCTAATGAAAAACATGCTCATGGTATATGAAAATTGGAAGGTTCTGGAAGTGCTGCATCAGAAAATGTAGGGTTGTGTACACCTTTCTAAAAGAGCTTGGGTAAATGTGTGAATACAGTGGCAGAGAGAGACATTTCTACCCTGGTTTTGTGTAGTTGTACACAGTAGGCCAAGTGGCTACACTGTAACAAGGATTTTGTGAAAAATGACTTGGTAAAGGTTACCCTTTACTGGAATGAAATTAGGTAATTTGTTCTTTTACTGTGCGCTTCAAGTATTTAATGCTGACAAATTCATGTGGAGTGTATTGCTCATTGCAGCTTTCACCAGGGGATTCATTTCAAAGTAGCTTTATGTGCAATTTATTATTTATCAACAGAGAAATATTAGCGACTTTTATATGAATATTGTAGTGATGCAGCAGGAGAAAATAAGGATGCACTATTTTGTGCTATGTTGCTGATACCTCCAAAAGTTGTATTCTGTTTGTCCTTCCCTTTTCCGCCTTGTTTTTTGTTGCTTTAAAAGAAGTGCATCATATGCAACTTCTTTCATTTGGAAATACTCAGTAATACTCATAGTTGAGCTCTCAGTTTGGTAGTTGGGCACCTTATTTCCTATTTTCTCAGTCGTTGCTTTCTGAACCTCCCCTTGTGTAGTCCATGTTTCTTTTCCAACATACGTTGATTTGTGATAAGCAGTGAAGCTGTGATATTGTCACACCGAGGAGCTTCTGAGACGGTTGTATTTAGATGCACACATTTCTGCATTGATGACTAAATCATCAGCTGGAGACTCCTCCTAACATAAGACATTTTCACATCATTAGTACAATGGTAAATAATTGTGGATATCATGACTAATCTGAATTCTATTTGTAGGAATGTCTTGATAAAATGACACATCTCATAGTCCATCTTCCATCTTAATCAACTAGACCTGTACAATACAAACTCTCTGGGAGATGTTTATATTACTATGAAGGCCCCTCCATTTTTGTAACAACCTATGAGGCTGTACAGAATAGCTTTGCTATTCAGCTAAATTCATAATGCAGGATTGAAGGCTCTGGAAAGCTGGTGAGAAACAACTAGTCTAATTCAAAGTTCTTCCTTGTTGCATTTTGTAAGTTTGGTTATTTGTGAAGCTGCTATCGTCATAATCATCTAACCAAGTAGTGTTTGCACACGTCCTGGTGTACCAAGGCTGCTATATTCTTTGTAACTTGAGAAAGTGGAGCTAGGAATGAGATCGGAAATGAACTCCTTGTTCCCTTGACTTTTGTAAAAGCAAAGATAATATTGCCCTTGGTACGTGTGTAGGCACATACAGGTGGACAACATATTGAGCAACCTCTCAAATTGCACTGTGCTAACAGTCACGTATTTGATCCAGTGTCTGGTTATTTTGCTCTGTGTGGTTAACACAAGAAGGCAAATGAAATACGCCTTTGACCTCTTTCAACAGAAGCTTTCAGATTGATCTCTCAAAGTCATTTATTATCATTGAGGTTCTCTGTCTTTCACAACATCCATATAGCCGGTTGTACCCCACTATAATGCTGTGCAACGTGAGATTTGGACTCGGACAAGTCACTGCCGAATTATCCGAAGAGCACGGCACTCACTTTAGCCAAATGTCCTGACCTTCTCAGTCCCCAGATTGAATCTAATAGGGCAAGTTCATTTCAATAGTATGAAATATGTAAATAATTTATCAAATGGAGACTCTTCCTCTCGTTGTATATCTGGATCCATGCTGTCTTAGCATATTTTAATAGAACCTTTTGAAACACGACTTTACAGGAACCGAATGAGGTGATTCATACGAGAGCTGCAAAAGTAAAACTGCCAATACTCATAAAACAACCTTCAGGCATACAGGACCGTCTTAATAGTGCCCTTTATTAGTTTTCCGGCGAGGGTAGATCAATCTTACAGGCCTTTAATGTCTACGCTCAAAATGCGCATGCACGTGCAGTGCCTCCTCCAGCTGTGGTTGTGCGAGAGTGGCGGGAAACGTGTTGACCTTGATCCGGAGATGTCCGCCGTCGACAGCACGCGATCCTGAGCGAGAGGCTCCTCATTAAAGGCCGCCTCCTGCACCTAATGTCGCGAGCGACTTAAAGGTACAATAGGTAAGATTTTTGTGTTAAAACATTGTTACAAGACCATTGTAAATCCCTTCCTATCATTGAAAAAGGCTCAGTGACGTGTTGACTCACCCTCTGCTTGTGTTTATAGTCCTTAAATTTGGGTTTAAAAGTATACAGTTGATATGGACCCAACACTTTTCCAAAACATTGTACTTTGTGTAGCTGTACAATAATTCAAGCTCATTGGTTGAAAATGGCCGGTTTCAACATTATCGCATTCACAGAGTGGAGGGATGAATAGTGTTTGAGGGTGTTTGTTGCTGCAATTCCAGACGCACGTTATTTCGATGACGTCAAAATCGAAACGAACGTGCACTTGGCGCATTTGCACTCTTTGCACTTCTGTCTTCACAGCAAACCAATATCATCCTGAACTCCAGCTGTGCTGCTAAACTCCCATGTTTGCTGGTGTGACATCGGTTTGGCCGTGCGTACCCTTGCGAATGCGTCAAGCATAAATCAAGCTTAATTGCTTGCGAGCGTGAGCACCGTATCTCTGGGAGGGATGCCGGAGACTGTGCCCGGCTCATCGAGCAGAGTTCCCCTAGAGAGCGGGCTTAATAAGCTGGTTAATTGGAGCAATGTGAGAATGCCTGAGGCGGGAGGTTAGTGCTCCAAGAGAAAGGTGAGGTTTCTGGTGAACCCAGTAGTGAGGACAAACGGTTTTTACACACGGCCAGGTGGGAACTAGTCCCTGTTTCTCAGCAGGCCATGTGTTGTCTGAATATCAAATTGTGTTGTTGTGATAATAATAATAATAATAATAATAATAATAATAATAATAATAATGACAATAATAATATTACCAATAATAAAAATAATAATTCTATCCAATGTAGAGGTGGTGTTTGACAATTACAATTGTCTACAATTGTCTTTCGTTTTGAAGTACGATAATTCATGTTCTGATTGATATCATAACCAAGGCTACCATCAGGATACACATTACATGACATTACATTACATTAATGACATTTGGCAGGCGCTCTTATCCAGAGCGACGTACAACAAAGTGCAAAGTGCATACTCATAACCAGGGATCCTCAGGGCCCGGGACAAACCTTGGCAGTTGAGGCCCCCCAAAAACATTTGTTACCAGGTAATTTTGACAGGTAATGGGACCTCCCTGATGGTGGCCCTGATAATAACCATATTATGTGTGCTAGAGAAGTTACTCTGAGGCTAAAAGTTCATCAGAAATTTTAACATCACGTGTCTTGCATTCACATCCTTTCCACTGGAGGCTTGTTTAGGCATTGGTCTGGGGAAGAGAACTTTACCTGTGTGATTATTCTATGCATAAAACTACAAGATAATTATTCATAGCCACTTCCAGGGTCAACAGAGGGGTCATGTAGAATGTGTCGGCTCCCACTGCGGTTGACGGAACACGTTTATTTACATGTCATTACCATGTGTGGAAAATTGGCTGGTCCCACAACATGCGATTGATTTAAATTTAAACCAGCTTAGATGAACACGGTATTTATTTTGCCTCTCAGTCTCATTTCAAGGTGGAAACAGAAGTGTTGGAAGTTTTGCATCACGAAATTGCATTACCATACATTTCCCTTTTTCACCCGCTACTACCTAATTGACATTGAAAATGGAAAATTATATTTTTGACTTTGTGAGGACTTTTAAATATTAATGGTGTCTAAAAGGAAAGCGCTTGGGGATTCGGCAGGCAGCTGCCGTCTAATGGCACGCATTAAATCCATATCTGATCCGCGCCTCGCCAGGCTGGCCGTACTGCCACTGGCCATTTTTTCCTGCCCGGATCCAAGAAACACATCATTAAACCGTAATGAACACTGTCGCTGACGGAGCAAAACCTGACAAATGTCCTGTAGGTTCTCATGGCCTCAGAATGCGGTGAGGAAAAGCGCAAATATGGGTCATTTGAAAAAACATTGGACATCTTTATCAATGAGTTCTGCTGTCCAGAATTTCCTCCTGGTAGCTTCTTGTGGGCCTTACTTGTACTGTAAATTGAAGGACATGCAGCACACATGCAGTACCTTTAGGTCTGCGTATTTGTGGATCAGTGGATGCGCTTAATTATGTACCAACAGGTATTTGTAAATGGTAAATGCCTGTTTTTATATAGCGCCCTTATCCTTATCAGTGTGGGTAATCATGGCAGTGTGGGTAATCAAGATGGCGCCCGCAGCGTCCACTGCTCAAGCGAGTCAAACTTTTAAACGTTTTAAACGTTTTAACCGCCCTACTTTTAAACGTTTCAATTGTGGATTGCCTCCTATTTTAACTTTTCCACAAAGATGCGTGATTGTCATTGTTTTAATCTTTTGCCTGATCGCTTGCTCGTCACGCTGTCACTTCTTGCCTGACGATGGGGAGGGAATCTACTTCCCGACTGCAGATAGCCAACATCTCCTGTTCTCCGGGATCCTGAATATTGGCCGTGTCGGAGCCCCATCATCATCTAGTAAGGATGGGGTCCCTACGTCGAGCTCTTCTGTTGGATTCATTTGGCTGACGCTGATACTCCTCTTGGCCGGTGACGTTGAGCTTAACCCTGGCCCAGCTAGCCCAGCTAGCCTAGCAGCTAGCTTGGACTTTCCTCCACCTGCGCTGCTTTCTTCGGCGGGCCGTGGCAGTCCCGCACTGGCGGCGATTGGCCTGGTGACTGGGTTGCTGGCTCCTCTGGCCTGCTTCGGTGGAGGTCTGCTGGCTGATTTGCAGTCTCTTCCGGTATGTTGCGGCGGGGCTGTTGAGGTGATCGCCGGACTGTCGGCCTATTCTGGCGTTGGTTCATTCCGGGAGGATTGCGCTCCTGCTGCGGTGGTGGCTCGTCTTCAGCCCGGGTCCGTAGCAGGGCGGCCTGCGCAGTTGGGCAACGATTGCCTCGAGTCCAGCAACTGAGTTGCGGAGCAACAGCTGGCTTCCTGAATGGTCTGGTAAGGATACCGTGGCTTTGTGTGTCATCCCCACTATCAGCCCCCTCCCAGTACGTCTTCCTCGTCGTGCTTCCAGGCCAAGCAGAGCTGTGCAGGGAAACCTGGTGGTTGTTTCTACTGGTATTGCCTTGCCCGGCTCTGCTCCTTCTGCTACTTTGGGATCTAATGATTTGGGGTCATTGCAGGACCTGCGGGCCATAAACGGTTTGAAGCTTCTGCACCTAAATTCGAGGAGTTTGCTGCCCAAGATGGATTTCATTAACTGTATGATTGTTGATGCCGCCCCCGACATACTTGTTATTACCGAGTCTTGGTTGTCTGGGAAAATTTCCAACTCAGATGTTTCTATTGCTGGTTTTAATTTGTTTAGATCTGATAGGAAAGCTAAAGGAGGCGGAGTGGCTATATTTGTCAGGGAACACCTAGCCGTACGGGTCCTTGTGTCCTCCACCGTCCCGAAATGTTTTGAATGTTTAGTTTTAGATGTTTTTCTGGGTGGTGACGTCCATATTGTGGTTGCTGGTGTTTATCGCCCACCCTCTGCGCCAACATCAGCATTAGAGGAGTTGGGGAAGGTGTTATCTATGTATGCCTCTTCCGAATTGGTGGTGCTGGGCGATTTAAACCTGGACTGGCTCTCTGATAGCTCTACTAGTCTTAAACAGCTCTGCTATTCTCAACTTATTTTACACCCCACAAGACCAAATGCCAAATCTCCATCTAGATCCACCCTAATTGATATTATATTTACCATTTAAATATCCTCAGTGCGGGGTGTTTGCACCAGGCATTAGCGACCACTGCCCTATAGCTTGTGTTAGATTAGTCAAAGCTAATAAATCCAATGGTCACCTCATCACAAAGCGTAATTTTAAAGATTCTTACACGATTTATCCCACTCTGATTTAGATAGATTATGCTTAATCCCTGATTCCGAGTTAGCTTCTGACCACTTCTCCCATATTTTTAACTCCATCACTAATAAGCATGCTCCTTATAAAAATCTCAGAGTAAAAAATCGCTCTAGTCCCTGGATCTCTGAGGAAACCCTTCAACTCAGAGACTCCGCCTGGACTACTGCCAGATCTACTGGTAATCCGACAGACTGGTTACATTTCAGGAAAATGCGGAATAAAAGTACTAGTATAGTCAGGAAAGCCAAATCTGATTTCTATTTATCTTCATTTGCAAATGCCCAAGGAAACTCAGCTAGTTTTTGGAAAACTGTAAAATCACCTAAATCTGGATCCACCTCTACTCTCCCACCTCAAATTAGCTATGAGAATAATGTAATTTCAGACAAATCAAAAATGTGCGACGCATTTAACCAACATTTTGTAGCTTCTGGCCTTCTATTTGATAGGCTATCAGCCAATACGGTCTCGCCGGGACACGTCCATGACCCGTCATTGGCCGAAAACCTTTCGATCCCCTCCCCTCTTGCTAATAGATTCTCTTTTAGACCGGTTAGTGACTATGAAGTCTTCATGGCACTCTCCCATCTGAATATTAAAAAGTCTAAGGGTGAGGATGACATAGCCCCATATCTTCTGCGTCACAGTGCTCACCTGGTCGCCTCCCCGCTTGCTCACATTTTTAACCTAACTTTTATCTCCGGTGAAATCCCATCGGTCTGGAAGTCCGCACAGGTCGTGCCCCTGTTCAAAGGGGGTGACACCAGTGACCTAAACAATTATCGTCCCATCTCTAGACTGTGCTGCCTAGCTAAGGTTTTAGAAACCCTGGCAATTGAACAGCTGCGGGCTTTTTTAGAGGCATACAATATCCTACACTCACACCAATCAGGATTCAGACCCGGTCATAGCACTGTTACTGCCACTTCCCTCGTCATTAATGATATTGTGAATGGTCTTGATAATCGCCAACATTGTGCTACCCTCTTTGTCGACCTCTCTAAGGCCTTCGACACTGTTGATCATGGTATTTTGTTAAGTATGTTAGCTTCCATTGGCCTGGATGACCTTTCTTTTAGTTGGTTCTCTAACTACTTGTCTGGGAGAAAGCAGTCTGTTGTTGCTGGCAATCTTAGATCCAGCTCTTTATCTGTTGTTAAGGGTGTCCCACAAGGGTCCATTTCAGGTCCAATTTTATTCACTCTTTATATAAATAATATTCTTTTCCCTTCTGTACACACTAATGTTCATTATTATGTGGACGATACAATAATTTACTGCTTTGGTCCCACCCCAGCTCAGGCAGCTGCAAGCCTGCAGTCAGCCTTCGACACATTCCAACGATCTCTGCTTGATCTCAAATTAGTCTTAAGCTCAAACAAAACTAAATGGATGTTTTTATCTCGATCTTCAATTGTTAATAATAGCCTTTCTCTTCACTCTCTGCAGGGAGAACTAATTGATTGTGTCGACTCATTTAAATACCTGGGTATTTGGCTGGATACCAAGCTCTCTTTTCGCACACATGTTGAACATCTCATAAAGTTGGCTTTCTTTACAGGAATAAATCCTGTTTCTCTCTTCAAACCAGGAAATCCATTGTTCAGTCCCAAATTATGTCTGTTTTTGATTATGGTGACATTGTGTATATGCATGCTTCTCCTGCCATTTTGAAGCTGCTTGATGCTGTGTATCATAGTGCCCTGCGCTTTGTAACGGGTGATGGTTTTCTTACTCACCGATGTGTTTTGTATGAAAAATTGGGTTGGTCGTCCCTAACTGCACGAAGAGAGCTACATTCTCTTCTATTCATCTATAAAGCTCTAATTGGTAAACTTCCATCGTATTTATCCTCGCTCCTCATTCACAACTCTATGAGTTGCCGAACACGCTCGCAGTCACACATCAGATTGCTCATTCCGCGCGTGAGGACGGAATATGGAAAGACTGCTTTTTCTCACTATGCTCCGGACAAGTGGAATAGGCTCCAGGACACTCTAAAATTGGATCAATTTGTTTCTCTAGACTCTTTTAGAGTGCTCCTCGTGGGTACTATGACTGAGAACTGCTCGTGTTTTACCTGATTTTTAGTGTCTTACCAATTATTATCTGTTTTTTATAGCTTGTTTTTTGTCTGCTCTTATCTTGTCTGTTGCAACCTGTATCTTTTATATATGTTTTTTGTAAACAGCACCCTTGAAAATGAGAGCTTGCTCTCAAGGGACTTCCCTGTATAAATAAAGGTCAAATAAAATAAAATAAATTTAAAAATCCAAAGTGCTGTACAATTAATGCTTCTCATTTACCCATTCACACACACGCACTCACACACCAACGGCGATTGGCTGCCATGCAAGGCCCCAACCAGCTCGTCAGGAGCAATTGGGGGTTAGCCTAGGTGTCTTGCTCAGGGACACTTCGACTGCCAGACGACTGCACTTACCTCCTGAGCCAATGTTGCCTTATTTGTGTATTGTCAAGGTTTCGTACAATGGATACATAGATAGATGAATGTGCATAGCTTTTGAAATAGTTTGGCTTTTCTGAGCAAATATGGAGCTAAGGAATCCTGTTCTCTATTGGCATGATTTTGAATTTTGAAACGGTTGTAATGGTCTTTAAGTAAATATCAATATGGAGCCTGATTCATGCTACAGGAGTTCAAACTTCAGCCAAGTATCCACTTAGGAAGATGGAAAATTGAGCTGATTCATTCAGGAATATTGATTCCAAGATATTTCTATTAAGATGATAGCACTAGAACAAAAGTACCTGTGGGTGGGCTGCTGGGATTCATTCTGTAGGCATTTTAACATTGAACTGATCTCAAGGACTTACTAGCTTTGTGAAAGCAAATAGATTTTCAGTCAGGAGGTGAAATTATGGAAATAGACACCCACAAACAAGTTAATATGTGTGTGCTTCTGAACAATGTTTTAATAAGCCAAAACTAGTTTGCCCTTATTTTCTCGCTTCGTTGATTTAATTTAGTGAAATCTCATGATGGGTTGGCCTCTCAAAATGGTCTCTTAAAATTGGTCCTCCCTACCGATTTCTCTTTAATTGAGCTCTTCAGCAGCACTCAGCTCTGAAGGACACATTCCTGCCAATAATTCAGTTGCTGAACTGTAATGCATTCAGCCCATTCCTTTTGTGCTGAATTTGAGAGCTAAGTGATTCCATACCTGATCGACAGTAGGTTGCAACAAATTTTAAAAAGCGTGTCGACATATAAACAGCAGCCAATGTTGATTCTTTAAAGATCCGTCCTTTAACTGTTCCATTATTCTTTCAGTTTGCAGAGTTGCTCAAATATCAGAAAACACATGTAAGTGGCCATATTAATCAGAATATTGTCTTCCCGTATTTTTAAGTGTAAACACTGGTTTTGTCATGATGATTTTGTCCTAGGACAGTGTAAAATGTTTCCCTGCTGTGTCAAATACATGTTGATGCACAGGTTGTTCACTCAAAAATTTAATGAAAGCTATGTGTTTCCACCTACCCAGAGTACTTTTTCCATCCAGATAGTTTCACTGAGATGTGACAAAGTTTCTAGATTTGACTTTTTTAACTTTTAGCCATGATATAATGGACCTCTATGGAACTCTTTTTTTCTGAAATGCATTTTAATTCAGAACTATTTCTTATTCTGCGGACACTTGCCAACTGTTTAGGTGCTAGCAGAAGTTTAGTTTTCTGGGGCAAAGTGTTAGTTGTTTTGATCAATGTTTTTCCTGGCTGTTTGCTGTGCTTGACTTACGTATCGAAACATGAAAGTGTTAGCCAGCTGAGATCTTTAGTTATTAAAATTATGCCAAGACAATATAGGAACTACTTTAGCATGTAATGTCAGACAATGAAGTAGTATGGAACCACCAGGACTAGAGTTGGCCGTCCGGCCAGACTTAGTAACTTGGCAAGAAGGGCCTTGGTCAGGGAGGTGAACAAGAACCCAACGGTCACTCGAATAGAGCTTCGGAAGTTCTCTGCAGAGATAGGAGAACCTGCCGGAAGCATGACCATCTCAGCAGCATCAATCAGGCCTTTATGGTGGAGTGGTTTGAGTAACAGGCGTACAACAGTGTTGACTTTGCCACCAGGCACTGCTCATCACCTGGCTAATACCATCCCTACAGTGAAGCATGGTGGTGGTAGCTTCTCAGTGGCAGGGACAGGGAGACTGGTCAGAATTGAGAGAAGGATTAATGCAGCCAAATACAGAGAGGTCCTTGTATAAAACATGCTCCAAAGTGCATGCAACCTCGGACCTCAATGACCCAAAGCATATACTGCCTAGACAACACTGGAGTGCCTTCGGGACAAGAACATCTGTGGAGAGACGGTGGCAGTACACAGACATTTCCTATCCAATCTGACAGAGCTTGAGAGGAAAAATGGGATAAACTGCCCAAATCCAAGTGTGCAAAGCTTGGAGAGATTCACGCAAGATGAATCAAAGCTGTAATTGCTGCCAAAGGGACTTCTACAAAGTACTGAATTAAGGTTCAGAATACTTCTATAAATAAGAGATTTCAGTTTTTGATAAATTAGCCAAAAAATCCAATAACATGTTTTCACTTTGTCCTTATGGGTTATTGAACGTAGATTGGGCAAACATGGCAAGTTTATCCATTTAAATAAACAACAGAATAAAGTGTGCAAAAAGTGAAGGGGTCTGAAGCCACTGTACTTTAATATTATTTTTGGCTGAACTGCCTTTAAAAGCAAGCTGGAGAATACAGCAGCGATCTTAAGAGTTTCAGACATCTGCGCACCATCCCTGTGCTCTCCGTTTCTGTAAAAATCACAAGAGCCAAATCAACCTTTTCACTCAGCTGAAGTTTTTTTGAGCCCCAGGAGCCCACCCGTTCATCAGCCTTGTCCTCGGAGCCCCAGCCGTGTACCGCACGCGCTCTACCAAGTTAGTGCGGCACTCAGAGGACTTCATTAGCTATGGTTCCTACATTCCTACCTACCACATTGCCCCTGTTGCTACAGTAACCTTTACCTGCAACCATGAGGCTAGGAAACTTTGATGAAAATGGAATTCTGAGCAGAACAGTTGGACAAATTGTTCATGAGCTTATGAGGCCACTATTCACTGCCAATGGAGTCTTGTGCAAACTGCAGATAAATAATGACAAATAATGACATAATCTGAATTGCCGATCAATTACAGAGACAATATTGCCCCACTCTCCTTAAAGGTGCATGTACTCACAAAGTGGGTAATTGCATCATTGCTGTGCACAAACATAGACCAGATTGCCAGATTATAAATTTAGCTCCCTGGTCAAACAAATCGGTAATGATTTATGTCATATTACGCCACTGTCTTGGCATTGCATTGGAAGCTGTTGGGTTCCATTTTGAAATGACAAATTCCATTTCAGATGCTGAGTTTTATGTTTTATAGTTTCATAGTTATTGAATTTTAAAGAAAGGTTCACATTGCCATCACTGGTGCATCTCTAGTTTTCTGGTCATTTTAATTTGCTTGTAAGGCTTTACAAATTTTACGTGACCAAATAATACATCACATGGGGATATTCATTAAAATAAAATCACTGCACAATGTCATACATTTAAATAATGTATCTATGTTTTTTTTTGATTGAAAGGAATAGGGTAACAATTTGCAGTGTCCAACTAACATGGCAATCTAAGAAATGATAAAATCCTGTAGGTGCTCTACAAACAGGACAACTAGACCATATTACCCAGACAACTTTGCAAGGACGAGCCTGAAATAAAGCTGGAACACATGAAATGCTTAATGGACCGGGGAGACTGAAATTATGACGTCAAACGACAACTTCCTCAGAGTCAAAAACAGTAGTAAGGTTTTCGCTGAGTGTAGCAATTATTCTGAAAGTTTTGGCTTGGCTTAACTTCAGGAAGCTGGACATGCATTTCATCGAGCGATGAGTGCACTGCAGGCCCTGGCTAATGGTCTGTGTGTCACGCCAAACGAGTTCTGCCCCACAGTGTGGGACACAAACAGGCCGTTAGCCAGACCTCCCAGGCAGATGGGACCTCCGGCTGACTCACGGACCCTCGGCGTGGGGTGGGAGTGAGTCAAACGCGTGGCCGAGGGGGGGGACTCCTCTAAACAGCAGGCAGCCAATCACATTCACAGCATCACGCAGTGGCCAATTTTCAAAAACCAAGGTGTGTGGGATTCAACGGGACACTGTATTTAGCCCTTAACTCATCAGATTGCATCAACACACCAGCGCATGCCATCCTTGTTTGATCCCCAAGTGGTGGCTCTGAGCCTTTGAGGCTTTCAACATGCTTAAAGGTACAATAGGTAAGATTTTTGTGTTAAAACATTGTTACAAAATCCCTTCCTGTCATTGAAAAAGGCTTCCTGACATGTTGACTCACCCTCTGCCTGTGTTCATAGTCCTTCAATTCAGGTTTCAAAGTGTACATTTGTCGGGCCGTCAAATGTATCAAAACATTGAACAGCTGTTCAGCAGTTAAAGCTCATTTGTTGAAAAATGGTTCCAACGGCCACAGCCAATGCCATTCTGGGGGCTTATTCTGATTGTTCGTGTCGCTGCCTATATTGCACTCTAGACAAGCAATCACTGAAACTCTGTGTACTATTGCTTATTATCCAAGCAAAGACTACCTGTATCTACTTATAAAACAATACCATTTTGTTATTGGTAGCAACAAGCAAATTAGCTATAGTTAGCTTGAAGAATTTACAAATATCCACTTCCAATAAAATATAGGCAATACGAACATAGTAGCGATTGCACAAGCATTGTGCTTCAGGTGGATATTTGTACATTCGGAATTGCTAATTTGCTTGTTATAGCGAACTGGTATTGTTTTTTTAACAGTTTTTTTTCAGTGATCGCTTATCTGGAGTGCAATTTGGGCAGCTACACATTCATTTTGTCTCTTTATGTGTTCAATCATCTGTAAACCTTTATTTCTCTCAAACTTTAAGTTGCAGTTGCATCGTTTGTATCATATATTAATTATATAGCCAGCTAGTTATGCAGCCAAATAACAATATAGTTGGTTAGCTAAAGTGAAAACTATAAATAGTGTTGTGTAGGACACCAAAGTCAAGATTTCATAAAGTCACCTGTTCGCGAACATTTTCTTACTAGAACACAACGAAAAGACGGCAGGCTGTGTTGCGTTTGTCCCTGTCAGCTTTCCAAAACAATGCATGAGAACACTGAACTGTATAATAACAATTTATATTCCGCGTTATATTCCTAGACTGTGGGAAGCATAAACAGTGTTGTGGTTTGACCGTTATGAGTCCAAAATTACCTATTGTTTTTTATTGCTTTAATAGTGCATTTCTAATATATACACTCAGTGAGCACTTTATTAGGTATTTATTAGACTTTTTTACTTATCGGTCTTCTGCTGCTGTAGCCTATTCACTTAGATAGGTTTGATGTTTTGTGTTCAGAGATGCTCTTCTGTATGCCACTGTTGTAATCTGTGGTTATTTCTGTTACTATCACCTTCCTGTCAGCTTTGACCAGGCAGGCCCTTCTCCTCTGACCTCTCTCATTAACAATTTGTTTTTGCAGAACTGCTGCTCACTGCATGTTTTTTGTTTTTCACACCATTCTCTGCAAACTCTAGAGACTGTTGTGTGTGAAAATCCCAGGAGATCAGCAGTTTCTGAGACACTCAAACCACCATACAATCATTCCATGGTCAAAGTCACATAGATCACATTTCTTCCCCATTCTGACATTTGGTCTGAAAAACAGTTGAACTTCTTGACCATGTCTGCATGCCTGTACGCATTTTGTTGCTGCCACATGATTGGCTGATTAAATATTTTCATTAACAAAATCGTGTACAGGTCTACCTAATAAAGTGATCACTGAGCAGTTTTTGTGCTACATAATTTTTCACATTGATTCTGTAAAACCTCACAAATTACCAGCCGCACAAACCCCAGTCATGCTTGACCATTCATTATTCATGTATTTTTTCCTGCACAGAAAGTGAAATTTAAAAAAACACATTTTGAATAACTGGATATCCTAACAAATTAGTTGATTGCCTTGCTAAACCTTTACTTTTTGAAGAACTGGATATCCTAACAAATTAGTTGATTGCCTTGCTAAACCTTTACTTTACCATTACTGTATAAAATGAACAAACTGCGAATAATTCCCCTATTTTTCCCCCCACTAGTGGAGTCATGATTTAACCTAACACAATTCACGGGTAGTATTTGCGAATAACTGAGAGCAACAGTGTGCATGTTCTGGGTGTGTTGTGGAAAGGGACCTGCTCCTTTGCTCTGCATGCCACAGTACCTGCGGCCACACCAAAGCGCCACCCAGCATACGGGCTTCATCATATTTATGGGCTTCAGAATGTCGTCCCTGTCAGACCTCATTCAGAACAGCGCTGATATAAGATTAGGAACACGCTTACGGACTTCGGTTCATCCATTCAGCTGTACATACAGTACTGTATATGGTACATACCAGTCATGGGGGTTAATTAGGACATAGACAGTGAATCTCGCCTGCTGCTAACACATCAATAATTCATTGTTATTGGCTAAAGAAGCATTTTTTTTGTAAGCTCATGCGGTTGGGTGCCTGCTCGTGCGAGTAGGCAGACTGTGCTCGTGTACGCATCTGTACGTGCGCATATGTGTATGCGTGTACATGCAGGCTACAGCACGACTCGGTTTGGTATACTATACCGAATGCTTCAGGGTAAATACGTTTTTGATGCACGTGTTAGTGCCGTGTTGCTGCTGCGTTTTGGATGATGTGCAAGGCACTGCCGCGAACACGTCGAATAGGAAATTTCTTTGTGGTTTTCTTTTCCAGAGGGAGGGGGACGGGCAGGGGTGTTCCTCGCTGGAACAGGCCCAGCGTGAGGCTTCTCTGAAAGGGAGGCTTTGCCTGCGGTGATGTGCGTACTATAGGCACGGCAGCAGAGGAGAAGACAGAAGGCGAGATATGAGAGCAGGAAATCCCCGCAGTGAGGAAGAGGAGGCACTTTGCCCACGCGTACGCCGCTCTTCGGCTTCGTAAACGCTCCCAGTTCCGCTCAGGCATTCGGCTGCCGTTCAAAAGGCTTTCCTTCTTTGCTGCCAGTTGCCTTAGTTGAGGGAATTCTCTCGTTACCATGGTTATGCATAAAATTACCAATGAGCGTAGTAAAAACCTCTTCCTTGATGAAGCTTGTGGCACCAACAGTGAGGCTCAAGCTGTAAGCAGTTTCTGTTTTCCAATTTCAGAATCGCATCTCCTGCTGTTCAGACAGTGGCTGATTCTTGGTGTAGGGACTGTGGAATCTGAATGGCCGAAAGGCTGTCTGCAGCACCGCAACAATGCAGTCGCATAACTCCCTCTCCCCCCACAAGGGCTAGGAGGTACTATCTGTTCCAGTAAGTGTCAGTACACACCAGAGAGGTAGGAGTGTGTGTGTGTGTGTGTGTGTGTGTGTGTGTGTGTGTGTGTGTGTGTGTGTGTATGTGTGTCTGTATTTATGCGTGCATGTGTGTACTGTGTGTGCATGTGCGTGTGCCTGCGCATGCATGTGTCCATGAGTTTTTGTGTGTGTTTGCGTGAGTTAGTATGTTTTGTGTTTGTACTATGTGCATATGTATGCCTATGTATGCATATGTGCTCATGTGTTCGTGTCTGTCTTTGTATCTTGTGTCTGTTCTGTGCGTGCGTGCGTGCTTGTAAATATGTTTTTGTGTGTGTTTGCATGCTTTGTGTGTCTGTATTTGTGTTTGTACTATGTGCATTTATGTCTGTATGTATATGTGCACATGTGTTTGTGTCTGTGTCCTGTGTCTGTCTTTGTATGGGTTCACGTATGTGTGTCTGTATGTGTTCACGTATGTGTGTCTGTATGTGTGCACGTGTGTGTATGTGTTCGTGGATGGGGTGGTGGCTGCAGTGAGATGGCGTGGTGAGAAGAAGCCTGTTTCAGCCGCAACAATTAACATGCGGACCCCGCCAGCTGAATGCTGAGAGCCACCCCCCCACCGCAGCGCTCCACTGCGAAAATGAGAGAAATTCTGCCATAGCAGCTTGATGATAAAAACGGCTGCTTAAAAATGAGCATGCCAGCCTTATTCGCAAGATGATGCTGCCCTCTGGTGGAAAGATTGGAACATATGAATAAAGTACACACATATTCCCACATATGGGCACAACCTCTCTCTACCTGCATGGATAGGTAGGACTGACATGAATCTAACCTGCATTTTTATGTTGGGCTGCCACGTTATAATCTCATAGTAAGTTGCTAGTACTGAGACAGGTCTTTTTTTTAATTTTTTTATTACTGCAGGTGATGGCCCAGACCACAATAGACCCAGATGTGTTTTTACTTTGAGACAATCATGTGTTGGTGTCTGACATTTGTGTTGTTTATTGATTTCTCGGTGTCTGACATTTGTGTTTATTGATTATGCTGTTGAACTTGGCAGCATTGCGAGATTCGAAGAGAAAGCACTTAATTTGAAGGGAAAGTCTAAAAAGGAGATGTCACACTCCAGCAACATGAGTAAACGAAAACATAAGTCTCTCCCAGGGGTTTTTCATGTCATTAGCCTGTGCGGCAAAAATTCCTCCCGCTGTTCCTGCCATTTCGTCCACTTCCATTACCAATGTCGTAATAAAACTATGAATGATATACACTTTTGTTATTATTGTGAATTGGCATAGTATGGTAAAAAGTAACCATAGTAACATTTATTTTATAGATGAGACCAATCCAGTCTCAGACGTTGGTTCTAATCTGTGCCTCCGGAACTTTCTGTTGCTGCATACGGGCTTCCTGTCATGCTCTCCGATTTTGAACGCACTCATCCAGCGCACACCGCCAGCTGTTTCATGTACTTTGAATGCAGCGGAAGCATCTGGCCTCCCACCTGGTAGGAGGGTAAATGTAGTTGGCGCTCAGGGTCCTGAAGAATCTGCATATGTGTGCCACCTCTGTTTTGTACCAAAAAACAGCTGAATACACTTCTGTATGGAGCGTGTTTGTACGTAGCCGTGTCAGACTGCATTGTTTATGTTTAGGGCATGTCTGTTTAGCACGTTTTAGGTTATGTGTTGGGGGGGGGGGGGGGGGATTGTTAAAAATATATCCACCTGTAGTATATTTCATTTATTTTTTGGGCAGAACTCAGAGGCGTATGGTAAATCTCAATCAATGACTGATACTGTTGCTGAAAGTACCTCCGTTTTCGAAGGCCCAGCAGTTGAAGCCTAGCAATGCCCACTGCATCAGAACGCCCCCCTCCCTCCTGTCTTTGCCTCAAGCAGCCATCGAGGGGAGCAGCTCATTGCACCTGACACAGCAGTGTCCCTTTCAGCCCCACCCGGTGGAGACCAGGGTAACTGCAGGGAGCTTGCGGCAGCAGGCTGGCCACCATGTCTCATTGCGCGAGGGGGTTTTTTCCGAGAAGGGAGGTATGCGCTTGTTACGGTTCAGAGATACTGGCACCCGTAGCTCCTCCTGCATTATTTAACACAGCACAAGGTGCAGAATACAGCACAGGGCAGAGCCGTCTGCCCTTGAATAAGCACAAAACTTCATTGGTCTCCAGCCAGAGCGCCCCATCATAATGTGCTTCTGAGTCAGGGAGTGGGTCTCTGATCTCCAGCAGCATATGGCAGCTTTAAATGGGTGACTTGTGCTCGTCTGTCGGCTAGCATTTCCCATTGGAAGCTATGATTTCCCTCTGCCAGGTTATGCTGGGAAACTCAGGAGCTGAGAGCATACATGCAGCGTGTATTGTTTGCTTAGGAACAGCACTCGATCACAATGAATGTTTGTCAATGACGGGCAAAACTGCCTGTGGTTGAAAACGAAATAGTTTGCTAGAACTTAGCTTGTCGATTGCTAGTTTAGAATTTTAAAAGCCTGACAGGAAGTTATACGCGGCCATAATCTTTAAAACCGTTTGAACGTTTTTCCGTTTACACCCCTACCTGTCCTCAGTTCCAGCCATCCTGGCACATGGAGGCCACCCCAGGGTGCCACCTCCCCCACCCACACCGCAGTGAAAAAGGAGCCACAGTTGGCACGGGGGCACAGCGGAAGAGTACAGGGCTACACTGTGGTTGTGCTTCGCCCGGAGGCACCTCTCCAGATCTTCCAGAGGGCAGATCAAGGGCAGGGTGGTTCATTGTGCTCTGGTATCTGCTGCAGTGCTCACAGTGATTAGGTCATTGGGACCTGAAATTAAACATAATGGCTTCTGGAGTATTATGGTACAAGTACATTATGCAGCATGTACTCTTGTGGCTAAGGTACATGACTGGGACCCAGAAGGTTGGTAGTTCAAGCCTCGGTATAGCCACAATAAGATCTGCATAGCTTTTGGGTCCTTGAGCAAGGTCCTTAATCCCGCATTGCTCCAGGGGGTATTGTCCCTTTAGTTATTGCGTGAAAAATCAACCAGAGGTGTGGGGGGTGACCACTCCAAATTTGCTAAAAACTTAATGTTGTAAATGTTCCTCAGGCAGTAAGAGCAGTTGTCTGGCAGTCGGGGGGTTGCCGGTTTGATCCCACCCTGGGTGTGTCGAAGAGTCCCTGAACAAGACACCTCCTAAATGCTCATGACGAGCTGGTTGGTGTCTTGCATGGCAGCCAATCGCCATTAGTGTGCGAGTGTCATCAATAAATGAAAAGCATCAATAAAGGTGCTATATAAATGCAAACCATTTAGCATTTACCCCTGTTTAGTCTAATCAACTTTAAATCACTTCAGACAAAAGCTTCAGCTAAATAAGAATTTATTATTATTTGAGATATTATTACTAAGAAAATATCATGTTGGGCATATTTTTTTCTTAAAAATGGACTGTGTGTGTGTATTTGTACCTGAATACAGGTACAGATAATGTGTTGGTTGAACTGATACAGCAGATAGTGTTGTCTTCTGATCCTTGATGTCTGATGCTGTTAGCATACTGTTCTAGTGCATGTACACTATGGGCCACTTGGTCCGGGACCAAATCCCCATTGTGCCAACAACAAGGGTGACACAATTGCTGGTTGAGTCCACAGGGTTAGGGTGCGTTCAGTCAACCGGGATCAGCATCTCGTCACTCTCTAGCGCCCCCTCTGGTCAAACAGGTGCCCTCAGTCCGTTTGCTAAAGCTGTGCATCTGGTGTCCGACTTGTGTCAGTTCAAGATTGGCTTGGGGCCTGCAGTGTTGAATAAGGAGCTGGTGACATCACATGTTTTGGTGGAGAGAAGATGTGGTCTACACTGTCCCAGAGATGAGGACAGCGTAGACCAGCGCGACTCAACTCCACGTCCTGCGGACCGCATTCTCTGCAGGCATTTGCTTCAACCTTGAGCTACACCACCTGATTTCAGTAATTAGCTTGTAAATTGGATGAAAAGCATAAAAAATCTTGTAGAAATTATATGTATTAGTATCAATGGGAGCAGTCGAGCAAAGAGAAAATCTGGCCCATCCTTTCATATTTCAATGTGTCATTGCCTGTGTAGTAAATCCCGGTTTTCCTTTCTAGAATCGCACAAAAAAGGTACCTTCCAAAGTGATGACGGCGAAAGAAAATATTGTAACACCTGCTGCCATAAAAGCACACGTTTTATGTGCACGGCTCACATTTGGTTGTAATTACAGTGAAATCCTCTGGGAATCAAAGTCATTTGAAAGGGACTTTAAGCTGTTCCAGGCGGCCATTACAGGTAGAGTGGCACGGAGAGCCGCGGCTGTAGAACCCGTGATGGTATTTTCGCTCCACATTAAAAGATGACAGCTCCTGAAAGAGGGCGAAGATTTATGTCTCTGTTTTGGTGTGGAGAAGTGCTGCGCGAGGCTGACGATGCACCGAGGGCATTTACGTGGGCGAAAAAGGTTGCAGTCGATCGCTTTTCAAATGGCTTTATTAGAGCTTGTTGTTTTGTGTCAGCATTTGAAGCAAAAATGCCCCTGGTCTTTGTTTAGAGGCATTTCAGGCAAACCTGCATGTAACCTATTCTGTCAACTTGGTAGAGTGCTTACAGTGAGTGCTTGCAGTAATAAGACTATCACTGTTTCTCATCTTAAAAATACATGTGTTTTGTAAATGGTAAATGGACTGCATTCATATAGCGCTTTCATCCAAAGCACTTAACAATTAATGGCTCTCATTCACCCATGCATGCAGTGCACCAACCAGCAAGTTGGGAGCTATTGGGGGTGTCTTGCTCAGGGACACTTCGACACACCCAGGGCAGGAGAACAAAGAAGAAAAGAAGAATGGATTGCTTTGTTTTAAGTTTGAGAAACTTGAGGTTGTTCTCTTGATGAAATATTAAGATAATTGCTGTAGGCTTTTTGCTTTATTGTTTACCTTTCTGAGTTTTTGTCTACTTGATGTTTAGATGAGTTTCAAAGTAGCAATGTCCCATTTACATTGGATGCATCCTTGTGTTTAGTCCACATCAGGTGTAGTACGTAGATTTGCAGATTTTAATTGCCTAGTATTTTACCTGTCAGATGGGCTCCCACACTGCTAAAACCACAATGGATTTTACTGTACATCTCCTCCATCAGGGGACGACACTGCACTGCTCGAAAATATCACAGGACTGAACAATTTAGAGGCCTTAATAATTCAGAAGTGGTCTACACAAAAGTAGCATGGTAAAGTAGGCAGTGATGCTTCAGCCAAACAAATGCAGTCACTGCAGTCTGAATTGTTTTGTTGGAAATGGAAAGGGATTGAGCCAGTGAGTGTCACAGCTCTGAATTTGGCAGGGAAGTGATTTTCTGTTAGTGAAAAAGTGGAAAAAAAAACTAGTGGAAAAGTTTTGCTCTTCCTCCAACCATTTCAGTGGAGTCCTTGCTACAAACAAATTGATAATTATTCTCCAGAAATATCCTGCGATTGTGTGAGTACAGCTTCTCCTTAACAAGGCTTCATCTTTATATCCTTTCTCTGTATTGAAATTAATCTGTCCTGCGCTCAGACCTGGGTCAAATTTTGGATTCAAATACTTTTCTATGGTTTACTTACGGTTTGGTGTATTGAAATACTCTCAAAAAGTGCAAACCCTGCTTTCTGGTCCTCTTGGTTGGTTTAATTGCACCAGGCAAGATCAGTCAAGCACAGAAAAGTATTTGAATGCAGAACATATTTTACCCAGGACACGTAAAATCAATGCATCTGCCCTGTGCTGCGGACATGCTAGCAAAAACTAGTTTGAAAAGATTTCAGTGTTGTGTGGAACTTTCTGTTCTGTGCCCAACAGTTAAGCCTCTCTGGGGCAGAGAGTTTCATTTCTCTTTTGAACTGTACTTTCCAGAACCAAGTCTGTTAGTCCTCCAAGCCGAATAGTGTCAGCTAGTGAATGATTCAAAAGAAGGATATCCACACACTTTCTGAATGCAAATGTAAAAAGCATTTAATAAAGAGCTAAGCTTACGAAAGTATGGCTCAGTATAGTATTGCATTGCATTCATAATCCTGTATGTTGCTTTGGATAAAAGCATCTAATCAGAAGCATATCTGGTTATCTGGCTTTTGAAATTTGCAATGCGAAAATGAGTGGATGTCCATTTCGTATTCGTCAGTTTGCCTCCAGCACTATTCCTGAATTTGTGTGTGCAGTAGTTTTCTCCATACTTTTGATGAAATCCTCATGTTTATAACAAGAGCAAAGACTCTTTTTGCATGTGGGGAGCGTGTGGGCAGAAAAGCAATGCATGAATATTCAAATTCGTCTCCAGATAGCCATAATAATATTGACATTTTAATTGCTACAGTAAACTAATGCTAATGATCTGGTGAGGGGTGACAGGAAAATTATTTGCGTTGACATTACGCAACAATTGCTGCTGGAAGATTTAACGCTCTGTAAAAGGACCAGGAGGGCTTCTGGGATTGCGGCCGAGTCTTGCTGCCGCTATCGCTCGTTTTCTGCTAGCTTTCTTTTGAGTAAACATAAACCAGAGGTGTCACAGCCTGTCGAAGGGACTCGTTTCACCTGTCTCTGCTGCAGTGGACTATTGATTTGACCCACTGATGCCCTTGTCCAGGGCCAAACCGTCTCTGTTGAAACAGGTCCCTTCTGGTGCATTTCAGTGCATTATAACCTTATGTGCGACACCATTCAACTAACAGCTAGATTTGACTGTGGCACATTGTAGTCAGGGCAAAATGTATTAGCCTGAACACAAATACTACTCTACCGTTCAGCATAGTTGACCTGTATTTATGTATGTTAGTGTGTTTGTATATATGTATGTACATACATGCCATCAAGTAGCATGTGTTCAGTACAATATAATATAGCTTTTGTGATTGATGCATGTCTTTCAACTAATATACTGTATTTCAGTGGTTCCCAGCCCTGTTCCTGGAGATCTACCATTGTGTAGTGTTTCATTTCAACCCTAATTTGGCACAAATGTTGCAAAGTAGTCGCTATGCAAGATCTCTAGCTGTTGAATTAAGTGTATTTTGTAAAAGAAAACCTACAGCTGCTCTACTCAACTCCACGTCCTACGGGCCGCAGTGTCTGCAGGCATTCACTTCAACCGTGAGCCTGACTTCACTACGTCGCTTATAATCTGAACCAAGCAGGTGAAGTTGAGTTGAGTAGCACTGACCTACAGGATGGTAAACCGGGGTTGGGAGCCATGGATTTAACTGAGGGATACATTTGAATGATACGTTTAACTGAGGTTTTGTTCTTGGTTTCTCTCTGCAGGTGTCCATTGGAAAGCTATACACTGCTCAGAAGACGGTTGTAGAAGACCCAGTGGTGAAGGAGACCAGATGAGCCAGAGAGGGGACCACATTATGCGTCTGCTGAGGGAAGGGCACAGGGGTGGCGGGGAGCGTCGCGACAGGGAAAAGGAGATCCACGCTGCTTAGCCCAGGCTGTAATTGGCTTTCACTTGCAAGACCACCTCCACAGCACTGCAGTGACATATTGACCAGCTTTATACAGAATGAGCCATATTGACTGTGAGGTAGTATGTTGTACATTCAACCTTGATTCCCTTCTTTTTTTCTTCTTTTTTTGCTTACATTTTTTAACACTTTATTGTTTAAAATTAATGTTGGATACATTATATAAATACATGTGTATATATTTCTTCATTTGAACAGAAATAAAAAAAAGTATTTGAATCAGCTATTTTTAAAATTATTCTTTCTGAATGGCTTGTTTGGAAAATAATGTCAAAATAAATAGTAGAATATAAATATAATAAAATAAAATTTGCATGAGTGGGGCTATGTACTTGTATGTCTCTGTATAAACACATATTAAACTTAATGCACTTGCTTACATATGTTAGTCTTAAACACATAAAATGTTTGTATGTGTGGAGTATATCCAGCTTACCTACTTATTATAAACTGTGTGTGTGTGTGTGTGTGTGTGTGTGTTTTTGTCTGTGTGTGTGTGTGTGTGTGTGTGTGCACATTGCCATGCAGCCTGGGTGTGTAAAGTATGGGGTAATGTTGTTCAAGGTTGAGAGTTTAAAAATAGCCAGTTTGTTGTTGTTAAGGCACACACTCGGTGAGTGGTGACCTTGTGAAAGAGAGCAAAGTGTGTAAAGTTGTGGCCATCCATCATAGCTTTTCTTCTACATTGCTAGGTAAACAGACTCATTTTGTGTTCAGGTAATTGAATAAACCCAGATCCACCATTTAGAAATCACATATTAAGCAAGACCCAGGTGATTATGGAAACCTAGGTTTAACCATAATCTAAACTCACCTAACGTTTAAGTTTTCATATTATATTTGATCCAATATCTGAATCTCTTGTGGTTTCGCCTAAGTGCTGCTTTGGGTTAATCATTGTGTTCAACCTTTTCAATCCCATTTATTTGATTCATCCTGATAATGAGTCGTGTAAGAAAAAAAACGATGAAACAAAATTGTATTGTGCATGGAGCATATTGTGCTAGATTTTGCAAGGTTGTCAGTAAACAATTGGTTGAGAGTTGAATAGAACCATCGTCATATGATTTGAATCTGTATTCATGTTTGCAGGTTAATCTCAGGGGGAAAACTGCCCCTCATTCCAAAATAAATACAGGACTGATATCCCCAAAACACTGTTCACCTATTGAACCTATTCCTGACCAGGTTTCTGTTTGCTGATTCGATGGTAAACATGATAATGCGTGATCTTCTCTTGGACTTTGTTACTCTGACAGAAAAGCAAAGCACAGGAGACAAGCACATCTCCATTACAATGTCCTCCGGTGACTCTTTCTTCTTTTCAAACCAGTATTCAGAGCATTATTTTAATACATTCAACACTACATACAATCCACTTTCAAAATGCATTATATTGTGTAATACAACTTTTGGCATGATTTTATTCATTTCTTTTTGTATTTTTTAACATCGCGTAGTATTTCTAAAAGTTGTCTACTAGAACGCAATAAAGTCCGAACAATGGATATGAAAATAAGATGGAGAATATTGTCGGCACAACATGAATGAGAATTTCCGTATTGCTATATCAACGGTCAATATTGTCAAACTGGTTACTCTAAACACGTTGCAAATATGTTATATTTGTCCATTGTAAGCTTAAATGTTGAGCTTAGGTCAGTAGTACCATTTGACATTTTATTAAAAATGAAATCAAACAATTGTGATTTTTTTATTATTGGTTCCTGGTTTGGTGATTTCAATAATTTACGGAAAAAGAAGGGTACACATGTACAATATTACTCCATGTACCGTTTTTTTTTTACATCGCAGTAGATAGTGGGAGCATCAGTGTGTCATCACTGATTTAATTCTACTGTTTATCAGATATTGTTTCCGCATAGTCTAAACAGCTATGACAGAACTAGTAGCAGCATATGTGAACGATTTATAAATGTAGGCTATTTCTGTCCCATTTAACTCATTTCCTAACAGATTAAATAGCCTATCCAATGCTCAGCAAATATGGCACTTAATTGACAGCCAGGTCTCTCATTTGCCGTCATGAAATAACAAAACCAAGATCTATTATTATATATGTCGGCTATTAAGTGTGTAAAGCAGTGAACGACACGTAAGGTAATGCGCTGCATTCAAGTGGCATGAAATGCTGTTGTCTCATGAGCAGAAATGCAGTGATACTTTAAGGTGTAATTATCTCCATCATTGTTATCCCAAAACTCGCCTTGGTCAGTCTTGGAATATACTGCGAAGTGAACCGAGGAGCTGGGGTCCATGAATGGCGGTGTATACATCGTGAACATGAACTTCTCTCCAACTGCAGCAGTATTCTTGTCTGACATTGGTATCGCTTGCGCATCCATGAATGAAAGCCAGTCATTGAATGTATATCTCACCCCAATCTCCCTCTTCAAAGAGCCCGAAGTTAACGCTTGTATCGTCCCTCGCACGTCATATCGAGTAATAGTTATTTTTTCAAGAGTTACGTGGCACCGTTCAACTCTAGTTTCAAAATCAATTTTCTCCACTGGCATCTTGAACGTGGGTACCAAGCGATCCAGTGCAAGTGTAGAACTGAATGTGTCACATAGCTCACCAATATATTCACGGTCGTGTTGACGAGGGAAGCTATTGAGTCTTGAGAATACTTTAGAAGGGACGTGTGGATCTTCTGTGCTGCTGAAGTGCTTCACACTTTCCAAGTTAAGTCCCAGTGCATCTGCAAACATTACTCTCTTTCTGCATCCCTGTGAGATTTCTTCGAAAAGGGTTGCCTGCTCCGGGTAAGCGGGCAGTGACTTCGCCCTCCGCCTGTCTTTCATGCGGATCTGTTGCTCCACAAAATCCGAGAAATCAGCATCATCGTCAAGTCCATTGCCATTTTCATGTGGCGGCTCACCAAAACTGTTCCAACTGTTACACTCCACACTTGTAAATCCTTGATTAGAATTATGGACAGGACCTGTGTCAGACATAGCAAGCGGCTCTACGCCGTTGATATCCATGATGTTTCCGTTAAAGGCAAACTAAAGAGGAAACTACACTTAAAAAAAAACTACCTGTTGCTGTATCCAGCATCAAAAGCACTGTGCGTCACAGCCTGAGTTAATTCATCAAAAAATGTCCATATGTAGTCATAGTAGCCTACTTAAATGTGGCTGGCTGTGCACTAATTTCGAACGTGATTGCTGTAACCTACTTGATTTTAATTTTACTATAATGAAACATGCGTGTCAGTCTACCTCCAGCCTCCAATTCATTTGTGTTTCATTTGGCTCGGGCGTTCAGTTGTTTAGTTTTGCTAGCCTAGCCTATGTGTTTTAGTTGAATTAATGATTAACAGTGTGGTCGTCGGCCTATTTAGCCAACTTTTTTTTTTTTTTTTTTTTTCAAGTCAGCTTTAACAGGAATGTAGTCCGGTAATTAGGCTAGCCTACATGATGATGAAGATTATGATGATGATGATGATGATGATGATTATTATTATTATTATTATTATTATTATTATTATTATTATTTAGATATTGTTAAATAATAACAGCATAATAATAACAATAATAATAATAATAATAATAATAATAATAATAATAATAATACATTTTAACGGTTTTAATGATAAATATGACCGTATATATGGGCATTGAAGACAAATTAGATTTTTTTCTTCTTCCTTGAAGTGGACTGGAGGTGAACTAGGAGGAATTTTGTTTCTTCTGCAAGGTTTTTTTTCGCCTGTTTTCCTTTTCAAGGAAGTGCATGGGGATGTGACAGGAAGTGACGCCACTGAATAGAAGCGAAACAGGAATAGAAAAAAAATAGTGAAGATGTTCGCGTACTATTATCCAACTAAGAAAGTATAGTCCATGCGCAGTTTAGAAGTAGATATTTTCACTGTCAACGATGTTCACGAATTTGGAGAAATGTCCAAGGAATTTACTTGTCTGCGAGAAATCTAGTTTATTGAATGACAAATCTCGTCATGCCACACACGTGGCTAAGCACTTTTTTAACTACAAGGTTAGTAACGTTTTTGCTGTGTTGCACTGTAATTAGCTAGATGCAGGCATGGAGATTCCAGCGGTAATACAGCTGCCGATCTGTAATGTTTTTGGCAGATTGTTAAAACTGGCGGAATACAATTGTCTTCTACATTTAACATTACCAAAGTTTGATGCGAGTTTAAATGTCAAATGAATTACAGTGACAGTAGCTGACATTTAACCTAATTAACGCTAATGTATTCGTGTAGCTATATGGTAATTGTCCAGCCGTCGTATTGTCTCGAGTCTTTTTAAAGGTAACTGTTGTGACTTCGTCAGAAGCTACTAGATAACTACAAAACTGTCGTAAGGAAATTGGTGTGAAATGTGATGGGCTTAGGTTGGCAAATGGGTGCAGATACAGGTAGGTAGATCAGATACAGGTAGGCTATATTGCATAAACAGAGATGCCCAACCTCTGTCTAGCTATAAAAATGAATAGAAATGTCTCATGTTATTCACATTACCTTTGCCTACAGGTGTCTGTTTTAATACCTGAATGCGGAATTACTCCATCGGGACTGAAAAGTGTTTTCAACAGTTTCTCAAAATATTACCTTTTGAGGAATTTGCCTGTTTATAAACTTCTTGAGGAAGAGTTTCTGGAGAAAGTTGTTAAGAAAGGTAAAAATATTTGAATTTAAGGAATTTAAATTGATTGCATCTCATTATATTACTGAGTTTCGAATCCCTACAATCCAGGTCCCTCTCTTTGTTCCTCTGGGTCTAGCAAGCATGCTGTACCCTCTACCATACTCTATGGGTGACAGTGCTTTTAGTGCTGCAGTGCTCAGGCTCTGGAATGACCTACCTGAGTGCATTAGGTCTTCTAACTCCATTCACTCTTTTAACCTGTATATGACTACATACTAGAAATAGTATTTTAAGAAAATTACCACAGAGGTCATTCTTTTTAATCTAGAAAGAAACCCTTTGTGACTAATTACTAAAAAGTTGGTATGTTAGCAGTAAAACTATTCTGACGTGTTGGAGTGCCGGAATGTGGTGGTGATTAAGTTGTGATCTTTCTGTTTATTTGCAGGCTCTCTTTATGCACTATCTTACAAGACCAGAATCGACCAAGACAACACCTTTGCCCTTCTCCCCTCTGGTAAGAATAAAGATGGTTATCATCTTCTTGTCCATCCATACATTTGTCCTCCTTTTTGCCCAAATAGTATGTTTTTTCCAAGTTGTTATATTGTCTCCAGTTCATGCTCTTTCATGTTTTCTTTCCTTCAGGTCAGGTGATATTGTCTGTTGATAAGGACACATATGAAGAGCTGGGTCTTGAAGGCAAGGCCTCACAGTACAACCACAGACAGCCAATGAGATATGGTGAGCATTCACAGCCTCTTACTACTACTAATCAGTTTTGGTCTTTTTTGGGGTAATGTTCTCTGTAATATGTAATTGAAAGGGCAGCTGTACAATGGATCTTTGTATGTTTTATTTCCAAGTGGTGACCCTTGACATGACGGATAAGTCGCTGGCCCCTGGAGGGAAGCGGTACAAACGGGTGATGTGGGCCTTGCAGGAGAAGGTCCAGTTAACAAGTGATTTCCTCATGGCCAGATACAGCATTGGTAAGCTGTTATTAGATTGAAGTTTTATATGTCTTCTTTCATGAGTCATCAAAGGAGTGATGCAGACCTGTTATATGTTTGTCATTATGATGTGATAATTCCTTAAAGTTGCATATTATGATAAAACAAAATGACTCATTGGCACATACAATAGAAAGTATTTGTGGTTTGGAAACTGATAAATTATATAAAGCAATTATAATTTTAGCTTAATAACAGAGTGACAGATGGCCTTGTTGGTCAAATTAATCGACAGTCCTGTCTTGTTAATGCGATGGTATTAAGTTGGCAAATTGATTTTGCATTTACACTTTTCATTAGCCCAGTGAGTAGCACTATTACAAGCCCATAAGCCTTTCAATGTTTCATCCCCTGAGACACCTTGTGTGCAAATTAAACTAGAGGCAATGTAATGAGGATGAATACTCTAATGGCTGACAAGGAATGGCTGTTCCTTGTCTTTGAATGTGCTGAAGCATACGAGATAGCATCTCCATCGGACCACTCTTCCCAATGACTCTCCTGTGTCCTCCTCAGGGGGCAATGGTGAAGACCTGCTTCAGTCCATCTTCTCTCAGTACAGCTGTAGGGAGCTCAGACCGTCCATGAGTACCCAGAGCCTTAGGGACTTGTTGTGCCCCTCCCTGGACCCCACCGACCTGCACGGGGACTCTCGATCATGTGACCCGCTGCAGTTCCTGGAGTGGTTGGGAGCCGTTACCATGGATATGAGTTGGTGAGCATGAGCTGTGTTTTTGTCTTTTATGACTCCTCTGTTGTACGATGCAAAAAAATAACTGCCACATAACAAAGTTTATGGAGCTAATAACGTAAGTGTAGATATTGTTTTTTATTGTAGTTTAGGTGTCTTCAAAAAATACTAGTAAGAGAGCTAGTAAAGGAGATCCTATGTGTCATCAGAACCGGTGCTGTCATTTGGAAATCTGACCCCATAGAAAACTGACTCCTGGGTAATTTTTCTAGTATAGAATACTGACCCACGTATTGTAATCTTGGTCTTTGGGTTTGGGGTCACTTTCCTGTCCGATACCGGATTAAATAATAGTTAAATAATCATAGATTTTTTTTTTTTTTATCATAAATTTTATCAGATTTTTTCCCTTTTTCTCCCAATTTCGTAGCCAATTGGACCCCGTCTGATTCAATTAGAGCTAGTATTAGATACACCGCCCACACCCCGTCCCTCGGCGGCCAACGGGAGAGCGACACGCCTTCTTCAAGCCGTCTCGCCTCCCAAGCTGTAACCGTGATTCCGAGGCGCCCGAGGTGGCGATCTACTAACCCTGCCAAGTCCCTCCCTCTGGAGCAGCGAGCCAATTATTGCTGCTCCACGTGAGCCAGCCAAACTTGGCTTTTTTGGCAGGACCGAGAATCCGGTGTGCAACTGCAGCGAACTGCAACTGCAAGTCTGCTGCGTCTTAGCCTGTTGCGCCACCGCGGCTCCCCTAAATATTCATAGATTTAACAGATCTTTAACAGGATGTGCCTTGTGTCCATTGCCTGAGGTTACATGTATATTATGTTTTTAACAGTAACAATGAGGCATCCAGCTTTGTATCTACATATTGCTGCCCAGAGCCTCAGAGTTCTGCCAGTCAAGCCCTGCTCTGCACCGCCGTCGGCCTGCTTCTGCCAGAGGACATCCACTCCCTACTGGAGGAGCTGCGGTAAGATAAAGTTCAATGAAAATGTATTTGCCCCCATTCCATTACATTACATTACATTACATTACGTGGCATTTAGCAGACGCTCTTATCCAGAGCGACGTACAACAAAGTGCAAATCAATCACAAGAACAAGTGCAAAAGTAGACCTGAGAGGACAGTACAGTTCCTAGAGTCCTAGTGTAAACATACAGAAATTCAGAACCCTTGAAGAGTACAATCAACATTCAAACTAGCATACCACTGTTGGCAGCTAGAATACAACAACAGCCAATAAAAACAACAATACCTATACAAGTAACGATATCTATACATAAGTGCCATTACGGTCTAAGGCTAATCACAGTGATTGTGAGTTGGGGAGGGAAAGGTGTAGCCTGAAGAGATGGGTCTTCAGTCTGCGCTTGAAGGAGGTCAGAGACTCTGCCGTTCTGACATTCACCGGGAGGTCATTCCACCACCGTGGGACCAGGACAGACAGCAGTCGCGAGTGCAGGTCTGGCGAGGGGGAAGCCCCAGACGGCACGAAGTGGCAGAACGGAGGGGTCTTGTTGGTGTATAGGTCTTGATAAGGGATTGAATATACACAGGGGCTGATCCTTTAACTGCCTGGTATGCGAGCACCAAAGTTTAAAATTTGATGCGAGCCATAACAGGCAGCCAGTGGAGGTTGCTGAGCAGGGGGGTGACATGTGAATGTCTGGGAACATTGAATACCAGACGGGCTGCAGCATTCTGGATGAGTTGTAGGGGTCTGATGGCAGATGCTGGAAGGCCAGCCAGCAGAGAATTGCAATAGTCCAGGCGGGACAGGACCATTGCTTGAACAAGGAGCTGAGTGGAGTAGGTGGTGAGAAAGGGTCGGATTCTCCGGATGTTGTACAGGAAGAACCTGCACGCCCGGGTCACCGTAGCGATGTTCTTGGAGAAGGATAGCCTGTTGTCCATCACCACTCCAAGGTTTCTTGCACTAGGGGATGAGGTCACTGTGGTATCCCCTAGTGAGATGGAGAAATCAGAGATTGCTGAGAGATTGAAGATCACCTCCGTCTTATCTGGGTTGAGCTTTAGATGGTGGTTGCCCATCCAGCTCTGGATGTCTCTCAGGCAGGCGGAGATACGGGTAGAGACCTGTGTGTCTGATGGGGGGAAGGAGAGAAAGAGTTGGGTGTCATCGGCATAACAATGATAGGAGATGCCATGAGCAGAGATAACGGGGCCAAGGGATCTCGTGGAGATGGAGAAGAGGAGGGGTCCGAGGACTGAGCCCTGGGGGACTCCTGTAACAAGGGGGCGAGGGGTTGACACTCCTCCAGCCCAGGACACCTGGGAGGACCGGCCAGAGAGATAAGATTGGATCCACTCTAAGACTGTGCCACAGATCCCTGTAGATGCCAGGGAGGCTAAGAGGATGGAGTGGTTGACCATGTCGAACGCCGCAGAGAGGTCAAGAAGGATCAGGACAGAGGAGAGAGAGGTTGCTCGTGCAGCCTGAAGGGACTCGTTGACAGAGAGGAGTGCGGTCTCCGTCGAGTGGCCAGGTCTGAAGCCGGACTGGTGGGGGTCCTGCAGGTTATTCTGAGAGAGGAAGGAAGAGAGTTGGTTGGAGGCGGCTCGTTCAATGGATTTGGATAGAAAAGGAAGGAGAGGTACCGGACGGTAGTTTTGAATGCAGGAGGGGTCAAGAGTGGGTTTCTTTAGGAGCGGGGTGATGTAGGCCCTCTTGAATGATGAGGGAAAGCAGCCAGAGGACAGAGAGGAGTTAACAAGGGAGGTGACAAACGGGAGGATGTCAGGCGTGATTGCCTGAAAGAGGTTTGAGGGGATGGGGTCCAGGGCACAAGTAGTAGGGTGGTGGGAGAGCAGGAGGTGAGACACATCAGCATCTGTAAGGGGACAGAAAGAGGAGAAACAGGGGGCAGACACAGAAATGGAGGCAGGCATAGAAGTGGTGGTGGTCGCGAAGGTGCTGCGGATATCTGCAACCTTCTCGTCAAAAAATACCGCAAAGTCATCAGCAGTGAGCGAGGACTGAGATGGTGGGGGAGGTGTGCTGAGGAGAGAGGAGAAAATGAAGAACAGTTGACGAGGGTTAGAAGTGGAGTTCTGGATTTTTGTTTGGTAGTAATTTCTTTTGGCAGTGGTGATAGCGGAGGAGAATTCCGCCAGGAGAGACTGGTAGGAAGACAGGTCCGACGGGTCTTTTGATTTCCTCCACTTCCTCTCAGCTGCACGTAGGCTTGGCCTGGAGGAACGTAGAAGGTCAGAAACCCATGGGCTGGGAGGGGAGGATCGAGCAGGCCGGGAGACAAGAGGACAGAGAGAGTCAAGGGCTGAGGAGAGAGAGGAAAGCAACACGGAAGATGCGGAATCAGTGGGTAGTTTGGAGAAGGATGGAGGGAGGGAAGCGGTGACTCTGGGGGCAAGGGAGGAGGGCGATAGAGAGCGGAGGTTACATCGGACAGAAACAGTGTGGGTGAGAGAAGGGGAGGGAGGTAGAGCAGCTAGGGGGATGGAGAAGGAAATGAAGTGGTGATCGGACTTGTGTAAAGGGGTAACAGTGGGGTTAGAAGAGGAGCAGTTCCTCAGAAAGATCAGGTCAAGAAGGTTTCCAGCCTTGTGAGTTGGGGGAGAGTGCTGCAGAGAGAGGTCAAAGGAGTGAAGTAGTGGTAAGAAGGCAGCAGACTGGGAGGCTTCCAGGTGGATGTTGAAATCTCCCAGGAGGATAAGTGGGGTGCCATCCTCAGGGAATGAGCTG
Source organism: Conger conger (assembly GCF_963514075.1). Lineage (NCBI taxonomy): Eukaryota > Metazoa > Chordata > Actinopteri > Anguilliformes > Congridae > Conger > Conger conger. The sequence continues at coordinate 48,833,639 of NC_083763.1, read as the reverse complement.
AGTAGAGTGTCAAGCTCATCAAGGAAACTTCCCAGGGCACCTGGTGGACGATAAACAACGACAATATAAAGTTTAACAGGGTGAGTAATTGAGACAGCGTGGCATTCAAATGTGGATAGGGATAGGTCAGTGAGGTAAAACGCAGAGAATTTCCACAAAGGGGAGATCAGCAAGCCAGTGCCACCTCCACGGCCAGAGGGCCGGGGGGTGTGTGAGAAGGAGAAGGAGGATGAGAGGGCAGCGGGGGTGGCAGTGTTCTCTGGTGTAATCCAGGTCTCGGTGAGGGCAAGGAACTGTAGGGACAGGAGGGAGGCATAACCTCACACGCAAAAAACACAGAAACAATACTTAAGTTCCCTGGAGGTCTTCGAGTACACACCGCTAGTAAAAAAAAAAAAAAGGACTTTTCTGCCGAATTGCAAACAATTCCACTGTTATATAGCGTCACTCTGAGCACGCCTATATAAACTGCTAATTACTAATGCAAACTAGCGATCTAAAAATGATCCTAACAATTGCAGCGTCCAAAGTATCCAACTGATTCTGATCACCTAATCAGAATAACAGAACCGAGCGAAACTGCCGGCGGCTGGTGAAAAAACACACAAGATTTGCTAACTAATGACAGAAAATGCAGAACACCTGGTCTAAGTAACGCAGTAATTTGACAACAAATCTACAACTGCTGATGGACTAACAAGGTTTCCTTATAACCTACTGCTCACACGCAAAAAACACAGAAACAAAACTTAAGTTCCCTGGAGGTCTTCGAGTACACACGGCTAGTGGGGAAAAAAAATGCACTCCTCTGTTATTCCATATTTGTCACACTTAATGGTTTCACTTTAAGATCTTTAGACACTTTCAGACCTTTAGACAAAATTTTGGGATTAAGTCATGACTTGAACCATAGAGATGCAGTGGCAGGAATTGAAAAGAGCAGTTTGTCTGAACTAAAGCAGTTCTGCAAAGAAGAGTGGGCTAGAGTTCCTCCTTAGCGGTGTGAAAGACTGATATCAAACAGGGATGTGCATGGTTAATCGATTAACCGGTTAACCGAAATGGACACTTGACTGAAATGGCCAACGTCCTAATCGGTTAACTGGTTGCGTGTTACATTTCCATGCAAACAAGCAACCATCTTTCTTAAAACCGGCCAAAAACTGACTTCCTTTTTTCCACTTGGGAAAAAATGCAAAGTCGTGTATTAGTGGGCAACTCTGTCTACAGGTAGCCTATGTTGTTCCGTGCCAGTCCTATAGTTACAATATCTGTTGTTCGGCAAGTAGCCTATTGCTTGGTATTGATGTTTAGAGTTGCCATTTTCGTCCATTTTCACTCCCTGTCAGTGTCATGCTTTAGAAATATTACCGGTGATACACTGCTATAGACATGCTGTCTTTTGTGCAACCATAATTAAAGTAATTTTTTCCTGAAATGATGCCCTTGTTGTGCAGTATCTAATGAATGTGCTTATACTGACTTTTATCATTTTGGCTGTGGTCCAGCTTATTGCAGCATGCATGGGGGTTCTAAAAATTGATTTTTAATCGGTTGATCGATTAAATGTCGTCAGTTGAAAGAAACATGAAAATATAAAAAATGTCCATCCCTAATATGAAATTGTTTGTAGTTATTGGTGTTAAAGGTAGTACAACCAATTATTACGTTTAAGGGGGAAATTCCTTTTACACATGGATGATATGGGCGTTTGCTAACCTTTTTTGATTTAATAAATAAAATAAGTAAAAAAAGTTTTGTGTTGACTCAGATTCCCTTTGTTTAAAGATCTGAAACCATCTAGTGTGACAAATATGCGATAATAGTGGAAATCAGGAAGGGGGCAAATTCAGCACTGTAGATACACAGTAGTATTCATTTTCTGCAATCTCAATTTCTTTTCTTGTGCATGGGTGCATATTGCTGGTACAGTAGTAAGCTGTTGTGTGAAACAAGTGTCTGTGGACAGGCTCCAGCTGAAACGTTTTTTAAACGATTTATTTTTCATGCAGGCGGTACTTCGATGAGCCCAGGTTCACGTCCTGGCTGTCCGTGACGGTGCACGGGTTTGCAGACAGCCCCGTCTCTTGGGGTGCCACGGAGCATGGCTTCCACAAGGGCGGGGAGAACTTCTACACCTTCGTACTGTTCAAGAACCAAGACTACTGGCTGCACATGGCCACCGGGACCAATGATGGTTGCCCTCCCTAAAATTAACAATTAATTATTTATGTCTGCGTATGGCCATGACACATCCACACTATGTCAGTTTTTCAGGTCAATTTCAGTTGGAAGTTTTCAGTTTTTACTTTTCATTGAACTTTCTGTTTTGACTTTCAGGCTTGTGCTGGAACACCATTTGACATTTCCCAGATGTGGAATCAGTGTACTTTTTTTTACGCCCCTAATAAATTAATTGGTCAGCTGTTTTCATTCTTATTTTCTGGATACATGCAATTTGATTCAGGACTGCAGGATTGTTTCTGGATTGAAGATGGCGTTCCCCTTCACTTTATTTTGTTGCATTTATATCTCCTCTCACATTGATCCTGTTCAAATGCATTTTTAGATGCTTATGGTACAGTTAAACTCTAAACTCATTTTTAGTAATAAGTTATTTCAGATGCACTTTTCTCCTTCTCCTGGATTCCATTGCCAAATCAATCATGTATTGATTTCACTATCACTGTAATGACTGATGCACACCTTACCACTGGGTAAATGCTGCAAAGAAGATCAATGTATTTTTTTTATTTCACCAAACAACATGAATGTCACCAGTCAGACTTCAGTATTGCTTGCCATCTCCTGGAAATTGTTCAAACAGGTGTGCAGTTGGGCCTTTTCTTTTTCTTATATTAATTTGCAGCATGTTCTGAAGGGTACTTTATTTCATGCCTGGTCACAAGTCATTTGCTTTATTTAATTTAAGTTGGGTCTGAATCGGGTTGAATCTGTCCGGAATCAAATGACTGTGCCATGGGGGTGGAACGTGTGGTTCTGGCCTCTTTCGAGTTGGAGAGCTGTCCTTTGGTGCGAGATAAAAAACAGCATAAATATTGACTACGCAGAGGTTGATACTGATGTACAAAACCCATTTTATTTACCATTTTTCACAGCGGAATATATGTTATCAATCTATAAAAACTTTACAGATTTTATAATATATATAGTTCATAGACTACAACATAAAATGGGTCCCACAGATGTAAAAATACTGTACCTAGAGTTCAAACTAAAAGCAGGTATATACACAGTTCAGTTCTCTTAGGGGGGTGATTCAGCTGTTGGCAGTTGTCTGAGGGGGTCAGCCAGTTTTTCTGTACAAAAATAAGATGCAATTCCAAGAGAAAAGCTTATGTAACATAAACCCCTTGGAATACCATCAGCAACAACGGCTCAATATGACATTTTGGCATTTCTTCTTTCAAGGACATTAAAAATACACCTCTGCAAAGTCTGTTACAAATGTGGTTATCTTTACATGAACAATTTTCCAGTTTGAATACAGTAGAGAAAAGGTGACAACCATGTGCTACTAATTGTGAGATGACTTGCCAAACTGAGGCATTTGACATGTAACCAAAATTGGTTACACCTGCAGTTCATTTTAGTGAGTCAACAGTTGGTCTAAGGAGAGCTTTCACTAAGTTGTATGTGTAGACTTGCTCCTGAGGCTGTGGTCATTAACTAGTATGTGCGACTGCACTACAGGGAATGCCTGTATCTATTTCATTTCTTTATAAACCTCATTTCACTGCATCCTCCAGGATACCTGAAGGGAGCATGGTCAATCACATTTAACGTATTTCATGTCTCATTATGGCACATTTGCGGCCGTAAGAGCAGCAGTATAGAGTACACAAAATGGCTCCCAGAAAGAAATGGGAATTTTAAGCTCGAATGGACTGAATCTTCACAGCTAGACCCAGAATCCTGATCGCACCTTCAGAATTCACATTTCTCAACATCAGATTTAAGTTGACCACAAATTGTGAGAGCAGGACCACAGAGAATGTTGGGATGTGCCTGTTTTGAGAATTCATCAGGAGTTAATTTTGTTTGTGGTGATTCATGTAACAGAGGGAACGCAATGCTTAGACCTGGAGCAAAAACTTCATAAGGGATAATAGATTAACTTTTTCTGTTGTTAATTTTTAATGGACAGTTTAGTCCCACATCTCATATTGCAATTCACCCTATGAGGAAGACCACAGTATTAACTCCAACAGTCCAACGGTCCCATTTTTCACTTCAGTTAGCAGCCACCTCAGGTTTCAGGCCAGTCCCCTTGACAAAATTTCCAGCAAATCACTTTTACAGCGGGAACCATAATTCATTGAACAGTGACACATTTTTTGGTTATTTTGGTTCCATACTCTAGCATTTTATGAGTTTGAAAGGATATGATGACAATGAGATTCAAATACAGACTCAGCTTTGGGTTGAGAAATGACAGCACCTTTTGTACATGGTCCCCCCATTTTATAGGACTACAAGTATTTGTTGAATTGGCTTTACAGATATGTTTCATTTGTGTTGTTAGTGAATGCAGAAGAGACCTGGTAATATCTAGTCTTGATTCTAGACTTTGCAATTGCCTTTGGAGATTGTTGTCGGTGTGTGACAACATGAGGAAGACATCTTTCAATGCAAATTAAGCTGGCCATCATAAGGTTCAGAAATGAAGAACAATCCATCAGGAACATTGCAAAAACCCTGGGCATGCCCAAGTTAACAGTTTGGTTCATTATTAACAAAAAAAAACTAGTGAACTCAATTCTGGCAAAAGACCTGGTAGACAAAGGAAGAACACCGTAGTGGATGACCGAAGAACACTATGGTGAGGAAAACCCCTGATAATGGCTGGACGCAGGTGTAGATGTGTCAAAGTCGATCATATGTAGAAGACTACACCAGCAGGACTATAGAGAGTACACTACAAGATGCAAAGCACTAATAAGCCTGAAGAACAGAAAGGCGAGATTACGGTTTGCTAAAAAGCACCTAAAAGATCCCCAAGAGTTCTGGAACAAAGTCTTGTGGACAAATGAGACAAGGAAGATTAACATGTACCAGAGTGATTGAAAGAGGAACATGTGGATGAAAAAAAGGAAATGCCCATAATCCAACGCAAACCACATCATTCGTGTTATGGCTTGGGCCTGTATGGCTGCCACTGGAACGAGCTCACTTGTCTTCATCGATGATGTGACTGCAGACAGAAGTAGAACATTGAATTCTGGAGTCTACAGAAATATTTTATCAGCAGATAAAACTTATTGGATGGCACTTCATCATGCAAAAAGACAAAGTGCAAAAGGTTCCATAATTTCTAAAAGTTTCATCTGATATGGATGAAGTTATCCACAAATTATGTCATTGTATCCTTTCAAACTCAAAGTGCTATAATACTGAACCAAAATAACAAAAATGTGTCACTGTCCATTTATTATGTTCGGGCAAATTTCAATATAAAAAGTACCTATTTAGAGAGCAAACATTTGTAAATAACATGAAATGGGTCACATCAGGCTTTCTTTGCTTACTACTCTGTTACACAATATATTAGACAATGTAGTGTTGTCATTAACAGAAAAACAAATAAAATGTTCAATTTGACCTTAGTGTAGTGGGGCAGTGTGTTCTACTCCTTGGCAAGGCCCATCATGTCAGCTGGTTTTGAGGTGTTGGTTACAGTTGCTTAGACACAGGTCTCTAAAACACAAGTGTGAGCAAGGTGCACTTTTCGTGAGGGACTCCATAAATGTTTGGAAAAATGCTGAAGATTTGATCAAACATGACAGGAGCCAGGATTAAACAAAAACCAATATGCACATTGCACACTGGGATACCCTGGCAGACTGCCTCACTTTGAACCTTGCTCAATCATTTGCAACCCTCGCTAAGACAGTACAAACAAAAAATTCTTTATATCAAAAAGCAAAGGAATATTCTCCTTTGGCTCACTTTTCTTTGAAGGCTTTTTTAGGCTTTTAACTTATTAAATTAGAATATTTAGAATACAGTGAACCAAAACCACATTTCGCTTAACAATACTAAATATTTGGCATAAGCTAGTCAGTCTAAAAATAATAGATAAATTGTGCGCACTCACTCACTCAACACACACCTCTGCAGTTTTCATTCTTGTAAATGAGCATGTTGTAACCCACGAGAAAAAAAAAAAAATTTGACCACAAATTATTGAACTTGAAAAAAATGTTCCCAGGTTTAGCAAACCAGATGTATTTGTCTTGATTAGCTCTAATACTGCCATAGGTGATGTGTGGAGTTCTGCTACGAGCATCTTCATGCGTGGAAGAAAGAAAAATGCTTGTCTGGAAAAGTTCACCAAGTCAACTCCAATGGATGTGCCAGTGTAGATATTGAGCTCAATTTCTTCTTCAAAGCCTTCTGCTGCCATAGCGACAGTCTGGCAGCTCGGCTTCCTTCACGGCCTCCGCGGCCAGTCATTGTTACCAACAAATTTTACATATTACTTGTCTACAGGTTTGTACAATATGAACATTATCAATAAGGCTTGTTTATCTTAATTGAATATACTGTATATATACACAGAACCTTATTTGGCCAAGACACTTTTAGCCTGTCCCCTCCAAATAGTGGCACACTTCAATTTTGCTGGGCGGGGCCACCACAGCAGGTCATCGTGTTTAAGTAAAGCTCATGAGACACAGAGGTGGAGCTGTGGAACAGAAACAGGGACGCCGATCAGTTCTGAGCAGTCAAACGCGTTCCAAAGTACACCCCCCGTTGCCATACCTCCCGACTTCATACATCCGTTTCAACACAAGTTGTCCAGTAGACCCGGGAAAGGATCTACATGCAACACGCAGAGACGTATATTCATACAGTTTCGCACAGGGTCCAATCTTCCAGGGAAGCCGGGCTTCCTCCAGGCTTGCGTGAGTGCGTAGGTGTTGCCGTGCTCGTTCGCCAAGGAACAACGACGAGTGCCTAGAACTCGTCGATCTTCTTCTGTAGGTACTTCAAGATGGAGTCCATGCCTTGCGGCGATCCCCAAACCCTCTTCAGGACCTCGCACTCCCGCTCGTTGGCCTGCTCTAGGGCAGCCCTGCCGGTGCTGCACACCAAGGCTTTGGACTCCCGCAGAACCTGAACACAGCCGCGGTCCCACATTAACACACGGGGGGGGGAGAAGAAGAGGGGGGTAGAAATCGGTTTATGAGAATGAAAATGTCAGGGGAAAAACAGCTACCATACGATGAGTCTGACACCACCTGGTTTGAAAATCTTCATTAATGTTTCACTGTGGGTAAGATCTTTACATTATCATTTATAATCAAGTATATGGGTATAAATCATCCCAGGTGACACAAAATTAACCATTGCTACATAATGCATGTCCTGTAAAAAGGGAAAATTGCAGTTTCCCCTGGTGCCATTACTGCAGTTATCAAATGGCAGTGCAATCTTTTTTTATAGCAAAGGAGATACAGATGTGTGCAAGATCTTAAATATCTCAAGCAAATAAAATAGTACTTGGGACCCCAACTCTGCATTTAAATCTGGCCACTCTAGTCCAAAACAGCCTGATAAAAATACACATTAAAAATAAAATAGTAACCTTCTGCTCTTTTCCAAAAACTTCACATTTTCAAGTAATTAATTTAGTTTCTCCTTACATCCCCCCTGAATGTCAGTAAAAAAATAAAAATAGTCTGCTTACTGCCAAATGCGGAGTAACATGCAGTCACCAAATTGCTCTGATGAATCATGCTTTGGTTGAAGTGCCCTCCATCTATTATAGCAGCCACAAACCACTCAATTACCTACACTACAAACGCCCATTACTATACAATCATCTCACTGACAAGGGACGGGTAGGCTAGCATTACAAATACTTTTCTCTAAAGCCCACAGTTCTTCTCATCATCACTCATCGAAGTACTCTGCCGCAAAGGAGCTAAAACACATCAGTGTGACCAGAACCGTTTACAGGGAGGAGGGTATGCAGTGGTGTACTGTAGGGGCGTCCATGATCGGTGCATGAGGCGTGAGAAAAGTGAGAGAAAGAAATATCAACGAGGATGGAGAGGGGAGGGAGGTGACGGCTGCGTTTTTGTCTTTTTTTTGTGTGAGAATGTTGCAAAAGAAAATCAAAAGAAATTAAAGGATGGACTTACAACTGAATTACAAGAGACAAGCTCCCTAATGCGCACCATCACCTCCTGAGTGAACGTCCCCGGCCAGAACACCTGGGACACCAGGCCCTTGGCGCAGGCCTCCTGGGCCGTCAGCTTGCGCCCGCTCAGCAGCATCTCGTTGGCCTGGAAGGGTGGGGGACAGGAGGAGACAGGAGGAGACAGGAGGAGACAGGAGGAGACAGGAGGAGACAGGAGGAGACAGGGGGGGGGCAGGGGGGGGGCAGGGGGGACAGGAGGGGGACAGGAGGGGGACAAGGGGGGAACAGGGGGGATGGCTGTCAGCATGAGGTCAGTCTGGAGCGCACTCACACATTACCTGCCATTAATTACCCAGTCCTGCTGGTCCTATGCACTCTGCTCCAATTGAAAAAAAAAAAGAAGATACATGTCTGAAGTTAACTGGCAGTGAAGGGTAATGCACCTAATTGGCGTGACTTTGGATGGGAAAGCCCATGTGAGCAGGGTGAAGACTGTAAACACAGAGGCGTAAGACCGATTCCTAGGACCCTGGTGTCTCGTTTTAAAACCGTTTGAAACTTAAGGGAAGGTAATGGGGCCTACGTGTACCAAGGGCTGAAGCAGTAAGCAATGATTATGACCGTTAGTGTGCTACTGCCACCTAGAGCTGACAGAACCACTCTGACCCATGATATTGCATCTCCACAAAACCGTTCACATCCTGACACGGTCAGCCCAAGTAATATCCAGTTACTGCCACTCAAAAGAGAGAAAAAAACAATTAACAAGTATTTTTCAAATTAACTGTTGAGATGCGTAATAGTGAAGACCTGACAAGGCATCTGATGTACTTAACTACCTGATAATTACATATTTATATACAAATAGATAAGTAGATTGAACAGTGACTTTCATAACTATACGCTAACACTTTTATTTTTTTAGCCCTAAACTCAAGCAGTTTTGACTTCAAAAAAATATGGAAGGCAAGTACAGAATTTATTTCTAGGTATTTAAGACGACAACAACTTTTGTCTGTAACCTTAATCTTAGGCGCTGGATGTATTGGGAACAGATCTGGGTTGAAATAGTATTTATTTTGTTTCAAATACTTTTCTCCATTTGAATAAACTTGCTTGGTGTATTGGAACAAGTGAAGCGATCCAAATAAGTCAATAAATGATCCCAGGCTCAAATGCAGGCAAGATCAATAGAGCACAGAAAAGTATTAGAATCCAAAACAAATACTAATTCAACCAAGGTCTAACTGGGACACATTGTATTGGGTTTACAGTCTGTTACAACATGTCATCGCATATTCCTTGTAAACCATAGCTACATAAAGACAGTGTAACTTTACCAGAATCGTCTTCGCAATATGTAGAACAGGCACTGTAAAATATGTATTACCCAAGACATTTAAAACATATAAACATATACATTTTTAAGTTCTTCGAAAACAACATTGATATTCCTAACCTATTCTTCAATTCTTTTGATCAACTTGTCTAATAGTCATACCTAAAAGTGTTATTCCGTATTACTTTTTCTGTGATGTAAAGGAAGCCATCATGGGGAAATGTAAATAAAAAAATGTAAATCTTAGTAAATAAAGCAAATGGTTTGCCACAAATGTACGTCAGCATGTTTCAATGTATTTTAATTGCTCAGCTGAGTCCCATTTTTTTTAACACAGCAAAGCTCCATTTTGGATAAGCCCAACCCACCTTTAACCACAGTGGTCACATATTTTACTTCCTCTCACTTCCTGTTTCCTATAATGACACAAAAAAATACTGTGTGTATGTGTGTGTGTGTGTGTGTGTGTGTGTGTGTGTGTGTGTGCACATGAATGCGCGCATGAACCAGATGAACCTTACTAAAGTACATTAGTATGAGGTGCAGAAGCGCCCATGATAAATTAATGTCCATTACCAAGGACATTATCAATAGACAATCATTTAGTATTAACGTAACAACAATAGCAGTTGAGATGAAGTAAACATGTACCGGATTGTGTGTTTGTTTCCTTTTAAAAGCAGTTATAATTGTCCAAAGACAGTTGTGCTGTTTATGTTACATACTCTCTGCACTTAATGGCAACATAGGTCTGCTCATTACTTTAATCTGCTATTACAGATTTAGGCCAGTGCTTTGAGGTTCATGGGATAGTGGGGTGGCCTGGCACAGTGAAGGTGCGACAGCTTTTCTCATCACTACAGGGGCAGTCTGTAGCCCAGTGGCTAACTGAAACCCGGAACCCCCAGTGTAGCCATGATAAGATCTGCACAGATGTTGGCCCTTGAGAAAGGTCCTTAACCCCACATTGCTCCAGGAGTGATTGTCCCCTGCTTAGTCTAATCAACTGTAAATCCCTTTAGATTAAAATGTCAGCTAAATAAGAAATTATTATTATTATCAATTTACTTTGTAAGAAGGTACTAGCTTCTTCTGAAGATGTTAGGGATTTCCATACATTGGCTCATTCCTTGCTTCCTGTCCTAATGGTGTTAATTTGTGAAGATTCTCTGGTTGGCATTGTGTAATACCACTGCTATTTGCCTCCTTCATTGACTCTCTGTTGCTGCACCAGCTTGCTTTCGTCTCTTGCTTTAGTCTCTTGTTCTCATTTACTTGTTGCATCAGCTACTTGATTTGTCTTTGTCTTCATTCATCCTTTTATACTCCCTCTCATACACTGAGATCATCATTTTGCCCACATAATCTGTTCCCTCTTTTGTTTTTAATGTCAAAATCTTCACAGTTCCTGTCCCTCCACTAACGGAATGCCCACACATTTTTGTGTTTTAGTTTGTTAACATTCACTACCCCTTAAAAAAAATTCCTCATTTCCTCCTAGTATGAAGCTAAACAGTGGCATTCTTTAAATTATTTTATGTAAACTGGAGTAACCGTTGGAACAATTGAACTAGAATAATTTAAATAAAATGGTCATATGAATGTCAAATATGAAAAAGACTTGTTTCACTAAAATATAACATGTAGAAAAATGGTCCTGCTTCTTTGATATCAGCCTAACAGGAGCCGTTGAAACTGCGGGAGGTAACTCATAGTTAATGTAAATGTACAAACTGAATGTACAAACTAAAGAGCAGCTAATGCGTACCTCATACTGCCATTATAGTGAGGAAGCAACGTTTACTCTGCACATCGGCAATCTATAATTCAGTATGTATTCAGAGAAATTGGATCAAATTAATTGGAAAAAAAAATCAGTGTGAGTCAGTCAGCTGAAGTGTAGATTCAGGGGCAGATTCAAGGGCAGCTAGTTAGAGTGGTGAGGGGAGATAGTGAAGGACACAGAAAAGCATGAGGAGAGAGGCAGGGAAACAGAGAACAACACTGGACAGGACTGTGTGTGAGAATACAAAGGAGTGGCATATGACAGACACAATATGTCGGAAAAAAGGGTCAGAAATGACATGGCGGGGAGAGGCGGCCGTCGGGACTCACGGAGACCACGCCCATGACGCGCTGAAAGGTGAGCGAGGAGCAGGCGTCGGGCGTCTGTCCGAAGGTGGTGTAGGGTGTCTGGAACCAGGCCTTCTCGTTGGCCCAGACCACGTCACACAGCGGCAGGATGGAGGCCCCCAGGCCCACCGCCGGGCCGTTCACAGCCACGATGATGGGCTTCTTGAACTGGATGAAGGTGTTCACAAACGTCCTGTGGGCGACAGAAGGGCCTCGCATAACTACAAATATCATCATGACCACCGCCTCCACCACCACCACCACTTTCCAAGTGTTGAAAACAGTCAGAAGGATCTCAAGAGCCATCACAATAAAGAATGAGAGCATTCTTTTAGTCAGTTACAGCATGTACAGAATGCAGCAGCATGTGTACTGACAAAGATCAGATGGATAACACACATCACCACCATTTTAAAGTTGCTGAACTGGTTACCGGTCAGTTTTAGAATCAATTCTAAGATCCTTTAATTGGTTTAATTTTTTGTATTAATTTATTAATTATTATTTCATGTTGTTATTATTTTATTTCTTTTGTATGGCTTTCACCTAGTTTTAGCCTTGCTCTTACCCTCCCTGATTTACCTTTTATACATATTTAATATAGCCTACATATTTTATATTTTTTACATATGTTTTATTTGATATTGATATATACATACATATATACATATTTTATATACGATTTACCTTTTATTTTATTTATTTGTACTATTTCTGCTTTTAGACATTTATTTTATTTTAAACTATTTATCCAGCTTTTTTGTCTGTTTGTCTGTTGTCTAATTTTTATAATGTTTTATCTGATCTTATTTCTGTCCTTTGGTCTTAAATGTTTTTTGTATTTTTCAATCACCCTGTTTGTTTAGTCTTTTATGCTAAGTTCACCGAGTTGCACCCACTGAAGGAAATGTGCTTTACAAATAAAGTTTGATTGTTGATTCTTTTTTTTTTTATTCAGTTTTTAAATAAGGATAATTGCTACAGGCTATCATTACATTAAATACTACTTTATACTTAAAATATTACTTCTTCCTTGCAAAGTTCTCTCTGTCTATCAAATCCTTTCATCGCTCCCTTTTAGGAAGAGTGTTTATTCTTTTTTTCTTCCCGGCTTCAGTACACAAAACCCACAAGAGCACACAAGGGGGAATAAATATTTTCACAGACATGAGTCGGAAAGAACATTACAGCAGCATTTAGCGCTCAAGTACAAAGTCATTCTTGAGAACTAAAAGAGAACAAAGAACCTGAGGCAATAACATTATCTACAGAGCCCAGATCTCTGCAGCGCATCTGTGTATTTTAATCGTCATAACATGGCCGCCAATTGTGCAAATGAATATGACTATATTTCAGGGGCAAAACTGATCTGGTTTCTCTCATCTTTTCAATCACATTACATACATCAAAGGTTTAAAATGTGCAAATTGTGTAACCCTTTCTAGAATTAAATGGTAATAAATTAGCTCTCGCATAAAAAATATATACTGTGTGGGACTTCAAAGAATGAAGTTAAAAGCTAGTTGTGGTGAGCTAGTGGGAGATCAGTAGTCTACACTGAAATATGAATCAGCTCTCACGATAAAAAAAAATTCTCTTCACACTACAACGTGTTTTTTTTCCACCACAAATCATCACAAAACAACAGCCTTCAATTCTCTCATTCAGTGGTAAGCAGTTGGCTGAATGTTGCAGAGTTGCATACTGATTTGGAAAATACATCATTTTAAAGCTTAAATAAAAAGTATATGCTTCATTATTTAATTATATGTTTTCAAAAGGAAACCGTCAGTCCCAATGACCAATTCCATAACTGATATGACAGTTTAATGGTTGAAGGTAAAACTGCCCTGCACATTAGTACTCATGTGCAAGCACACAGCATCTATTCATGAAAGGCGAAGCAGAAACTCAGAGCACTGACATCACACTGGTGTTTATCTAGCTCCAGGAGTAAATGTAGTGTAATGTAGCACACTCCCACCACCCACACACTGACAGAGACTCAGCCCTGCTTCCTCCCCTCCAATTGTCTCCCTCTTCTTCACAAGCCGGAGCCTCTGCAGCCTGATCAAACAGTGTCCTTTCAATGCATCACATACACAGCCACTGGAACTTCCCTTTGTTTCTTTATTTCTGACTATCCACATTCAGGAGGCAAGAGCTTTCCCAGCTAACTATAGTCATGTAGAGGGTGTGTGTGTGCGCATGTGTGTGTGTGCATGAGTGTGTGCGTGTGTGTGTGTGTGTGTGTGTGGGCGTACGTGTGCATGCATGCAATTCTTCGCTACTCATTTCATTTTCAAGTTCCGCCCTGAGAAACTGCTTAAAAGTAGGAATTAAACAAAGATGAACCATTTGAGTTCATTTCATGAAGTCTTTATACCGGCTCCATTTTCCTTACTTCAATATGTTATGAGGCACCGTGTCATTCCCTGTCTTTTGAGTCTTTACTTTATGAACAGTGTTTAAAGCCCCTGATGCTGTGACAGATGAAGTCGACCATCTTGGCTCTCCTCCTTCCTGGCACTTGTTAGTTTCCTAAGGGACCAACCAGTTGGCTTCAGGCACAAGGGTCTGGATGCCTCTGTCAACCCCATTTACCTAATGGAGTCCGCCATCTTGACGCTTTCTTTCTTCCTGTCGTCGGTGAGCCGGCGGATGAAGTAGATGAAGTCCAGGCCGAAGCAGAAGACGCTGCCCACCGCGCTCAGCAAAACCAGTTTACTGTCATCCGACGCCGCCGTGGCCAGTGCACTTTGCACCTCCTTCATCACCTGAATCACGTCACTCGTTATCATCGCTGTGCAATCGATGCCTCTTTAAGAGCATCATCAGCCCAATATTATCTCAAATAAATTTCAACACTCAAATACATTTCAACGGTATATTGGTACATATATAGTCCCCTCCAAAGGTATTGGAACAGCAAGGCCAATTCCTTTGTTTTTGCAATGCACTGAATACATTTGGGGTTGAGATAAAAAGAGGAACAATAGTTCAGAATTTTAGCTTTAGTTTCCTGGTATTTATACCTAGATGTGTTAAACTACTTAGAACATAGCACCTTTGGTACCAGACCACCCACTTTTTAGGTGAGCAAAAGTATTGGAACAGAGAGTATAAGTAAATGAAAGCAAAATAAAATTAATAATTGGTAGCATATCCCTTGCTTGCAATTACTGCATCAAGCATGCGACCCATTGACATCACCAAACTGTTGCTTTCTTCATTTGTGATGCTTTTCCAAGCTATTAGTGCAGCCTTTTTCAAAAGATGAAATGCATGCTGACTTGGCCAGTCTAAAACCTTCCACTATTTCTCCCTAATGAAGTTATCTGTTGTGTCGGCAGCGTTTTTTGGGTCATTGTCTTGCTGCATGATGAAGTTCATCCCAATGAGTTGCATTTCTACATAAGAATGCTTTAGTAGACTTCTGAATTCACCCTGCTGCTACAATCATGAGTTACATCATCAATAAAGATTAGTGAGCTCCCTCCAGAAGCAACCATGCAAGCCCAAGCCATGACACTTCCTCCACCGTGATTCACAGATGAGCTTGTATGTTTTGGATCATGAGCAGATCCCTTCTTTCTTCACACTTTGGCCTTTCCATCATCTTGGTCTCATCAGTCCTTAAAACTTTGTTCCAGAACTTTTGTGGCTCATCTCTGTTTTTCTTAGAAAATTGTAATCTCATCTTCCGATTCTTACTACTGATGAGTGGTTTGCAACTTGTGGTATAGCCTCTATATTGCTGCTCTCTAAGTCTCCTTTGAACAGTTGATTGAGATACTTTCACCCCTGCCCTGTAGATATTGTTTGTAATGTCACTGACTGATGATTTTGGGTTTTCCATCACAGCTCCCACAATGTTTCTGTCATCAACTACTGTTTGCTTTCCTTCGTCGGCCTATTCAATGTCTGTTGCTCAGTACGGCAGCGGTTTCTTTATTTTTCAGGACATTCCAAGTTGTTGTACAAGCTATCCCCAATGTTTGGGCAATGGCTCTGATTGATTTTTCCCTCTTTTCTAAGCTTCAAAATGGCTTGCTTTTCTCCCAAAGACAGCTGTCTGGTCTTTGTGTTGGTTTATCTTTTCTAACACAAATGCAGTCTTCACATGCAAAACCCAAGGCTAAGTAGACATTCAGAACTATTTAACCAGTCAATCTAACAGGACATCACAAAAACATTGGGTGGCCTTATGATCTGTCATCCCATGTACATCTTTTGACCTCAAACTCAATCATCTTCAGTGTAGAGCAAAAACAAAGGAATTGACCTTGCTGTTCCAAGAGAGGACAGTATTTCTTATTCTAAATACTCTTATTACAATGTCCAGGCTAGTTGCATTACTAATAACCACCTATTGTAATGTGCTAACTGCTCTTGAGGTGTCAATAGAAAAGTTAAGCACTCAAAATGTTACTCTACATATGTGCAAATTGCCATAAGTAATATAGTTACAATATATAACTAAATAGTTAATGCATAATACTGTATTTAATTAGATGGCATACAAATACGATATATAACTAAATAATGTATTATTAAACTATGTATAGACTCATACATTTCAAATAGGACTTGGGATATAAGGTAAAACCAAGGTTTTCTAGGTTGGTGAAGCTGATCCATCAAGCACAATAGCATCCTTGCAAAAGCACATAACAGAGAAGCTAAAGCAGAAGAGGTGAAAGGAGGACTCACATCAGGGTTGAGGGAGTTGTTCTCAGAGGTCTTGGTAGAGAGCAGGATGTGCGTGAAGCCGTCCTGCTTCTTCACCACGATGTCCCGGTAGCGGTACGCGCTCTCCGTCTGCCGTACGCTGAAGCGCAGCCGCTTGTCGAAGGTCGAGCGCTCCTCGAAGCGCCGCTTCCCGGGCACCCCAGAGACACTGCCCACTGCACTCTGCAGGCTAGCGGTCCCGTTGGCTACCAGGGCTTCCATCAATGTGCCTGTCCCTGCGGAGGTCACCAAAGCTCATCAGTCAACCCGGCAAGTAACAACGGTTGTAATACAGTGATTACCTAAAACACAAATGATTCATTATTGTTGATTATTTGGGCAGCCTATAGCATAGTGGTTAGGAACATGACTGGGACCCGGAAGGCTGGTGGTTCGGTGTAGCCACGATAAGATCTGCACAGCTGTTGTGCCCTTGAGCAATGCCATTAACCCCCATTGCTCCCGGGGCACTGCACGATGGAAGCCCACTGCTCCTAAGTAACTAGGATGGGTAAAATGCCCCAAAAGGTTCAATAAAGTATATCTTATTCTATTACAGTCTAGATAAGAATTTGCATGATTTATGTTGTATCTTATTTACATAAATACAGAAAACTACTCAAAATGAGCAGAATAAATATTCACTAAAAAAAACAAAAGAAGAGAGCTGAAAGCAAGAGACACATTGAACATTAGCTGCTTCACTGCAGTGTCTATTTTGCTCTCCCCACACACACTCAAAGCAGATTCTGAAAAATGCCATCAGCACTGTGTCCTAGCAACTACACACTTCCCAAAAATCCCCAGCCCTGGCCAGTCTGGGGACACTGGGTTGGTGAGCTGGGAGGTTTTTACGGTTTCGAAACAACCTTTGGTAAGTGGGAAACTGCGACATTGATGGATGGGCCGTAAATAAGACTGCACTATCCACAATTATGCACTGCTGAAAATACCACCCAGCAATCACTTCACTATTAGCGGCAGCTCAAAAGCCCAGCTACTGCTGGAGTCTAGACTCGAAGCAACACTTTCATCCACCAAAAATAAGGGCAACAGCATTAACCTTGTGATTTTCATTTAAAAAATTTGATTAATAAATAATAATTCTGGAGCCCACTGGAATTTGTTCGCTTCCTACATCAGTGTCTTTTGGTGTATGGTATCCAAATCTGTGAATATATAACACTAAATACTACTAAATATCTTGGTTAAGCAAAATGAAGTGAATAATTTTTTCGTATTTTATATTATACAATGCCAAATTTGGGTCTGTTTCCAATCAAAATTAAACTTTAATTTATTCAAAAGACACAATATCCTTACTTATATAAAAAAATAATTGAGTTGAAACTGCAATGCCTTACAGGCTATTTTGAGCCATTATAGAATATTGCAGTATGCAGCTGTATGATGTGGTAATACTTTTATTCTATTCCTCTATTCTATATACTGCAATGAAAACCTAAAATATAAAAGATGCATTTTGGACCTGTTGGAATCTATACCTATAATAGCATATTTAAATTAATTATATTGAGGGGGGGTGGAGTGGTATTTCTGTGATTAGAATTAAGTCATATTTACCAAATGAATATCAACAAAAAATGGAATGAAAAGTAATTCATGGATATGAACAATATATAAAACTGAAATCAGCATTTCACAACATTCATTGCATTTTACATAATTATGCAGGCACATTACTAGTTAAATGGACTCCAGCTCTTCTAACTGCCAGCCACGGTTGAAAGTGATTTGTTCTGATAATTGGGAAGATGTGTTCTGTTCTAAAGTGGAATTCCACCTGAAAGTGAAACCTTAAGAACAGTGGCATACGTGACAAATGCAGCACATTCATCCAGAATGAAGCGTGTGCTAGACAAAGCACATGATTTGTGCCGCAAAGTTAATGGGAGCCTCTCTGGCTCACTATTGGGGTAAAGTGATTTCGCTCTTCCTCTGAGCAAAAATTCCATAGGTGGCCTCTGCTGACCAAGTGACATCAACCTTTAGCGGAAAATATTGCCATTTTGCACTCTGCACTCCCTTTTAGAAGCAGAGGTGAAGCTGTGGTATGAATATTAATCTTCTTCCTGAGGTGTGACCCACCTAAGCTAGAAATAGAGACTACCAGCACTAAAACGTGACTGCGACGGTTTGCCTCTAATCAGCTACAGAAAGCATATTTAAATTCATACCCTAGAATTCATTAAAAGTTGAACTGTAGCTTTGAATCTCTTTCTATTTCATCTGTCACAAGAAAATGGCCGAGCTATGAATACCATGTGCTGAACTGTGAAGACAACTCATTATATCCCCTAGAGCACATGTAGCCTATAATGGAGGAGTTGATGTAAATGAGGTAAGAGCTTGTCACAGATAGGCAATGGAAGAAAAATCTGTGGGTGAGGCTCTGTTGGAGAAAATATACAGATAAAATGAAATTAATTAATTTAGTTAAGCAACAAATGCCATTATGAAGGAATACAATGGCGATGCATGATATCACAGGAAGCACGCCTGTCTGGCCAGAGACAGTTCTCTTGTTCTAGACTTCAAAGAGGGAGAAAGGAAGCAGACTTGCAGACCATCTCAGTAGTTCCACACCAGTGACCCGAGGGCAGAGAGTTCACTTGGCACATCATGTTGAGGTTCAGACACTGTTGCAGCCAAAACATGGTGCACACAGACGTAAACAATGCATAGACCACAATGCCCAAATACAGCTAAACCCCGGCTTCTCTGAAGTCAAGGCCACACAAAGGTCAACATGCTGAATAGTGCTCTATTCAAAATTGAATTCATATTGCAGCAGACACCACCCAGGCAGTGGACTTGGTTTGTTCTAGATATACAATGCAGATCCACATCTAGATTTGTAAATCTAGGCCTGATATATGCATATAGTATGGCATGTAATTGCTTTCTTGACAGAACATGCTTCTGGTGGGCTGTGAAATAGTGTTGCATTGCTCCCTGTGGCTAAACCTGGCCACAGTATCTGTGGGTTTCTGTTGCTTCATTTCAATTAGCTGCCAATTAAGGCTATGAGAACAAGGTGTGCAGATTCTTTAGCCAATCAATGACTCCAGTAAACAAATCACTGGTGCCCGAAAACCAGCAGGCATTGTGGCCCTCCAGACCAGGAACTTGACACCTATGCATTAAGGCGACCACCCCACCTTTGCCGTTGAGAGTGAGCACAGCAGCTGGCGTGATGGGGACCTGCGGAGGCGGAAGGATGGTCTGCATCCTTGGGCGGGTCCCCATGCGTGCCCTCTCATCCCCAGGCCCCAGAAGGGCCCCTGGGGGCTTCTCTAGCAGGGCCACCTCGGGGGGTACGGAGTCCGGCCCCTGCTCGGCCGTCTCCAGGCTGTGGGCCGCCTCGCTGGGGGACTCCTCCACCTCCGTCCGGCTCTTCATGGGGCTCTTGGGCACCAGAATTTTAATCCTGGACTTGGTCAGTTCCATACTCCTCCGCCCGGTACCTATGGGGTGGGCGACCGCCATTCCCGCGACGATGCCGCTGCTGTTGTTGGCGCGTACTTTGTACTTTTGGCTGGAGAGAAGCAGCTGAGGGTCCGCTTTAGTGTCTGTGTCCCTGGGGCCGAGCGACAGCTGTTGTCGCTTAGCTACGGCGGGCATGCCGGCGGTAACGGCGGAGGGGCCGACTACCTTCGGCAGAGCGTTCCCGCTGGTGTGTGACAGCGGCCGGCAGATCTGCTTGCGGGCGTTGTTAGCCGTGCCGTGCCCATAGCTAGGGGAGCTGCGTGTGGAACGTAGGAAGGTGCCGACCCGGCGGTCGCTGTTCAGACGGTTGTACTCATGGATGAACTCCACGCAGTTGGCCAGGTGCGTCTCTGGCTCCCAGGTATCGTCCTCGAACCCGAAGCCTCTCCAGTGCACCAAGTACTCCACCCTCCCCTTTTTGTTTTTCCTCTTGTCAACTATTTTTTCTACCTGAAGGGAAAACACAGGAAGGTCACAGGGTGGAAAGCAGTCAAACAAGGTCAAGGAAATAAAATAAATGATGACTATGTGATGAAACATGGCACAGTGTAAGGAGCTTTAAATGGTAAATGGTAAATGGCAGGCATTTATATAGCGCCTTTATCCAAAGCGCTGTACAATTGATGCTTCTCCATTCACCCATTCATACACACACTCACACACCGACGGCGATTGGCTGCCATGCAAGGCCCCGACCAGCTCGTCAGGAGCATTTGGGGGTTAGGTGTCTTGTTCAGGGACACAGCCCGGGCGGGGGATCGAACCGGCAACCCTCCGACGGCCAGACGACTGCTCTTACTGCCTGAGCCATGTCGCCCCACATTACATGTCGCTTTACATTAGGAAAGTCATTTCAACAACAAAGTTCAACAATAAAGCAGCAACAAATATCATAATGAGATAAGGGATCTCATTTACATGCAGTTAGAAACTTGAAGTATGCTGTTTTATGATTATTTAATGTTGAACCAAATTCAAATCAAAGTTAGCTGCCAAATAGCTTGCCCTTTTGAACCACCTATTTATAAAAATCGTTTATTATCGGAGAAGCAGACATGGAACAGCCACCACTCCAAATGGCAACCTGTCAACCTGTGAATTTCATAGCTAATAAAAAGTATGCGTTAATATCCACTAAAGTACAACTTCTATGCAAGTTTGACACTATAAAGCTTAAAAATTAAGACATATTTCCAAACTTTGGTAAATGATAAAAAACATGTTTATATATTTGGTTTAAATACACAGCTTATTTGCTCTGTCAAAACACATTAAATGACTAGAGGGCATCAATCTCCAGAGCATTCTATTAAATCAAAATATTTAGAAATACCAAACTCAACTTTCAGTTCCAACAAGAGCCATGGGAATATCAATATTCATGTTGGACAGCAATGTTACTTATTGGCTGCCTGAAGGAAACGGTCCTGTTTATGTCACTGGCCCGGTACTGTCAGCCACATTCGATTGACTGGCTGGCTACCACAAAAGGCAGCAGCCATTTAACAGAGCCCGATCAGAGCCTGCTTTCAAAAATAATCCTATAGCTAGACCGAAAAAACAAATGCAAGTCTATATATACACTGAAGAGTTGATGACCCACAGCCCTGTCAACCTCACTAAGTGAACCAAGTCAACGGCTGTTCTCCCTCTCCTCTTTAGGCCTCCATCTGTGGACACTTTTCTCTCAGGGCAGGAACACATGTTTTTGAAGGTGTATGGATCGCGGCACTTTATAGCAGCTGTTAGTCTAAATGGCTGTTGATGAAATCCAGTTAAACACATGCCAGTGCGTGACTGTTTCTTCTCTTTGTTGGATTGCATTTCTGGCCTCTTGGGCATCCTCCATCTATAATGCCATTCCTCCTGCAAATACCACAGACTCAGAGAGAGAGTCGCTTATTGGAAAAGCTGCACTCACACCTAAGGGAAAGGATGCCTTGTAAATCAGGAATGACTCATTCTAACCTTGTTAAGATTTGATAAGGAGAGTCTGTTAGAAACCAAGAGTTGCACTTTTTACAATGAGCTATTCTAGTCACTTCAGGGCAATGGTATTGGTGAAGCGAACTAGTCAAATGTACTGTATCCCGCTAGTGTTTACGAATCCAGTTGAATATTCATAAACAGCAATGATTAACAGATCTAAATTTCAAATGATTTGTGATTTGATGATTTTTCTTTTCATTGGAAGGCAAGGCCTTACGGTTTGGTGGGAATCTGCAACAACCTTTTGCTTCACAGTGAGCCCTTTGGTGGCCAAAAATAACAGCAGAGAATCAAGAGTTGTGGTTGTAGAGAACTGCCTGCAGGAAAAAACACAGGCTTGGCACACAAACATTCAAGAACATCATTAACCAAATGGCAGTGGCGGTGAATTGTACACCATGCAAGAAATATTACGTAAACCGACTACATAGCATCACATGCCAAAAAAATAAAATAAAGGAATACTGCTCAATAAGAAAAACAAAAAACAATCAGGTATCAGCATTGTCTTAGATTACCGTGTAATCTACATCCTGGAGATAGTCAATAGTTCCAGTAACGGTTTTTAAGAGTAAGACAACATGTTAATTATACATGTTGTAGCAGGGAGGGAATGGTTAACTGCACTGCTTTCAGATTTGAGAGATACAAAAACGTGCTTTTCACCTCAGGGGTTGTCACTGGGTTACGTTATGTAACACATTCTCGTTGTGCCATTCAGCAGGACTCAGATAAGTGCTTGGCACTGCTATCCACAGCCTGCCTCAGCACTGACAGGTGTAGGGACCTCTCTTCCAGGTGATACCTGCTGTTGGTGTGCAGAAACCCAAGATTCCCAGCCAAGGAAAACCAAACGCATTCAGACTTGTGCTTTATATGCACCATCCCACAATTTCCTTTGAGGCACAGGAAATTAATGGCGTAAATATTCGAATGGGTGATAAGCTGGGGCTGAAGTCCCAAGTCATTTAATTTATTTTGGCTAGTAATACAAAAAAGAGCAATATCCTAAAAGGTCCACCTGCTTATTTTTCGTGTTTCGATCATCATCCTGGAGTTTCGGTTTGTGTTCCTGATCCAAGTAAAACAATTGCAATTTTGGTTGAAGTATGCATATTTTAGGGCAGGGGTGCACAGCAAGGGCCAATCTGTTTCAGGATTGAGTGGCTACTTCTGCTCTTTATTGAATTAGCTCAATCATGTCTAAATCTGATATGTATGAGCACCAGTTACAGTCACAGACTGCAGGTGTAATCTACAGATTTTACTGATCCAGTACAGGAGTGAACCAGTGTAGTAGTTTTAGAGATCTCAGAAAACTAAGATTGAGGTAATTGGTTGGAACAAAAACCAGTACGTAGATCAGACATACAGTTGTGCACCCCTGTTTTAGGGTCTAACTGCAATTCTCCCAAGTCATTTTCAAAATGATTTCCCATGTGACATGACAAATGTTTTAGCATAATTCTTGGATGACTTTGTTAAATGTTCACAAAGAGAGCTGACCAGAGAAGGTGGTGGGGGAGGGGGAATTGGGCTCTGAAGGCAGGGTTAGGGATGTTTTGCAGGCGTTTTAGATACTAAAACGAGGAAGAGAACACCGACGCATGTGGGCCTTTAAGGCCAATCCGCTGACAGCTGTATAACTAACATTTCATTACGGTTCAGTGGGGTTAAGATCGTCCCAGCGTATCCTCTGACAGACGTGGAAATGTGAAAATTATAGTGAAAAATCTGTGATTTCCAACTAAGGCATGGAATCTAAGCTCCCACGAGCAGAAACATCCGAGGAATCCTTTGGGGAGGGAGCGGGAAGACCGTTGCGTGATGTGGTGCGGTCGGAACGTCTCACTAATGACCCACATAAGCAGGCTCTGTTGGCAGTCCCAGCTCAATCAGGGACACTCCCACTGAGAAACACTGAGCCCGAGAGCTGGAATGTTCTAGTGACTACAGGGTCACCCTGAGTACAGATGCTCTACAGAAGTGATATGCCCTTCAGGGAGAACCTGGAGCAACAGCTTACTCACTTGCTGCATAAACTGACATCAAAGCCAACTCCCTTCAGCTCTGCGGAAATAATATGAGACAAACATATATAGAGTGACAAACTGAAGGTCAATAGGTCAAGATTAACAAGTATATCATATTGTGAGGTTATAATGCTCGGCAAGCACCACAAATATTAATTATGTTTTCCATATAACTGTCAACAGTTCTAGCCTGTGCCAGCTATATATTGCCAGCTATATATTTTATGTTGGACCGGAGGAATTTGGCTGACTTTTATTAGGGACCTATAAAAAATATATATCGTTAGTTTGATTCCTGGATAGAGGTTGTAGCTGTATAAGGTCTCCCAAGCAGCTCCCTTAGGGGCACTGCAACACATGCAGGCAGTGCCATTTAATGACAGCTATCAGCAAAAAATAGCCTACTTGCTAACACTGATTTCATTAGGGCTTCATTAAACATACACATATTCCTGATTCTGGCATTAGCACTGTATTAAGCAGTTAGTTATAAAAAAGATTTGTTTGATCATGGCTCATGCTTGTAATGTCATCCGTAAGGACTATCCTTCATTTCTCCCAGTGATCTATATTTAAACCTGTAATACTAAATCAATTACAGTGCAAAGATTGAAAGGTTCTATGAATAATGTTGATGATTTCACCATGGCTTTAACATGGAAATCGTTCAGCACCTTACGGCTTACAGGCCGTCTGTGCTACTGCACCCGTGAAATCTACAAAATTGATCCATCCAGATTCCATCATTTGCTGTTAGCAGCTGAGGAAGATATTATTAGTATTCCTGAAGGTTTCATATTCCAATTCATATTTATTCCTCACCAATATCATAACGGTAGCCAACCAAAGGAATATCACTACAGGTTCTAAGGTAAGGTGTAGGTTTAGGCTATACCCGACTGAATGAGGGTTGAGCAACTGAACAGGGGTATAAACCCACTTTTGCTTTTCACTGTGTATAATGCATATTTTCCTTCACTTAAAATGCATGTCAAGGACTAGTACCTGGCGATGAACCTACTTTATGTAATGTATATCAGTTTGGAGACTTGCTTGGCTGACAGATGAGTCAATTACTATCTGCCAAGATGTGAACAATTTAGCCCACAGGAACTAGCTCTTCTACAGCAGCCAAGCAAGACTCCTTATTACCCAGGGTATCCAACGGTCCTGGAATGCTGCAGGATATTTAAAAACCTGGGTATGAAACTAATTCTAATTTGATAAAAAAAACTTTTTTTAAAATAATATGCCAATTCACATTAATAGCACAATAATTGTCATTGATAATTGTATTATGACACTTGTAACAGATGCGGAATGAAATAAGCTACAAATAATGTTTTACCATTATGATAAAAATGTATTTTTGCCAAGCAAGCTAAAAATAGTAAATTGATAATAGCAAAGTGATTTATATTTGTGGCAAAATGTGGAGCAAGCTACAGTGGTGTAGGCAGAACGAATTTCGCCCAACCCGTGAAAAAGTGGGAAGGCCGATGAGGTAGGTTTTCCCACAGGCTCTTTGCCTGCTCCAGCCCTCTTATAGCCATCCCATGATACTACGGTCATTCTGTCATAGGACACTATTAGAGACTATTCCAATTCTATACCCCCCTGTAGCGGTATAAAACACACAAATATGTAACGTTTTTCTTTTTAAAACCAACATTACCGCAAAACAATACAACAAGCACAGGATACACATACTGTAAACCCAAACCAACAATGAAACGCCCTTCCTATAACATATGTATGTGCTCGTAGCAAGCACAAGTATTAGCCCTATATACGTAGGAAGAAATAACACAACTGTGGAGATTTAGCCTGCGCAACAAAATCTCAAAATCAAAAACGAGACCAACAAACTTTTACCCATACCAAAACATCCTACAATATAGCACTCCAGTAGCCTATTACTAGACTTTTATTGTTTTCCATTGGCCACCGTAAAAGGATGACACACTCTTCATTGACACACTCTTGCATTCTCTTCAAAAAGCTAGCTACAGCATGAAATCTTGTTTTCGACACTTAATTCTTGCAATACAACCAATAGAATATTATGATCAATATTCAACTCAAATGTCAGACCAATATCTGCTTTTATAGAATGTAGTGTCTGTTTCCTGCGTTTTGGCTCTTATTGGTGTGTAAAAAAACACAAAATCCTGTGTTAACACGACCTGTGACACTGCCATCTTTTATTTTATATAAACTATAATAAAAGTTCTCCTGCTCACATAAATGGGATGCACATTTGGTAGGGAGTAACAGCAGTAGGAAGTACAATTGAAGGGCAAGTGCACTGAAAGGCCAAAAACAGATGCCAGGTAAAAATAGTACTCGTCATTAAACAACTTGAAATGGCAAGCATATTAATAATACAGAATCCT
This sequence comes from Conger conger, assembly GCF_963514075.1. NCBI lineage: Eukaryota > Metazoa > Chordata > Actinopteri > Anguilliformes > Congridae > Conger > Conger conger. The sequence goes on along the minus strand of NC_083763.1, from coordinate 48,807,338 downwards.
GCATATGGTTCCCAAATAAACTTGCCACAACCAAGGGTAGATGACTACCTTGCTAAAACAAACATGTTTTAGTAGGAAGATGACCCAGCCATTACACCCAGCAATAAGACCATACAGGTGGTGAGCTGTCGGGAATAAAAAAACAAATGCATACATTACTACTACATAACAGATTATTAACCGTGTTTAAGAAGTGGTTTCTCGTCAATTACACAGCTTTGAGGTAATTACAAGAACTATTTTGAGGTGGAGTGCACGGATGGGACAATGGCTGTTTTCTGTCTGGAGTGGGCTGTCAGCAGCAGACGGTGGCTGGTTTGTGGAGTGGAGAGATCTTGTGTCTGGACACACAAAGCAGCTGCGACTCAGCGGTGTCTGGGGTCAGGATTGGGGTCGGGATCGGGGGCAGCAGGGGGGACCCTGTCGCTGGTACGCTGTGCGGTTAGAGAACACCTGTGAGGCTCTCCCATTTGCCTTTCAGCCCTTTGGCCTCATGTGACCGCCCTCACTTCTGTACTAGTGCACATGACCGAAGAGTTGCTAGTTACATTTCAGGAAAAAACACCTGGATAGCCTGTCTTTTTGTGTGTTTGTGTGTTTTGTTTGCATGTGTATGTGCATGCGCGTGATTATGTGTGAGTATGTGAGTGTTTGTGAGTGTATGTGTATGTATGTGTGTGTGTGTGCATGTGTGTGTTTTGTTTGCATACGTATGTGTGCGAGTATGTATAGGAGTGTACGTGAGTGTGTGTGTGTGTGTATGTATGTATATGTGTGTGTGTGTGTGCGTGTGTGTTTCCATGTATGTGAGTGCGTGCAGGTGTTTACGGTGATCAGCACTATCATCAACACTAACGGTCGACCTCGGGAAGGTCCTCAAAAAGACTACTTGGTGAGAACCTCTAATCCTGGACCTTACTTCTACAAGCTGTAGAACAGCAAACACTACCCAATACTGAACTCCTAGTACAGAGCCTAGATAAAGAATGCACAATTGACTCATATAAATAGTCAATTGAGCACCATTTCAAGTGCAAGGCGGTGACTTGGGAGGGGTGTTCAATTTGGAGGAGGATGAATGGCATTTTTTCCACATCCGAGCTGTCTCCATCCTGTTTTTCAGTGAACTCGGCTTTGAAGACGTAAGAATTATGCGGCTTTGCCGCACATTCATTTCCCAGGACCAACCCAGTTATCTCAAAGACATTTCCCACAGAGCAGGCATTCGCAGTTCGGGCTGTGCACCGCAAGGCCTACCGAATCTCACAGGAGGGAGTATTACGGCACTGAAAATGGCATCAGATATCAGGACAACGCATACGCTGTCAAACAACCTCAACTCCAGCTTTTTACCACCCACTCCTTCGGTAAACGCAATGGGGACTGAGGACCGTTTCAGCAACGGGCACGGTTGGATGTCAATGCGCCACCTGGCTGCATATTAATTCGCTGAACATACTTAGGGAAAAAGGATATTGTGGTGTTCTTTATCTGTTAAACATTCATGTCCGAAAACTACGGTTCTACATAATGGGGTGGCTTTATCTCGTTGGACCCATTACATCTGCCATGCTGGAACAGAGACTGCAAACCAGTACAGCCTTAAATGAAATTTTCCATTACAACAAACAGTGTAAACATCCATCCATCCATCCATTATCTTAACCCGCTTATCCTGAACAGGGTCGCAGGGGGGCTGGAGCCTATCCCAGCATACATTGGGCGAAAGGCAGGAATACACCCTGGACAGGTCGCCAGTCCATCGCAGGGCACACACACCATTCACTCACACACTCATACCTATGGGCAATTTAGACTCTCCAATCAGCCTAACCTGCATGTCTTTGGACTGTGGGAGGAAACCGGAGTACCCGGAGGAAACCCACGCAGACACGGGGAGAACATGCAAACTCCGCACAGAGAGGCCCCGGCCGACGGGGATTCGAACCCAGGACCTCCTTGCTGTGAGGCGACAGTGTAAACAATGAAATTGAAATTCATATCTACATAATTTGCTGGTGTACTTATTCCAGTCGCTGTGTGCTGTAGAGGCTGAGGGAAAGGACTTATGTAGATTTTGCTGAATTAGAAAGATGGGTGAGACTCATGTTTTATGTACCTACCCTTCAAAAGGGTTTATAACCAGAGAAGCTTCAGCAAAAAGTAGCTAAGTAAAATATGCAGCATTTACAGTACACTGCAAATTGACCAAAGTACTATTCCAAGTCCAAGTCAACATAACATGATTCAAGTAGTGATACTCAGTTTGTAGAACATGCATGACACATGAGAAACCTGCACTTGATATGATAATAAAATAAACTGAACCTTTATATTACAGCTTATTTCCCTATATTCTTTAATACCAATTTCAAAGGTCCCAGTTTAATCAAACAAGGATAGGCGAGACTCCTTCATTGTTTCCATGTGTTAAGCCATTTGTTCAGATACTGTTAATGTAACACTTTGCACTAACACTTACATAAAATAGACTGTGAAAGAGGAATAATTGTATTATCTGGAGAAAAAAATTATTCTGTGGGAGGAAAAATAAGAAAAAAGCTCAAATAGATCACATGAAAACACATAAATGAAACATTTGCAGTTTGTCTAAATATTTTAATATGTAAAGCCAGCTTGTCTGCAGGCAGGTGGTCTCAGATATTTTATGATGACATGATGGGATGTGATTTTGATGTTCCCATTAAAAGAACATTTTTAGCAACAAACAGTTGCTAAGCCAGCCTGTTTTCATGATAACTTCATTCAAATAAAATGTAATTGGCTACAAAATCAAAGCTGTTGGACATTTTAAGAGGACACAGTCAAAGATTCGGGATAATAAATCTAAATAATGTCACTGACAAATACTTTGATATCTAGGGATCTAGGGATTCATGCTATTGAAAACAAAATGGAAAGCTCTCCAAACTGGCCAAGTTCTGAAAAAACTGTAGAGTCTCCAACACAGAGCCTAATATCCTCATATAAAAGATGACCCAATGGGTGCAGGTTTGGTTGGGGGTTGATGTAGCCTTGAGTAATGTGCTTAACAAACTTAAGAATACACAGAATCCAATGTATACTATACTACTATACTAGTCTAAGTTAATATGAACCAAATTCACCACTGAATTACGTAATGGGAAAAATAGTTTCAAAACTTGGCTAGACAATGCAATTAAAGAAGGTTGTTTGAGTTTAATGAGCACAGAATTATCTTGCGGTGGAAAGGAGGTGAAATAAAACAACTTCTGATAGTGAATTCGCCTTGTTAATTGAAACCATTAGCCAACAATATGTTCCCAGCAGATGTGGAGTTAAGTATATTTTATATAGGAAAATGAATGAAATCTCCAATACAATTTAGCCACAGCATGTAGTTAATATTTAAAGACTTAGGCTAAATGTTAAGACATTTAAAGATTTACTTAGTAAAATATAGATCTGAATGGAAGAACAGGAACATGGTTAGTTACCCTTTCTTAGAAATGTGACAAAATTGAGGAACTATGTACATCCTATGTGACAGGCTGCCTGGCAACAGCACGTGATGATGTATTAGTATTATGTCAGGCTACTGGGGGGGGGGGGGCATTAACAGAGCATTGCTACAAAAGAGCACACATGCTCAGTCAATTTACCCTGCATAAATAAATTCTTCCCTTGTAAAACGCAGATTGCACATCTGAAGCACCTGTGTGAGCTGAACAAACAGAGCAGCGATTGGGGAAATTGTTGCTCTCGAAACCCCCACGCTGAAGGATACAGATATCTGCAGATGTTCAGACCATACACCAGCACTTTTCACAAACTCTGTATTCTGCATCGTTACAAAGGAGACTGGATCACAAAGGGCAATGCAACCTCTTTATTAACACGACCCAACTTTAAAGGCGCAGCTCCACCCAAAACAAAAACACGTAATTTACTGCGTTGTTCCATACCATTAAAGACAGGTGGCACACTTCATTCTTGAAACGAACCACTACCTTAGAGCCAAAATGAGTTCTCGGTCTCTACATCACAGAGTAGACTCGGTGGCATTGTGTGATAAGGAAATTGGAGTCTTTGATTTGTTTATGGAGATTACAATGAGTAAATCCTGGATGACTCAACGTCAACGTCAACGTCACTCAAATGTGTCTGCGGTACAATACATTCAGAGAACAGGGCACCTGCAATTACCTGGATATTTACACAATTTCAGTTAAACAATTGCTCTCCATTACAGTATAGTCCCTGAATCCAATGGACAAGGTTCTAGTTAAAGGTATGGAACTCGATGGCATTTTTCTAAATAAATGAATGTCTGAACATAAAACATCTGCCTTGGGACTGCACACTCAGCACCAAAGAAATGCACCTCAAGTAAATTATTTTAATGGTCATATGATGCAGAGCTTCATCAAGGAGGACATGGTTGTTTTAGAAAGAGGAACAAGAGAACCAGACTTTGAACACTTCAGATATTAGTCATTAACAATTACAGTTTCTTCCGTACCGAGATGAATTCCTTTGGGGCCCTTGGGGCCACCGTGAACGTATAAGAGACGGTGACAAAAACGTCAATGGAGTTTCCCGCAGCTAGTGGAATGGCTGAATGAGTGGAATCTCAAATGAAATACCACTCAAAATATACCATTTCTGTGTAAAATAACTATTCCACTTAGAGCTAGCACTTGAGTAAAAGCGGTAAAGTAAAATTTGGATCTTTCTCAAAAAGATCATCTTATGTGTAAAGAATATACTGATACCAGTAAAGATATTGCTAACAAGATATCCAAATGTGTTGAATCGTGTAGGGATTTATTGCACCCCACTGTTCATCAGGCAGATGCCTGCATGTGTTTATCTAGCAGTGAGCCATTTTCTAAATGCTGTTTTTCCACTGTAGATTGTAATTTTAAGGCATAAGCGACAAGCAAAAATATCACTCATGAGGCACTCTCTCACCAAAGCTCTGCGCTATTTGTAAGCCGTGGAGCAGCCACAGAGCCTGAAGTTACAACATGAGTGTGTACAACATGAGTACAGAGCTTAGATAAGCATTTGTATTGTCTACAGCGTGATATGTTTCACCTATGATAAATATAAGCACAAGAGCGACTTCAGTTTCTCAGCCAAGCAGGGAGAACACCGCAGGCACGTTTACACAGTACAATGTTCGGTTTTACTTCAACTCTTTAACAGAGCACACGAGTCTAATAGGAACCACGTCCTCTGCCAGAGTGGATTCAACACTTAACATTTTATTGCGTAGAACAACTTCATATGCATCTAGTCATCATCAGTAAACTGACCTCAAATATTTTACACTCGTCTGTGATAATGTTCTCATTTAATTTCTCTAGGCAAGCCGAGGGGGACGTGAGACCAGTACGCGTCTTCAGAAACCTAATCTTAAATAGTTTAAATCCCCAGTTTCTCTCCATTAACTCGAGCGTCGGCGATTCCGGATTTGCGGTGCGGGGGGGCCTTGACGCGCTAAACATAGACAACCTTGGCTGTAGGTTATCCTCGCGAACGAGGCTGCTGCAATTAAGGCTGACGCATATTTACATTTTAAAAAGCGTGCAGGACATAAAAGACGAATGGCCCGGCTTCCGTTTGCGAGCCCAGATTAAAAGGGAATATATAAACGGGCAGCACGCTGGGACTGTGGAGCTCTCGCAGTAATGGTAAGTGGCATCCTAAAGAGAAAGATTCTTCAGTCATTAATTCCTCGGTGGATGAATCACGACAATTTTAATCAGTTAACCAGTAATCAGAGGAGGCCCCCCGAGTCTCTTGGATACAACGCGAATCGCAGCAGAGACCGCAAGGATGAATATCAGAACATCAGCTTTTCAAAGTGGGTTCCCCAATGGCATTCTGTTGAATGACTCGCTGTTCCGCTACACCCACACAATGTGCTGGCGGTGTGCAAGGACTGAAAGGCGCTGTGGCAACTGCAGGAGTAAGATGGATGAATGCTGACTTATCCCTCAGGAAGGGACTCAGATATTGGGGTGGGCTGCTACTGTAGGTGGCAGCTCCAGCTAAAGCACAAGCCCTCGCAGCAAAATGCTCTGCGCTGAATCAAATCTATGATCCTGCCGTTGGGCAAGCGGTTATGCCTAGTGGCGAGGCCTTTTCACACCAAGAACTACAGTGCAGTTCAAAAGTATTTGGACAGTGACACATTTTATATATATATTTTTTGTTGTTGTTTAGGTTGTTTTGTACTCCAGCACATTGGAAATTGTAGAGTGCTTCGGTACCATTTAGAATTAATTCTGCTGCTGCTATCAGCATTTAAGTTATCAATGAAGGCAAGTGAGCCAGCACCTGTGTCAGTCAAACATGCCCAACGACCCCCAGCACCATGTTTCACAGATGAGGGGGGATGCTTTGGTTCTCACGCAGTTCCTTTGAGTCGCCATACTGCTCTTGCCATAACTCTGATACAGCTAACTAGTGGTTTTCATCTTGCACAGTAGCCCCTGGAGTTCTGTTTGCAAAGTCTTCTGCAGACAGTAGTCACTGACACATCCACACCTCGGTCCTGTAGGGTGTTTCTGATCTATCAGACTAATCCAAAGTGTTTTTATCATTCAGGCGACTGGAAAGAAATCTCTCTGAAAGTGATCCCAATGATATCATTAGTCCGTGTTGTTGTTGTTATACATTATATATTATATATTATATGCTGTGGACTGATTCAGGATATTCCAAGCTTCGTTACTTACTGTAATGATGTCTCGGTCGGCTGCCAGGGCACCTGAATTGCTCAACAATGTCTCTGTTAGCCAACTGGACACTTGAATTGCTCAATGATGCCCAAGTCAAATGCAGATAAACTGGTCCCAAAAATAAAAAATAAACTGGATTTGAGTATGTGAGCAACAGATTAAGCAAATGGTTAACAATCATTTAATGAGGAGGAACACTAATAATATTTAATTATGTTACTATGTTCTGCAACAGAAAAGAGGTCATCCTTCATCTTCCTTAGTCAATTTGTCACCCAAAACCCAGAACAATTCAAAACAAAGGGGTGACACAATTTCCTATTATTCATTAATGGAACAGTTCTCTGAGACTTTTGAGCTGCTGTTGCATGCTATTTAGGGGAACAAATGACTAATAATTAATTCTGCCGTACATTAGAACTTGATCGTTTGTTTAGAGAACAAACAGCTACATGACATGATTATTTGTCTTGATATGGATTCTGAATGTGGAAATGTATCTTTTAAAAATCTTTTCATTGTACAACTCAATCATTGACAATGAAGGCATGAAACTGAAGTGACACAGTACAGCAGAGCTTCTTTCTCCTGCTCGAATACAATGGTCGGCTCGGCAAGCAGGACAGCAAGCCCAGTGAATGTTGGCAAGCTAGCTAGTGGAGCTGTATAACAACGAAATAGCGAAGGCACACACGTTTAAACAAGCCTATTTTCAATGAGAACGAATGACACTGCTTTGCTTCAACCTTGATTAATAGGCTGCATTATATTAGCTATTAATAAATCAAACACAAGCCATTGTTACATAACAGCTAACTTGGGAGCCTGGATGGCTGACATTGGCAAGCTCGCTTGCCATCTGAATAAAATGGCATCAATCATTTTATGGAAGCTATGAATTCACTGATAGTTGAAATGGAAATGAAATTTCATGAAGCAAAAATATTTAGTTCCAATTGCAACAGCATCTGGCTGATGCTGAGCGGTTGAGGATTTAAGTGCACCGATTCCCATGTTAAAACTGTTCAGACAGGATATAAAAAAATTATTCGATATACTTTTTATAATTTTTTATTTGGCATTTCTTTTGCATTATAAATGGATAACTATGAATAATTATGTTCCAGATTAAGATCCAAAATGAAGAAGTAGCAGTTTTACCAATTAATCCTGAATGCTTGTGTTGAGAGTAGCCTGTTAAAAAAACAATATCATTTGTTAATTAATAAAAATCAATTCACAACTTATAAAAGATATGACAAGCAAGCTATTATGAGGTTAGTTAGAAAACCACAAGTAGAATAATAACTGCTAAGTAGTCTAGACTTACTCAATTAAAACTTGTATTTCTACAAAGATCAGCTTGTTTAGTTTTGGTGGCTTGCATTTCTGTTGCAGTTTAAATGTAACGGCAGGCTGTTTCCCTCTGGAGAATTAAAACACTCTTTTAATGTGATTTTTTTACCGGATTAATCATTAGTATTCATTAGTATTCCGAAAGCCACAATCATAAACTTCATTTTTTCCACGCTACAAGGAGATGGAACTGCAATCCCAATCACTTTGAAACTTTTATTTTTATTGTTAATGAGGAATATGGAAATTGCCTCTGAATTATATGTGCAAAATTATATTTGTTCCATATATTACTTTTGTCATTTACTAAAGTATCTGTTTTAGCACATAATTTTAAGGATAAGGTGTTTTCAAGCCCACTGACTTCTCGTTGGGGCTTTACTTGCCGATCTCGGAAGTGTGTTTATAGTTTCATTCATTCACTCAATGCCCAGTTTATTGATTTGAAACATCAGCCAAAGGCTGTAGTGTGATTTCAAAACAAGATAAAGAATTTAGGGCGTTGCTCTCTTACACTAAAACTGACTGTCAACATAACTGCTGCAATAGACAGCTAATTCCACTGGCAGTCACATTATCCCTTCAAATGATTCACTTCGCATTGTGCTGAATTGGAGGCATTCTTAAGGAACCACTCTTCCTGGACAATTCAATTCAAGGTCTGTGTTGACAGTTGGATATCACAGATGGACAGCAATTTTAAAGTTTTACCGCATATTTATATGTCTAGTCAGGACATTCATGTGGCTACTCAAAAAAGAAAAAACATCACTTGCTCCTTGTTCAGCCACTCCAGTGTAGTCCTGATCTTGTTATGAGGAAATGTGCTGCAGAAAAGTGAGTTCATTCCAGATTTTTAGCAAACTGGAGTTCCTGAAGTCATGATTTGCCAGTACATTGCTCTATCCATTTCCCCCTCAACCTAGGCAAGCTCAGAACACAATTTCTCAGACAGTTTGCTAAATGTCAAGATCCTTTTTTTTTTTTTGCGGCTGAACTAATTTTGGATTGACAAGAGCTTTGATACTCAAATGAAATATTCTCACTTTTAAACTCATCATTTATTCCCTATATGTTTATATTGACGGTGTCAATGAGTTTATGTAGACCACAAGTACTAGCCAAATTAGTAGAAGTGCAACCAAATGTGAATATCTTGGTAATATCCATGGCACTGTACCAAGCAATGTTGTGATGAAGTGAGCTGTGTTCACCAAATAATTATAAGTTTCAGGTAGTGAGAATTTATTTTGAAATATCATTTAAAAAATTGAGTATTATGCGGCATGTATTGTTGGTTGGTCTTCAAAGAAGTCTTCATATTGGTATTGCTACCTATTTTGAATGAAACCAGTTCTGCAAAGAGCCAGCTAAGATTCCTCCACAGCAGAGTGAAAGATTGATAGCAAATTACAGGAAGGGTTTGGTTGCAGCTAAAGGTGGTGCAACCGGTTATGCTTAAGAGGGCAGTTAATTTTTCACATGGGTGATTTGGGTGTTTGATAAATAAAATAATTGAAAAAAACTTGTTTTGTGTTTACTCTGGTCCCCTTTGTCTAATACTACATTTTGTCTAAAGATCTGAAACCATTCAGTGTGAAAAATATGTAACAATAGAGTAAATCAGAGCAAATTCTTTATCACAACCCTGTATACCAGAAACCTAGCTGTACTTTAGCTGTAATGTCATAATTGCCAAGGAAAAAAAAAACTGCGCACTACACTCAGTTGGTGGCATTTGAGAAATGGAGACCAGAGAATTAAAATCAGTAAGGCAGAGAGTGGCAAAGACCAAGATTTCATATGGCAAAGTATACATTAATGAAAAAGCCTTGCATCAAATGTGAGTGAACTGTGGAGATAATGATCCCAATTGAAACTTGTTAGTTTTTTTGATTAACCAATGGAGGTAACCCCTAATATCACCACAAACCTTGTATGCTGCAAAAAGATGCAGCTATTTAAAGTGGTTTAGATATGGAACTGAATTGATCAAGAAATATTCCACTGGAAAAATATATCACATCTGACCTTGCTTTTTCCATTAGCATACAATAAAACACACCCATCAAGTTGCTCTTTAACCATAACTTCAGCTGCATTGACAAGCAATAGTCCGTGGGGCAGACACACTCAATGAAACATTCAATAGAAATGTGCACGCATGAACCTGTCTCATATGGAAATTATGTGGCTATAAGATATTTTCTTGATTCATAAAACAATCAGAGACCCACCTTTCTTACAAGCCAACGATTTTTAGATTAATAAGGAATATGCTGTTGTTAATATTTTTGCAAATACATGTTTATATATTTGGGACGAAAACCACAGAGATTATGGTAATTTTACCTTTTTTTTTTTTTTTTTTTTTTTTTAAATCACTGCCATTTTCAGGACCATGGAGAGCAACACTGGCTTCCAAGACCTGCTGCTTTGCGATTCAGGTGGCCTTCATAATCCTATTTGAGTACTTGCACAATGGGTGAGAGAAGGTACTCAATGAATCAAGTACTCTTGAGGAACATGAGAAATAATGAATCAGAAAACAACCAAACTTGAAAATTCTGCAGCAAAATGCATGAACACGATAATAGTTTGTCTTGCATGTACCAAGTCTAAAGCAGCTACTCACCACTGCCAGATTATGTTTTCATATTTACATGTTTTCACTGTCATTATGGGTTATTGAGACTTTATTGATGGGAAGAAATGGCTATTTTTTCCATTTAAAATTAAATTTACAACACAAAAAAAGGTGCAAAATTGAAGGGGTCTGAATACTTTCTGACACTGTATGCCAAAGCAATAACACCCCCACCACCATGTTTCACATACACTGATGAATGGTAAATGGTAAATGGTAAATGGTAAATGGTTGGCATTTATATAGTGCCTTTATCCAAAATGGCGATTGGCTGCCATGCAAGGCACCGACCAGCTCGTCAGGAGCATTTGGGGGTTAGGTGTCTTGCTCAGGGACACTTCGACACAGCCCGGGCGGGGGATCGAACCAGCAACCCTCCGACTGCCAGACGACTGCTCTTACTGCCTGAGCCATGTCGCCCCCATAATGATGAGCCAAAACATTATGACCAGTCACAGATTAAGCAAACAGTTGTTTCTCGTAGTTGATGTGTTGGATATGGGAGAAATGGGCAGGCGCAAAGACCTGAGCAGTTCTGACAAGGGCCAAAATGTTATGGCCATATGACTGGGTCAGAGCATCTCCGAAACAGCTGGGCTTGTGGGGTGCTCCCGGTCAGCAGTGGCGAGTCCCTACTGGCAGTGGTCCGAGGAGGAACAAACCACGAATCAGCGACAGGGTGTTGGACGCCCAAGGTTCAATGCTGCACAAGGGAAATGAAGGCTATCCCATTTGGTCCGAAGTGACAGAAGGGGTACTGTGGCACAAGTTGCGAAAAAGTTTAATGATGGTCACGGGAGGAATGTGTGACAACACACAGCGCACCATCCTTCGTATGGGGTTGGTCAGACTGGTCAGAGTGCCCATGCTAACCTCTGTCCACCATCAAAAGCACCAACAATGGGCATTCAAGTGTCAGAACAGGACCTTGGAGCAATGGCAGAAGGTTGTGTGATCCAATGAGTCCACTTTTCTTTTACATCATGTGGATGGCCGGGTACACGTTCACTGTTTACCTGGGGAAGAGATGGCACCAGGATGCACTGTAGGAAGAAGACAAGCCGGTGGGGGGAGTATGATGCTCAAGCAATGTTCTGCTGAGAAACCCTGGGTCGGGGCATTCACGGGCCAAGTTTCCTTAAGTATCCTCTTCACAGGGCCATCCTGTTTTTGCATGAACTAGTGGTTTGCACCTCGCACTGTAGTTTCTGTAGTTCTGTTTGTGAAGTCATCTGCTGACAGTAGTCACGGACACATCTATGCATGCCTCCTGAAGAGTTTCTTATCGCTCGGCCAGGTGTTTGGTGGTTTTTCCTTCTTTATGATGAGAATTCTTTGGTCATCAACTGTAAAGGTCTGCCATGGCCTACCAGGCCATTTGCGATTACTGAGCTCACCAGTGCTCTCTTTCTTCTTAATGATAATCCAAACAGTTGATTTTGAGTCTTTTTTTCTTATTTCTTATAATGGCTTCCTTGATTTTCAATGTCAAAACTCTGGTCCTCATATTGACAAGCACCAAAAGCCTACAATCAAGACTAGATACGGAATACTCTCTCATACCTGCACTAAGGAATCGATTGAACACACCTAATCAGATGACCACTTATGTTTGCTACAAGAGGAAACTACCAGCCATATGGGTCAGCTCATTCTACTTCCTGCCCAGCAGAACACTTTTGCGGACTCTGATGTACTGGTGTTCAAGAGAAATTTCATCATGTGGCTCCACAGTGATTTTTAAGACAAACAGAATGACAGCCTATGTTGACTGGCAGGAATGCATGAGTAACCTTCACCATATCAAAGTGACCTGCCACATATATACATGTATGACTGTCAAACGTGAGCACACACATATGCGCACACACATTGTGCAATCCATCAGAGTTTAAAATAGCCACCACCAGCTTTTTTATTTGTGGTTGCAGGTGACTGCTATCTGCATTATTAAAATAAACCAAGCCTGCTGGTTAAAATTAGATAGCAGAGCATCTACATAGTTAAACTTGCATTGGCAAAGATTTTCCTATAAGGCAGGTGTAAGTGTCACATTTTAAAAACTTAATTCAATGCAGTATTTCTTGACTGTGGTTACTCTTGCTTTCACACTAGACAGCAAAAACCAGTATCTAGATGTGGAGGGGGGTGGAAATCCTGGTAGAGAGACATCTTGACATAAACGGACGTGGTAAACCCCAATAGCTCAAGCCTGTCTACCTCATCATCTAGATCTTTCACTTTTCAGCCATATGTAACCTGAATGCCTAGAAGCAGTTTCACTCAATTTCACCAAAACTTTTCACTGGGTAATGACCATAATTCTGTAAGCCAATCAAGAGATGTCTGCATACACCCTGCTGGTACAGCTTCAGCTGGTAAAAAAGCTAAAGAAAATGACTCTGCTCTCAGGTCAAAATATTGATCAGTGGTTTGTGGCTTTTCAAACTCCCACCTACCAATCAAGGAATTTGATTGAAGTTTACCGAATACATAATTTATCAGTAATAATACAAAAAAAAAAAATAATAATAATAATAAAGTTTGCTATCATTTCAATGATTGCTGGCTGCCACTGAGAATTCAAACAGGTCTCCCCTGACAGTATCCAGGCATCCCACCTCTCCTAGAAGGTCCAGGAGTCTTCTGGAATTTGTCACCTGCTCCCCAATACCCACGAGAGGGCAAAAAAACATCCACAAATCAGCAATCAGCACAACAGGCAGAAGTGAAATTCGCATTTAATCTCGCAAACTAACAAACAGTCATAAGTAAGGAACCGAAAAGTGTGGGGAATCCCCCTAGGTCACGCACTTTTAACACTTGCTTTCAGTAATTATTCATAAAATTCTGTTTTCTGGACAATATTTTTTCTCCCTAAAGCAGTCCTGGTTATTATATCTCTGACATCTGTCAGATGTAGTTTCTGTGGAACATTTAACAATCATCTATGCACGGTGGAATTTTAAAGTTTATGAAAGCATGAATGTGTTTTCCATTTTGTGCACTTTAAGCCTTTAGGCTGCTTCAATTAAGAGTATGCGTATAAAGGAAAACATAAGTGAACGCCAACCTGGCAGCTTACATCAGTGATCCTCAGTCCTGGTCCTGGAGAGCCACAGAGTCTCCTGGTTTTTATTTTCACTTTCAGATCAGCAACCGATTCAGACTCAAGAAACCAGGTCAACAGTAGCTGTGCTGAGTGACAACAAAAACCCTGTGGCTCTTCGAGACCAGAATGAGGATCACTTGGTTATACCAATGTGAACACTGATTCATGTCTGTGTCATTACTGGGGCCAGTACCAGGGTGCACCTCAAATTTGAGCATCTGGCATTCCAGTTTACAGAAGGAATACATGAAGTACACAATGGGCATGAGGCCTAGTTAAGGCAAGGGTAAGCAGGTACAAGCGCAATGCAGTTGTCCAGTGCCATAAGTACACCTACATGTTTTATTAAGAGACTTTAACATACATAAGAAACACTTGAAAACTGGTCAAATGTAGGAATCAAGAGAAAAGAAGAGAGCACAACATGAAGTGTGCTTTTGAATTGAGAATGAAGAAGAAGCACTTGTGTGGTAAACAATACAACTTTATCCTACCCAATAGGTCTAAGATAACCAGTGGCTTTCAGATGGGTTCAGAGGAATGCACAGTTAATCCATTGTGCTTCTTGTACAATTGTAGCATACTGCTGCAGCAACTTGCTATGCACAATTAAAAATTGGGGAGAAAAGACCAAAAGCAATTCTTGTTTAAAATGGCCAGTAACTTTGCATCAGGGTTACTACTTCTTCATATTGACACAATGGCATGTTCAGTTTGTTCTATTTTGAGACAGCTGTTTTTTTCATGCAGAGCACGACAGTGAAAAAGTGGGTAGGCTGTCTAGTTTTTTTTCGGAATACATTTTCCACACATGCTTTGTCCCACTCCACTGCTCCATGGAGCCAATCTCGACCACCGTATGGGGGCACAAAAAACACAATTAGGTTAGTATGTTTTTTTTGTTTATTTTAATCAATATTACAGTGAGACTAAGTAACAATGTAACCTCTCACTAAAGTGTGCATCCACTCATGACAGACACAACTTGTTAGCCCCAGTTAAGGGGAAATAATTACAATTGGATATGTTTTCAACAAAGTTGAAAAAACAAGCAATCTCAAAAGCATACTGTAACATTTATTTACTTAGGATACCTCTAGTGACAAACATCAACAACCTGTTAATGTACAGCAACTTTAGTGATCATATTATAGTGATATTGCCATGGCTCAATTCTCAATGTTATGTGACCTTCAGCGGCCATGCAAAGGTAAGATTCAAATTTCTATACTTGGTATTTATTAAAAGACTAGAAAGGGCTCTATTACACAGATGTTCCTACAGTATTTCATGAGAAATTTGTCATTTTAACCAATGATTTTGGAAGTGGAAGATTTCATCGAAGATACGAAGGCACAATGCAAGGTTTTGAATATAGGACAAGCTGTTGTGTACTGGCCTTTTTGGGCGTTGTGTTTAAGGTTTTGAAAAATGAGCACAAACTTGAGAGATTAGGGCCAAAGTGATTGCAAAAAACTGTAATTGCTTGCAACTGTGAACAATAATCAGAAACACATCCATGTGACAGCACAACTGTCAGTGGGGGTTGTGGCCAGGAGTTATCTGTGCACTCCTGAAGGCGTGAAAACCAACGACAAAGAACAAAGACTGTCATGTTTCAATACAGTTCCAAGTAGGGCTGGGCAATCAACTGTAATGGTAATGATCGAATACTGTATGAGTGTATTAACGATCACCATCCGCATGCAGAATATTGGCTTTCTTTTTTTCTTTAAATCATGATGATGTAGTGGACCTCCAAACATCAGAGGCCAACACATCACTATTTGGGGTTTATGACAGCCAATCAGTATCACTAGCCATGCTGCTTCGACCTGCTTGACAAAACCACCTACATATTTCACAGTTGATATGAGGTGCTTCTCTGCATGCATTCCACTTTGCCGCCCAAACATGTCGATGGTGTGTACGATCAAAACAATTTTGGTCTCATCTGACCATAGCACTCTTGTCAACTCATAATTCCATCAACGTCTGCCAACTCCAGATGCGTGGTTTTGTTTATTGAGCTCAGTAAGGGCTATCTTTGTGCCAGCCTTCCAAAGAGTTTGTTGGTATGGAGGTGCCATTTTATGGTTCTTTTTGAGACTTGGTGACCCCTCAGACTCAAACAATCTCTGTAATTCTTAAACTGTGATCCTTGAATTCTTTAAGGCCTCCCTCACCATCTTCCTCACCATCTGCAGAGTGCACAGGCCTCCTCTTCCTGGCAAGTTTGCAACCGTTCCATGTGTTTTACTTTTTATTATTAGCCTCACAGTGCTACATGGTATGTTTAACAGTTTATGTGTTATTTTGCACCAAAAAACAGACTTGTGACAAGTTATATAGCTAGCAGTAGTTATCGTGCATTGAACAGCAAGTCTACCAATTTAATTCAGGCCTATTTAAGTTTACGACACCAGGGGCAAGACACTTACATTATTCACTTTCTTACTTTTTTAAGATTAGGGGTAACCATCACTTGTCTATTTTTTATCCCATCATCACTGTGTTGGCCACTAGCAGTTCTCACAGCACGTGCCAAGATTATGACATGATATATTACCCAACTTCACTGAATGCACTTATTGTTCTTCTGCATAAGAGAGTTTGTGAAAGGAACAATTTGTGCATAGAAATCATACTTTATTTTGAGAAGTGAAATAACATTCACACTCATTGTTAGTTCAGAAAGACTGTTTCATTACCCTGCCGTATCAAAGCATTAATTCCATCTGTGTAATTTATATTTTTGTCTGCAAATATAAAAGGAACAATACATCTATGTTTTCCTGTCTCCAACGGTCATAATAATCTTGCCATCTTCACTTGTTTGTCTTGTTGGTCTGAGGGCTCTAATTCAATCTCTGCAGTGCCAAGACATGTGCAGCCTGTGGACATCCAGGAACATTCTGGCCTGCACAGCTGTCCTGGCTGGATGGTTTTCTGATGATTCAGGATTCTGATGAGCGATATTGAATTTCAGCAGGTAATTATATTTGGAGGTCTCTGTGGACTGTCATTTCCAAAGAGGAAACGTGTCATATTTTCAGTGGATGGCTCATCACACAGGATGACTTGACTTGGACATGACCTAAAGTTAAAAAATCTGTAGTGTGAACCATACTTTATCAAAATGTCACCGTTAAAGGCCCACTTAGTAATTTCCACAGAACTTTTGGTTGCTTTTCGATTAAAATTTTGTGGATGTGAACCAAGTACCTCAGTGGATCATGGTCCTTGTAGTTTTTTAAACGTCTTGCTAACCTGGGAAACAATTGTAGCCCTCTGAACTCTATTATACTGAGGGCCAGATTTACTAAAGAAACAGTCGCAGTGCAAAACATTTGCTATATTTCAGCTCTTTGTGGTTGTGGTATTGCGGTTCTAGATAGTGACATATTAATGACCGATTTACAAAGACGGGTTCTAATTACGCAATCAATTAAATTAGATGCCCTCACTTGGAATTTTGCGGCAGCAGACGCCCATAAAAACTGTTCCTGCTCTAAAGGCACTGCTGCTTAGCTTTGTGGAAATGGAGCTATTCCAGACATGAACCGGGGTAATTTGGGACATTTGTGATTACTTGACTTATCACAACCTGTACAATCTGAGTATGAATATGTGTGTTTTCCATTTTTATTTCAGATTTTTCCCTTTTTCTCCCAATTTAGTAGCCAATTGTACCCCCCTCTAATTCAATTCGAGTTAGTGTTAGATACACCGTCCACACCCGCCCCCTGGTGGGCCGAGGAAGAACGACACGCCTTCTTCAAGACATCTCATCTCTCTAATCATGTCCGTGGTTCCAAGGCGTCCAAGGCGCTTATTGTGCGGCGATCAGCTAACCCTGCCAAGACCCTACCTCTGGAGCGGCGAGCCAAGTGTTTTCTATTTCTGAAAGTATATTCGCTGTGTGATGGTGGAATAAGTGGAATGTGTGTGCAGACGATTGCACCAATGACATGTGGAAAGTTTGCCACATCGTAAAAATCGTGTTTGGTTTGTGGAATTTGTTCTCCGTTTGGGAAATATACACTCAGTGAGCACTTTATTAGGTATTTTACTTATTTTTTAGACTTATTAATTCTTCAGCTGCTATAGCCACAGAATTCTGCATTGGATGCATTGAATGATCAGAGATGCTTTTCTGCATACCACTGTTGTAATGAGTGGTTATTAACAGTACAGTCACTATCCTGTCAGCTTCAACCAGTCTGGCCCTTCTCCTCTGACCTCTCTCATTAGTAACTAGTTTCTGCCTGTAGAACTGCTGCTCACTGGATGCTTTTTGTTTTTCGTATCATTCTCTGCAAACTCTAGAGACTGCTGTGTGTGAAAATCCCAGGATATATACTCAAACCACCCTGTCTGGCAAACTATTATTTTTATTATCGTGCCTGGAAAGTGAGTGATGAGTACATTTCCATGGTTAGAGGTTGCGTTGATGCAATTTCTTCTGGAATTTCCTTTGATTGTGGCAACTTTGTGGTGACCACTTCACTCTGATGGTAAAGCTACATTGTAGGCTACATTGAAAAGGTCAATCTTAAAATAATTGAATTATCAATTACATTTGCTTAATTGGCTGATTTAGTAACAAAGGGGGCAATTACTTTTTTTTTTTTTTTTACATGGATGATATGGCCGTTTAACATTTCTCATTGGAAAAATAAAATAATCATTTTTAAATGTTTTGTGTTGACTTGGTTTTTCTTCGTCATAATTACATTTGTCTAAATATGCGAAACCATTCAGTGTGGCAAATATGCAATAATAGCAGAAATCAGGAAGGGGGCAAGTACTTTTTCATGGCACGGTAGGCTATAGTCTAAATCAGTGTTTCCCAACATGTGCCGTCAGGCAAGGACAGGTGTGGTGTGTGGAAAATCTGTACTTTTTTTTAAATAAAAAATAAAAAAAAACCATACCAAACAAACCCCATTGCTTACCATTAATTAACTCAAATGTGGCTAACCGCCAGTTTAGTTCGCCCTGCCAGAGTTTCAGAATAGCCAAAATATTTTCTAATCTCATAATAAATATGACAGATGCCTATGTATTTTGCTATACATGTGCACAAGATCAGAGCGGGCCTTCAAAGTCTCTTTTGAATGCTCGAGTCCTGCATCTCAACTTCCACAAGCCATCGATCCAGAACACATTTTGAAGAGACAAGATTGCTCTATTTGCTGACTATAATGACATGAATGTGATTTCAATGGTTTAAAACATTATTTCCAGCATCAGATTAGTAAAGTAAGTATCCTGAATGTGTATCCTGAGTTTTAATCAAACTCCTTCTAGAGCCTCTGCTTGAAACTTGTTGATTAAACCTTTTTGCTATTTGAAGTTTTTTTAAAAAGACAGAATTCCTGTGTTGTAGAAATGTTGATATGTTAACTTTCACTCACCATCAGGATTTTAGTTGAAGTGTGTTTGGAGTGTGATTCTATCAGTGAAATATGTGACAGCTTCTGCTTCAATTGATGGCCCAAGTATCATACAAGTTGGTACAACTGTATGGGGTTTATGATTGGATTGTTTACAAAATACAATTTTCACTTGCTTCTACATCTCAGAAAATGTGCCAGATTGATACATTTAACTGTTAAAATGTAGGCTACTCCCAAGGAGGCAGTTTGGGGTCATCTCACCACAGTTTTCCAAAATCCTGTGTGAAACACAGAAGCCCATTCACAAAAGCCAAAATAAGTGTCATTAAAATGTATTATTAGTTATGTCAAATTGCTTAAGAACATTTAGGCCTACTGTTGACATGTCACATGAATGTATGTCACACACTTCAGAGATAGCTGTATTTGGAAAGTGTGCCACAGAAAGAAAAGGGTTGGGGAATGCTGGTCTAAATGGATACTCAACTTAATGATATATTTAATCACACATTACATTAATGAGTACCTCTTATCAGATTGAATGTGCACAAGTCAAAGTTAACCTTATGCACAATGACCTAGACATCATTCTAACTGCACATCAAAGCAAAGCAATAAGCTTTGTTCCCAACTTCACAGCGTTGTCCGAAACAATTGAAACAACTAAAATAACACTCAGCTGTATTTTCAGTTAAATCATTTCGTACAAAGAAAATGTGCTTTTCCTCTGCATTTCCAAGAGAGATAGCAAGTTACAGCCTACCCCAAAACTGTTCTTTCCCAACATACTTTGCAATACATTAAGGCAAAGGCAAAGATGAGGCTCCTATACTGTAATGGCGATAAATAGGGATCCATTATATTTTTTTCATGAAACCAACAGCATATTTGGCTAATAAATAACCTATGTCTCTATTCACAATGACAAAAACAGTATTCTCTTCCAATACAGAAGTTACTATAATCTTCAGGCATCACCAAATTTCATAAAACTGCTACTTCAGACCAAGATAAACAGTGCTTGAGCACAGCGAGGAGATCACAGTCCTTTTCTCCATGTTGCCAGGAATTTGTGATAGCAGAGGGAGACTCGGCCAGACACACATATGCAGCCAAAATCCCAGAGTAACTTAGTCCTACAGCAAAGCCTTTCAAAAAGCTAACATCATTTCATATTAAGCTGAAAGCTCACCACAGGGACCTGTTGGAGAAATACAGTGTACAACTGGAGCAACTCCAGATAATGGTGTCTGACAGGTCTTTCCCATGTTGCACTGGGGCACTCCAGGTGCCTACCATGTGACATGATAAAGTCAAGCAGTATATGGTCTCACAGGCATCTGGTTAGGCACCTATCCAACTATGAAATGGGGTCAACTGAATGCCACAATTAAGATGAACCCACCCATCACCTCCACACCACAAACACAAATAATAAATAAACACATACTCCAAACAGGCTGATTTTTCACATGCCTCTAGCTTTGTATACTGAAATACTGGGCAACCATTGCACCTGTAGCAACTCAATGAATTAACTTGAATGATGCATCAGTAACTCAAGGACGCATGACTGTTTGTGATTCGGTCCACATTCAAAACCAATGTACATGGCCATTTCACTGTGCAGAGGTGGTAACTAATTATTGCCAACATAAATGGAATTTAAAAATAGGATCTTTATATATTGAATCTATTCTAATTAAATACGCTTTAAAAATCCGCTACCTTCCTCGGGCAAATAGCATGGCAAGTATCATGTACTGTAGCTGAACTTGGCAACTAGGAAAGCCGACTTCCTGGAACTATCCAGCTTGCTGTCTAAAGAAAAAAGACTAAGTAGCCAACCTTCCATTTTGTTCTCAAAATTATAGGTTTAACCATGGGCGAATTGTGCCGAAATGAGACGCAACAATACGGCAACATTTAGGCTACATGGACGACTCTATATGTTGTGTAGCTATTTCAAGCAAGACCTACTCTGCTATTGACATGGTTGAACTGGTGTTGACTTGGTAGCCTAGATATCAACTGTTCCAAACGTCTGAGAATGTATTTATTCATTGGTTGATTTCATGACTCAGTCATAACTTGTGTGCTTTTGGGCAAATATCAAGATCCTACGTAAAAACAAAGGGCAGCACTTCAGTCAACATGACAGACAAAACCAGCTTGGCCACAAACAACAAAAACATCAGTTACAAAGTCGCCGAATTTCGCAAGGCAACGTTTTCGCCGAGATAAGAACAGAATGTCAGACTGCAGAGCTGCATGGCTACGAACACAACGCAACTTAAGTGTTCAGTTAACAAAGAAAGCCGTCTTATTGATTGTTACAGGTAGCTTTCTAGATCAATAGAGCAAGGAACCAATTTATTTATACGCCCAACAATTTGGATAGTTAGCCAGCTACTTGTTTCGGGACACCGCGAGCATCTCCAGAAGAGCCCCATTTAGCTAGTTACCAAAATCACAGGGTAGCATTCTGTGAAGTCATTCCTCAACTCGACGACGTACACTCGATCGAACTGTAGAAAAAAGGCCACCGACAGTAAGCGGATGGGCGACACTTTTCGCTGTCCTTTTATTTTGTTTCCGTCCACCCAGCTCACAGGACCGACGTTGTAAATGCAGAGCAAGCAAGAGGAAGAGCTGAAAGACACAAATTACTGGAATTAAATGATACACTACCTCGTACAGCTCCTCCGGGGCCATTCCGAAAGGATATATTTCCTATGTTTATTCCGGTTGTTGGAGAGACACTCTTTCCTTTCAGTTGTCGAGACAGCAAAATAGCTAGCAAGCTAGTTATCGCTGGCCTTTCCTTCCTCCTCCTTTCCCTCTCGCTAGTTCACCTACTCTTTTGGTCACTATTTTTGCGTTGTATACTCGCCCCCTCTCGTACGTTCACTCTCTGAACACTCACTAGGCTGTTGGTCTTTCTCCCTCTTCCTTGCTCAATCTCTGGGTTAGCCTGCTCGGAGCTCTCGTTTCTACTACTCAGACTCTCGTAGCTACCGTAAATGCCACTGTAATTATGCGCAAAGCCGACTGCGTGTTTGCTCCGTCGAGCTCCCCCACTTTACAACACACCGGAAGTCTTAATCGAGCTCAGATAAGAGGGAGAATGAGTTGACCCCGAATTTATGGGTGGGTCTTGGGTTACGATATTACGCTTTGGGGAGTCTGTATCAAAGATACCGCGACTCGCCGCAAGTGGGTCTTATAGTTTAATCTTTCAACATGCAGAATCAACTTTTCAACTTTATGCGTAGCCTACATCACTCAATCTATTCTGCTCAAGTGTTGGCGTCGTTGGATGATAGTTGACTGCATCCTGCCAGTTGCGGTTATAGAGAATCAACCTACAGCATGTCATGTAGATGTATCGCAGCAAATATACTCGTAGTCTTAATATTCCTCGTCGAAGCCGTAATATTATGCGTAATTGAAGGGTTCAACAGCTCTTTTCCAAGGTAATTTATAATGAAAACACGCGTGCAAAGATCAGGAACCAAAGTGCCCTTGGTGTCCGAAAATAAACAGCACTTGAAAAAAGTGCACTTGATTGACGACATGAAAACTGTCGTCTTGAACATTAAACTAAGTAATACAAACAATATGAAAAGTAGTAAAGTACATTATACAAACAACAATAAACAACCAACCATCTGATCAAATGTTAGGGCTAGGTAAAAGAACTAGAGAGGGCATTGTCAATATTGGACACAAGGTATTCCTGACTGTCATTGATTCTGAAAAGCATCTCATTGGCCATACAGAAAAACACAAAGCAATGCATCAACAGTATATCACCCCAAAGTAGCTTTGTATTTCACAAAACACAGATCCGTAAAATTAAGATAGGATTATTTTTCAGTCATGATTTGCTGTGGAAAAACATCCCACATTAAAACATTAACCCTTTCCATTTTGTCCCCGAGATGGCAATTATGTTTTTACAGTTTAGCACTGAATGTCTCAATTTCTAAGTCAAGGACCAACCGAGAACTCCTTTATTGGTGCACAAACTTGATGTCAACTTGTGTACAAATTTTGGTGAGGATATTGACAGGCATTCAAATTCCACATGTTTTCCCAAAACTGGACCCAAATATCTCCAAATACAAAACATATGCATATTTCTTTGTCCAGACACATGATTACATTACATCTAACCAACCTACATCACATATAAAACTAATTACAAAAGTACAATATCAGAATATACACAGACTGAAAGCACTATATCTGTTGTACCACCAAACATCAACCCACGCACACACTAAAAACACTGTCCTCTGATATTCATGTATCCTACAAAGATTAGCCTGTAACGCAAACGCTCATAGGATGGTTATGCACTCTGTATATTCATTCTGCTAAGCAAATGCAGTGAATATTCCTAAACTGTTTGTCGCCTAAATACGCCGCATTATACCTTGTTGGAAAGGGTAGGAATCCCTGTATAAGAAACTAAACATGTTTTACATTAAGTCGGTACTAAAATGACCTAGTAATGCATTTATGCAACAATAAGACAACATTCCTATTTTTGAAAGCATTCTTACTTTACAGCATTCTTTCACACCTGCCTAAAACTTCTGCACGGTACTGTACATTTCAGAAGTTGCATGATTTTCTTAGTTCACTATGAAACATTGAAGCTTGTTTCGTAATCCGTTCGGCCATTTTTGAGAAAACTATATATTTGCTGGGACTATACCTCAGGGAATGAATGTTAATAGTTCATTTTTATCAATTAAAAAAATGCAAAGTAAGTGAACAGAAAAAAATTGTAAAAATAAAATCAGTATTTGGTGTGACCACCATTTGCCTTCAAACTAGCATCAATTCTTCCAGGTACACTTGCACAAAGTCAGGGATTTTGTAGGCATATAGTCAGGTGTGTGATTAACCAATTATACCAAACAGGAGCTAATGATCATCAATTTAATATGTAGGTTGAAACACAATCATTAACTGAACCAGAAACTGCTGAACAGCCAAACTCTGCTTCCAAGGTAAGGTTGCTGAAGTTTAATGTCAGAAGTCATACACCATGGACCAAGACTGAGCGCAGCAACAAGACACAAGGTAGTTATACTGCATCAGCAAGGTCTCTCCCAGGCAGAAATTTCAAGGCAGACAGGAGTTTCAAGATGTGCTGTCTGTTGAAGAAGCACAAAAAAACAGGCAATGTTGAGGACCGTAGATGCAGTGGTCAGCCAAGGAAACTTAGTGCAGCAGATGAAAGACACATCATGCTTACTTCCCTTCGCAATTGGAAGATGTCCAGCAGTGCCATCAGGATTGGCAGAACTTTGCGGCCAAAAAACCATACCTCCAACGTGGAAACAAGGCCTAGCGACTCAACTATGCAGGAAAACACAGGAACTGGGGTGCAGAAAAATGGCAGCAGATTCTCTGAACTGATGAGTCAAAAATTTAAAATATTTGGCTGTAGCAGATGGCAGTTTGTTCGCCGAAGGGCTGGAGAGCAGTACAAGAATGAATCTCTGCAGGCAACAGTGAAGCATGCAAGTTTGGGGCAAATGGAGTTGGGGATTTGGTCAGAATTAATGCTCTCCTCAATGATGGATACTTATCCATCATGCAATGGGGAGGCATCTGATTGGCCCCAAATGTATTCTTCAGCAGGACAATGACCCCAAACATACAGCCAATGTCGTTAAGAACTATCTTCAGCGTAAAGAAGAACAAGGAGTCCTGGAAGTGATGGTATGGCCCCCGCAGAGCCCCTCTGTTGGGATTACATGAAGAGACAGAAGCATTTCAGGCTGCATAAATCCACAGAAGAACTGTGTCTAGTTCTCCAAGATGTCTGGAATAACCTACCTGCCAAGTTCCTTCAAAAACTGTGTGCAAGTATACCTAGAAGAATTGATGCTGTTTTGAAGGCAAAGGCAAATATTGATTTGATTGAGATTTTTCTTCTGTTCCTTCACGTCTTCTGTTCATGCATTTTGTTAATTGATAAAAATGAAAATTTCTATTTTTGAAAGCATTCTTATTTTACAGCATTTATTCACACCTGCCTAAAACTTTTGCACAGTACTGTATATTTTTGTTCTTATATTGGAACATGATTTCTTGATGTAGAGAAATGGTATCAAGGATTGTTAGAATATGCCTTTTATTGTCTGAGTCTGTGGCGAGGTGAGAGTAAACAGTGAGTGTGGCGAGGGGGAGGCTGGTGTTTTATTACCCTGCTTTGCAAATAAGAGGTTAAACAAGCCCCAAGTCTTTATTTGTTATTTTGTGTCCTCTTAAAAAAAAAAAAGTAGTAGAAATACTAATAAAGCATAACCATAGGATCACTTTATAATTTTCTACATAGCTATATTATCAGAAACATAATTTCCACACCTGTGCCAGTAATCTTTTCATGTCACTCCACAGAAGTGCTGCAGCAGTTGATTTGGCCTAAGGCATACTCTATGTTTTTTTTTTTTTGCCTTGCCATGGTCCTGTGTTTACACTCAAAGAAGTCACGTCATCCATCATTATTCCTATCCATTCACATCCGTTTCTATATTTAATATATGTTTTACCGTTTTTGTCTTTACAGATAAAGATCTGTTTTTTGCTGGCTGTCACCAGCAAGGAAAATAAATTCCAAGGTTGCTCTGAACAACTCCCAACAGCTTGTTGTTTTGCTTCACTATACTTTTGCTTCTTCACTTCTGCCATTGCAGTAGTTCGCTAGCTTTATATGCTCCACTAAACCTGATTCCACCCCACAAGCTAATAAGCGGGATAATCCATTCCGAGGCGGTCTGCTATCAAAAAATTCAGACGGGTGTGTGGGGGTTGGACCAAAAATGCATGACTCAGACAAACAAATGTGTAATAAAGTCCCTTCAGGGCTTTAATAAGGGATTGTCCAATGAGCATAGTCGAAAAACAAGCAAAGTTCATAGACATTAAATCCAGCCAAAATCAAAGTACAGTACCGAGGGAGGGCGGCACGGATGGTGCAGTGGGTAGCACTGCCGCCTCACAGCAAGGAGGTCCTGGGTTCGAATCCCCGTCGGCCGGGGCCTCTCTGTGCGGAGTTTGCATGTTCTCCCCGTGTCTGCGTGGGTTTCCTCCGGGTACTCTGGTTTCCTCCCACAGTCCAAAGACATGCACGTTAGGCTGATTGGAGAGTCTAAATTGCCCGTAGGTATGAGTGTGTGAGTGAATGGTGTGTGTGCCCTGAGATAGACTGGCGACCTGTCCAGGGTGTATTCCTGCCTTTCGCCCAATGTATGCTGGGATAGGCTCCAGCCCCCCTGCGACCCTGATCAGGATAAGCGGGTTCAGATAATGGATGGGATGGATGGATGGAGTACCGAGGGAGAAGGCAGTCTCGAAATCGGTACACCATGCAAAAATGTCCAGTAACCAGGAAAGCTGTCAGTGGGGCAGTAGTGCAGACAGACGGAAGGCAGGCTCAGAGTTGAGGGCAGTGCAAGAGTCAAGACCGAAGTCCGCTCCATGGGGCAAAAGTACAAAGACAGCAGGCAAGAGTTTGTGGTACAGGCAGGCAATGGTCAATAAAACAGAAGTCATTAACAATGGTCAATTAACAGGCTTGGATCCTAACGGGTAGACAATGGCTTGGAAAAACGCTCAAGAGTGCACTGATAAACAGGAGGCAACAATTCCGCAAAGACATGACATGAACACTGATCTTTATGCAGGTGTAGACAGGTGCTAAACAATGAACGGAACAACATAACATGAAACAAACATAAATTGTGGCATAACAAGTTTGCAAAACTGTGACATGAATAAACTACAGTATATAATGTGACATGACAAGACTAGAAAATACATCGTAACAAGAACTAAACATGAAACATAACATGACATGAAAATTAAACGTAACAAGAAATAAAACATAAAAACATGGCGAGACTAGACTAACATAATATGTGACAATAAAATAACTAAGACAATAACTAAACATGAAACATGACATGACAAGCATAAAACGTGCATTGGGCATTGTTTTTCATTAGCAGACCAAATAGTAGATTATTCCGTACATATACTGTAGGTATATCATAGACATATGCTCTGACCTTTTGCATTTCCACTATACATAATTAAAGGTGGTGTTGAACTACTGTCAGAATGCTTGTGATAGCAAAGAGTGTGGGGAAAAATAAGTTCCATTCACTCCTTGTGCCACAACAATTCAAGGTCAAATTACCCTTCTTTATACATATGAAGATGCCAGTATGGTCAGAATAGAAAGTTGTTACTGACTTTAGGTTATTTACTGTAATGTAATGAAGGCATTAACCCCTTAAGTCTCACTGGCTCAGCCTTGGTTCGGTGTGGTGTTTTTTTGCATTCATTCCTTTTTTCATGGAGCAATTTTCAATCAATATGGTAGCAGGCTATACCATTTGAAAGCATGAAAACTCACAGTTTAATCTGTATAATTGTATAATTATAATTTTGAAATGTCATTGCTTTAACAACAATAGTTCTTTATATACATGTGGGTGGCGAAACAAGCATGGGGGGACCTCGCCTTCTGTACATTTCTGAAATCCGCAGACTATACAAATTAAGGTAATGTCAGTGTCCTTTTCACAACAAAGTTCCAGCAATCCAAATGCTTCATAGTTTCTCATTCTAAAAAACCACAATAATCTTTATCCACTCAAAAACAGAAAATATTTTCAAAAGATCTTCTACTTCCACTGTGCTTGAGCTTCTGTAACTTTGTTTTAATAATATTTAGAGTAATTCTGACTCTTGGGAAATAAACTCCAAAGGGGTACCTTTCAGATTATGTCTGTACTCAAAAGGGTTGACATACTTGTAGTGTTCCTAGTATGGTAAATTGAATATGGATATGACAGATTGATTGAATGCTCATTTTGGGTCAAAGCTAGATAAAGTTCAGTAAATAAAATGTTTTGTTCAAAATGTTAATATTCTGCATTTCTCCATTGCATTTCTTTGTCAGCTTCTAGATGTCTACACACAAAAACATGCAAAAAAAGAGGAATAAATACATTCAAATTATGTGGAGTTATAGATTGGTCATGAAACTTATGCTTTGCTGATTGTCTGCAAGATCGTACTAACGAACAATTGTCAGCATACCTAATTGAACAAAAACTCAAGTTCTGTCACATTCTGTCTGGTGCATCTGCATGCATATGCACTATAAATAGAGGACACCCCATGAAATAGTATTCTATTTTAATAAATTGCAATACAAGGCAACACAAATCAAGACCCTGTTTTTTTCAACACTGCTGAAAATGTTGGCTGTCTGTCTTTTTAATATCTTATACCAGCACTGAGAAGTCCCATCCTGGGTTAAAGATGAATAGGTTTATAATGCAAACAAAGCTGTGCTTTTATTTCTCATTAAATGTCTCACCCAGTCCAACAGGCAGCTATTTTATTTATGTTGGAGCAGAAAACAGTCTCAGTGGGGCCTTAGGCAAGACAAGCTAGAAGTGAAAGCTTTCACCAAGTGTGGGTGTAAAGGAAGGAGAAAATGTGCTTGTGTGCAACAGTAACTCTGGTTTCCTTTAGAGTGCACTCAGTGATTCTCTATTGCTGTTGTTGACAGTCTGAGGTAGAACACCATGACCCCTTCTAACATGAAGATGCTTGCCATGTAGTTTGCAACCTTACTCAAAAAACCCACCCACAAGTGATGCATTGATAAATAATTTGCATAATGTATGTGTGAGGAGGGAAAACAGTGAAATTAAACCTATTAAATAGTTATACACATATACTGTACATATTCATGTACACCATTGACCATTCACTATAAAATAATAATAAAAACAACTGTCTGCTTAGGCAGAGGGGGGATTTTGATATAACACACATACATAAGAACACAATTACATACAGTAGATATTTTAATATGTTCTGAAAGTCTTGGGGTGGCGGCACGGATGGTGCAGTGGGTAGCACTGCCGCCTCACAGCAACGAGGTCCTGGGTTCGAATCCCCGTCGGCCGGGGCCTCTCTGTGTGGAGTTTGCATGTTCTCCCCGTGTCTGCGTGGGTTTCCTCCGGGTACTCCGGTTTCCTCCCACAGTCCAAAGACATGCACGTTAGGCTGATTGGAGAGTCTAAATTGCCCAAAGGTATGAGTGTGTGAATGAATGGTGTGTGTGCCCTGCGATGGACTGGCGACTGGTGTATTCCTGCCTTTCGCCCAATGTATGCTGGGATAGGCTCCAGCCCCCCCGTGACCCTGTTCAGGATAAGCGGGTTCAGATAATGGATGGATGGATGGAAGTCTTGGGCCACAATAGTTTACAACAGTTGTTACAATTGTTTTATTTCAAATTATAATTGGGAAAAATGGCAAAATATAAAACTAGAAGTTTTATATTTCAGAAAACAGTTGAGATGAAACATAAGGGGATAGAGTGAATGGACTGATATTTGAATAACTTTTAGTCAAATATGTATAATTATGCAACTGAAATTATATTTTGCTACTGGGGGACACCAAGGATGGTTATCCTCAACACCTTCAACATCAACAATCCACATTTAAATGGAATAATTGTATCACTACACTAGTTCAGCTGATTTTCTCAGGTTAGCTTGAAGAATATGAATAGATGAATATGCATTTTCATCACAGATACAGATTACACTCATGATGATATTTGGAGACAAAATGCAGTGAGTAAATTGAGAATTAGCATAGTTCAGTTTCTGGTGTGAATTAGGCTGGGACAATGAATTCCTACTGGCAGTGGGTGGTGCAGCTTTTTACAACTGATATGCCAGTTTGTAACTTGCCAGATTGTACAGTGCACAGTTTCCAAAAAAGACATACTGAATTAACATATTTATATAATCACACATCTGTAGTAGGTTCTGTGATATGATGGTAAACCAGTCTTGGTCTACTAATTGAAGTAATCACAACATTTACATTACATTTTACATTTTAGTCATTTGGCAGACGCTTTTAATCCAAAGCGACTTACAAGTGCATCACATCAAAGCATCACATCCAGAAACTAACAAAATACACATGAAATGCTGTTCTAAACATAGTTGTCATCAGAAGTGCATTTTTTTATTTTTTTATTTTTTTATTTATTTATTTATTTTTTGGGGGGGGGGGGGGGGGGGTTAGACAAGGATAGGGATATCAGAAAGGAGGGGCAGGGGAAATCAGGAGGGAGGCCTAAGGTATAGAACAACACTGTTGTTCTATAACTTTCTTTACAATAAACAGCCAATTGGCAATATATGACATTATGAAGAGAAATTACACAATGTTTAATGTAAATATTATTCAAATAAATTATACAGTAGCCAGAAATATGATAATAATATTGATAATAAAGATTTTCCAGAAGTATTTGGATAATCCTAAATCTTTTATTCAGTATTTAGCTTTATATGAAATCATGAGATGTATGCTACATTCATTTTAATACATTACTGTAGTGTTATTATGAATATGTGTGCATTTGTATATTAAAGAGAGTAAAAGAGAGTGAAAAGATTGTCTTGTTAGTATATGCATAAAATGACAAAAGTAAGTAAGTAAGCTCTAGTCTTAACATATTTCATTAGATTCTGCATTCAAAAAGGGAAACTGATATTTGGTTTTAGTTCTTATGTCTATATTAAATAGACAATCCATTAAATATCATTCATTCATTATCCTAACCCGCTTATCCTGAACAGGGTCGCAGGGAGGCTGGAGCCTATCTCAGCATACATTGGGCGAAAGGCAGGAATACACCCTGGACAGGTCGCTAGTCCATCGCAGGGCACACACACCATTCACTCACACACTCATACCTATGGGCAATTTGCCTAACATGCATGTCTTTGGACTGTGGGAGGAAACCAGAGTACCCGGAGGAAACCCATGCAGACACGGGGAGAACATGCAAACTCCACACAGAGAGGCCCCGGCCAATGGGGATTCAAACCCAGTTACCATCCGTAACTAATGAATTCATTTGATGATGAATTTGTTCGAGGATTAAATAATAATTTCAGTAGTGATTCCTTAAATAGATATTCTGTTTTATGATGTTGATGTTAGTTAAATGTAAATAATTGTAAAAATGTATGTAAAAAACAACAACTGATAATTACAGATCTAATGCACATAGTCTTTTTTCAATGGAGGTTTTTAAATGTGAATTATAAATCCCCTATATGTTTTGCATGTGTGTGTATGTGGATCACTCCATCCTCCTGTCTGCCCTGTCAGCAACGGGCATCTGTGGCACAGCCCTGGACTGGATTGAGTCCTACCTCTCTGGTCGCTCCTTCCAGGTTGCCTGGGCTGGTTCGGTATCGACACCTCGGCCCCTCGCCACAGGAGTTCCCCAGGGCTCAGTCCTAGGCCCGCTTCTTTTTTCTCTTTACACTCGCTCCCTTGGCCCTGTGATCACTGCACATGGGCTATCCTACCACTGCTACGCGGACGACACCCAACTCTTCGTCTCGTTCCCGCCGTCTGATACGCAGGTTTCAGCCCGTATCTCTGCTTGCCTCAAGCGTCCGCCATCAGACCCCTCCAACTCATCCACACATCACCCCCCTGCTTACTTCCCTCCACTGGCTGCCTGTCATGGCTCGCATCAAATTCAAAACATTGGTGCTAGCCTTCCAAGCAGTTAAAGGGTCTTCCCCAGCTCATCTACAAAAAATCATCAGACCCTACACCCCTGCCAGACCTCTTCGTTCAGCCTCCACAGGCCGCTTGGCACCTCCCCCTCTCTGAACCTCCACCTCACGCTCACGACTACTGTCTGTTCTGGCTCCACGGTGGTGGAACGTACTCCCCGTTGAGGTCAGAACTGTAGAATCTCTCCCCACCTTCAAGCGCAAGCTGAAGACACACCTCTTCAAGCAGCACCTCTCCCCGTCCCTCCCTACCTCCCTGTGAACCTTAATTGTTGTCTCTGTGACTTGCTTTGTGTATCGGTATTTTTTAGTTGGCTAGGTAAGCAGTGTTTTGATAGTTAACTTTGGTCACTTTTGCTCTGTTTGTTTGTTTCTTGTTTAAAAATAAATAAATAAATAAATAAATAAAAAGAAAAAGCCAAATGCCAATAATGTAATATGTGTGTGTGTGTGTGTGTGTGTGTGTTTACAGGTGCCTTATTTGTTGCCCCGATAGATAGGACTGAAAGTAGCTTGAGCATGAAAGTCAAGTAAAAGTCAAGCAAAAAGACACAGTAGCTTGAATTTGTATAACAACTGAGTAGATGACATGACATATCTGTGTAATACTTTACTAGTTTACTGACCTGTGAAATTAAACATACTGAAGTATTTTGTTGCCTGAAGAATTTTCGATGCAGATGTAAATAAATAATACAACCTCAATCATTCATGCTTTGATTGGCTGCCCATTCTATATGGTTCAGTCATTTGTGGCTTGGGGTGCAGTTATATATTCATCAAATTAATTGGGTGATTAAATGGTTCATTCTAGGTATGTGAGCTATGGTTTAACAAAAAAAAGTGAAGCTTGACCCAGACAGACCAGCCTCCACCAATGCCCAGTGGGGAGCGAAAGTTAAAAAAAATGATGACACACTGAAATAGTAGGGATGAACATGAAAAAATCATGATTGGAACTCTTGACGCCAAATTGCTCATTGGTGAGCTGCGGTCCAGACAGTTCTTATTTGATGGGACTAATTTGGTATATGAACCCATTACAGAGGGATTGCTCCCTGGAGAACTATAATGCCAGCAACTGCCAAGCTCATAAGAGCTCTTCAAGCCAAAGCCATGCTTTACTTCCTACGGTGACCTCCACAATGTTTCGGACAAAGATCATCATTTATTTATTTGCCTCTGAATGACACAATTTGAGGTTTGTCATAAAAAAAATCACAAGTGGTTAAAGTGTACATTTTCAGATTTTAATAAAGGGTATTTTTTATAAATGTTGGTTTCACCATATAGAAATTACAGCAATGTTTATGCATAGTCCCCCCATTTCAGGGCACCATAATGTTTGGGACACAGCAATGTCATGTAAATGAAAGTCATATTTAGTATTTTGTTGCATATCTTTGCATGCAATGACTGCTTGAATTCTGCAATTCATGCACGTTAACCAGTTGCTGGGGGTCTTCTCTGGTGATGCTCTGCCAGGCCTGTATTGAAGCCTTCTTCAGCTCATGCTTGTTTCGGTGGCTAGTCCCCTTAAGTTTTTCTTCAGCATATAGAAGGCATGCTCAATGCTGGGTTCAGATCGGTGATTGACTTGGCCACTCAAGAATTGACAATTTTTTGCTTTAGCAGTATGTTTGGGATCATTGTCTTGCAGTAGAATGAACCACCAGCCAATGAGTTTTGAGGCATTCTGATATGTTAAAAATATATACATACTTATATGCTAGCTACTTGTATCCTTGAGAGAGAAATTCAAATGATTCCCCATACATACTGTATGTTAACATTCGATCATAGACATGTCAGCATTAGCTCAGTGGTAGAGTTGGTTGGCTCCTGGCATGGCTGCCTTTGCCATTATGTGTGTATAAGAGACAGTAACTGTAATGTACTTTCAGGACTCAGGGTTGAGGAACCAATAGCAACCAGGAAGTAGATAGTAATGGAGTGTATTCAGTAAAATCAGACAGGCACGGATCAATCGTTGAAAAAAAGATAGAGATAGGATAATCAGAATCATAGTAGGGGTCACTAGCAAAAGTCCAAACACAGGGTAACCAGACATAGCAGGGACAATCCAAAATGTCACAGGCAAAGTTTCAAAGATAGCTAGACAATCCGAATAGGCGAAGGTACAGAACGTGGTCCTATAAGTGTTTAACAAAAGTCCTGTAACATAAAATCCAATCATAGACAGAAGGCAGGGGTTGGGGTACATGAAACAGGTCAGAACACAGAACAGGCAACTAGAAAAATGTGGGAAGGAATGGCTTACACACATTACAATCTGGCAAACTAACAGGGGAAACACACAGGGTTTTAAATACAAAGGTAATGAAATTAAATTACGAACAGGTGTGCATGAAGGAAAACTGATGACAAAATGCAGGTGAGATGAATGAACAAAGTAGCCGACTACGGAAAGCAAAGAGGGACACGACACATTAAATAATAATAATAATTATTATTATGTATGTACTCCAAACCATGTAGATCCACCAGCTGCTTATTTTCAGTCTGTACAACTCTGTACAACATCCTGTAACTCAGGAGCTGAGCGATGCAGTTATTCTGCCAGGTGCAGGCAGATCACAGTCACCTGATTAAGAAGAGGTGTCGCTATCACAGCATGAGCAGGGAATACACTGACACCTAAAACTTCGTCGCATTAGCCTGTGCAGTTATGCATTTCCTTGCAGGGCTCCCAGCCAAAGTCAGGATATCCACTTTCAGTTATACAAACTGTTACGCTAACCTGCCCCATGGAGCCATTTCACCCTTTTAAAAAAAAACTCCTTCACCAGCTCTTTCCCAAATATATCCAAATTAATGATGAAATAAATAATAAATAAATAAATAAATAATCTGAATAGTAGCATAGAATATAGCAAAGATGCATGGCCCATTTATGTTAAACTTATTTTTGGTTAGTTCACGGAAAAATAAATAAATAAATGGGATGATTTGCAAATCGCCTGATTCCATTCTTTGTCCTATTTGCACAAGAGAGAATTATGAGTCCATTAAGGGGACAGTACATGCAGAAACTTCAGTTTGCATCCGGATCACTGGCAAATCTATCTTGCAAATCTATCTATCTGGCAAACAAGGCAAAGCAGCTGACCATGTGACTGAAAAATATGGCTTATTATGTAGCATGGAATTCCAGAGATTCTGTTTTTATGAAAAAAAAAAAATAATAATAATGTATTCATGGGCAGGTTTTTCTATATAGTGGCATAATTCTTAATAAGCAAAACCAGATGTGAAATGTAATTCTCTATAAAAAATAAACATTTTGGTAACATAACATTTGTGTCAACATTCAGGTATTATTATTGAATGCTTGAACTAACAAGGCTTTAAAATGTTTGTGAGCATGGATCCCCACATATGCAAAGAGTGCAGAGTTCACAACAGAATACAATATTTTAATTAAGCTACATCAACGCTATTTATTCAGATTTTTTGTGTATTTCATGGACCCCTGCTCTCCTACACCAACCTGTGGCCGCAGTAAATTACAGAAGATGTCACATTAATCTACACCACAAGGTGGCGCCACTAACTTGAACTTCAAAATTGCCATTGGGACACCGGCAGATGTCCTTAGTGTACACTATAAAACATGAATTCAATTTGACTAAATGTATATACTAAATTGTATTTTTTTCATTTTTTTATAGCTCAATTAAAAATTGTATTAAAAAGACTTATTCATGACAGATCAATGACTACTGGAACAAATTAAGTAGCCTTTTGTGGTTTGCGTTTCACAGCATAGTAGTTGCAAACAGACAATTCCCTGCCTATGAATGTGTTTGTTTGTGCAAATTGCGCATTATCATGTGGGATCATCAAATTGAAACTGCAGTGATGTCAGTCCCAGCTATCTACAGGAGTTGCAAGTACCTGCCAGTAATTCCTGTGGTTTCGGGAGCACACAGATAACTGGTCTCTTTGTTCAAAGGATTTGCAGTAAGATGTGCAATAGCTGGCAAATGTTATAGTCAAAGGTTCCAAATTAGAGAGAAAAAGGAAAGGCAAGAGACAGTGGGTTCCAGAAAAAAACATTTCTGAGACAAGAGCTTTGTGGAGCTCACCTTCACAGCTGTCTTATTCCCAGCACATTGTTTTATCCAATGTTCTGTCAGGCCAGATAAGGTCTGTAATGAAAACAAGTGACTTAAGAGAACAGAAGGTTCCCCCTTGACTCATTTGATTTAACAATGGACTGAAATAAATGAATGTATAATAGCTGTTAAAATATATAAGTACAAACCTAAGAGGGAAGATAAAGAAGGGGGTATAGTGAATATCGTACTTTAGAGAAATTCTGTTAAGTCCTAAAAGGTTTACAGGAAATTGGAATGTTTACCCTCATGGTAAGAATGAAACCAATCGTCATTTTTGCTTGTAGTGTTTGTTTACCAGGTTAAATGCACTTTTTAGTTTCTATGCAAGTTCCTCTGGCCAAACAAACTATGTACTACAAAATAAATGTGTAAATTGTAGTAATTGTAAAAAAAGAGACTATATAGTAATTGTAATTGAGACTAATGGCACAATTCAGTCCTAGATGACATTTCTCCAAGCCTGCAAATGTACTTGTACAAAGATCTGTGCATGGTGAGAAGATCAGTCATTCACTATACTGTATGCTTTAGCTCAGTGAATTTAACCACACAAAGTCCTATTAGAGTGATTAATGGTACCCAGCAGCAGGTACAACTTTGTCTAGGATAGAAGGGATACAGGTTTGTTAAGTCTCATTTCTCCTTAAAATAAATCTTTATTGTAAAAGAGTAAAGTTGTCTTTGATTATGTTTCTCGGAACAGTTTTATATACAGCATTGTATATATATTTATGCTGTGTTATATGTTCAGAGATGTTCTTCGGCATACCACTGCTATAATGTGTGGTTATTTGTGTTACTGTCACCTACCTGTTTTCTTCAGCAACATCTCTCATTAACAAGGCATTTATGTCTGCAGAACTGATGCTCA
This sequence comes from Conger conger, assembly GCF_963514075.1. Classification (NCBI taxonomy): domain Eukaryota; kingdom Metazoa; phylum Chordata; class Actinopteri; order Anguilliformes; family Congridae; genus Conger; species Conger conger. Next base: position 48,770,403 of record NC_083763.1, on the reverse strand, counting down.
CTGGTTTTATTTTTGTTTTTTGTACCATTCTTTGCAAACTTAGTCTGTGTGAAAATCCAAGTCTGCCACCAACAATTATTCCACGGTCAAAGTCACTGAGATCACATTTGATTCTGATGGTTGATGTGAACATTAACTGAAGCTCCTGACCCATATCGACATGATTGTATGTATTTCACTGCTGCGACACAATTGGCTGATTAGATAATCACATTAATAAGTAGGTGTACTTAGGTTAAAATCTTCCTAATAAAGTGCTCGGTGAGTGTAGGTATTCAACACAACAGGTTACACAGCTCACACAAGTCTCTGTAAATACTCTGAACCCCAAGGATCACCTAGGCATGTGAAACTCTCACACACTTGAAAAAACTTAAATAGAAGCTTTGACACATAGAAGATGTAATATTCTTGGGTTAAAATTAAGATCCAAATTTAATATTATTATAAATGAAATCTTTCCATGCTGAGAAGAAGGAAGATCTAAACTGATTTTGACATCTTTTTTGGGACAACAACCCCCGGGACATTTGATCTACCTGCTACCGAGCTTGGAAAAACATCTGTGGCAGATGCTAAGAATCTCAGTGTCAATAGCAATACAATGTCTAAGTTAGTTCTGGTAGAAAGATCACATCAGTGGGTGGAAAATTCTTAAGTGGAACTACTTGGCATATTTTTTACCAGACATGTCCAGACACATTTTTCTCTGTACAGTATGGAGATTTGTGCACACAATTTATGCATATGCGTCACATTTTACGTGGAAAAAGCTCTGATCACAGAGCATCTGTTGTGTGAAAGCAATGCCATATTTGTGAAAATAATGTTACACAATTGAAGAACCATACATTCTTTATTGATATCAAAATGCACATATGTGGAAAATCATTTTGTGTTATTTGCATTCAGGAAGCAATTTATCAGTGATTTGATGCATATCCATATAGAATGCATGCATAACAAATACCTACAACAAACATAAGCATTAACATTTTTTAACAAGTTACTTTTTTTTACTTAGTTACTGTACTAGTAAGTATGTTTTGATATGAAACAGTGGAAATACTGACTTTAGTCTCACCTTTGTTAAAAAATGCTAACTAACTAACTGTGGTGGTTAAGGTACATGACTGGGATGGTGGTTCAATCCCCGGTATAGCCACAATAAGATCCGCACAGCCATTGGGCCCTTGAGCAAGGCCCTTAACCCTGCATTGCTCTAGGGGAGGATTGTCTCCTGCTTAGTCTAATCAACTGTATGTCGTTCTGGATAAGAATGTCTGCCAAATGCCATTAATGTAATTTAATGTAATGTAATGAACTGCCATGTTTGAAGGAGCATTGTTTTACCAATATCCCTCAAGTCCATTGTTCAGTAGGCTACGCAACTTCCTCTCCATACTTGTCGTTTCTGTGTCACAACACCCATATCCCTGTACTTATGCCCATGTGACGTCCCTGAAGATACACAACACGAAGCAGGTTAACAAAAAAAACTAGGCTTCTGTGATATAGCAGGCATTATCACATACAAAAGAAGTTGGCTATTTATTCATAATGAAAAAGTATGCCGGTCTTCATCTCTTCATATCCTGCCCCTACATGCTAAAGATGCAATTCAGAAATGCGTGCAGAAAAACACATCTTTAGATGAGTTTGTCTCATGCCAAAATCTATAATCAGGGCTGACTCCTTTAGCCTTCAGCTCGGAAAAAGTTGGTCTCCAACTCTGAAAACAGATTGAATGTTAGCAAACAAGATCTTACCTAGATCCAAAAGGAAGCACTGCTTGGATCTAGGTAAGATCATTGGTAAGGTACGTGGGCAAACACTAAACAATAATCCTTGAGAAAGAAAATGCCTCTGAAAAAGGGAATGCACTCTGTCTCCAGGTAACAAAATAGATAAAGACCCTTTTGTATGGGCTAGAACAAGGCAAAAATGAATTTCATGTGTCAGATGAACAATGCTATTCAAAACGTTTGACAAAGCCAATGTGGGGATGTCAGAAAAGTGAAGTTCTGTGTCTGATAGGAATCAGAAACTGGTGAATGCAGAATGTTTTTTTTCTTCCACGCACTACAGTATACTCTACCAAAGCAGCCAGCCTTAAACAGGAACAAACCTGGAAATGTAAAAGAGCATATAGGGTATGGCTGTGACTGTTGGGTGAAGGCGTAGGAATGCATTACACTCCCTACAACCGTCACCCTATGCCCTGCATCCTATAGTTTCATACTATAAGAAACAAATAGAACAAATTAGCTGTTGATGCATAGCTTTGGCTTTCTGGTACAATTACTGTGAGAGGGAGAATAGAATCCAGTTATTCTGAATGGATATTTACTTTAAAACCGTAAATCACCAAATCATAAAGCAACCCCAAAGAAAGACAGCAGATCATGTAGCAGTTATAATGCATACACCAAGCCATCCTGATACTGCTGCCTGTTTCACTGAAGAAACTGAGTGGGTTGCAGCGAGGCATAATGGTTTGGAAAATGTGCTTATAACTTAGAGGCTATAGGCTTTATTCCCAGGTGGGGGAACTACTGCCGTGTCCTTAAGTAGGGCATTAGCTTCAATTGCTTCAGTTAATCCTCTTGGAATTTAAGTATAAAGAATGTCAACCGTGTAAGTCACTTTGGATAAGAGTGTTCGTCAAATATCTGAAATGCAGCACAACATTCTAATCTTATGTTAGGAAGAACAAGTTACACCAGCTGGGGTCACTGCAATGCCGTTGTAAAGTTTCAGATGTATTATCTAATGGATGCCAACAATATCAGTTTCTGTTGCATGATGGACAGGAAATGATTAGCCAATTACGACCTTAATTACCTAAATTAACCAAGTCAATTACTTGTGACTGATGTCCATAAATCAGGTCAAATGCGTAATTTCTGTATTTTGCTAGCAAGCCATAATTTGAACAGGCATCTTAAAACTGTTAAGATTCAGGCCCCAAAACTGTATCCTGTTTTGCATTTTCTTGACAACGCTTTAAAACCTGTCTTATTCTACAGTACATGCACCACTTTCCAGACTGCAGTCTTTGCTGACCCGAGGTTCCCGTTTTTTGCTCGTTTTTACACAAGAGGTGCTATCCAGACAGAACGGTTCCTGGCATCAATCCAGCGTATTATGAATACAGAGAGGAAACCAATTTTTCCCCAGACGCTCAAGAAGAGGGAACTAGAAAGTGCTCAATACAGTCAGGAGTGTGATCAATAAAGGAAGGAGCTCTCAAACCATAACCATGGATGTATGAATGTGCACATTCACTTAAAAAAAAACAACAAAAAAGAAAGAAGGAGCTTCTCTTGAAAGTACTTAGATAATATTTATTCACTGAAATCATTTCATATTTATGCTGCAAACATGCGGACAATAAACTCATGTCAGGTACATTTAAAGCAATCAAATCACATGGAACCACTGTCCAAGGTTCAGATGAATTTTTCAGTATACTGCATGTAACAGGGACAACGTAATCAGTATATGTTTTGTACAATTAGTGAAAATTCTACGATACAGAAATATGCAAGCATGTAGTATTGTGCCCGTGCTCACCCTTGAGTTCTTGCAATTTTTGCTCGGTCCTGTGAGCACAAACAGAACATGTTACTATGTGAGAGACTGGCATCCACAGCTGACAATAGGGCTTCCTTCTCTGATTACATATAATGTAGGGGACAGCTGAATATTGAGCTGACTCAATAACTGCGCTACAGTTTATGTAAATAAAAGCATAGTGAACTGATATGATGAATGCTGTATTTCACCATAACCTTTTTATATCCATGACAAAGTACACATTATTTCATTATACCAAGGCTCATAAATTATACCACCAGAAACAAATCTGAATGCCTTTTTGAAATCGGATAATATGCTCATGGATCTTTGACCACCTGATGATAGGTCAAATGGTAATGTTGCTATTACTTAGAAAATACTTGCTTATGGGAATAACTTGAGAAATCTTTTAACCCAGCACCAGATAAATTGTCATATCTGAATGTCATTTTAGTAAACCTTTAGCATATACAAAGTAGTTTTATATATTTAGAAATGGGTTGATTCATTTACAAAACCTGTAGGTTGCCAATGCAAAATAAGCTAAAACAACTGGAAGGGAAACTTAAACCTTTCACAGATCAGCTACTGGTAGTAGCACTGACAGTGCGAAACAAATGACTGACAAAGATGGAATCCAGAGTAAGAGATTTGGTATTGTGCAAGGAGCTGCATTTTGGCTGAACTGTATTTTTATCCCCATACTGAACATTAAATAGTTGCTGGCCAAGCTATTGAATTCTTCCACTCAGCAATTTTCAAAATTCACTGTCGGGGAGCACAAAGAACACATTTCATGAGATAGAGAAGTATACCAATATTTTTTCTCATAGCAAAGCACAGATCTCATTAAATGCAGGTAATAGGGCATGGGCATAGGCTCTTGCACGAAAAGTATTGCAAGGGGAGAAAAAACAATGGAAACAAACAAAATAAAATGCATAAAGTCTGTTGATCTATAATCAATCTCCTAAAGTCAAATAGGTCATGGGATCTCATAACTGAGATCTGTGTTTACAAGCGTGTTTGAGTGTATGCATCTGCAAAGAACCTGTGAAAAGTAGAAATAAACAATAAGGCACATGTTAGTGAAAGGCAATCTCCATTTCTCTTTAATTTTGTCCATTATCTTTTCATTTCAGTGATGTCCTTGGTCTAAAAAAAGAGAAAAATAGGTTGTCGTTGACCAAATAACAGTATAGGTCTTAATGGGTGATCAGGCTTGCACTTCTGACTGCAAATGATCTCATCTCACTTTAATGTTTGAGGAGAGAAGAAGAGCAGAATTCTTAGAAACATGTAATGTAGTATTGCATGGGCCTTGAAAAAGTCTGAACATTTACACTGTTTTCTCTCTAATGCAATAATCTAAACACCTGCAGCCTGCACACACTGGCAGTTCTATGATATTCTGTTGCATTTACAGTGCTTGTGAGACTGCATTTGTTCAAAGCAGTCAGCTGTGTGGTCTGTCCTTCACTAAAATCACTACATTGGTGACAGAAGTGGGTCTTCGAAATGTTAACTTTCATCCCTTCATGAAAGACGGCCATAGGGGACTAATGAACAGAAGAAGATGGCAGCACAGATACCCACCCCACAGCGAGTAAGGTCTAGTGGTAGTAATGAGTACAAAATTCTATTTTCGCTGGCTACAACCCATCCCCCGATGGAGATAGTGGGTTCACTAGTTAGCCCAGTGATAGAGTAGGAGAACCTGCAGCCTGTCAGATGTGAACTGTGGGAACCCTCTACTTGGCATGCCGAACCCTGCTCATGAGTCAGCAACACAGGGACCGCTGGGAGTACAGGCGGAGCTTCCAGCCTCCAAGCTATAGGCACGGGGACCCTCTGTCGGTCCCAGTTCACTAGCCTAACGGACCTAGCTGTTAGCAATGAGCAGGTAAACATGGCAGTTCAGGGAACCCTCCGCTAGCCCCAGTGGGGCAACACTGAACCAGCTAGCCCCAGCCCCAGCTACATATACCAAGCAGAAATGTGTGGCAGTTGGAAGGAAAATGGAGCTTGCAAAATTACTAACACAGTTTAACTTCATTGCGAAGGCAGTGGGCTGGATGGAGCAGGAAAGGGGCGTCAACTAGGCGGCATTCCTGAAAGGCGAGGCACTGCAAGCATTCCTGGACATCAGCGGCAACAAGCCCCAACCCTGCAAGAGCCTTGGCTCAGTGCTGGTCAGACAGTTTGGGGAAGCAATGTAAATCATTGCTCTCAAGGAACAGCTGCACTCAGAAGAGAGGTGATCCGGGGAGATATAGGGTCTATATGCTGCAGATGTGCAGCGGCTAATCCAGCGAGCCAATGCACTCCACAGCGAGCCAAACTGAGCGGCTCAGCAAGAGACAGCCTGATCCTCAACACATTCCTGAGAGGGCTTCGTAATGGGGATCCACAAGGTTTTGCTATACATTTGTATTCTGTAACTAAGCTATCTAGACCCTTGTCAGGTTTAGCCAAAATTTCAAATTTGATCTCCATTGTGACTTTGTGAGGCACATTCTTTTCTGTTTTGCACCGCTAAATTCTAAACTAGGCTACTGCCGGAAAGCCAACTCAGTCACCCGGTCAGTTCCAAATAGTAAGATTTGAATAAACAGGGTTCTAGCATACTGGTGCATGGCCCTAGTTTTGAGGCTAATGTTAAAGTGCATCCGCATAGCCAACCTCAGACTTCCAACTAAGCGCCAGTTCCGCAGCCAGTCAGAACCACAGATGGTAGACAAAGCACAGGGATAAGCGCTAGCCAGTCCTCCTAACAGATAGCAGTAACAGATAGGAGACAATATCACAATATTGTGTTACTCTTTCAAACTAACAACGGCTTAACAGTAAAAAGCTAAAATGCTGCTCACTCATTTAAAAGGACATCCACGCGTATTGATAACCCACTTAGTCTATCTTGTCCCATTCTGCTCCTTAAGCAGTCCTTGATACGTTTTCAGTTTTGAAAACTTGCATTTGTTGAATCATGAAGAATCAAGGTAGCGCACATATCGATAAATTCAGTTGCTAGATTTGCTGCACTGCAATGGCTATCGAGGTTTCAAAAGCCATAGGGGCAGATAGTTTGTTGGATTGAGCTATTACAGAACAACCGCTTTACCCTTAAGCACTGCCCGGGGTAAGAAGCACAACAATGCTGCTAGCCTGTCACAGCACCTCTGGGCCAGTAGTCAGTGCCACCATTATGGGCGTGAGCGAAATGAGGACCAAAAAGGGAACAGGAGACAACCGCTGAGCCCAGGGTCGTTCCTGAACCTGAGCTGACCCCCAATCCTGAGCCCGTCCCTAAGGAGGAGATGCAGCCTGCTCAACTTCTACAGGCTCAGAGAGAGGACCTGAAAGTGGGTCCAGTGCTGCAGTGGCTGCAGGACAGGCGGCAGCCTGTAGTGTCTTGTGTGTCTGTTTTTTCTACAGGGGTGAATTAATTGGTGAGCCAGTGAGACTGCCTGATGCTGCACGAGGGCATGCTGAATAGAAAGTGGCAGGATCTGAGTGTGGTCCCAACTGGCTGCAGCTGGTGGTGCTGCAGTTTATTCATGGGTCGCCTGGGTTTGGTCACTTCACAGTAAACAAGACCTTACACAGGTTTCGCCAGCAGTTCTATTAGGGAAGGGGCCAGGGGATAGTGTGAGAACACCACTCCAGCAACAGTGCAGCAAGGTGCCAATGGAAAGCGTGGCAGTGGACACCCTGTGGCTGTTCCTGGTCATCGCCAGAGGGAACTGTTATGGACTGGTGGCCATGGACTATTTTACAGTGTGACCAGATGCATACATGGTTCCCTCACAGGAAGCGTCAGTGACAGCAGTAAGCCAGGTACCTGATGTGTTTTCCCGGTTTGTGGTGCCTCTAGAGCTGCACTCTGACCAAGGGAGAAATCGCTGAGGTCTGTCACCTCCTCTGCGTCAAGAAAACACCACTCTGCATCCTCAGAGTGACGGACTAGCAAAGTGGTTTAACTGCACACCCATTTGGCGTTAGGACCTGGTCCTGGTCCTGATGCCGTACAGGGCAGATGTGGAGCCCAGCATTCTACTGACTGCATGCCGCTGCCCTTGCTGTTTGGGTGGGAGCTAAGGACGTCCATTGACCTGGCGCTTGGCTGTCCAAAACACAGACCTGCCCCACAGGCCCAGAATATATCTACCAGCTGCAGGTCTGCCTGGACTGCACCCACCAAAGCAGGACAGCAACTATGAGGTCTCCTGCACTGTCCTCCAGCAGCTGTTCAGTGTGATGTACTGGGTCTGCCTGCAGCTTTGATGTCGGGAGGTGTTCCTGCATGTGGGCCGCCTTCCGCAGCAGCCAACACCTGCCAGCACTCATGAGCAGCAGCCATAAACAACGGTTGCACCACCACAACAGTCCGCAGTCACAGCCCTGCAGCCACAGCCCTGCAGCAGCAGTGGAACTTGTGAGAAGGGGCTTGCAGCAAGGTTATTGTAAAGTTTATCAAAGGGAGGAAGGAGAATTAGTGTGGTTGTGGCTGACCGGCTAATGCCCCATTTTCTGTATAATTTATGTGTACAGGTTGTCACTAGATGGCCAGCCTGGGAAGGACGGAAATCCTGCCCGGTTATAAACATGCGTTGTGTTAGTCAGCCTAATCATACACTCAATGGAACATTAGATTGAACAATAGGATTCTCATGGCGATGCCATTTAGTACTTTTAGGGTGGCCTTGCATTTGGTATATATGTCTATGATTTGGTACAGATAATACTTCCTGGTTTATTCAGTCATTCTGTGATTGGACAGTGAGATAAACAGTTAGCCTATGACTGTTATGAGTTTGCCAGATAGGAATATGTATGACAGGTTGTGTTATGAAAATAGCACAGTCCGCGCTCAGGCCAGTTCCAAGGCTGCTGTTCAAAACGCCGTTCTACATTGCCTGTGAATAACAACGAAAATAAGTGGCTGAAAAGAATGTTCGGCCTGTTGCTACAATATTGCCTTTATATCATCTATTTGTGAAAGAAAAAAATAGAAGACGGGAGACTCAAAACAGGTGGGCGATGTCCTCAACTTACAGCTTTTGTGAGAAAACTCCACCTGGGCGGGGAAGTTCTTCAAATCTCGCACGCACGCGGCCTCCTGGAAGCTAGCTGTCACGCGATGAATAGCGAACGACATCAACACGAATGCGGGAAAATCGCAGTCTTTGTTGACATACTGACTGAGACGTTCTGATGTTTCATATCCCTGTATATGTTAAATCTACATTCGCATATAAAATAGGCTCTAGAAGTTAGTTTTTGGCTAGACAGTGGACTGCAGTTATTGCCGCGAAAAAGTGGTTGAGGGACTCGCAGTTACGGAAACTTGACCGGGTGAGATGCATAGCTAACGTCAGTCTGTCATAGAAACTGCTTGCTACATAATTAACGTAGTTAATACTTTTCAACTTTTCAAGCCCGAGGGGGTACGGTTAAACTTTAGTTGAAGATCTATATAGGCCTATGTGAACAGGAAAAAGACGAATAATCATGATAACGCTAGCTAGGTTGCATAAGTTAGTTCACGGGATATTTCACAGTTTTTTAACCTATGCTACAACCCTAACAAAGCATAGTAACTTAGCTAGCACAACTACTTCCGTTTTTTACTCTGTTATGTAGGTGTCTCTATTAAATATTTATCTGGTTAATATTAACATTAATTAAAAACGGACACTGTCTATATAAAACGAGGTGTGTACGTGTGTGAACAATTTAAGAACATCTTTGGCACAGCCGTGTAAGCTTGCCAGGTTAGTGGCCTCTCGTTGGCAATAGCTTCCCCACCAAACTTTGACAGATGAGTACCATGGTTGACCAGTTCAGACCAGCTCCATACGAAACATGATTTAACCAGATCAAGCTATGTTTTGAAACAGCTGGTAGCTGGTCATTTCAAGCTGGTCTAGCTGGATTTTACACCAGGGTGATTATAAATTCCCCATGCCTTTTCCCTGTTGCTTTGAACGGAGCATAAAGTATTCTGCACACTACTTCCTATACAGTTTCAAAGACTAAGCCTGTTAATCTTTGAATGTGCTGATTAAATTGAGGTTGCAGCAAGGTTATAACCGGGTTACAGTCATCATAGAAGCCTAAGGCAGATTTAGCTAGAGACACAAAGCATGCTACCTAGGGTATTTTGCTATGTCGTATTAAGGGGGTATCATAACATCTCAGCATTTAAGAGACAGGTTTCATCAACCTTTTCGACATACTGATTTACGGCTAACAGGAAACCTAGAGCGGTGTTTAGTATGAGCCAGAAAGAAGAGCAGAACCTCTTCTTCCTGAACCTGCCAGACCTGCGGAAGCTGTGCTGTGTCACTCTGAGCCTGCCCTGTGGCTGTGATGTTGGGGAACTGAGGAACACACAGGTGAAGTCATGCAGGTGAGGATAATCTATGTAATTTAAGGGCTATACATTTCCAAGGAAAAGAATAAATTGCTCAACAAATAAATGTTACTACACCATGTTTTTCAGAGAGTTACTATCCCTGTATCCAGACATACTTGCTTCTCCTGCTTTAGAGACATTTGGGGAGATTACTGTTATAATGGCTGTAAGTATGTTGTTGTAATTTCATTTTCATTTTGTAATCCTGTTATGTATTTTAATTAATATCTGTCATACGTTTCTGAGAAAAGTTAAATGAAAGACATAAAGCTTACCCAGTAGGTAAAATCTACAGTCCTGTGCAAATGGCTTAGGTGTCCTAGATGTCTTAATTAGAATTTGGTCTTGGATGTTTATTATTTTGTTTTCTACATCTGTGTCAGTAGAAAAAGCAAATTTGAGATTTAGAAACTTTCCATTTAATACTTTTTGAAAGCATCTTAACAGGATGTTATACATGTGCCCGCATGGATGCTCTTGATATCACCTTAGAGTTAGACAGTATTGTTCATTAAACATCAGCAAGTAGAGCTGTCTGGTCACCTAATCTCATGCCAAGAACTCCAACAATCACACCTCTTTCAAAGTCAGTGGTATCTCCTCTTTTAAATCATATTAACACACACTCCACAAAATCTTTAATGTCAGTTGTATACAACTGATACAACCCCATAATTCAATATTCCAAAGGAAAAAGAAAATGCCTGTACACATGATTCATCTCTGCACATCTCTTTTAGCCATTCAAAATAAAACTAAATCAGGGAGAATGCCAATCAATGGCATTGTTATTTATTGTTATGAAGACTTATTTGACATGATCTCAGTTAAACATACAATATTGTTTGGTCTTCTATAATTATGTACCCTGACAGAGCTATGACACGCAGTATATTAGTATTCTGGCCATGGTTCTTTTTTTCGTCAAATAAGTAGCTTCTGAAGAACAGATGTTACTTATAAAGCCAAAGTAGTCAGTGCACATTCCACAAATTATGTCCTACGCTATACATTGGATGAAAGCCATTGAAAACACTGACAATAAAAGGAAGTTTCTGACATTACATCACCATGGTCATCATTACAAGGTTAACAAGCATATCACAGACATACTTCAATTTGGTAAATTTTTTCCAACATAGAATTCTTCTGTGAATGTTGAGGCTTGTCAAAATGATAGAGAATGATGTGTAGGCATTTTCTTTCACTTTATTCAGACAAAGCAGGAAAGCAGAGCAAGCTACAGAGAAGGCATCGCAATGCAGAGGGTGGCATGCCAAAAATGACCTGATTAAACATTCAGCAGTCAGGGTCATATTTTCTATTTTCTGACCCATATGACAAAAACCAAGCATTTACTAGGTAAAGCATATTGAACCATAGTCCATTCATCACCATGGTTTATAATGGTTTGTTGACATTAGGGTGCTGTCACTGAACACTTCATTGTGCAAACCTTGTTTTTGTTTTAATTATTGCACCCTGCATTATAGTGCTGCAACCTTTATGAAATCGCATTTCCCCCAGATAACCTTTTTCAAAACTGGGATCATCCAAGCTTATACACAGAGACATGGTCTGCAGGTAAGCCCATTTTAATTTATTACAGTGGGACCTTGCAGTATGATGGATTGCTTATTATGGAAAGTTAAATGAATGCTGTATGGGTTATTATTGATTATGTGTCATAACAGCAGAGAAACATTGACAGTTGATAATGATTGTCACAGACTGACTGTGTTGGTACAGATGGGAGTTCCACAGAGGGTCCTCCCCATCACTCTGCAGGTTTGCCTCTCGTACACCCTGACTGTCAAACTCGCTCCAAACTGGAACAAGGTCGGGCAGTTCCTAGTGGCAGGTAGGACCATGTTAGACAATTTTCCAGCCTACACAAAATGTTTGAATAATCAATTCAGAATCCCCTTTGGTTGTGAGATAACCTTAGAACAATAATTTCATCCCCCAAACAACCTGAAAACATTTCTCCAAACAAGTTCTGTCAGAGCCAAGGATAGTATTCCATGCACAATCTACAATCTGACTGGAGTTATGAACATGAACAACCTGTTTTCAAATGGAAGTAACAAAACTAAATAATGTTCGAAGGGCTTTATTTCAGCTCTGGTACAAAGACTGGACGGATCAAGCGCAAGCTCAAGGGTAATTTTGTCTAGCACACGGATAAAATTTTAACATTGTTTACTTTGTGACAGTTTGCAATATTGTTTGTGAGAGAGATGGCAGAGGAAAATAAATATGGTCTGGAATTAAAGCCTAGCTATACACCGCTCACGTTCAAAAAGCACACCTGGGAGGAGCACCCATGTCATCCTGTATAAAACAGCACTTCACACAGTGCAAATGTTTTAAATGTGTTTTAAAGGAGAAAAGACAAATTTTCTGACTGGCCTTGACAAAGTCACACCCTTTCCACACCTTTAGTAAAACCTTCTCCCTGTTGTATATGAATTATACATCACTGCAGAATCTCCACATGTGCTTGTCAGGGCACAGTAGTGTTATGACTAAAGAGTATTTGCAATGTAAAAAGACTGTTCCTACAACACTCCCTGGAATTATAAATAATGGGCAACAGACATCCAGGAAACGAGAAGGATTTTGTACTGCTTTTACATCACCCTATAACTTTCTTGGAATGTTTTGAGAACAAGTCATTGTTGAGAACCTCTGGTTTAGTGCCATGGTTATGTCGGTCGGTCATTTACCGACTGATATTTTTCATAGTTAGCTCTGAGATGACGTTTTATTTAAGATTTTCCACGGTGGTAGTGTATGTGAGCAGGTCTAACCCAATATCAGAGGTGTTACTGATTTACAATAAAATACTAGACATGATAATGTAGCATTTAATGTATATTCAATATATTAACTGTATGAAGCATACATGCGAACTGCTTGTGTTGGCTGTTGGTTTCTGACCACACCCAGTAATGTACAGAATGGTAAACACTACTACTATCATAGCTCAGAGCCAGCAGCCTTTTATTTGAAAGACTTGTGTTTACCTGCAACTTCTACAGTATTTGATTTTAAATTGTCCCTTGATTTCAATACAAATATACAGTATGATTACTTAAGCTGATTAGAAGTAATAGATTGAAACTCTTTTTACCATGACAATCACATTTAATAATCATCTTTAATGTTTTTTTCTGCAGGAATGGACTTTCTGTCTTGTTCTGGGAAGCTTAATGCTGTTGGTGGGTATACAGTAATTTTGTGTTTTTAACAAAGGCATTTTAACATTTGTGTTTATTTAAGTGTCAGTCCAGGTATACTACCATTGAGATGTTTAGGGTCACCTTGTCTTTTTCTTCCTTTTGATTTATTATGATCTGATATTAAATCTGATATTTTGTTTTCTCTGTTTGTAATCAAACTGTTGGCAGCAGCATGATGGATTGAGGCTCATTTGATACCTAGGACCCTTAATGACTTAAAGACAACAAATGTGTTCCATACTGTATCAGCATAATTCCCTTTGAGATCCATTCAAATGCAAAGAGTTTTAGTAGCACTTGTAGGACAACCTGAAAATAATATATCCAGACTCTGATGATGTTGATGGGTCACAGACATCAGGAAGTCATGGCATGTTTTATTTGACATGTTAATTTGTTTCAAACATTGAAATGGACAACATATAAAACATGCTCAGAAAAAGCAGAACAAGACAAGCTGGTTTTGAACGGTATCTTCTTACATTACAAGATTAGGTTGTATGGAGTAAATGCAACATAGCACCATGTGAAAAGGACATATTGCTATAAAATGTATCAAAATATCAGCAGATGATGTCTAGATGGATCAATTTTGACCCATAGCACCACAGATGTCATGATGATTGAATGAAGTCCCACGCAGTTCTAGAGAAGTTGGTAACATATTCACCTCTTGTCTTCAGTGTAACAAATATAACCGTTGACAATTTTGTACTAAAAACAAGTGGTATATAGTAAAATATATGTGTTCTTGTGACCACAAATACAAATGTTATGTTTTCGAATGAATAACAAGTTAGTTATGAAGTAGAACTCTTATCTTGGATCATAATCATTGCTTTATGAGTGCTAATGTTAAATCCAGTTGGGTCAAAAAACAATTATGCCACATTCTAACACAATAGGAAGGTTAAAAATTAATTGTTGACACAATGCCGACATTGTATTTGTTATTATAGTACAGTGCAAGGTACAACCTTTTTCCCCCTGCTGAGATTGAAGTTAGACATAAAGCAGGCAAAGAATCAACGTCAGCTAAGTGGAAGTATTTCTCACACCGCTTAGAAAGAACAGCCCTATGACAAGCCAAAGGTATTTTATTATCGAGAGGGTTGCAATGTGAGGTATGCAAGTGGGTCAGGATCTTAGACAGGATGTGGCCATTAAGACTGAGGCCACTTTCACATTCCTCACATGCGTGTACACGGGGTTCACGGAGGCTGTGTTTCTCTTGACAGCCATGCAGCTGAGTGTCAGCGAGAGCCAGCTGTGTCTCAGCGTGGAGGCCAACACAGTCCGACTCCCACCCGCCACGGTGAGTGGCGTCCATCTGTACGGGCCCGCGTTCAGAAATAAACTGTTGCGGTGAACCGCCATGAGGTTAAAGCAAAATCACATTCACTCCAGGTGCACTGTAGCACAATTCAGTTAATTTTGCTCCATCGTAAACTGTCTGTCAAAACTGGTGACATTTACGTGGTTATGACATCATGAAATCATATGGCGGCAATGAACAGACCTCACAGTTTTGTCAGTGTGAGGAAAATAAATGAAATAATAAATCAATTATTTCAAGTGACACAGGAAGCACAAGCAACACAACACGGCGCAACACATTCTGACTGAATTGTTGGATAGTAAGCTGTTGATCTCTGAATACAGTGTTGGTGGTTGTATTTGTTTCTGGCCAGCTGGAGGACTTCGACATTGCTCCCAATGAGATGAGGAGTTTCCACAACAGCAGGGAAGCAGTGATTCATTCCTTCTCTTTGCCAAGTAATTGGTGCTACATTCTTCCCAGGTATCCTCTTTCAATTAGCCACCTGTTGCAAGCTGTCTTTGTGTGTGTGTGTGTGTGTGTGTGTGTGTGTGTGTGTGTGTGTGTGTGTAGTGGAGGCTTTAGGAGAATGTGAAGTAACAAAACTTCTACTTTGCTACAATACTATGAAAGAGGAAATGCCACTCTGAATTATTCTTGTAGTGAATACTTGGTTATCTCAATGGTTGTATTTGTGTCCAGTCTATATTTTTGAGACACCGAAAACTAACGTGATATTCCACTGTCCGCAGTATGAAGAGGGGTCAGATCATTAGCATCAGTCACCAGATGCCCACAGAGTGCCCCTTCCAGTCGTACGCTGACATACGGAAACATTGGAGCAGTCTGGTACAGTGCAGTCACAGTCAGCCGTGCAGCTTGGTCACCATCAGCAGTGCAAATTACAGTCACAGTCAGCAGTGCAGCTTGGTCACCATCAGCAGTGCAAATTACAGTCACAGTCAGCAGTGCAGCTTGGTCACCATCAGCAGTGCAAATTACAGTCACAGTCAGCAGTGCAGCTTAGTCACCATCAGCAGTGCAAATTACAGTCACAGTCAACAGTGCAAATTACAGTCACAGTCAACAGTGCAAATTAGTCACAGTCAGCAGTGCAAATTAGTCACAGTCAGCAGTGCAAATTACAGTTATAGTCAGCTGTGCAAATTACAGTGACAGTCAGCAGTGCAGCTTAGTCACCATCAGCAGTGCAAATTAGTCACAGTCAGCAGTGCAAATTACCGTTATAGTCAGCAGTGCAAATTACAATCACAGTGAGTAGTGCAAATCTTTGGTACCGTTTAGCAAGCTACTAAAACTAGTCACCTACACTGACTTTCATATAGCCGTCTTTCTGTGGCAGAACTTACACTTCGATATGTCCAATACATTCTCTCTTCTACTTTTTAATCCCTTTCCATTCAACACACCTTAGACAAACCTTTCATTTCTTTACCCAACCCTGTTGAGATTCAGTGGATTTGGGTTGGGTCATTATTTCTGTAAAAAATTGGACAGGATATTAGACTGTATAATTTGGCGTTTGTAAACGCAGTTAAATGAAGCCGAGAAGTGGTCTTTGCACATGCTTGTATACAGTAGGCTACCCTCTAGCTACTGTATGTGGTTTTTAGGGGATTTGTCAATCAGCCAGTCTATTTTTCAGGATTAACTTTTGAAACTCACCGTTTCATTGAATTATGCTAAGAGTTTATGTCAATCACATTCATTTTGTCTAGTCTAATGTTCTGTCTCAGTAATGCCTATTCCAGTAACCTGTGTTGATGTGCTGATTCATAAGAAAAAACTATTTTGTATGTACTGTAGATTGTAGAGTGTAAGCGTTTAGATTCCAGCTTTTCGTACTCAGGACCCTGCTCATTTTCATTGCCTCTGGTGCAGTATGGGTACCGGCTCCCCCGAGTGGATGAGCAAGATGTGACCTACTGCAGTGTATACTTCAAGCTGGTTGGAGAGAGGCTCTTCACGTATCCTTTCACATGTCTGCCATCACCAAGAACGAGATGTTGGAGCGAGAAGTGTGCTGTTTGATTCATCTTTCACGACTGCTCCTAAATTTATGAATTCTAAAAGTCTTGGTAATGAAATTCAGCCTGTTTGTTCCATTTCCATCACAAAAATCCCCCTGCCTGTCAATACGCAGGAGGTACTGGTTATTCAGAGACTTGAATTAGCCTGTGGGTGGAAACTCATGCAAACTCCACACAGAACGGGTCCTTCTTGCTATGAGGCACCAGTGCTATTCACTGCCCCACACTGTAAGCAATTTTTTGTCAAATACAAGTTAGGTAACCATAATTTATCAGCCAATGTACTGGTCGTCAGGAAGTCATTTGGTTTCCAGTTCGATCCCTCGTTCTGGGTGTGTAGCAGGACACATAACCCCCAATAGCTGGTTGGTGCTTTGCATGGCAGCCTATCGCCATTGGTGAGTTTGTGTGTGTGTGTGTGTGTGTGTGTGTGTGTGTGTGAATGGGTTCATTGTAAAGGGCTTTGGATAGTGCTATATAAATGCAGTCCATTTACCATATGATTGTGAAGATTAACGTGTCAATACAATGTTACTGGAGTATGTATAAAACAATATATAAAACCCTTGACAACTTAAGACTGAGCTTGCGCATTTTATATATACACTCAGTCACCACTTTATTAGGTAGACACCAGCTTGTTAATTCAAATATTTAATCAGCCAATCATGTGGCACCAACTAAATGCATAAAAGCATGCACATGTGGTCAAGAGGTTCAGAAATGTGATTTAAGTGACTTTGACTGTGGAATGATTTTTGGTGCCAGACAGGGTGGTTTGAGTATCTAAGAAACTGCTGATCTCCTTGGATTTTCACGCACAGCAGTCTCTAGAGTTTGCAGAGAATGGTGAGAAAAACAAGACATCCATTGAGCAGCAGTTCTAAGGGCAGAAACGCCTTGTTAATGAGAGAGGTCAGAGGAGAAGGGCCAGACTGGTCAAAGCTGGCAGGAAGGTGACAGTAATGCAAATAATTACACATTACAACAGTGGTATGCAGAAGAGCATCTCTGAACACACAATGCCTCAAACCTTTTAAGTGGATAGGCTACAGCAGAAGACTAAATAAGTTTAATAAATCCCTAATAAAGTGCTCACTGAGTGTATATGTTGACTTTCTGAACAAATGATTATTTTGACACCCTGTTCATTTTTACCAACCAATTTTCCATCAGCAACAAACATACAGACGCTCACTTTTTACTTTTTGGCAATAACCTGGCAAAAAGGGCTTTGTTTTTCAGAGTTTCTGATCCTCTAACGCTAGACCCTGAGTCATTTATTGCCAAGATAAAGCAGCCTAGCACAGAGCCCCGGGACAATGTTGCCAGCCTTTTCAGAATGTGGTTTTCATTACGAGAGGAAGAACGGTAATTTCATGCAGACTCTGTAGGGGCTGATGCTCTTTGTAAGGTCTGAGATCTGTGTTTGTATGAATAAGGCTGCAGACTTAGCGGGGATTACATTACAAGTTGTGTGTGAGGTCATGTGGAATGAGTAATGTGTATTTTGCGCTTAAGGAAGTTTGCTTGAACGTGTATTAAGAAAATAATCAATTTGTCACACTCTACTTGAGAAAGACATGTATTGATAGATGCATGCTGTCTATCTGCAATAGATGGATGGATAGAAGTACAAACAGACAAATACATTCAGTGATTGATATGGATAGTCATACTGTGTGAAAATCCCTCAAAGACTGCACATATGTTCTGTTTTGATTTATGTATCAGTCTTTTCTCATGTCCTTAACCCTGGCTTAGATACCCCCTGTGCTGCATCAGGGCTCTGCCCATTCAGCGCTTTCCCAGGATCGACCTGCAGGGGGCACTGAGTTCCTTCTTGTTAGACCTGAGACCTAATCTCCAGAGTGTATGTGGCTTCACCATCCGCATGACAAGCAAGCCCTGCTACCCCACCACCAGCCTCACTACCACTAGCTCACAGGTACAGGAGACCTATCCATGTACACTTGTGTACACACACACACACACACCAAACATATTCACAAGCACTCACACTGACACGTACACAGTTTGGTGATCCAACTCTGTTGGATTGTGGGAAACTCCAGATTGTGTTTATTTTTAGAACTGAAAATGTTGATTGATTCCTGGTCTCTGTTCTCTACAGAGAATGAGAGCTATCATAATTGTTTTGTTCTTTCAAATCTTTAATTAATTGTGAAAGGACTATATATTGGGGTTAAATCTGGAATGTTCAAAATGATCATATTTGTTTTTTGTTTGCAAATACTGATGAACAACAGATAGAGATGCAAAACAAGAACCAATTTTACACTGGTTTAGTCAATGGCTATTGAATACTTATTTAATTCAACTTTCCTTGTTCATGTTAGCTCCAGCCCAGACTGTGATAATAACATAACAGTTGCTTATGTAGTATTTTTATTCTTATAAACCTCCAACCCCCAGAAAGTCTGTTATTAAGCATATTTGTGTAATATCTGGAACATGGTTCAGACGAAAGCCTGAACATGATAGTTTTTTTTTATGTCATCAAATTTTCATTCTACGAGAACATAGGAAAAGGAGTAGAAAAACATGTGTTTCATTTTTTCCTCTGGTGTCGGAAAAATAAGGATTAATGGTTCAACACTGTGAATGTATTTCTTGTCCTGGGGCAAGAACCCTTTGTCTTTCTCTTGGCTATGTGAGAGCGGACTTTGGCAAATGTCTCTGAGTGCTCACACTTGGTTGAATATGGAATATTTTCTTCTAAAATACTTAAGTGATTTGTCCAATCTGTGAGAAAGAAATTATAATTCTGAGGTGAAACAATAGTAGACGCCACATTAGGTCATTTCCTGCGGTCTGTTGCAGTCTACAGATGGAGAAAGTCTCTGCCAGAGCTAAGCGTATTATATTTATATTTGTCCGGGGAGCAGCTGGGTTATTTGACAAATGATGTGCCATATGATTGAACAATAAATCTCTACTCTTGAGCCTGCACAGATGTCTGTAAGGCCAATTTGGTGATGTACATCCTGGCGTGCGGTGCTCACAGTGACTTCTATGCTATAAGTTAAAGGAAACAAGGCCATTTAATTTGCATTTGTTTAGTATGCACAAGTGTATTCTCGATGGCACCTGGTTATTTTTTATTGAACTTGTTTCTCAGCTTTCTTTCTAAATAATTGATGCGCACTGCGCAAATGCATTATCATATATATGCATGTGAAATGCTATTATCCTATTAGTGTGTTTAGAGCTGCCATCACGACGGGAATTGTGTGTTATACTGCTGCTGTTTCTCCATAATTCTTGTTCTCTGATTGCAGGGTTCCTGCAGCAAACCGGTCAATCTGAAGAGCAGATCCTCCAGCCGGCCGGTGCTAACTCAGCTACCCCCCAGCCTCCCTCGAAATGCCCCATTTGGAGGAGCTGCAGAGGGGCGCTGTCCAAGCCAGCCAGGTGGGCGTAGCATTAGCCACCAGTACAGCGGGGGTGAGGCGGAGGCCCCTCTCACTGATACCACTCCCAAAAACGGGCCTGACTCCACCTCCGCCTCTGCTTTTACCCCTACTCCTGCCCCCGCCCACAGAATCGTGCCCATCTTTAGAAACAAGGCGCTCGAACGACACGTCAACGTCACCAAGATCCTGGCGGAGAGGAGGCAGCAGAGGCGGGAGGAGGGTCTTCATCACCTGCTGGGGTCCGATAGGCCCGCCCCTGGCCCCGCCTTTTCCTCAAAGCGGAAAGCGGATGCCTGCCTCGGGGTGGGGCAGAGCCTGCCTGGCCCCGCCTCTCACCCCAGAGTGGGGAGTCCCTCATGCCTGCAGGGGCATAATAGTGTGGGTGTAGGGAGAGACCATGAGCCCAGAGGGACTGTCCCACAATTCCCTGCCATGAAGACAGAGATTCCTGCAGCAATCCCTAGCAGTGCCGGGGTGAGTCGGGCCGTAGAAACCGCCATCCACCTCATTCCTTGTTGTGGTTATGTTCCAGAGCAGGGGTGTCCAGTCTTATCTGAAAAAGGGCCGGTTTGCGTGCAGATTTTGGTTTTATCCCAGCAGTATGACACCTGACTCTACTTATGAAGGTCTAGATTGGAGACCATGATCAGTTGTCTAGGTGTCATTGTGCT
Organism: Conger conger; assembly: GCF_963514075.1. NCBI lineage: Eukaryota > Metazoa > Chordata > Actinopteri > Anguilliformes > Congridae > Conger > Conger conger. Next base: position 48,749,681 of record NC_083763.1, on the reverse strand, counting down.
GAGCCAAAACAAAAACGTGCACCCATTCCATTATCATTTTGGATGAGATTGGACATTCCTGTTCCCGTGGCTACACTTCTCACATGATGGTAACATAACATATTCATTTGGTAGAGTTTGTGAAATGTAATTTTTTTTCTCTGTCAAATCTGTCTTTAAACGTATGTATACCGGCATAGATTACTTGGAATATGATACACATGTTTATTACACAGTGCCAAAGTATATCTAAAATTGTTTTGGCTCTTTAAAAGTTTTTTGGCTCCATACTCCAGCACGTTGAACTTTTAAATAAAACAAGGACTATGAAGTTAAAGTGCAGACGTTTAGCTTTTTTGAGGTTTTTACATCCATATTGGGTTAACAGTGGAGGAATTGCAGTTGTTTTTATACAAAGTCCCCACAATTTTAGGGGACAATTGGCTGTTGTTTCTTGGACAGGTGTGTTAAGTTTCATCATTAGTTCATGCATAGAAGAGCTAGTAAAAGGTCAAGAGTTGATTCTGGGAGTGCCTTCTGCATTTCATTTGTCTCTCAACATGAGGACCAAAGAAGTGTCAATGCTAGTAAAGCAGCCATCATTAGGCAGAAAATCTTAATTAATCAATCCGAGACAAAGCCAGGTGTGTCCTGACCAACCGTTTAGTACATTGTTAAGAAGCAAATCGCACCGATGAGCTCAACAATGGCAAACAACCTGACAGACCATGAAAGACCAGTGCAGTGGATGACAGAAGAATCCTTTGAAAACCCCCTTGTAATAGATCAAGAACACTATCCAGGACGTAGATGTGCCAAAGACGACCATCAAGAGAAGACTGCGCCAGCATAACCTCAGGGAGAGTTCACCAGAATTTGCAAACCACTCGCAAGCCTCAAGAATAGAATGGCCAAGTTACAGTTTGCAAAAAAAGACATAAAAAAACCTGTAAATTCTGGAAACTGTACCAGTGTGATGGGAAGAGGAACGTGTGGAGAAAAAAGGAACAGCTTATGATCCAAAGCATACCACCTCATCTGTCAAACATGGTGGAGGGGGTGTTATGGCTTGGGCATGTATGGCTGCCACTTGAACTGGCTCGCTTGTGTTCACTGATGATGTCACTGCTGACGGCAGCAGCAGGATGATGGCGAAGTATTCAGAAACATCTTGTCTGCTCAGATCCAAGCAATTACACAAAACTGATTGGACATATAGCCAAAGCAACCAAGGAGTTTTTTCCTGCCAAAAAGTGGAATGTTCTTGACTGGCCAAGTCAATCACTTGATGCAATTGAGCATTTCACTTGCTGAAGACGAGACTGAAGGCAAAGAGAAACAGGCTAGAGACCTCAGCTCTTCAGCCGCCTGCAGCACAGGCCTGGCAGAGCATCGCCAGAGAAGATAGCCAGCATCTGGTGATGTATATGAGTTGTAGACTTCAGACAGTCAAATCAGCAAAGGATTTCCAACGCAATGTTGAATATGATGACTTTATTTCAGTTAGTGTTCATTTGTCCAATTACTTTTACTCCCCTAAAATTGGGGGGACTATGTATAAAAAGGTCTGTAATTCCTACATGCTTGACCCAATTGGGATGTCAAAACACAAGTTAATTGTCTGTTTGGCTTTGTATATAAAGCACTAAATCCCATGTCATCGTGCGGTCGCAGATTGCGGACCGTTTATGTGCCGCGTTGTGTAAGGGCATAAAACATTTTTACAGTCTCGTGCCATTTTCAACTTCTAGTTACGACTCCCGTTGAAGTGCTGAAACTTGTGTTTATCTCAGGGAGACTGGTTCCAGTCTAAACCGAAGAAACCCAAGGTCAGTGTTGTGGAAGTGGACGTGGAGCATTATGCAAGAAGCCATCAGGTACTGCAGCATGCCCTCTGTTCTGCTGGGTATACTCTGTGTGTGTCCCTCAATGGTGCAGATGCTTACCTGCTACTTGACCCGCACATAAGTCAACGATATTGTTTTAGACATCGGTGTTTAGAGAAGGGCTCGGCAGGATCGCCCTCGGACATCTAAGATGCTGTCAGGTCCCTTAAATCTTTTTCAATGAACAAAAACCAAACAATAAATTTGGGGTTGTCTGGACCAGCTTTGCCAACTCAAGATTTAGGGCATCGGGAGGTCATGTGAGTGCATAAACTTGTCTTCCCACTGCATTTATTATGGTGCGGTCATTCGTGTCATTCATGACGCAGGAATGCATTTCTGGTTAAAGAAAATACACCATAGTTAGCTTGTGGCAAGCTGGGTAGTTTTGTTAAAAAATAGGATTTAAAGCCCATCTATAACAACGAAAAGCCCCGAGAGACTAAACTGTGTTCAAACCTCAAAAGATATATATGACCGCGCCTCACCGCCTTAGAGTATCATAGCGCTTTTGAGATCACAGTTGATCTTGACGGCTGTAAAAGCAAAAGATTGCTTGACATGTACAGATCAAAGACTGTTCTGTTTTCTTGATTGAAGCCTGATAAACATATATTCAGCTGAACTGATGGAGTAGGCCTATGATTTAATGTATCTGGCATGCGACGCCCTCCCTTACTTCATATAGCCATAAAACAGCCTGCCTCAGGAACATAATCCAGATTGTCTATTTGTAATCACTCTCGCTCTGCACTATGGACAGGGTGCCTTTCCATTACAAGAGTAATAATATTTCTGTAGTGCTCAGTGCCAGGGAAAGGTGCTCAGCTGCACTTCCATTATAAATAGATGACTGCCTCTAAGGTGCAAAGCCAAAAGTTCTATGATGTCTGTACGAACAATTAACCGCCTTAAAGTTTCTTTGTGCCATCATTGCATAGTCATACAATTCATTTTGAATGTATTATATGAATACATGTGTAATCAGTGAGCACTTTATTAGGTGTTTATTAGATTTTTTTTTTTTTTGACTTAAGTCTTGCTGCTGTAGCCTATCCATTTTATTTGGCAAGTTGTGTGTTCAGAGATGGTCTTCTGTATACCACTGTTGTAATGTGTGGTTATTTGCATTACTGTCACCTTCCTGTCAACGTTAACCAGTCTGGTCATTCTCTCTCATTAACAAGGCGTTTCCGCCCATAGAACTGCCGCTCACTGGATGTTTTTTTCACACCATTCTCTGCAAATTCTAGAGACTGTTGTGCATGAAAATCCCAGGAGATCAGCCATTTCTGAGATACTCAATCCACCCTGTCTGGCATCAACAATCATTCCACAGTCAAAGTCACTTAGATCACATTTCTTTGGTCTGAAAAACAGCTGAATGTCTTGACCATGTCTGCATGCTTTTATGCATTTAGTTGCTGCCAAATGATTGGCTGATTAAATATGTGCATTTACAAGCTGGTGTACAGGTCTAAATAATGAAGTGATCACTGAGTGTATATATTTGTATGGACTGCATCAATGTACAATATGCAAAATAAATACTAACAATAGTAAAAATGTGGCGGAATTGTATTGATAAATAAAGGTTCTTTCAGAAGCTCTTTCAAGGTTTCTTGCAAAGTGTTTGATAAATCAGTGATCCAAAAATGCCATAAAAAAATTCCAGCATTCAGACTATGTTCAAATGAAATAACATTTAATGAAAGTGTAATTAATTAAATGTTACTTGCACAGAGGTTTCTAGCCCATCTGTTACTTGCCTCACTGTTTGCAAAGAAAAACACTTTAATTGCAGGGTCAAAGTGACAAATATTGAATGCAGACTGTAGAGATTGACAGTCAGCCTTTTGCACTGGTGAGAAAAGAGCTGCCCCTCAAACAAAGGAAGCCGAGGGAAAATAAATGAGGATTGATCGAGCGGAAGGGCTGATCGGGCGATTGACGGATTAGCTCCTCTGCCCGCAGCTGTCAAAGATCAATGCTGCGACGCTGCAGGCCTGGCTGAGGGGACGAGGCGTACCTGTCCGCTCCAAGGACAGGAAGGAGGAGCTGGTCGCCAAGGTCATGCACTGCCTGAGTGAACTGTGAGGACCAGCAGCTCCGGGGTCTGGTCTGGCAGGTTGAGTAACCGGCGCGTTCATACTCGACGCGTTTGCCCTGTTGTTCGTTCCCAAGTCACAAGCTAGTGCCAGTTGCACTTCCCCTTCAACCATTACAGACCAAAGGAATGGTCTGTGGGTCTTTCTGCATTGATTGTAAGGATGACATTAATTTTACCTGAACTTTGTGTTTAATTGAATTAGCACACTTTAGGCCTGATTTGCCAAGACCTTTAGCTTGTACAAAACCAAGAGCATGGCCAAAAACATGATTGTTTCGGATTCAAATACTTTTCTGTGCTCGATTGATCTTGCCTGGTGCGATTGAGCCAACCGACCAATAGCATGGCCAAATACATGATTGTTTTGGATTCAAATACTTTTCTGTGCTTGATTCATCTTGCCTGGTGCGATTGAGCCAACCAAGAGGACCAGAAGGAGAGGTTTGCACTTTTTGAGAGCATTTCATAGGTTCCAGTACATCAGACAAGCTCAGTAAAGTGTTGAGAACACCATAGAAAATTGACCTTGGAAAATTCTGCAGAGTATTTGTTTTGTACCAACTGTTAGTTTTGCATGTGCTGCAAGATTTTGCACATGCTAACGGTCTTAGTAAATCAGGCCATTTCTGCCTCAGTTTTTATCTGTGAACACGAAGGTATGCTCTTCACTTTGGATGTTCTTGTGGTTTCATATTTCCTCATTTGACAATGAGTTGAAACTGTAGTTTTCTCTCTTTAAAGTTTAAAGAACAAAACTGCTCCTTTGTGGTTTTTCCTGCTTTAGAATTCATACCACACTGGGATAAGTAGTCAAAAGCTGTCGAATAAAGGAGTAAGCAATTACTTTTTTTGTAATGATTTGGACTTAGGACACATGAGCCTGCTTTATTGCTAAATGTAAAACACATCATTGGAGAAAATTCAGAGCTTAGTGAATAAATTGTCCTCATATTTTCTTCTTGGAGAACTTTGTCAGGTTATAGTGTAGTAATGTTGGGTATAGTAAGCGGTAAAATGTTAGAGCTGGTTTTTAAGATAACCCTGACTAAACTGAATGTCAAAGAGAGCCATCTGAGCGAAGTGTAGATTCCAGTATCCTTCACTGCAGGCAAGCTACAGAGCTTTCGATCTTTGAAAGGCGAGAGATACATTGCTCAAGTTTATTTTTTAAAGTTTATGCAGGGAAAATCGTTATGACCTAAAATAATCTCTGAAAGGCAGGTTCCTTTCAAGGGTAAGAACATCTTTTCTTTCTCATGGCTATAACATTCTTGGGAGTGAAAATGTTCCATGTATCAAAGCTTCTAATACAAACCAGACTCTTGTTGGTTTTTTCCCCCCCTTGTTAAGAGTAACTGTTATTCATTAGCGTGAGGGCCACTGCTTCACACAGTTCTGCAGATATACTGTACAGCATATGCCACCCTTGTCAGCACCGTTGCATGTTGGTGTTATAATTAGTTGTAACGTGAGATGTGTGTAATAATAGCTGCTTCCCAGTTGACATGGAGCCAGCAAACAAATGTATGTGTTTGTATTCATTGTGTTATTCTTGTTAAAAACAAGCAAAGCCTGCAAGAAGTTTGAGATCAGGCCAGATTGGTTATTTGTCATGGCAATGGGATATCTTCTTGATATTCATGATATTCAATGTAGAAGGGCTTCTCTGTTATCAATATCCACACAACTGAAAATATTTATGAAATGCATTAAAGGTTGTCATACATAGTAGAACAAGTTTACAAGGCTGGATCATTGGCATAGAGATAGCTGCTTATTAAAGTGTTTAATAGAGTGCTGCTTAGCAGTAACCAGGCAGCAACCAACATGCAGTTCTTTTTCTGCCTTTCAAGACACCGTCTTTCATGGCGATTATCATCAACACTGAACCTTTGTTCAGCCGTTTCCAAAAGAGTGGGCCTCATTCTTAGGTGCAAGGCCTATGTGCTTTTGCATATGTGCGAGTGTGTGCGTGTGCATGTGTGTACGTATGTGTGTGTGTCTGCGTGCGTATGTGTGCGTGTGTGTGCATGCACACACGCATGTCGTTATGTGTGCATGCGTGTGTGTGTACGTGTGTGTGTGTGCGTATGTGAACTTGTGTGTGCGTGCATGCACACGTGCATGTCTTTGTGTGCATGCGTGTGCGTGCGTGTGTGTACGTGCACACGTGCATGTCTTTGTGTGTGCATGCGTGTCTGCATGTGCTTGCATGTGTGTTCGTACATACACCAGAGAAACAGGTGTGAGGAATGCAGTGCCGCTGTAGGAACACTGGGAGTAGCTGAAGCTGCTCCAGGAATGTCTGGCGGAGCCGTCACCTGGGGCCAGGATCAGGCATTCCGACAGCAGGGACAGGCCACGTCACGCACTGACCCCATTGCCACGGCAGTGCTCTGTTTACATGATCCATGGCCCCTCGGAGCGTAAGGCAATCCGTCTCAGACTAATGGGGAGGTAATGGCTTTTTGCTGCGTTAAAGTTTATTGGGGCCACCGAGAAAAACATCATTGAGGTTCACCGTAGGTGCAAACCTTTTGAAATTGAATATTGTGCTTAGAAGCACACAGTTCACTTCTTGACCTCCTGCACAGGTTAGAACACATTTGGGCTGGATATAGAGTAAAGGTTTCAGTTTCTTGCTGTTACTTCCAGTTATTTTTCATGCGAATAAGTCATTCTTCATTTTATGAAATTATTAAAATTGCTAGTGTCTGTCCACTGTTGATTGCCTGCAATTTCAGTTAGATGTGCAACAGCCTAATGTTGTACTGTATGTCCCTTGATACCCCAAACAAGCTGGCTTGTTGTCAGGCAAAGCATTTATTTGCATGTGTTACAAGAGATAAATAATTGTTTGGCATCAATCTACCAAAACTTTGATCATTGTTTTCGGATCATTTGTCTTCCATATAAACAGTGTGTTGGAAACTTCCTTGCTGAGATTTATAGATGCCTTATTACTTTCTGTTGGACAGGGAGGAAGACATCTGGGTTCCTTCTTTCTTTGTTCTGATAAGAAAACATTTTTATTTATGACAGGTGTTTAATGTGATTGATTATACATCTATGTGTTATTTTTTCCTTTTAGTTTTTTCTTTATTTCCTCTGTCTGTGCCTGAATTAGACTTGACTCCAGTTAAAATAGTGATGCAAGTGGTGAAAAACATTGAAGTGTTTCATATTGTGGGAGCAATGATACTTCTGGGAAAATAGCGAAATAAAATGTTTAACACGTAGTGTAGTATTCTCCTGACAGATAAAATGAATGGCTCAGGCTCATCTAGAAATCTGAAATGGATCCAGCCAAAATGCTAGTGTTGCTATTTCAAGTTCACAGTCTACATAACAATCTATATTGTATTAGCCATAATGGCTGTGCACTCATATTAATTTTCTAGGAATTATATTGAAAGAAACATTCTCTGTTGAAAATACATTACAGATTGAAAATGAGACATTTTATTGTAAAACTTACCATTGGGTTCAAAACCTTGAAAGTGCTTAATATATAGGCATGTAGATATTTGACTATTTTGACTATATTTATTCAATGTGCATTTCATCAATAATGCTTATACAGTATCCCACTAAATCCAAATCCAAACTGTGACACAGTAAATTCTATTACAGGTATGGTTTTAAAAATATGCATTATCCTTGATTAACTTCTGTGATGGGTTGTCACTACAAACAAATCTTGCCTATTTTTTACTCTTATTAAATTATTTAGCATGTAGGTCCTTGGAAAGTGCTGGAATTTGGCTTTAGAAGTTTAGTAGGAGCCATGAAATAATAAATGAACCTCTTTATAATTCCTAAAATGCCCATATTGGACAATGGGATGGAGATGCATGTGGATACCATCCAAAAACCCTGAGCTGATCTGATTATTGCCATTCAAAACAAATTAAGTTGTTCAAAACAACTCAAGGCTAAAATGCACTGTAAGGAACCGCAAACCTGAGCTTTAAATGTTTAGATGCATTAAATGGTAAGACGAGACATGTGTCTGGGTTGAAGGGACTTAAACAACAGTTTTCATGCAATCACTTCAGAAAGCTGGGGGTCCACAGTCGTTCACATACAGAAGGAAAATTGGTTGCAGTCCTTTGAAAGCACCCATAGCTGGGCCTTTGTGGTGAACTTCAATGTTTTATGTGAGGACTGTGTCTGTTCTGGAATTCATAGATACTAAAAACTAAAAACTAATTTCTTCCTGGTGTGAGGCCAGGCCTTTATTGGCTGCAGATAATTCACTAAAAATAAAGATCTTAATGGAAACATCACACTTATTATGGAGTGGAGTCAAGGTTCTTGTACTTTTATACAACAGTGGAGCATGCTTAGGAAAAAATGTATAAAGTTTCCAACAAAAGCAGCCCCTGACAAAACACATTTTAAGTTATTATTTAATGTTATCACCCATGTGAAAAAGTAATTGCTCTGTTAAGCTTAATATCTGGTTGTACTACCTTTAGCACTAATAAACGCCACCAAATTCCTCCTGAATTTTGATATCAGTCTTTCATATTGCTGTGGAGGAACTTGAGCCCTCTCATTTTTGCAGAAGACAAATTGTTGAATGTATGGATGACATTCATTTTACATTAACTTTGCGTTTAATTGAATTAGCACACTTTAGGGCCTGATTTGCCCAGACCTTTAGCTTGTACAAAACCAGGAGCATGGCCAAAAACATGATTGTTTTGGATTCAAATACTTTTTTGTGCTCGATTGATCTTGCCTGGTGTGATTAAGCCAACCAACCAATTCAGACCAATTGTTAGGTTTTTGAGCATCAACTGCTCGTTTCAAGTCCTGCCACTGCATCTCTATTGGGCTGAAGTCATGACTTTGACTGAGGGTTGAGAGGACTTGCTTGTGAATAATATATTTTTTGCTGAGATGCAACAGATAAAAATTTGGAGTTGCCTTGCTATTATTTACCTACTTCTGTGTCAGTCATTCAAGATTCCATTGTTTTATTTCTGTTCAAATTTCAGAACAAAAGCTTAAATGTGCTTACATCTATGGCTGACATACAAAATGTAGCTTAAAGAAAAGAGAATATATATTATCTACATTTAGGTTAGGCTAGGTTAGGTAAGTTCACACAGAGTGTAAAATACATTTTTAACACATACAATTTTAACATTTTATTATTTCCAAAAAGCAGTGTCACCGCTGCCTGGTCTCCGACAGGCTGCTGTTACAGTACGTCTTTGGCATAATAAGTGGACTGTGTCTAAGCAGGTTCAAAGTGAATGCTTCCTTTGTTACTTTAGTCTGCTTCGACTTCATTCTTCTCTCAGAAGAACAGAAATAAATGGGAATGTGGACTGAAGAAAGAAGCTTAAAAAGTGCCCTTGTCTCCATCTTTCTTTTCTGAACCTGTTCCATATTATTTTCTGTGACATTTGAAAACTAATATGAAGAAAGTGTTACTTGACATCAGTTACTTCTACAGCTCATGATTTCAAACCATTTTAAAATGAACAAATGGTTCAGTTTTATCCAATTCTGCAGCATAATTTTTATAGTCTATCTTCAGTTGAGTTCATTAGAATGTCTTGGTTTCTTCATATGTTTGAAGACTCACAGAGGACATTCAGGGTCAACAACGATGCAGTATATTTTCAGGCCCAGAGTTAGATGTGAATGACATCAAAAGCTTTGGTTCGCATTTTTTGCTCTGCAGATTTGAAACATGCTTGCTGCTATGAATAACAGATTCAACTTTTTATTGCTGTCCTTGTTTTAGATATAAGTTGCTGAGTTGACATGATATCATAACCTTTGTAAATAACTACTGGGAAATGGTTATTTCATCATTAAGTGCAAGTTGTTGGCAGAGCAGCAAGATGAAAAAATGGCAGTGGGAGTCTCTGTGCTGTAGCCTAATATCATTTTGATTTCCCGATGGACGGGGATTACAATTTGAATTAAGCTGAACCATTTTTTATATATTAAAAATAAATATTTGGTGCACAGCGATGACCAACAGCTTGATGATTAAAAAATGGTTAAAATTGATAAATGTCCCATCAGAGTATATATTGCTCTCTTCAGATAGCAACAGGTCGAGAAAATTGTGAAAGTACAATAATCACAATAATAACAGCCTGTATTCTAATATAGTCATTGAGGTCCATTGATTGACGTTTTTGTCAAATACCCAACCCCCATCAACAAGTCAAACACATTATATAATTTCACATACTTCTTATTCAAAAGCTGAATGGCTCCTTATTTATAAGCATACTGAATAATAATACAATATTTTGAGAATGTATTTAGATGCTCACCGATATAAAATGGGGTCATGTCACTGAAAATACCCTCTATTGTGCTGTTAACAGTGTTTTCACGGTCTTCCTCAGAAAAGATAAATGAATACAGACACCACTGTAGGTAGCTTTAGGATGGTCCAATTGTGGAAATGTCGTCACTATGAAAGGGAAAACAGGGAGACTGCGTTTTAGTGATCTAAAATCAGGACAAATTGAAATCGTATTCAGCATATAGCTATGTATTTAAACCAGCGCTATATACCAGTGCTTATATTTAGCTTTTACCAATCTATTTAAGAGGGAGCAGTGTACCGGAAGCATCGTTCCCAGATCATCCGTATTACCTCCCCATTAGATGTCCATTTTCTGTGGTCGTAGCAGCTATCATTTTGTACGATTTTGCCATGAAATATCTGACAGCTAAGATTCGCTAAATCGGGCGTCATGCCAAGAGATCCAAGACGGCCAACTAAATATATCTTCTACGATTTGGAAATTTTGTCTGTGACTGCAGAATCGTAGCAAAAATCGCACAGTATATACCCCGTATATGGTCATATGGTAATGTGGAAAGCCTACCTTTAGGAATATTGCCACAGTTATTTAAATAAATCAGTCCCAAGGGAGCCATTAGAAGGGATGGGATTAAGTAGTCAAACCATCACTTTTGCTGTAAAAAATTATTGACTTTATATTTCTGCAGAGAATATGGGGCTTTTTGGGCTTTCACCATTGACTTAGAATGTGGAGGGTGTTGTTTCAAGTTCTTTTTGCAACGCGTTGCAAAAGGCGTTGCAGTTCGCTCTTTAGCCAATTAGGGTTAGGGCTTCACTTCGAGAGGCTTGTTGTTGGCACTTGGTAAGGCAACCAAGGAGTTTTTCAGGGCCAGAAAGTGGGTTGTTCTTGGCTGACAAAGTCAATCACCCAACCTGAATCCAATTGAACACACATTTCACTTGCTGAAGACAAGGAACCAGGCCCCGAAATAGGAACTGATGACGGAAACTCACTCACTCTCTCTCAGTAAATCTAACCTTATTAGGGAGACCGGTGAATGTACCATAACAAATTGATGATTTTCTAAGCTGAAGGTAAACATCAAGCGATGTGATATGAATGCTATAAATGATATGTTGAACAGTGTGAACAGTGTGAACTGTCTCCTGGTTTTGGTATCACAACTCCTTCCCCATAATTTTCCTTGGAATCTAACACTGGTGATTCCTCTGGGTGGCAGACTTTAGGCAGAAATAATAAATATGAAATATGATGTTATGTTAGTTCATTTAGGTTAACTATTTTTGGTCCCATAAAATGGGGGACTGTATAAAAATGGTTGTAATTCATACATGGACCACTGGATATGGATGTAAGTGCCCTTAATTTAATGTTGAGAGTCTTTAAATTAAGGGTACTTTAACCTCATATTCATGTTTTCATTTCAGATACAATATGGAGTACAGGGCCAAAACAATGCACTGTACTGTAAGTCAAAGTCAATAATGATAATAGTTTTCTGACTTGTTTGGAAATGTATATATACAAGTAAAGATCAGACCTGGGCCAATTATGTACCTTTAACATTAGCTGTTCTTGACAGAGCTTGCCTGGTACGCTCAAATGGCAAAATACAGATCCCGCCCATCTGGCATGCCAGGCAGGCTCAATCAAGCCTCAAAGTATATGAAATGATTTCAATAGTATCTGAGATGGGTCTGCTGGAAAAGCAAGAAATAACATTCTGTAATCTGTAAATCCACAGAGTAATGCTGTGCTATTCCCCAGTCTGTCACATGCAATCACTGTCCATTCAGATTGTAGAAAATAAAGGCCCTTCTCCTCTGACCTCTCTCATTAACATCTTAGGCATCTTCGCCCACAGATGCCTAAGATGCCGTTCACTGGGTGTTTTTTGTCTTTCGCACCATTCTCTGTAAATGCTGGAGACTGTTGTTTGTGAAAACCCCAGGAGATCAGCAGTTTCTGAGATACTCAAATCACCCCATCTGGCACCAACAATAATTCCACGGTCAAAGTCGCTTAGATCATATTTCTTCTCCATTCTGATGATGGTCTGAAAAACAAGTGAACTGCTTGACCATGTCAGCATACTTTTATGCTTTGAGTTGCTGCCACACGATTGGTTGATTATTTATTTGCATTTACACGCTAATTTATAGGTCTGCCTAATAAAGGTGGTCACTGAGTGTATAAATATTGCAGTCCTTCAGTCTGTAAGTATTTGGACAGTGGTACAATTTCTGTTCTATTGGCTCTGTACTGCAGCACATTGGTTTTGAGATGAAACAATGAATATGAGGTTAATGTGCAGACTGACAGCTTGTTACAGGAATGTGTGGTTTTTTTAGTTGGCTTCAGCTGTTTCTGATTTGTCAGATGTATTCAATCGCTACCCTAGTGTAGGTATAAGAAAGCTTTCATTATCTAGGCTTGATTCTAGGCTTTTGTTTGTCGTTATTGGCTTTTGTCCACATGAGTAACTGAAGTTAACTAAATTATGTAAAATGTTATTGCCAATTTAACTTTGTATGATTGTATTTACTGTACAATAATTGTTAGGGGTGCCAATAATATTTTGGCACCTATGGTTTTCAGAAATAATGAGATCACTGAATAAAAACGTTAAAGCATGAAAGTAAAAGTATTGAAATAAAAATATGTAAAAGTATGTGTTCTTTATTATGTGCAGCCTTTTCTTCATTTTAACAAGGGTTGCAATAATTCTGGAGCTGAATGTATGTACAGTAAACAAATAAACAGTATAATTATTGAGAAACTTAAACTGCCACCGTGTGAAAAATACTTTACGTCATTAATGTTTCAATCAGACCAATCAAAATCAAACATTCATTTAATATTGAAAAGATTTCACTAAAGTTTAATCAGGATTTCATAATTATTGGTTTAGTACTTGGTGCATCCATCTCTGACAAGGATAACAGAATAGAATCTGCAATGCTTGACAAGGTTAAGGAACATTCTTGGGTTTGCGCTTATCTTCAGTTGAGCCTACAGGTCTTCGATTGGATTGAGATCAGGTGCCTGAGATGGCCAATGAAGAACATGGATTTTTGCATTTTACTGTCCTTCAAGATGAGTGAATGACAAAGGATGACTCAGTTCACCCACAACCCCCCTTTCCCCAACCCATGAAGTTCCCAAACAGTAACATGTTGTCTCTGCGTGGATTATTTCACTCACTGACCTTTCAGTGGTTAGTTTTGCAAAATACATTTAGAGTCCAGATGCAAGTCAATCTGCATGTCTGTTCCATGCCATGAATTTAGCCAGATTTGTAATGGCAAAAGACAGTTTTATTACTTGTGTCTTGAGGTTAAACAGCCATTCAAGTACAATTTCTCTTCAGGTTTGGAAAGGGGAGGTTTGCAGTGTTCGAATGAGCTTGAACATGACTGCTTGATTCCTGGTAAATATCACATGTCTGAATGGATTGAATTCCAGCTTAATGCCTATTTCCCATTCATTCTAGCTTTCTGCAGCTGTATTAATTTGGTTATTTTCCTGTTACACATTGAATGCTTCCCAACATATCAGCTGGACAATCTTGCTTGGCTCAATAATATACCAGACATATTTTAATAAATGTAGTCTGGAATCTTCTGTGGTATATTGTGATTCAGAAGATACTGTGCTGGAAAAAAGAAGTTAGAACAAAAGCACATTGGCGTTGAAAGAGGAATGCATCAGTTCTGCAGAGCTGTAAACCTCAAAGTGCCTCTCAGGTGAGATGAGTCTGACCTGGGGTTTTCCTATCATTAGCAACCTGTCAGCGCCTCCATTCCCTCACGCTCCCCCTATCTCCGCCCGAAACCTAATCGCGGAGGTGCTCGGGGAGATAGCCGGCCAGATGCGGAGCCTGCCAAGAGATACTTTCCTAATCGAGAGATGTCCCCTGTGTCACATTTTCCCCTTCCTCGCAATTTCCCTCCTGGTGGGGGAAATTTGCCGCCCAAAGTAAAGAAGTGTCGGCCTGGGATTTGCACAGCACCGCCTCCTGTCATAGCTCAGGTGGTTCTGGGGAGGGTTTGTCCTGGGAAACAGACGACGGCATACATTATGGAGCGGGGGGCCCTGGAAATATTTCACATCCCGGCATACCACCTGACCTTTTCAAATATTTCCAGACTAGAGCGTTTCCAAACAACTGCACAGCTGATAACCTTCAGAAAAGCAGAAAAAGAGGTGAGCACCTGGACCCTTCTAGTTAGCTCTTCCATGAACCTCAGCATGCTCTTCTGCATAGGAAAGGCTAATAAGCTGATCTGCTCTAAGGAAAAAAATGACACTGCATGATTTATTAAAGCTTTTTCTTCTGAATTAGATCTCAGGGTAATTTGTACTTATCATGCTCCCTCTGCCATGACTAAGGGCCTTGTGAGGTACTCAGACCGAATCTCATCCATACCTCCCCCCCTCCCCCATCTTTCCCACAGAGCGGAGAGAGCGCCATAGATAGTGCTGTCAGTTGAAACGTTCTCTGGGCTGTATTCCCTGTTAAATCTGATGGAAGTAAAGGGCTCAGGTTTCTCCCACAGCTCACCGGGTTTCACTGCGTTCGGACTCTGGAAGAATAGCAATGCACAGGGACGTTACGACCAAGGAATGAGAAAAAGTAAGGTTGGGCGAAGGGAACAGCTGCCCCGTCGTTGCTGCAGTGTCTACCATTTTCAACGGTGTCAATCGCACTGCGAAACACTCGAGCAGAGCTGGCAGGAATTAGTCGACTTGCACATTGTTTGCGTTAATAATGAAATAGAATGCGTAACATGGAACAAAATAAGCTTGCATAACCCCTAAAAGGACCCATAGAATTTCTGGCAATTAACTTGGTTCATTACTGTGGTGAAAAAAAAAGAAACTTTTTGGAGCCATATAAATGTCACTCCAGGCTTTCCTTCACTCAGCTGGAATCTGTACACGTGGAAACTCGCAAACCAGAAATTTACGGATTTATAATAACCTCCTGCTATATTATTTGAATGCCTTGGGCTGGTTTTCATTTCCAAGGCAAGATTCATCAGCCAAAGTATGATTTGTCTCTATCATCAGAATCTGGGGCCTGTTTAAAACGTGATTGAAAAAAACACTCTTTATAATCCGGGGTGTTCTCAGGCAGTTGTGCTTTCTTTTAACCCTAATGTTATGTTAAGATTTTATGACCGCTTTTATGTTTGTGGTCAAATTTATCTTAACAGTTTGAATTGAAAAAAAGATGTCGCCTATTTATTGTCTCCCAAATGGCTAGCCTTTTATCCATAAATATGACAAATCTGTGAGAAACATTTCATTTTAGGGCCTGAGGTAAGTGAAAGTTTGACACCTGTAGGGGAAAATGGGAAAGTTTGACATCCATATGGAAAAATGGTTATATATTCACTTACATTGTACACAGCTACAGAGGGTAAAGCTAACCCCATACATTGCATTATCTCATTGCATTATGGTTATTTAATGTTTGATCCCACCAAATTAGAAAATTGAAAGAATTATACAGTATCAAGATAAAAAAAGGCTAATTGGTTTTTAAGAAACTGAATGGGGTCAAATAGACCCCAAACATAATATAAAGGTTAAATGTAAACAATCAAATACACTCAGTGATCACTTTATTAGGTAGACCTGTACATCAGCTTGTTCATACAAATATTTAATCAGCCAATCATGTACCAGCAGCTAAATGCATAAAAGCATGCAGATGTGGTCAAGAGGTTCAGCTGTTTTTCAGACCAAATGTCAGAATGGGGAAGAAATGTGATCTTAGTGACTATGGAATTACAGCCAGACAGGGTGGATTGGGTTTCTCAGAAACTGCTGATCTCCTGGGATTTTCACGCCACAGCCTCTACAGTTTGCTGAGAATGGTGCAAAAAACAAAAACATCCAGTGAGCAGCAGTTCTGCAGACAGAAATGCGTTGTTAATGATAGAGGTCAGAGGAAAAGGGCCAGACTGGTCGAAGCTGACAGGAAGTTGACAATAACGCAAATAGCCACCCATTACTATATTGGTATGCAGAATAAATACCAAATACAGTGCTCTCTGAGTGTATATTCTTCACGTCCAATATTTTAAAAGCAGATATGCACAGAGCTGGCTTGTTTTTAAACCAGCAGTCCTGGGATCTGGAATTATGAGTTGGTATGGTATTGTTCAGTTGCATTTTGTAGTGCTGTTTTGAGCTGCCATGGTTCAATATCAGGAACACAGGTCTTATTAATTTGCAATTGGTCTGATCTGACATATAGAATGTGACCCACAGTACAACCCCTTTGTAAAATAACAGCAAGAAAAGTCATTTTCTATTTTACCTCATTAATTAAATGGGAAGGGGGTAGGGGGGTTGTATACAGTCACAAGTCTACAAGTCATTTTCATTTCATCCAACCACCATTTTCAGATCAATGGCTATGGCTGACTTGTAGATTGTAAACAGCAGAATTTCATTACAGTCAACTAAAATATGTCACATTAACATGTAAAATCTGTTTCCAGAGATTCTTAAGTCTTATGAGATTATGACATTTTTTACTTGGTCTGCCTTAACAGTATTAGACGGCAGCCTACTACCTACAGCCTCTCCAGAATCTATTTTATAAGCACCTTCCCATTTCGATGATTTTGTAAAAGACAAATGTATGTCTTTCATTTAGACATTATTTGAATAAAAATGTAATGCTTTGAATTTATTGTGTTGGTTAAGAGGAAACATATTTCTGAAGGGTGTGTGCGCGTCGCATGTGTGTGAGTGTGTGTGTCTGAGTGTGCATGTGAGTGCCTGCTCTGTGATACGCAGAAGAAACCCCAGTAATATTCGGAGTGTTATAACATTTTTCCCACAAGCTGTTTTCCTTTATTTATGACCAAAACATAATGCAGTACCTACAGTACCCGCACTAGGCCCTGGCAACACATCACTCCCATCCTCCATCAACTACACTGGCTCCCTGTGCAATACCGTATTCAATTTACAATCATTCTACTTGTTTTCAAAGCCCAACATAATCTTGCACCCTCTTATCTTTCAAACCTCCTGACCCCATACCAACCAACCCGCACCCTACGCTCCACCAATACCCACCTCCTGCTCACCCCCACTGCACATCTCCGTTCTATGGGTGACAGGGCGTTTAGTGTAGCTGGTCCCAAACTCTGGAACTCCCTCCCACTTGCACTACGGAATATCACCTCACTGTCCACCTTCAAATCCAAGTGTCCTTGGGTGACGTGAAAGGCGCTTTAAATAAAATGTATTATTATTATTATTACAGTTAGGCTAGGCTAGATGTGTTCTCATACACACACAAATACACTGTGTGTGAGAGCGAGAGAATGAAAGAGAACTTAATTTGTTATTCAAAAACTTGCTGTGTTCCCTACAATGGATATTACTTTTTGTTTTTCGTTTCACACCAGATGGAGAATAGCTGTTATCCACATTAGTAGCACAGTAGGTATTTCTTCTCACGAAATGCGTTCCAATGAGTTATAGGAAACACCCCATGATGCAATGTGTTCATATACAGACCTTGTGAAAACTGACACAGCAGCACATGAAATCTACAACAGGAAATACTCCAATGCACCACATTGTAATGAACAAACTATATTTTTGTTTAATCCAGGACAAAATCTTGAATCTACTCTCCAAAGCATCCTGATACAGTTTTGATCTTGGTCTTTTCACACTACCATAAAAGATAAAGCAAATTTAAGTAAACAGAATTATCCAGAGATACTAACTGACACCAAAATGAGTCACATGAAATAAACATATATTTTTACCTGAATTAATAGCATGATTCAGATGTGACACATTCTGTCAAGGGCGTACCTATCCCATTTTAATATTGGCTTCTTGTTGGTATGGTTCTTTTGAAGAAAGAACGTATTTAGTGCGAGTAAAAACTTTATATTGAGATCTGTAAAAAAACTAATGGCAAGGAAAGTGAAGTTCCACCCTGCTTCACAATGTGCACAAAGCCTTTGCTTGTGCCTTTGTTGAGCGACATTTCTCCTAAATCGCTTGAGTGGGTTGTCCGGGAGACTCACTGTTTATACAATGAGTCAATTGTTGAGCAGAAGACCATCCCCTCAGAATAATAAATCAATTTTTGATTTGATTTTCTCCCCTTTTCTCCCTCTGCGATATTTAACGCCTTCCGTCTTTGCCAAAGAACACTTGTTTACTGCCTGGAAAGCCTGAATGTTGTAGCTGTACGGCGTGCTTTTCTAATTTTATTTATATTTTGACGCCAGGCAAAGGTTGCCAGGATAGTTACTATCAAAGGAATTGCCAGTGTTGTGCCATTTTTCTTTATTCCTTTAAAGGGATGACTCTCTCTGATTCAACTTTCAGAGGGAAACCTTGATCAAATTTTCAGAGCTTTTTCAATTATTTTTTATTTATTTTCCATTTCAATCTTTTATGACCCCCAGCTTTGCCCTTGCTGAAAATGGTTATATGCTTTTACACATTTTCTGCCAATCTGAGAATCTCATTTAGCCTTAAAATATCTCTCCACTTGTCTATTCGATAAAACTCCTGAGCATTATTTTCTTGACAATGTGAACACTGCAGACAGCAAGAGGCTGGGGGAGAGCTATGCTGAATTCTTGGCACCGATATTGCATGGAAAATAACTTGTGTTCAGCAGGTCACCCAGGACAAGTGATTAATCACATATCCACAATTATCTTAATTAAGTTGTCAATAATGTGCTTTTTGTGTTGATTTGCATTCTCTCGTTCACCACATTAATCACACCACCATCACAGCTGATTGGCAAGAGGACTTAAACCGACTACCAGTGTAATGTCAAAATGGCTGCCGCATGCGTACTTGTTGACGCATGTCATGACCTCATTAATCAAGAATTTGCCTTTGTTGAATGTTCCTGTTCTTTGTCATTTCCATCGGTGGGATGTTTATAAATTGCCCAGGATTAACCACACCCCTAAACAAACAAGCACCAGTGACAACACTCTCACACATTCCAGAACCTTCACTTCAAACAAATCTCTCTTCTGGAATAAGACAATACAAACTCGACATGGTAACACAAACCATAGCAAGGCCATCATAAGGAGAAGGTTTTCCAGCCAAACCACAATACAGAACACAGAATGGATAGGCAATGTGTAATAAAACCAGATTATCTTAAACAAGTATGCATTTGACTAGCAAAGTTGGCATACCTTTACAACTTCAAGCTTTTATCCATCTGCAGCAAAAGGTTTTTTTTGCCAAAGGAGCTAGAAACAAGTGTTGAATATGAGCTTGTACAGCAATGGAGAGACGTATGATAGTTAGAAAAGCTGGGGTTTTTTCTTTGAGTGTCTAAAAGATTTGTGTATTCCACTGGGCATCCTGTCTGTATGGTTAATTAAATAGTGAAGTATGCAATGATGGGTAGACCAGGAGGCTCACAGAGAAAATCTATTTGCACGGTGTGACACATTTGGCAAGGCTGAATTTGGATGCATTTTTGTAGGTGGCATCAACAGCCTTGTGTTGGCAGGATACTGTTTTGACAGTTTTGAGGCTTTTCAAATCAGCAAGTGAGGCAAGGTTTCCTCATTTAGTAAAAATTGAATTTGGCTTTGGAGTCATCAAGCCAGATGGCAAGATATTTGCAGTAGTCAAATTGGCCAGAGTGAGTACTGTTAGAGTGTAAAAAGCACTGTTGATCAGATATTATATTAGTTTTTGTTGGCTTACAACATAAGTCAAAGCTCTCTGCTGGATTTCTTTGAACTGCGATTCTATGCAGCATGCCTGGTCTAATCCAAAACTACTGGTTATATCAGTAAAGCAAACAAATGTTGTACTGTCACAATCAGGCTCAAACTTAGGAGTGGGTATAGCTTCTTATATAATTATCTTTGTGTATAATTGCTGTTGAAGCTAACAGAAGGAAGACTGTTCATTTCATTTTTAAACTCAGTTGTTTTGGATGTTTCAAAATAACGATTAAATAATCATTTGCTTTGGCCTTAGAATTATGAAACAATCTTTCAATAGAAGAAGCTTCGGTGAACTAATAATTGAAGCCTTGTGCAAGACAGCACCTCCAGGATCGCAAAAATACTGCAGTTACAAGCCAAGACTAATGATTATCTGGCTTAACTCAATTCCCCATCTCTCCATTAAGGAGAAGTGTTTTCTGGGTAGGCAAACATCGTTTTCAGTGCTGCTGGGAAAGAGTGTGGATTTGGAGCCTGTGGATTGACCTAATATTTTATTTTACCTGGAAGCCTATTTATTTAATATTTCTATAACAAACTCAAACTTCATATTAACAATTAGCAATTCAAATGAGATGTTGATGATGTGTAATTTTACTATTTTTTCCGTGCCTGTTAATGGTTATATACCTGCCTATACCTTTCTGTTGTGGTAATGTCAATAACAATTGTCTTTGTAGTTATTTTAGACAGGAGTCGCTATCCCAGTTCATCAGGGCTGTTTTGGAACACAAAGATAAGAGGCAAGACAGTAGCAGTTTCCTCCTGTCTCAGACACAATCACACAGCCCTATGACCAGAGAGATGGGAAGCGATAACCTTTGCCCTAGACTTAAAAGGGGTCAAGATCAGTTAATTTCATGAAAGACTCCTCAGGCCGCTTCAGCATTTACTATGTTTCAATTTCAACATTTTGAAAAAAATAAGGACCATAGTCCAGCAGTTTCTACATCTTGCAATACTGGAGGACATTTATTGGCTATGCTTCGAATTGCTGGGCACATCTGAATATTATAGAGTATTTTATGATGTATTGTGGTATAGTTTAAAATGATACAGCAAAATTGTCTCCAGGTCGTTTCCAGATTGGTGGACATGACATTGACATTGAGTAATTTATGTGTTGAATTTGGGAAAGTGGAAATCAGTGACCTGGATTCTCTGCTGGGCCTGACCTGTAGCTCCTTTAGATACATTTTTCCCAGGGGGTGAGAAACTCTCAGAATGCTGAATCTTTCCCCGTATTTAACCGAACAGCTGGAAAACCCGGTGGTATGTGAACCTTATCACAGTGCTGACGGCAGAGAACTATGTCTAACCTCATTGTTAATCTCTTAACAATCTCCCTCCGCTTGCTTCCAGAATAAACAGGTACTGAAATTCTCATGTGTATGGCTTAATGCTGCCTCCTGCTTTTCCTGGATCCGGCTGCTGTGTAAAATTCCCAGGCCTGATTAGTGTCCATCTGGATCGGCCTAAGGCCCATTTATAGTCCCACTGGAGGATTGAAGGAACAAACCCTCACTGGAAATTGAAAGAGGCAGAGTTAATGCACAGATGCTGTTGGAAACAAGAGAGGAAACTCATGGTGGCAGTTTGGCCAACCACAGCATTTTATTTGCACATGTTGTTGTATCAAAGATGCAAATAAATAGATTTTTAATACAATATAAAAAGCTCAGCAGCTCTTGACTAAATATCAATACTGTACTTCTCAGAATTAACATGATTTATTAGTTCATTGATATTTTAATGTTTTATTAATATAATTTGATATTTATGCAAACAGTTAAGATAAAATCTAAAACAATAATGTTTGGAATCATCTGAATATATTTGTGTACTCGTCTCAGAACTTTCTAAATTCTCTGCAAGTTACTGCAGATTTAGCTTAGCACAGTGCCATCATATAAGAACATCACAGGATGTTCTTTGTTGTCAAAAGTAAAGAATAATAGTCTGTCCCTGATGCTCTCACAATGAATTGCTATCCTGTCAGAAGAAAAACACCCTCTTGTGCAACTGTTTCTAAAAATCTTTTCCCAGAAACAATTCAAACCAAGTAGATGCAATTGAACACAATTATACAATCATTATCTTGAGCGGCAAGGGGCTCTCCCCTCCTTTCTCCCTACACATCTCACTCTTGCCTGATCTCTGGCACGGACATGAACAGTATTAATTCAGAAAGTTAGCTTTTTCCATACAAGATATTCATTTGGCTGAATGAATACATATAGGGCCAGTTTCACAGACACCGTTTAAGAATATCCATTCAAATTGAATTGAATCTGTGTCTGTGAAACTAGTCAATAATGTAGAAAAGTACGTATGCTTTGTGGATCAGTTTACATGTCTCAAATGTAAAGGATCGAATAACCACAGCAGAATGAATACAGCTTGGTTTCCACTGACCAATATTAGTGTATGTGTGTGTGTGTTGCTATGACACATATTTTCTGACTAATGCTTGGAAAAACAACTGCTGAATCTGGGCTGAATGTGTCCTTAATTTGTTTCAATTAATAAGAGTTCTGTTTTGCATCCTTGCCAGTTTTATTAGAAACACAAATGTCACATTTAATTGTGAGACAAATTTGAGGTCAAATGTTAATTAAACCCAGACGTGTCTTATTGGTTCCCTAGATATTGGCGGAAAGATGTTTACAATTTTCTTCTCCCCACTGAGACCAGATCACTTCAGGAAGATTGTTGAGCTTGACACAAACACGTCTTGCCTTTTAAGAAATGTGCTGTATTTTATTATGGATTTTTAATTGGTTCTTATGCAGAAATGTAATGCGCAGTTAAAGAGACAAATGGATTCTTCCCAGCCTGATCTATTGATAATGCTTAAAGGACCATACTGCTGAGAAGGAAGCGGGCACTGGAAGTCATTTCTGGCTATGGTTTTACACATTATAAACATGCCTATTTCATCTTGGCTTCTTTGGGCTCCAGGCCAATGTGCTGCAGCATGGATAGTTGGCCAACTTGCTGTCGGCTTGTGTCGTTTTACTGTGGAAACGCCTCTGACTTGCCTGAGGTAAAGATACTCCATGCAGCTAAAGCAGGTCATTGAAAATGCTTCGGGGAAGGGTATAAAGTGCTGCCTGAATTCAGGAGGGCCTTTCGCATTTTTTGGCTATGATTCACCGCAGTGCTCAGCTACATTACTTACCTTAATCAATGTCCCAAAATAATCACTGTTTCTATTGAAAAATATCCTGGAGGATGCATAAAGTGCCCCCATTTCATCCTCCATTGTTCTGAATCAATTGAAAGATTTCATGGACAATAAAAGCTCAATAGCTTCAAAATAAAAAGTTATTTGGAGAAGGGTATAATTGCATCAAATTAGGTGATCAAACCTGCGATTAAGATTTCATGTTAACCTTTCATGTTAATTTTCTTTACAACATCTTTTATTTTCTTCTCTTTTCCTTTTTATGTTTAGTCTTAGGTTGTAAATTGTTTTCCCTGTCATGTGTTGTTTTGTAGTTGTTTGTGTTTGTTCTGTCATTGTTGTGTATTGGATTGTTCTGTTTGTGCTGTAATTATTTTTTTGGGACCTCCTCGAAAACGAGAGGATACCTCTCAAGGGGTTTATCCCGTTACAATAAATTTCCTACTTTAACATTTGACATTAAATTTGTTCTCCTTCAATTTTTGAATTCAGAAACCTAATTTATCATCACTGGTTCATGGAATTCTGGGTAAGCCGTATATGCTCATTTCTCGAATGTCATGTATTTATTAAGACTAAACCAAATGGCATGCTGAAGTCCCCTTTGCTCATGTTCCCCATTTCATGAAAGCCATTAAGATGGTCTTATAGCTAACTTCTGTCATTTTAAATTGAGCGAGAGAGTGTGTAATGGAGTAAGGGAGAGACAGCTCTGGGCAAATCTGTTGAATGGGTAGCATTCAAGGTGAAAGGGCAGGACTGTATGTGGATGTATTACGGCGAGTCATGGTGCAATATGCTACAACAGCTTTAGACTTCATCGTAAAAATTCACGCATTTTGGAAAACATATTGAGTTCTTATGTTCATTGAGGTTGAAAGACTGAAGGCAATAAAATTATTAAGGTGACAACATTTGGGAGGGTGGCCTGTAGCGTAGTGGTTAAGGTAAATGACTGGGATACGCAAGGTCGGTGGCTCTAATCCCGGTTGTAGCCACAATAAGATCTGCACAGCCATTGGGTCCTTGAGCAAGGCCCGTAACCCTGCATTGCTCCAGGTGAGGATTGTCTGTAATGTAATGTAATGTAACATACAATAACCACATGGCGGTGGTCCATCATGTACTTCGACTCACTGACTGAAATAGAAACTGGCCTACACGTTTGCATTATTTTTATCTATCCAAGTTACCTGATTTTAAATGTGAATTAATGAATAAGCTGGAGACCTTATCTCATTAAGAATTTCTTCTCGTCCCTGGAGGTAAATTATGTGCAAGACCAGACAAATTTGTCTTTCACCAAGACAGCTTGTTCAGCTCATCAGGGATTTTTTTCCTTTGTGAGAAACGAGGCTAAGCTTTACTGAGTGCACTACTTGATGAAACCTTTCTGGTGAGATATATTTTCTTTCATTTTCATGATTTAGCTGTCACCAGACAAGTGACCTTTAGCTGTGGTGCCAGAAGAGAAAAGCTTATTGATATCTGATAGCTCTGGTGTGATTATATCCGTGAATACCCATTCATAGCTGCTTTGGTGTTGAATGCTGACAAACTTCATTTTCATACACAAATATCGTACACAAAAAGGAAATGCTAATGTTTCAAGCTTCTCTCATGTGTGGCAATGGTTTTGTAGCATGACAAAATAATAAAAATATATATATTCCTGGCTCTTCTCCAATTGAACATAAAAAGATCCCTGCAGAAATCATAGGCCGTGTGTAATCCTCATGGCCAGTCATATTTCTATTTTGACATAGGCCTTCAGATCGGTATTTATTCATAGATTGCATTAATTTTTCCACCGTTTTACTGACTTCTCATCTCACTTTGGCTAAATGCCTAAATGTGAAATGTAAATGTAAAGAAGAAATTATAATTTGTAAATAGCTGTGCAACTCGCATGCCCTGTCAAGTTTTAGTAACAACCATTCAGTTTGAGAAAATAACATTGCTTCAGGGTATGGTAACATTATGCCACAAATGTTCTGAACATTTAACCTTTGGGCCATGGGCCCAGAATAATTGCTACTTTGTGCTTCTACCTCAAAACACTGCTTCCCAAGTGTAAACACACTATTGCAAGGATTTATTTCTTGGTTTATTTACCTAAAATGTGTTTGGTTTTTAGAGAAACAGTTCTATTCTTCTCACACCTGCACTGGAGAAAATTGTCATGACTACTGACTCACATACAGTACTGCGCAGAAGTCTTAGGCACCCTAGATTTTTAAAATATAAATGTGGTCTTGTTTGGATGTTTATTGCTTTGTTTTGAGATTTCCAAACATTTTCCAAAAATTTTATGTTACAGATCATTATTTGGTATTTTGACGGTTAACTGTTCAGTGCTGTAGTAAATTGTTTGATATTTAGAAACTTTTCATTTCATTTCATCTTCATGGCTTTTGTTTTTACTTGTGCCTAAGACTTTTGCACATTACGGTACATATTGTAAATATGTTGCAACAAAGCCCCACAGGATTATCATTTCAGATAAACTACTATGGACCTGTAATACACCTTTTCAGTGGTGCTTACCTGTGCTACAACAGTGCTAACGTGCTAGCTTCAGTTTCCTTGTGTTCTGCAATACAATTTGTTTCTTTTATTTCCTCATCTTTGTTTTTTTCACTCTGTTCCATAACAATTTTCTGTATTACGTGTAATCAAATAAAATATTCAGTTGTGGGAACAGTGCTTCTGTTGATTTGTATTAATATCCTGTCTTTCTTGGAAATATGAAAAACGTGGTTAGTGTTAACCCCTATCCAGAGGAGCTATAATAAAAATCTTGGCACTGTTGCCCCCTTTAGATGAACAGCTTATGTCTTCAGACTATTAAGCAATTATGCAATTTATGCCAACGTGTGCAATTTTGGCTGCTCATGTTATATAATACGGTAGTATTCTGGGTTATTCTGAAGGGAAGATATTACCAGACGAACGGAGGGAATTAGACTGATGGCCTGTCCTCTCTTCATCTCCCTTTTACAAGACCAGTATAAAGTTGGCAGTGAAGCCTACCGCACTTTGAATCAAAGGTAGGTCTGTGCTCTCATCTTCCATGCATGACAGTGACCTAGCCCATGACCTCCGCACACCGGAATGTTCTCCCATTGAGAGGAGCTCACCGATCACTGCTTCTGCTCCCTCGGGGGGAGCAGAAGCAGGCCCCATCATCACCACGGGGGCTGCTAGCAGAGACCTCCGAGAGTTGTTGTGAAGAAACAGAGACAAAATGGCGTAAATCACAAGTAACGGGCTGGAGTTCATCGGCAGGTGAAGTGTCACTGCCCCTTGTCACATTGCCCTTGTGACATGTTTAGTCTTCCACTGTTTTCTAAGAGGGTGATGGCGCTTAGTCTATCAACCCCCCTCTCCCCGCCTTCCCCACCTCCCCGCCCTTCCCTGTCTAGGAAATGAGCCGCGAGGCAGTTGGAACCGGATCTTTACGGACAGGCAAATTTCGCCCACTTTCCTGAACCTGTGAAATGAAGGAGAGGAGAGAATCGACATGACCCTGTCGGTTCGAGGAGCCCAGCTGTGAAGAATGCAACACAGATGCTAATCTCCCGAATTTCCTGTCCATTCCCCCTGCAGGGCACTGAAACGCTGTGTCAAAGAGAAGGTGATCTGACTGCAAGGGTCTGTTGTTATTTGTAGCTACACGCATGAGGGTACACTAATAGCCTGTACCATGGATTAAAATTCAGCACGGTGAAATGGGTAAATGACTGCATATGGGATGTCCAATAAAATTGCACAAGCACAATGTGCTAGAACCCTGAAGATCACCAAAATATGTTTTATTTCTCACAAATGTTTGCAGTGGTGAGCATGTTATCAATGGCAGTACAAAATACAACTCAACTATGTTATGCTTGTTTCTCAACCTGTCCAATTTTCACTGTATACGCCTTCAGCCTACACCAGTTATTGAACCCATGCGATATCGATGAGCAGTGTTATGATGCATCATTATACATATATCTCCATCACTGATCCTGTTTTCTTCAACCACAGGCCAACTCCCAATGGTGCATCAAAATATGTAGTACGGTCAAATTGTCCCATTCTTCTTCAGTCTTAGCACACACATCTGAGGATGTACGTCAGCCCCACAGTCACAAGATGGCTGCCCACCTCTCACAAAACACTCTCACAATGTTGCTGCAATGTAATGGCAAGTTACAACACAACATTCCAGTAGAAGTCTGTTAGAAGTTGAGTGCCGTGTGTGAGCGTCCCTCCGCGTCCCCCTGTCTCGGGCCGTCACGTAGGAGCTGTTTGAGGATGGCGAGCAGGCGCTGCTGGATGGCGTGGCTGCGCTCCGTCTCCTCGCCCCCCGCCGTCTCTGCGCAGTCCTGCACCGCCCGCTGCAGCGCCACCTGCAGGGGGAGCCCCGCCCTGGCACCCAGCAGCGTGGGCGAGAACCACAGCCTGAAGATCTTGTCACAGATCACCTGGGAATGGGAGGAAAGAAGAGTGAGCTAACTGGGGAAAAGGGATTTCTTTCAGGACAACGCCTGTCTGAAAAGTGAGGCATTTATGCCATTCTGTGGGGACAATGAAGCCTCATGAAACTAAAAATGGGTAGAGCTGATGTGTCAGATAGGAATGGTTCTTTTTTTGGGAGAGTCTTTTGACTGGCTCATGCAAGTCAGTGTACATAGCACATGCTACAGTAGCTCAATCGATCTTTGAGTTACTGAAGCCTCGCTTTCTCAACACTGCATTTTCCCCATTGCATATCTTACTTTTAAAGCACTATGCTCCTATAAATCTGCAATGTCTGCTCCTTGAAGTTTAATAAACTCAACAATGCAATTCAAGGTCACTCGTCTACTATTTAATGTATTTTCCACCCGATTTAAGAAGCTTATGCCATGCAATATTCATGTGCTTTCAATGTAAATGATTTGTTTTTGTTGCCATCAGCCATACTGATTATACTCTGTTGAGACTCTGAGTCACGGTTTCCCATCCTCCGCGTTGACGACAAATAAACAGGGCTCGCTGAGAGTCGTGATTAGCGTTTCAATTCGACATACCTGTGGTGCATGAATGTGCCTTGTCAAAATGTGCCTCACAATTAGTTTTGCCCCCTGGGCTTTTGGAAAATAGCAAAGAATGAAGCAAAGAGTTGCCCTGAGAAGAGGATTAGTCACTCTTTTTGCAAACATAATGGAAAATTGCAGTTCCACACTTTAAGTCCGGTATCAACGTTTGAAAGTTATCTGGTGCAAGAAATGTCTAATTTAATTATGCTAATACTCAATCAAGTGTACGATTGGCGTGAAATCTTTCAAATTGAATTATGCTGATACTCAATCAAATTATTCTGAGTACTGGCATAATTGAAGTGTGATGGGGGTGATGGGGATGGGGTTGTCTTAGGACATTGCTGTTTGGCAAGTCAGTTACTGGACAGCATTTTCTACTTTGTTTTCTGCTCATGAAAATGTGTTATTGTAATGTTTAAAAGCATCAACACAAGCACCACTGGCCTGATCAGTGATCAAGATCATTATTATTTTGGAAACAAACACAACTTAACTGAAGTCTAATTGTTATTTAAAAATCATAATAAGGCTGAGCATAATGTTTCATAAATTGCTTTACATATTGTTGTTTTTTGCTCCTTATCTGCATGCACACACAGGCTCCATTGTTTTATATTGTTTGCCACTGAAGCCAGACTTTAAATTTGATTAAATATATCTGTAGACCCAGCTGACTTTATAATGATGATAATTATCATAATCAAAACAAACAACAAGGGGTTCAAAAACACCTGCACATGGTAAGAGAATTGAGCAAGAGAATATGGAGGTCTGATTATATGCATCTGAATTTTCAGACACGCATTATTTCATTACACTGTTTCACCGCCTTCATTGCCTACCTGTAAGTTGCTGTTTATTCGCTTTGAGCCACACTTGTTTTTATGCACATCACATTTCGAGATGCAGTCAAAAAAGTTGCAGTCATCGTCGTTGGTGCAGTTCTGCTCTAGAATGTCCTGCATTTTGGGCTCGAAGAAAGCCATGTCGACATCAATGGCCACGACCTGCCCAGCAGCAAAGACAAAAGGAAATTATGAGAAAAAACTTGAGGTCAAGTCCTGACAAATGTTAAAGTGTAAATGCAAATTACAGCAATACTGAAACCCAAAAACTATAGATGCTTAACACCTAGGCTAATGTTGAGTACTTGCCCAGGACATAACGAAGGGCTACAAGCATCTGTGACATGCAGTATGAAAAATAAGCCAATGCATGACACACTATCTGTCAAACATATTTCTAAATGGGATACTATAAAGATGTAATTAATGCTTGAATATAAATCAGGCCATTATTTCTATGTGCCTGCAGCTAAATCCCCCAACATGACAGCCGTCTGATACACAGAGTGGAAAACTAGATGCAAGGTAGCAGAATACATGTTATCACGACCATACCACAAAGTACCACACAGATGTCAACAAACATTGAGGAAAATGGAAAAGACTCATAAAATATGAATGCAAACCAATTTTACTGTAATTACATAGGACACAATGACTCACATTGAAATCCCAGGGCTTTGGGCTTGCATTTATGGAGCCCTCCAGGTCCTCATTTTGAAATAGCGACTAAGCATTGTTTATGTTAACATTCAGGGTAAATAATTCATAATTATGAATAAGGACACCATATGCTGTGCCTGCATATGTAAATGTAAAAAGTATAGTACATGTTCATTGAGAATGCCCTTTTAAAATTACCAGAATAGGAAAATCTGCCAAATGTGAGTCGGTAGGCATGTCTGTGTGTGTGGACATAATAAAGATAAATTCTAATATCATTTATGGCCCTAATAAAACATTTTGTACTATGCAATATAATCTTTGGCAATGAAAAATGAAAGTCTTCTTTTGAATTATCAACATAATGCCTGTGACAGCCGTGAATGAACAGAATGAAAGTTAATAATTATGACTGATGGTGGTCAGTTGGTAGGAAACAGAGTATGATGCCCCTGTCTCACCGTGAGATCCTTCCTGATGGCAAAGTTCTCTGGCTTGATGTCACAGAGGTGGAGGCGGTGAGAGAAGTCGTTCTCAAAATGCCGGACCATCTCAAGGAAGCTGAGGGCGATCTGGTGCACCATGTCCCTCTCCATCCAAACCCCATGGCCTGAAGAAAAGGAGTGTGAGAAGGAGGAGGAGGAGCCATCACCCGCTGACCCAGACAGGCCTGAAATCTCCTCCAGAGAGAAAAGGTTCTGGTTCCAGGCGTGGCCAGCGATGAGGTACTCCACAGCGTAGAAGTGCCCGCAAGACCCCAGCACCTTCACGACATGCCGGCTGAGGTCCTGCAGGACTTTGAAGAAGGCGTACTCCTCCTGCTGGAGCAACGACCAGAGGGAGGCCACCTCGGCCCGGGAGTAAGGCCGGCCCTGCTCCCGCAGTCTCTGGCTCCACAGCTGGGGCACCGTGGCGTTTCGCACCTCCAGCCCAAGGGAGCTCTTGATTTCCAGCATGGCGTAGAAAACGATGTCCATGGGCGACAGGTCGGGGGCGTCCTGGTAGTCCAGCAGACTGAAGCTCTCGTAGGAGGAGAAGTTCTCCAGCTTGGACTTCAGCACTACGGGCACGCCCCGCCAGTCGGCCTTGATCACCTTCTTGCCATTCTCGAAATACAAACAGCGCTTGTACTCTAGTTGCCTGGTCACACACAGGTCCTCACAGAGGTCTCCTGTCAGGATGCCCTGTTTGTACTCCTTGCACTGGAAGAGACGGTGAACACACGTGAGCAGCATGTCAGCCTGGGATTTTATTATTAAAATACATAACAAAATATAACATTAAAACCTGTTTTATGTTAAAAACAGTAAGGTATTTAAATAGTAAATGGCACCAATTTTGAGCAATTTATTTTCCATTTTCATACAACTGGCAAAAAACATTTTTCAAAACCCACAGTTTTATACTAAAACCCCTCTGGTCAGTATTTGATTTCTATCTGGTAATCCTTTATCTATCTTGTATTTATTGAAAATCTTTTTCAATATTCCTATTTTTCATTATTTCCAACTCATTCCTACCACTGGCAGGCAATTGGAGTAAATGTGTTTTCTTGAGTTGGAACCACAACACAAGAACAAAATATTGAACTTCTTGGCAAAAGGCTTGTTTTCAGTCAAACATGTCTTAGTAAGATGTTTCAATCCATCCATTCATAGACTCTGACAAATGCACAGGGAGTATTAGCTATACAGTACATCAACCCCAATGCAACAGATCATACTTTCATACTTTCGATATTCCTCTCAAAAATAATGTCTGGTGCCATTTTATTACCATTAAGGAACATGTATATAGGGCTCAGTTTGTGTTCACTTGACCACAGAACATGGGAGGGAAAAGTGCCTTTGAGATGCAGCTTGGCAGTTCTTTACTGCTTACATTTTTGTGGCTGCTGCTTCACGAGAAGAGGCTAGTTTGGCCTGAAAGAGTAGTTTTGAGATGATCTCATCATCAGCTTTGATGGTCCCATCAATTCCAGAATTGCTTTAAAATGTAAGATCTCAAATTGCCCGTGGATATGAGTTTGCCTCCTGAAACATTGTTTCCTCACATCCTATTTGAAGACTTTTACATTACATTACATTATTGGCATTTGGCAGACGCTCTTATCCAGAGCGACGTACAACAAAGTGCATACCCAGACTTGCATTCTCTTCCTTTCCATGTCGCAACCTTCCCAGAAGATTTAATCATCTCGATAATAGGTGTTTGGTGGAAAGTGGAAACATCTGCTTCTTTTGATTTTCTTTTGAAGTCCTCTTTGCATAGACTTTTAAGACAACTCTCAGACAGACTATGTCAGCAATCACTAATAATTGTTTGCTGAATCCTGTGAGTAACCTTCTTTTAAATCTTATGGTAACAATCTTCAGTGTAATGCTAAACGGAGGTGGAAAGGGGGGCGAAGTGGTGGAAATTAATGTTTAAGGAGGATTACATTCAAACCATTTTCAGCCACATTCCAATGTAAACAGCTGCCACCTTTAGTCCAGAAAAATGGCTAATGGCTTTAACTATTTAATCTGTTGGGCAGTGACAAATTTGCATATATTTTTTGTTTTTTCCACAGTAACTACTTCTTGTCTGCACAGCCACCACCAAATGTGAGCACTCAAATCTATAGCGGTCTGAAGTAGTGCGTGTGTTCCAAAAGTAGTGTTGCAGCAGTGCCCTTTTTCATCATTAGGAGCTTGCATCATCATTACAGAGCGGAAATATCTGTTTCAAGTAAAGTACCAAAAACTCGCCACAGGGAATTTGATGAGGAGGGAATGTGCATTAAACACAGAACTCTCATACAGTTCTTAATGAATAACATAGGCATTTGAATCATGGTTATGTTTTGTTTCTATTTATACAGAAATCAGACATAAATATGTATTTCTTTGTACGGGGTGTCTCTTTTTCACAGAACGGGACAAGAGACAAAAATCTGAAACCATCTCTCACAATAAAATAAAAACAAACGGCATTCCTAATTGTTGCTGGTTTCAACATCCATGCAGAATATGATTTGAACCAAGTGTTTTTTGTCCTGGAAAATAATGCTGATGTTAACAGTTTATGCTGTTATTTTTTGTTGTCACAATTGTACCATACCTGTACCATGTTACAAATATCCTACACATTTGACAAGATTTACGTTTGTTTAAATTGTACTCAAACCATTCGTGATCACCTCAAACACAATGTGACTTATTGTAACAAAAAATGTTTGCTCTCTGAAGTGATATTTCACAGCTTTAAATAATTCATTGAGAATTTACAGTTACAATTGTGCCGGTTCTCCACTATGATAACTTTGCCATTTCACAAATAGATTTTGTATGTGGTGAGATGGTTTTAATAATCATTGTATCAATTAAATAGTTGCTTTTTTTTTTTTTTTTTTTTTACAAATTCAGAGTCTCATGACTTGACTTTTCAGAGTCTATGCAGTTTGTAGAAGATTATTTTTATTAAATGTGCCCATTATTTAGCCTACGTCCTTAATCATTGTGTGTGTTAACAGTTGCTGCCATTACCGGTCTGTCCGCCCACGGTTTCTTGAAGAACATTCATAAGTCATACACTTAATATAGCTGACCACAGTTACTGACTTTTGCAGATCATCTACCAATTTATCTAGACTTATTTTACAGCTACTCTAATGAATGCTTGGAGGTTGGAAGTTGGAATTTTCAACAAAGAAATTCCGACCTCCGACTCTGAATGGAACGCAGCTCTGCTGTGTAGTTTTAAATCTGTGCGTAAATTGTTAACTTTGTAGATTATCTACTGTGGTACCGTGTATAAATTGACGATAATTTCACTGAAAACAAGATATTTCAAGAAAAAGGTTTATAGTCCTGCTTTAGAGAATGCTCACATTTGCCACCTGGTTGGAAATCTTGCTACAAATGACTGCTCTGCCTGTTACATGCCAAAATGCAACACGGCTGCCCCCTTCTGTCTGAACCTCGCAAGTATTTTTTCCCAGCTGGCGGCATTCTTGATATTGCTCAACACTTGGGCTACACTTAGCCAATTTAAAATGAATCATTCCTCCATGTGGATTCACATAGGTCACACAGTCCTGATCTACTCTTTGTCAAAGGTACTCATGTCTTTTTTTCCTTCATGCTTTATATGCCTCTATATATTTCTATGTGAATTCTGAATACCTTTTCCCATCTGCAATGGCATTTCAATTATTATTTACAAGCAAACCACTTTTATGATATCCATGTGCTATATTTTACAAATGTGTGAGTTGCCTAATATCACTACAGATAAGACTATGCAGCGAACTATTCCCTTGGCAAACTGGTTAGCACAGTTTGGCTACCATATAGGGTGAGAATGATATCTCTTCCAGAAAAAGGCTGTAAAGTCAAAATAATTTGAATTGCCTCCACGCCGTTCCTGGCATAGTTTTTTTCAGATTTTATGGTAAATCATTAGTGCAACATTTGAACAAATTACTTTCATGGTTGGTTAAAGTGAAGCTATTTAAATGTTTGGAGTATTACAGGAATTGCAATAACTTGGGGGGTGACCTGAGAACATAGCAGTTGCACTGCTGTAAAGAATTTGTGAGCTGACATTTAAAAATCATTTGGTTTTGTGCTTGTTGTAAGTAATTCCCCATGTGGAAGACAAAGTTAGTCTTTCTTATCAGATGCAGTAATCTACTTGCGGTCAGTTGGAATCAAGGGGGGTCTTTGTTGGACGGGCTCAAGCATTGAATCAGAGACAGACACATTCCATATTCTTTCAGCTCATATAAATTCAGCTTACAGAGAACAAAAATACTTCTTCACACTTAACGTAATTATGGAATTTCAGTTGACATTTGCTGAAATCAAGCAAAGCACATTATGTATGGGTTTCTGATCTTGAGGGCAATTATGGTTTAGAGTAGCACCTCTAGTGCAGGCATTCCAAGTCGCATTGCAGTGCATTTCAGTTTTGATAAATAAATGAACCTGTAATCATATTTCAGCTCTCCCTTAATCTTCTCAGAGAAATATGTAGTATCTATATGGTATATTACTCATATGACGTTTACTGTAAAGAAGGACTTCTTCAAAAATCACAGCCTGGATACTCTTCTTAAAATATTTTTGATTTCTGTTGTGAGATTTTTGCTTACATATACTGCATTTGCAGTTTAACAGAAGAAAGCTTGTGGCTGCTACTCATTGAATAAATAAAGGGCTGCGCATGAGCTGGTCAGTGTTGGCATGCAAGGAATGTCCTGAAATGGTGGATCAGGGTCTTAAATTTCTCACACAGTTCTGGATAAAATGAGTGAGCGTTGAAATACAAAACTAAGAATAGACCCTTTGTGTCAGACAACTCTGTGACCATTAGAATAAAAAAACATGTACACACATGCAAATATACAGTATAATGCTGCCATCGTTATATTGTTCTACTTGAAAAAAAAAGGAACAATCCAGTGCTTAGTTTCAATCTCCAAACACCAGTGAAAGTTACCGCAGTAGAGGACTGCTTCATAAATACTCTTTAATTGTGTAGAATGGAACTGCAGAGTGGCATTTTGGGTGGAAAACATTACAATTAAATGCATTCATCCCTAAGCTGACAAACAGAGAATTGTGGGTAGCCTGCTTTATCATAGTTCAAGGCTGTAGCTTAGAGGAGAGTCCTGCTTTAGAGAATGCCCCAATGATTCTCTCCTACACTATAAATTGTAGCATGGAAACATACCAAAATATGATCTGGATGAGAAGCAGCTTTCCAAAGGAAGATGTTATCAAGGTCTGGGACACTCAAACACTACTAAAGTGTATTCATATAGCACAAAAATAAAATACTGAGACTTATCTTTTAAGAAGGTGGCTCACAAGACCTCTATCTGGATATGGATATGTTTTTTGCAATCTATCATTCATCTTATGAGCAATGTATTTAATAGAACATTCATTTCTCAAGATTATTAATATAAGTAATGACATATCATTTTAATTTTAAAATTTCAATTTTATCTAGCAATGCTTGGGGTTTATTTATTAACATTAAGCAGTTTGCACTTATCACCTTCTCAAATACTCCTGTACTAAATCCCTGCATCTTTATTTTTTTCTGAAAACATTTTCATGGAGACTTGTAGGGAAAGTTCCTGCCTATTTGCCTACCCTCCATTATGTGCAGTTTGCCTTCCCAATATCATGCTGCATAAGTTCAGAGAATGAGCACTCAACCTGTCATTACTGCAGATTGGTTGTTTCAGGGAAGGTCATATAACTATCCTTTGCAGATTATTAAAAAACTTTATAGAACTGATTGAAACGTATAAAACATGCCTGCAGTCAGATGCATGTATGTGCCCAACAAAACTAGACTACATAACATTTGTCAGGCTATTGTAGGGTTTGGAGAGCACCTTATTCTTAACTTGATACTCATGAGACACTGTATGTCAAGAAGGAAAGAACTCCAGCCTTGCATTTCGTTAAGGGATTACAGTAATGTAGACATGTTTGTATAGATTGAAGAATCGCAGGCTCAGAGTTTGACAAGATCCCTTTCCCTGGGACTAACTTCATGAGTGATGGAGTCTGACTAAGAAATTATGCTATTTAAATCATATACTCTGTGGTGAGCATTGAACATTTTCCGTATTCACAGAAGATATCACTCTTCAGTACCTTATTGAATAAATCAATATGCCTATTATGTACAATAACAATACAGAGGTTCTGGTCTCAGATAGAGTTTGTATGGGAGGAAACTATAACAATATACAGTGTACTTGCACATGCCTATATGTTTTATTTAAAAATATTGTAGGAGGAAGTGTGTCTAGACAATTTAGCAAGATGGCTAAAGATGGTTTGGTTCTGATCTCTCTCTCTAACAATGCTTTTTGCCCACAGTACTGCTGCTCACTGGATGCTTTTTGTTTGTTGTAAACTCTAGAGACTGTTGTGTGTGAAAATCACAGGAGATCAAAGGAGTTTCTGTGATATTCAAATCACTTAGTCTGGCACCAACAATTATTCTACCATCAAACTCACTTAGATCACATTTGTTCCTAATTCTGACATTTGGTCTGAAAAACAGCTGAACCTCTTGACCGCGTTAATTGATGCCACATGATTGGCTGATTAAATATTTGCATTAACAAGCTGGTGTACAGGTCTACCTAATACATTGCTCACAGTGTACACACACATACACACACACACAAACACACACAAATAGTGTAACCATCAACTGAACAAGTGATTTCCACACATTCTAACAGCCTAAATTTTGTATGTTTCACATTATACTGCATCTGTCTAGGCATTTGCCTAGGCCCCATGTCCCTTCAGATATCTAAGGGGATTGATGAACTTTCCTTTGCCAAGTCATAAATATTAACATATTAGCATATACAGTTAGGTTGGGTCAATGTCCTGACAGCTAACAGATTCTGATGGGAGAAGGACTGTATTGTTTTCACCAAATGATTTCCACAGACTCCCAGTGGTTTGACAGCCACACCCACCCATTCCTGCATTCAGCAGACCTGTCACAAATAAAGTTATAAATTCCAGTATAGACAGACTAGCCTATTTCTGCCTGTGTGACTCCACGTTACCTCAAACATAATACATTTAAATTACTGTTGAAATATAATAATACCCAGATTAATAGAATTTGATCACATTGGGAAAACACTTTTGGGAATGCCTATATTCCAAGTAACTAAAGAAGGAACAACAAGCTACTGCAATTTTTTACAACTGCTAACAAGCATTTTTTTATACTGAGTTTACTTTTACTCCACACAGTTAGCACAACAGCACGATATGTGAACAAAGTTGTAAAATATTTTTTTTATTGCTTTGACAAAAAATGCATTCAATGGACACAGTTTCCAAAAATCTTGTATTCATTTCTCAGTCTGGCTAAACCACCAAAAATAAATTTCTACAGCCCAATTTGCAAATGTTTGCACATTCTA
Source organism: Conger conger (assembly GCF_963514075.1). Taxonomy (NCBI): domain Eukaryota; kingdom Metazoa; phylum Chordata; class Actinopteri; order Anguilliformes; family Congridae; genus Conger; species Conger conger. The sequence goes on along the minus strand of NC_083763.1, from coordinate 48,711,898 downwards.
TTTCAAAACTGTTAAACTCAAGTACAAAACCTAATGTATAGGCTAAAATTGAAGTGGATAGCAATTTGCTAACCCACAAATACTACATTGTAATACATTCAAAATGAGCAAAGTGCTAATTGAAGTTGATGCAGATTGTGCTTCTGATTGTGAATTGGCTATTTAAAAGAACAATCACACCTGATTCAGTTGGAGACCTGAAAATTTCAATTTCATCTTTGGAATCATTTTGTTCAAGATGGACCCAGGAAAAAATACAAAAGTATATGAAAGAGGAAGACAAATGGCTGGATGATGGAGGGGGAGAGGGAGATAAGTATGAACTTGTGGTGCCATTAAACATAGAGGATGGATGCTGGATGCTTGGATATATCAGCTGATGTTTGATCAGGCATGCACAGAGGTTTGTTCCCCAATGTATAGCAAGAGAGCACATATGGTGTGATGTTGAGAACATGTAGCCAAATGAAGTAGACTGGGTAGACAATAAACAGCATTACTGTACCTGAGACTTCCAGTATTTTTTTCACTGTAAACTACATCTATTTTACTGTATTCGATTATTGAAATTTTATTTGTTTCTCATTTTCAATTGTAATAGCTATATGCCAATAAAATCTTTATTGCAGCATGTTGATGACTTGTCCTGTTGCATACGTATACTGTGGTACATTCCATCCAGTAAAGATGTGTCATTCTGCATTGTAATGGAATGTTTGTAAAATAAAATAAAACATTGCTACACGATGAATCAAAGAACAAAAACAGTACTTTAATTACAAAGACAAAATCTGTCACTTTGTTACACAATATAAACATTGTAGTAACCAAACACAATTTAAATTTGTCAAAATTTGAAATATCTATTACATCAAATGTGTTTATTTAGAACACACTGACTGTTCAATTTTTTTCCCAGGTTTTTCCAACCTTGCACAGCAACATTTTCTAAACGGGGTAAGGTACTGCTTCGGTAAAAAGCACATGATGGACATAACCAGATTTGACATGAAAAATGTGACAACCACCCCCAAAGTACATTTTTTCCAAAGTTGTATTTAGTGACAACATGTTGTAGCCTAACAAAACCTATATAAATGATATCCACAGTTTGCAATGTTGATAATTGTTTGAAGATGAATTAATAGCATGGAAGTATAGAAGGAAAACATCAATTAGTTGAAATTTTATTTTTTGGCATTAAAAACATTAAACCGCCCCCTCACTTCAATGATGTGTGGCTTATTCATTTAGGTGAACTGAATTGATACCAAAATCTTTGAACAGCGCTTTCTAGAGAGTGAGATATAAGCCGTGTGACAACCATCTTCGGTCTCCTTTATGATGAGTTATGATAAAGTGAACTCATTATTGAAATATACTTGTTAGCAATTGTAAAAATAAAAAATAAAAACTTGAAATGAAAAAACTGCCTGTTGAATTTGACTTAAGGGGCATTCATCCATGCAATGTTTTTACCCTCCGTGTTAAATAAATAAAACATTACAGTAGCCCTACAGCAGACATTAACGTACCCAGAACAAAGCCATCCATAACTCAGGGGGAGAGAACGGTAGCGGAGACCGGAGAGAAAATTCTGGGTGTGCACAAAACAGATGGCATGGTCATTAAAACAACAGAACTCCGAACCGGCTATAAATATACTTTGACGCGACTTGTACGCGCGGCACGACTACAAGGGTGGCTTGCTCCCAGTTTCACTGGATCACAGTCTAATGAAGGTAATATACTGAGCTGGTGTCCTCACCCACTCCCTGGCTCCCGCGTCTGTCTTTGTAAAGGAGGTAGCCTGAGGCTCGTCTTTGTGTGTGGGTTAAAACAGGCTCAGGTTGTGAAGCGTTCCGAGAGCTTTTTGTTACGCATCACAAAAGGAGCGAACTGGCGGTTACAACATGAAAAGAAAACACTTCAACGGAAGTACATAATACATTAAATAGTATGTATGGGTCGGGAAGGAAAACATCTGATAATGTGAAGAAGACAGGTGTGTGACAAACAAAACTCTATTGTAATTATAGAATGATCCCAAAACATTGGAAACCTAGCTTCTAATGCAGCTGCATAATTTGTATTTCTTTTTGGTTGCATTAAATGAATGAAATTAAATTTGTTCATTCACATTCTAACACTGCTCAGCATTTCCCAATCCATCCCAACCATAGCATGATTTCAGGTTAATCTGTGGTGTGATATGGTGTTGAAATGTATATCATCAGAGATTCAATGCAAGGCTACTGATGTATACTTTACTGCAGTCCTGGGACCACAGATTTGAAAGCTGAACGGTACAAAAAAAGTACATCCATTTCTCCCAGCAAGTTCTCGTTATCTGAAGATATGCTTACTTAAGACTGAAGAAACCATGGAAATGTGAATAGGGCCAAACTGAATCACATTACTTTTTCTTTCATCGAGGACAGAATGCAGCTGTTTTCTGTTGTCTCTCTCTCTCTCTCTCTCTCTCTCTCTCTCTCTCTCTCTCTCTCTCTCTCTCTCTCTCTCTCTCTCTCTCTCTCTCTCTCTTTTTACCAGCTGCTGGCTGGATTTATCTTTTGGCACAATGCATGGGAATCAAAATGGGTTTCAAGGGACTTCAGTAACATATATTAAGGTTAAAAAAAAGATATCACCTTAATATAAGGAATCCTTCTGTCTGGAAACAATCTGTGATAAATATAATTATTTAATTAAAATAATGCAGTACAGTATCTCCATATATTAAGCATTGATATGAAGATGAACGGATACATTTGGCAGCTCCACTGACCTTATTTTCAGAAAGTGGTCATTTTTTTATTCTTTCACGAAATCTAGCCTGTTGTACCAGGAGAAATTGTACACTTGGGAAAGCCACTTAATCTTTCTTCAGTAGAGTCACAGCTGGCTAAATGTCCAACAGAAGGTGAGAAAATATGGACAGAGGGAATTACTCAGGAATGCATGCCGGGCAGACAGAAAAAAAACTGTACTGTATAAAGTAATACGTACAGTGGGGTCTGAAAGTCTGAGACCACACCGAAAATCTGGGGGGTTCTTTTCATGTAATGACGAAAATAAACAGAAAGTTTAAGGATTTTGTAAAACAAATGAAAGTTACTTCAAAGCTTTGCGAGACCTACCTGAAGACCAAAGAAGAGCAAGGAAAGCTGCACAATCCACAACTACCTGACCTCAACCCCATTGAATATTTATGGACACTTGAAGACTGACAAAAGCAAAGCATTCAGTAAAATCACAAGATGATCTTTGGAACATTGTCAAATAATGCTGGGGTAACATGCAGTCCAAGTCCAAGACAGCTCAAGTGCACATTGCCATTAAAGCAACAGGGGGACATACCGAACACTGAATTCTGAAATGTAAAGCAAGATTCAACTTTTCCCTCAAATCGTCATGCTGATTATATCATTTGTAAGTAAAAAGTTTGGATTAAATTAGAGAAAAATGCAAAATAGAAGCATTTTCACTGGCAGTCTCAGACTTTTGTACCCCACTGTGTGTACCGTAAATAATGTATACAGAAAACAGTTACTGTTTTTAAAGTGATTCCTTCCAAATTTGCTGCTCAAAGTTAAAAAATGAAGCCAAACACAGCATTCATATGTCATACGAAGCTGGTATCATTTCAATGTTATTGCTTACTGCACCCACATTTGCTTACAAGACCAACAATAACACACAAGAAGCCAGCATTTACATTGTGTTAGTTTCACGCAAACATACTTTTACCACTGCCCGCATCACACTGGCAGTTTATATCCTGGAATAGATGCAGCGATTATGAAAGAAAAACAACCCGAGATTTAGTCACGTCTCGCCACAGTAGAAATTACAACATTCCCATGCAGTAAATTCCTGGCTGGTTGACCAACGCTGAGGAGAGTTGACAGTGGTTTGAGCTTAACAGTGTTGTCTGACTTCTCCAAGCCAGAGGTTATGTGTGGGAAGGCCAGCTTGACTGCAGCTCTGTAGTTCTAGGCATTGAGCCAAAAGGAGTCACAGAAGCCAGAGTCTCGGCTTGCAGTTTGACCTATTTGTCTTTACCATGCAGATTTGCCATCAGAACACATTGCAGTATGATTGCACTGCGACCTTGATGGGCAAGTACACGGCTGGTGGAAGTAGTTTGAGATCTGTTAACACATTTACAAATACCTATTTGAGTGATTGATACCACAAGTAATGAGAACATTAATTCTCAGTTTTATTTGACAATTTCCTTTGGTTCAGTTCAGTTGGTCACTGGTTCAGTTCAGCTGGTTTTCATCACTTGTTTTTTCCTCTCTGATTATTTTGCACCTGCATTACAGAAATGTAAACCCCCAAGGGCTAGATTCTGCAAGCTTTTAATCTTTTAATTACTGCATGTTTCTGGTTCCTGAATTGGTTCCCTCTGCCCATTTTGCGATGGTTTCATAAAATTCTGTTAGCAGTTTCTATCTCAAGCTCTTGTTTTTGTCATCCGCCTAATCTTTTCAACTGTGGTCTCTGAGGTGAAACTGTACCACATGTCCTAATGGACTGACTGCAGCATTAAGAATTATCCAGTTTACAACCATTCTCTTTCTCTTCTTTTCTGTCATTTTGAGATTTTAGTGGAAAGACATTTTTGAGATCCCCTCTATTGCCATGTTTGGGACTGAAAATAGCTTATAAGCTATGGTGCACAACAGAGTCATTATTCTGTTTCTGCCAGAAACCTTTCTCTGTAATGTAAGAACAGATGTTAAAAATGCCAGAGCACTAATCAAAAAGCCCACAATTGTCATTATGCATTCAGCTGAGGGGTAAACCTCAATCAATCATTTTAATAGCGTGTGCTATAATGTGAAATTCCTGATAAGAAAATAAATTGGAATTACAGTATGAGTTTACCATGAATCTCTCTCCCGACACCAACCTAGCTACTCCAAGGGATATTCATCTGAACACTGCGTTGATATTAGAAAAAATAATTTTGCATGATTTCAGGATTTCAGGTTCAGGTGCACCTTTTTCTCAACTAAATTTACTGTCCATTAACCTGCCTGACAGGCACATAAAGATGCTGTTGTTAAATCTAATGCATGCATAATTAGAAGACTGTGGGAGACAATAAAAACAAGTCCCCTTAGTAAACACCACAGGAGCATGCTTCTTGAAGCAAGTTGATTAAATACATAAATCTCACACAGGCAAAGAGGAAATTCAGAGGCAATGGTCTGTTTCTACCACTTCTGTTTTCATTGACCTTTTAAAACGAACAGTTGGATTAAGTTTTTGTATAAATACAAAGAATACTTTTTGCAGTCTCCTGAAATCTATCTGTAGTAAAAGGTCATCAAGCTTCGCAAAAAAGATGCGTGAATTTAACCACAGTGTTCTCACAAATGTTGTTGACACTCTGAACAGGATTTCAGTGAGAAACAGAATAACTGAATGTGTGAATCATTTGCAGGTTTGTGTGCATTAGTATTTTTAGGAATCAATCTGTGTGTAGAGAGGAGTACATTATATGCATGTACATTACATACTCACATAAAGACCAGACACAAGTATTTGTGTTTGTCTGTTTTTAAGAAGCACAATAAAACAAATAATTGAAAGCCCCTACCACTCTCTGAAGGACCTGCTTGCTCTTGTCATTGGTGCAGAAATCGGAGAAAATGGTCCTGTGCACGAAGACCAGGCCGTTGAGAAACACCCAGAACCCGAACCAGAAGAGGGCAAAGAGGAGCGTGGTCCTCCGGAAGACCCTCAGACCCAGCCACCTGAGGATGCAGCCCCGTCTGGGTGGCCACATCGCCCTCCGGAACGACCGGCCCTGGCCGGGCACCCGCTCCTGCCCCGGCAGCGGCCCCGGTCACTCAGGAGCGAGGCGGCACCGGCATCTCTGCAGCCAGTGCTGGCGTCTGTATGAGAAGTTGCCATCCAGCCTCCCAGAGTTGAGGTGCAGTGGCTTTTCTGCTCACAGAGCAGGCTCTCTCTTCTCTCCCCCTGCCTCTCGTGCCTGCTCGCACTTGCCTGCACACACATACACACACACGTGCGCGCGCAGGCACACACACACGCTCACACACACACAGTGCCGTCCACTCCCACCCCTTCAACTCCTCCTCTCTCCCTGTGCTCCTTCCCCTTCTCCAGAACGGATGCGGCTCCCTGGGCGTGCTTCAGCCACACTCTGAGTGCTCAGCCAGCGAGCTGCAGAAATGTATGTTTTAAAAAGTAATCTCTCCCCTCGCTCCCCCTCTCCCTCTCTCTCTCTCTTTCTCTCTCTCTTTTCCACACATACACACACACACACACACACTCTTGGTTGGTCAGTCTCCCTCTCTCTCTTTCAGGTTGCCTGGACAGCCCCTTTTCGTTTCCAAGGCAGCGGGTACTTTGCTTTGGCGGTTCCTGGCACACTCTCAGCCCTGTGTGCTTGGCAGTGTTCAATGGAATCTCCTGTCTTCAGTGAGGGACATAATGGTCAGTTCTGTAACTGCGCCTGTTGATATAAATAGTACATTTGCAAATGGTAATTAAGTAATGGTCAAGACCTTTTCTCACTTTTAGATTCAAATTAATTTCAGAGTTATAATGTTATCACTCTTGGGTGCTCACGTTACACTGCAAACTGATAAAGAAATACTTCTAAAAATGAAGAATAGAAGATAGATAAAATATAAAAAGAGCTACTCTGTTTGCATTCTTGTTCAGGTCTCAAAATAATTAGAAGAGCTTGAACAACGAAGGCACTGTTTGTGTGAATGATAAACCACTGATTGGAATTTTAATTATTTTCCAAAGAAGAAACCAGAGACTTGCCGAGTGATGAGAATACTTATACATTTTTTAGCTCTCTGTCTAACTTTAATTGCCAATTAAGTAACCTAGTCCCATGTATTTTGCATAGATATTTGCCAGCGGATGAAACATTCAGCTCTTCAATTCAGTCTAATTAACAATATCACCTCATCAGTGATTCAGGAGATGTTAATGATTTGACACCACTAATTGCTGAATTAGCATACATTTCAAATGACCTTCCCCACCACAAATAACCTTGCAAAACAAAATTATTTCATTAAGAACACAATGATAGCTCAGCAAAAATGTAGATGTTCAGTTAATATTCTGCATTTTCAGCTTTTATTTAAGGGCATTCTTTTATACTTTGGATTCACAATATAGAAATTACAGTGCTGTTATACAGAGTTGTCAAGTTTAGTACTTTGTTGCTTATCCTTTGCATACAATGACTGTGACCCATCAGCAGATGCTGAATATCTTCTCTGGTCAGGCCTATACTGCAGCCATCTTCAGCTCCTATTTTTTTCAGGGCTAGTTAAGGCAACTATAATGAAAAACGATTATGTTTCATATGTGGCGGCCTGTAGTGTAGTGGTTAAGGTAAATGACTGGGACACGCAAGGTCGGAACTGTACTGTCCTCTCAGGTCCTCTTGGCACTTGTTCTTGTGTTTGATTTGCACTTTGTTGTACGTCGCTCTGGATAAGAGCGTCTGCTAAATGCCACGTAATGTAATGTAATGTAATGTAATGTAATGGTTCTAATCCCGGTGTAGCCACAATAAGATCCGCACAGCCATTGGGCCCTGCATTGCCCAGGGGAGGATTGTCTCACGTTTAGTCTAATCATACCAACTGTATGTCGCTCTGGATAAGAGCGTCTGCCAAATGCCAATAATGTAATGTAATATATGTAATACTTATTCAAGTGGATTCAGATCAGGTGAATGACTTTGGCTATAAAAAAATCAAATTGTTGCTGTCGCAGTATCTTTTTAACCATTGCTGTAGGATGAGCTTGGAGGAAGATAAGATGCTGAAAACGCCAACAACACACTCCAAAGGCAATCAAAAGCATAGTCAAGACTAGATACTCAAAGCTCTTATACCTACTCTTTGGACCCGCCCTTGGTCCCAAAAGGTTACGTGATTATTACGATTCAGTATGTTCATGCTTTTGTATTTAATTAAAATGCACTTGAATGTGGCAAATGCAATCAAATTTAAGAATGAGCACCCTTTTCGTGGAAAATAGCCTACCAATAGATCTACATCGTGCAGTTCATTATACAATAACATCCCAATATTGCCATCTAGTGGTAGCTATATGTGTTACTAAACAACAGGCGCAATTATCGTGCGTCCAAAACAAGTTATTAATGTTTTGTAAATCAGTTTTCATTTAAATAAGATGACAGCTTAACAATATCAGACCGATAATTTAAAAACTGCCGTCGTTAAGTTTGCAAGTAGACATTTTGATGACATTTACATTTAAAAGCCGCTCGTTCGTTCGTATGTTACAGAGTTATTTATTATACTCTTAATTACTTTTAATACGCCGATTAATTATGCTGTGCCGCCTGCCACTGCAATCCACTCTACCAAAAAACTGGCATGCAGAAGACGCCTAGGTAGAAGGGCGGAGATTAGTCTTTACAACGTGTGCCAGGTTAGGACCGACGTAATGACGTTTTGAGAACAAAATGGCTGAGCGAGGTCGTTGTAGCTTGAATAACATTACTACAGTAACTGTGGCACGTTTCAGATGTACGTTTTTATAAAAATTAAAGTCATTTAAATACCACCGTATAGTTTAAGCATGGCCCACCGATATCTGTTCCTGTCAAAGGGCTGTCGGAATTTATTAAAAAGCATATTAGCACCAAACGGCGTCACATCAAACTATGCGCGGCTGGTGGTGAGTTCAGTGCAAGTGCAGTTTTACTCATCTAGCTAGCGTTAGCTAACAACTCAATGTTACCTTGATCGTTAACAAGTCAGTTGATTAGTTTTTTTTAACGATGTACTTTGTGATGTGACAGTTTAATGCGTTCACGTTATGGGCGCTGTGTGTCTGCCTGCGTACAGATTGCTTTAAAAAAATGCCAATGCTATGGTTGCTTGCATGGTTGGTTATCTAGCTAGCCGGACAGTGAACGCAAACAACGACAAACCTGTGCAAACAACAGTTTTGTTTGTGTAAAATGTTACCAACTTACTAACAAATGTAGCAAACCGTTACTTGGCTAATGTTAAGGCTTGGTATAAAGCATATACATTTTAACCGCAATGTCGATAGTGGCGTTATAGGCTACATCTTGCAATTTGGCTAACGTTAACGTTAGTGAGTAGAATTTTTAGTATTTTCCAGAATTAATTAATGTTGGATCTCAGTTAAGAGAGGTTTCAAAAGTTTGATTTGAAGTGGCCTAAGAAGGTAACTAACGTTATATCAAACCATATATAGTTGATCTCCCTCTCCCAGTTTTGAAAAGTCACGATGTGGAATTGCCGATAGGCCTTGGATGCACAGCTCATTGAAGACACTTTATCACACACTTTATACAGACACTTTTTATTAAGTGTGATCATCAGTGATCAGTAGATGTCTTTCAGTAAAATATAGGCCTGTCTTTATCCATGTTTCAAGCTTGTAAATTATATTTGGCATTTGACCATGCTGAAAATATTTCATTGCAAAAATGACCACAGCTGTGCAGTTAAGGGTTACGATATTGTTCAATGAATAAATGTAATTAACAGCCACAATGGTTAGCAAAGCTAATGGTTGCTTACTAAATTAGTTCCAACCAATAAGCCGGCTATTGGTGATAAAACGTTATTGTCATGTTATTTTATCTGTGTGCTGTGGCAAACTTGGTTGGGTCCTGAATTTCAGGACCTTTGAGGAGCTTTCTTCCTCCTCAAGAACATGACCTGATATGTAATGCAACAGTATAACATCAGTCATGAGAACATTGTGTTACTATGGAGTAGTAATAATAATAATAATAATATGTATGGCATGTTATATGAGTTCAAAGGTATTAACATTTTGACAATGCATCGTCCTAGTCCTGCCTCTATGTTCGGTTTGTGTGATTATTAACATTGCCTGAGGAAACCATGAAGTAGGGGGTGTATGAATAGAGCCAGCTTGAATTTATTCCAGAGAATAAGCACGGCTAATGGAAGCTGGTAAAAATGTTCTGCAATGTTCCCAGAGGTCAAATCAGTTTAGTTCAGAAACAACCTCATTGTGACTCTTTATAACTTTGTGGTAAAATAGGTTCTCTGAATTTATATAATGCTGAATATGCTGATTAATATATATTTTTCTGCAAAGCTTTGTGTTATGTAACCATTTTTTGTGTTCATTTTTGTAAGGTCTTGGGACATGCTGACAGTCTGGTTGCTGTGAAGAGCAGAGGGGTGATTGCCAGTGTCTTAGGTGTGCACAGGACCTTTTGGTCAAAGCCTCCTAAAGGTAGGCTATATTGACACATGCAGTATGATGTTTCCAACCCCAGCTATAAGAACCTAAAATCCATCTTATTTTTTGTGATAACTTGCATAATACCTTACAGCAGGGATACTCAATCTTTTCCAGAAAGGGCCGGTGTGGGTGCAAGCAGTTACTCACCTGATTCTATTAATCAACCATTAGAGCCTTTGCTTAAGACCTCGATTTATCAAATCAGGTGTGTAAATGCTTGGTTTGAACAAATGTCTGCACCCACACTGGCCCTTTATGGGCAAGTCTTGAGTATCCCTGCCTTTTCGTATCAATCCTTATTTTCTCATATAAAAAATGGCATATTGGATATTTCCACAATGCTCTGGCTAGAGCTGGGCAATTAATTAAAAATGAATTGTTATCGAGGAGAAGGGTTCCCTACCCACAAATATTTCCTATGAAACTGTTGGGTAACTACAACACCCAGTCACAGCCTTGTCCAGCCTTTGTGAGCTTGTGTATATTCTAAGCTTAACTTACAAGTACACCAACAGGTCAACTAGGCCTAGGCTACTTAGAATGCACAAACATAATATCCGTTAATTTGAGACGTTCTTGTACATATAACATCATGACTCTGTCCGTAATAAGACACACATCCGACAAGCTGCAGTGACTGATATCTGAAGTGATAGTTATCTAGCTATCTGGAAATATAGCTGGAAAACGTATTTGTTATAGTTTTATTTATGATGTAAAGAGGGAAAAATTCTTAGCAGTATGTATATTAAGGCTAAGTTGAGAGAGAACGTGATATTAATTACATGAGTTATTTAGCTGACTCTTTTATCCAAAGTGACTGACAGTTGCAGGGGACAATCCCCCTCACAAATGTGGGGTTTAGGGCCTTGCACAAGGGCCCAACCGCTGCGCTGATCTTATCGTGGCTACACCGGCGGTTGAACCACCAACCTTCCGGGTCCCAGTCATGTTCCTTAGCTACTAGGCTACGGGCTGCTCCCATATTGATTGAATATTTATGTTTAGGTACTGTACAATATTTACTTTTAGATTGAGTTTGTATTTCATATTAAAAGTCTGATAGTCTGATAAATTGTCAAAGGTTATATACTTGTCTTAAATGGGCATTGTGAATGGTAAATAATGTTCATTGCAAATCTGTAAATTGTCAATATGCTATGATAAATATAAATATTTATGATAAATAAAATGTTAAAATAGCTTGTAATACATGGAGATAAGATGATGCAATCATTCCCTCTATTGTCAGGAATCTGTGATGGTTGTTTAAAAAGTGTTTGAACCGCAAAAATTGTCTATCGTTATTGAGGTAAATGTATCAAATTATCGTGATATTGATTTGAGGCTATATCTCCCAGCTCTAGCTCTGGCTATTTTCCACTGGTGGTGTCCAGTGTAACAATCCTGCTAAGTAAATAAATCTGATGATGCACAGGAACTTGCATACCGATTGTGATGGAGCAAGTGTCTAAAAGCCAAAAAGTGTGTCTTTAAAATTAAGTTTGATATTTAGCTCGATATTACAGTCCCCTGTCAGATGACATTGTTAGTTGTGTCTAGGCAGCCTTCTTTCACCAATATATGCTACTGGTAAATTATCTTCTAAGAAAAACAAGTACTTGATATGCTACCAATAGCTTTATTTTGAAATTGATTGGTACTTGGAGTGTGAAAATGAACAGTTACCATCTGTTACCACTGATGTCGGCAACTCACCAAAACTGAAAAATTAAGGATAGGCGGTTGACTCTTCTTATCAATGTTTGTAATGAACAATTCTCAACCTGTCACTTACACAGGAATGGCACAGTATACGGATAGATGTATGTTCAATAATTCTGTGTACTGGAGGAAACTGCAGCTCATTATGCAAATAAATATAGACAAACACTGGTATTTAGCCAAGATATTTCCCAGTGTTCCTAGTCCACTTCAATTTTAATGAAGATCTTATGAAGTACATGTCATTTGAAATATTTCTGTCCTTTTTGATGATCATCTTGATTGCAACCCAAGGCACCATAATTGATAGTGACTTGTGCACTGCTTGTGCAATGCAGTCTTGTTTTCCTAGAAACGTTTATGTACAATTTCTGCCATGGATCTCATATCTCTCTTCCTGTTAAACCACAAGGAACACACAAAATAGCCACTGAAACTGTAACACGCTTCCATTTGTAGAACCAAAAAATAAACAATGCGGTACCTTTTCATTGCTGGAAAAGCAATGAAAGTTTGTAGTTTCAGTTCCAATTTACTCAAGGATTTAAAGCATTGTGTGGTACTCTACAGGCTAAGGTCTCCATTAACTCTTAATCACAATCACAAAGGCACTAATGATTTTTCAATTGTCATACAAGAAGTGTGCAATGTGTCCTAATTTTGTTTATTTCACCAGGATTTGAGAAGTATTTCCCCAATGGAAAAAATGTCCCCAAGAGCAGTGAGCCCAAACCAGAGGCTAAAGGTATTCAAATACTCTACACTGCCCTCTTGCATTGAGACTGTAACTGCCCGATGGATATGGCTTCATCACTTCACCACCACATGGCTGTGCATCTCCACAGTATATGAAAGATTCAGGAATAGGGTCCTTTTTCTGCTTCAGAGTTACCTCTATAAACCGGGTTTTGTATTTTGGAACAGAAAGGCTGCATGAAGAAGGTGGTTCAGCCATGGTTCACGGCTTGTCTGGAGGTTCTGGTCTTATAAGAAGTCCCATTACATTACATTATTGGCATTTGGCAGACCCTCTTATCCAGAGCGACGTACAGTTGATCAGACTAATCAGGAGACAATCCTCCCCCGGAGCAATGCAGGGCCTTGCTCAAGGGCCCAACAGCTGCGCAGATCTTATTGTGGCTACGCTGGCTACATAAGTCCCCTTATGTACAAAGTGTTTGTTACTCTTGTGTCTGGTATTTTCAGCATTCCTAACATCATAAACCCTCACCATTTCCCAAGCTGTTTTCCTTATCCCCAGTCCCATCATAAACCTACAGGTGCTTAGACACAGCCTTTGTTTTACCATACTGTCCCATTCCTCCCATTGTACATATCAAGGGAGTCTCATTTAGCTTAAAATAGCATTTCAGAGGGACACTTTCCTCTAAAATAAAATGTCTTCACTAAAGCAGGTCTTAGAAGATCTGATTGGCTGTTCCTGTGTTGTTTTTTCCCCAGAGCCCACGCCTACAAATGGGCAGAGCGCTAAAGGTGGAGGGGGAGGAGCTTCAGGAGGCAAAGGAAAGGGAGGGGGAAGGAAGGAGGACTCTACCTGGTGGAGTAGATTGCAAAAGGTTGGCCATGAAGCTTGTGATGAGTGTAAATACAGTGATCGAGTTATGTAGTTAGGATCCCCACGCAAGCTCCCGAGTACACTTGAAAATGATTGATCTTCCATTCAGGGGGATATGCCATGGGACGATAAGGATTTCCGGTTGTACTTCCTCGGTGCAACGGGCTTCTGGGCAGTGGTCGGCTTCTACTTACTCTTCCGAAATTCTGGCCGTGAGGTCACCTGGAAGGACTTTGTCAATAATTTTCTCTACAAAGGAGTTGTAAGTGTTTAATCTCAGCCCTGAGTTGAACATCCATTATACTTCCGTTCCTCTGTTGTGTGCTGAGTAATCGGTAACTTCATAGCTTTTCAAAGGCCATTGTAAGTGAGCTCAAATGTTTTACCATGTTCATTTCTCTGTCCTGTCCTTAACTCTAAATGCATCCTGAGAAAATCACTGGTTTGTTGCTTCTTAATAGTTTGTTCAGGACCAGTGACACCCGCCCCTTGTATTGCTAAAACTCGGACAATCCATCTTTCCTCAGGTGGAGAGACTGGAGGTGATTAACAAACACTATGTCAGAGTAGTCTTCGCCCCCGGACAGTTGCCGATTGATGGAGTGAGTTTGTTTGATTTTCTTAAAATGTTTCCATGTTTGGTTCCAAACAGTCTCACAGTTGCATTAGCAGCCATACACCAGATTTACCGCTACCATACTATACTAAAAATGACCTTATTCCTACCGAAAGGCTTAAGCATCATCATCATCATCATCATCATCATCATCATTATTAGTAGTAGTAATAGCAGTACTAGTAGTATGAGTAGCAGTAGTAATAGTATTAGTAGTTGCTCCGGTGAGCGTATTTTTCTAGGGCCTGCTTCTGTTGTGTGTAATATATTCAACTGCTGAGCTGCCATTTAATTCAGTGATAAGAAAACGTACTGTATGATCATGTAGATTTAGGTTTAATTGTTAAATCTGAAGAAGTTCTCCTTTTGAAGATAGCTGAGGGCTCTTTAACCGAAAGTCACTTTAACCGTTTATCTTGGCATACTACTTCACCCATTGACCTAAACTTCTCCTTGTTCAGAAATATGTGTGGTTCAACATCGGAAGCGTGGACACGTTTGAGCGCAACCTGGAGTCAGTACAGGCAGAGATGGGCGTCGAGGGGGAAAACAAGTTGCCCGTGTTATACTCTACAGAGAGCGATGGGTAAGACCAGACTGGTGTTGCGACAGGGCACAGTGTGGCAGGTTTCATTGATGTGGTGCAAATTGGCAGGGCTGCCATCTTAACGTCATGCAGTTTGAATTCATTCAATGCAAACTGTAGCATGTGACACTGTGCCATGCACTATTCCATGAGAACTTCACTTGGTGAAAGGATGTATGGGTGGGGTTAATGGCTTTTTTCACACATTTCTGTTCAAATGAGCGTATGTGTGTAATGAAAGGCTGTTTTGGCTTGTGACCATAAATATTTTTTTTGAATAGGAAAATGTAGGAAGACTGTGTTGCATATTTGTGGTTTATGTTTCACAGATTCATTTTATAAATTAATTTCTGTATCTGAAATTCTGGAAGAGAAGAATGTGAATGTGTCCCATTTGTACTCTAGAGGGCGCAGTGTCTGTGTGAAATGAATTGCTGCCCCAGTCCACAGTTTCCATTCATCACATTTAGTGGGTCAGCGTCTCCCTTACATGGCAATATTTTCATAACCCCGTCTGGGATTCAGCACACAGTCACGTTCTCGAAAATCCCATAATAGGTAGCTGGTACACTCAGTGGTAAAGGGGATTGTGGGAAGTTCGTATTTTGCAGCTAGTGCAGTTTCCAAACCATCAGAGATTATTTCCACGAGATGTATTTCTCTTCTGTATTTCTCTGAATGTTTATCTTGCTTTCAAGGGCACTGACTAAAGTGAACCAGCACTTACCCTAATTGTACAGTAACTACAGCCTCGTTGTACATTATAGCTTCGGTATTATAGCGGATTTGTATACTGTCTTACAGCTCTGGCGAGTTGCTTAGCTGCACCACTTACAGAGCCTGCTCACTTGCTTCTAACCAAGCAGATGTAAGATTGAAACTTGCAATGTGAGCACAGAGGAGAGTAGTGTTCCAGCACAGAAGAACAGGAAGGATAAAGAGATTGGTTTGAAAAAAGTGATCTTATGGCGGAGGCATTCTCGGAATGTTTCCCCGGCGCATTTCGGCCACTCAGCCCGGCAGAGGAGGAACGCAGCAGTCCGGAAAAAGAGGTGGACTCGCGTCGTGACCCTGCCTAATCTCTTAGCCCTGAGAGTCTGAGCTCCTCTGTGTATGCTGCCCGTATTTTAATGTTCCTCATCACATCTGGACAGCGAGTACATTCTGCTTTAAACCCATGGAGGCAGTAAAACAGTCAGGCTCAAGGCTGCGTTTCCCGAAGCCTTCTTAACGCTACATCATTTGTAAGTTATACCTTAAGCTGTACCATAACGTTTCAGCGTGTTTCCAGAAACGTTCTTAGCTAAGTATAGCTACCTTCTGTACATCACACTTTCGTAAGGTTTGTCTGGACCACTCTTAGCTATACCTTATTGATGTTGTCAGCTCACTCCGCTAGTGGCCACCACTGTTATGACCGCAAGCCTCTGAAATCAGCTGTTGCTCCTAGTAATATCTCAAACAATATGTAAACTAATAATTCTACAGTTGTAGTTGGCTAATGTTACTAAAATACCACATTCATAGGAGTGTTTTCATGCAAGGAATAAAATTGTACATTACGATGGATGCATGTTACACTTTATTGAATTATTGTCATATTCCAAATCCAATGCCATGACGTGTGTGTCTGTAGTGTTGCGCTCAACACTACAGACATTCTCACTTGTGATGTCGGTCACATCCGTTCCACAGAGAGTGGTGTGGAATAGCTTTCCAGGACATGTACTGGGAGTTTTCAAGACCAGGCTTGATATGGTGGTAGATACCATTTAGCTTTTTGGCACACTTTCAGCAAAGACAAGCATTGCTGGGCTCAATGGCCTGTTCTCCTTATGTTATGTTTTATGTTATGTTATGTTATGTTATGTTATGTTATGTTATGTTAAACTGAGCCAGCCTCTGCTTTTGACACTTGTTCCACCCACTTTGTCGTGTGTCCTGCTTCCCCTCACAGGTCGTTTCTGCTGAATGTGCTCCCCACGGTGATGATCTTGTTCGTCGTGTGGTTCTTTTTGCGGCGGGGGCTTGGGGGGGCCGGGCCCAAAGGCCGGGGCATGGGCGGGCTCTTCAGCGTGGGCGAGACCACCGCCAAGATGCTGCGTGACGAAATCGACATCAAGTTCAAAGACGTGGCCGGCTGCGAGGAAGCCAAACTGGAGATCATGGAATTCGTCAACTTCCTGAAGAACCCCAAGCAGTACCAGGACCTGGGGGCTAAAATCCCCAAGGTGGGAGACATAGACAAACACAGGCACACGCTCACCACACGCTAAATGCACTCGGAGCTACACCGCCGCACAGAGTCTGTAGGATAAGACAAGATAACAATTAAGCGGAATTTACATATGCTTGTTAATATAAAAAGTTTGTTAATGTAAAATACGGTAATTACCCTGGTAGCGTAAACACATTGCACATACACTGAAACGCAACTAGCAAGTTCTCAAATTACTCATTCTATTAAGAACCTGCTTTCTGTCCCTGTCGTCAGACTCCTGTTCACTGAGTGAGGTTTTTCTCTTGCATAGACTTCCGCCCTCTCTCCTCCTGTCTCTCTTCCCATTAGGGAGCCATTTTGACAGGACCTCCTGGCACTGGGAAGACTCTGTTAGCCAAGGCCACCGCCGGAGAGGCCAACGTCCCCTTCATCACGGTTAATGGCTCGGAATTCCTGGAGATGTTTGTGGGCGTGGGGCCAGCCAGGGTGAGGTTTCATACAGTTTTTTTTTTCCTGTTTTTATAAACACTGATAATGGCAGAGGTGATGGCAACACTGTAAAAGAAATACCTTCCGCCTTTGGCGACTTATCCTAAATATTTGGCCTGATTTGGAAATTCTAAAAAAGTCAACTCCTTAAAGAAATACAATTAGGTTCTGGTACCCTGGTATGAATGTCTCTCTCTTCTCCTATCTGAGCTTCAGAAACTAAGTGACCGACACTTTAATGCAAAATTGCTCAGTCAAAACTAAATTTGCACATATAATCAAACTATGTTCATTAATTGCAGTCGTGATACAGTCTAAATCGGGATGAGTAATTGTGGGCATTGTTGTCATGGGGCATCATGCTTGGCGATTCTAGGTAGTAAAAAACCCAGCATTTCTAGTGTGGTTTACTGCTTATCTCTCCTCTACAGGGTTCTCCTTAAAGAATGCAACGGTGGTGGTGCGCCACTGTGTAACGATGTTGCACGCAGTTTTATGTTTCGTAATTCTTTCAGCAGTACCAGAAAAGGCAGGCAGTACCCACCGGGGGGGTTTGTTTGTAATGTTTAATTTCTTTTTGGTGTTTGTTTTCATAAATATATTTCTCTTGTAGTCCTTTTTATTTTGATGTGTTCAGTGATAATAAAATCTAAGTTTACTTTCGTCACTGGCCTAATTGGCTTCTGGTTCTTAACCCTTTTTGTCTGAAGGCATTTTTGTTGGTGGCTTTAGGGCCACAGAATGCAGTAAATATGCGTTAAGGTGCAAAAGCTCCATTGTCCTCCATGACCTCCAAATGCTTTGAAGATACCAGGGCCCGAGTAACACTGTTGAAAAAATATTGGGAGAACCTTTCAATATTAGCTGATATACTGATATACTTGAAGTTCCCAGCATCAAATGTCTTATCCGTTCATATACTGAACTAGCAAGATCAAAGATGAACTGAATAGACCCATTTTCCCTCGGTGCCCAGGTGCGCGACTTGTTTGTGATGGCCCGAAAGAACGCCCCCTGCATCCTGTTCATCGACGAGATCGACGCGGTGGGGCGCAAACGAGGACGGGGGAACTTCGGAAGCCAGAGCGAGCAAGAGAACACCCTCAACCAGCTGCTGGTGGAGATGGACGGTGAGAGAGAGGGCGGGGGCGTTCGAGGGAGACTCGCTGACATTTTAGCGTGCGGTTCAGACATTAATCGGGGGATGGCATTCCGCACCGAACAATGAAACTCCATCTCTGCCCTCTGGATTCTGCTGACCCCTCTCTTTTTCTCAGAAACCTGTGCTCATCACTACTGTTGTCTAATGTAAATCTCTCTATATCCATCTCTCTGTTTCTCATTCTCTTGCTCTCTTCCCTTTTCTCCATTGTGACTCCCCTCTTAGCAGTTTGAAATGAAGCTCTTTGCATAGTTCGCATTGCAATCTTGCTATTTTGCTAAATTGTACTTAATGCGTTTGCTGTAATCCTCATATTTTCCCCAACAGGCTGAACTAATTTACCTTCAATCCTAGGTTTTCACATTTGTGGTGAGGAGTATTTGCCTCTTGCCTCTGGGGTTGTATGTTCCTCTGAACCCTAAATTACGCATGTGTCATCTGCCAAATTATATTCATATATTGTAATAATACATTTTAACTGTGAAGCGCTTTTCCCAAGCTGAAAGTGCCTTACAGTAAAAACATTAAAGAAAAAGTACATTTGTAAATTAAAAATACAAGAAGCAACGCGAATTGCAAAAAAAATAGAGCAAGCAATAAAGACAATGGTTGCAAGGAACCTGAAGGGGGGGATGATAATCCCCATCTAATGTAATGCAATGTAATAATTGTTGTCATCCCCTAATAATCCTAGGATGTATCACTTGCGAACCTCAGTTTAAGCCAGTGTCCTCTCTGCCTGTGATGTTTTTACCATATAAGAAAGCATAAATGTTGGCCACATATGTTTAATTGTGGACCACTCTCTTCCCCCTTCCCAGGGTTCAACACAACTACTAATGTTGTGGTGCTGGCAGGGACCAATCGGCCCGACATTCTGGACCCAGCGCTTTTGAGGCCTGGACGCTTCGACAGGCAGATATACATTGGTATGCCAGTCTCCCCCCCCCACAATTCTGCTGTATCTGTGTTGTGTTTTGTATTGATTATACACTCAGTGATCACTAAGTACACCAACTTGTTAATGCAAATATTTAATCGGCCAATCAAGTGGAAACAATTAAATGCATTAAAGCATGCAGACATGGTCAAGAGGTTCAGCTGTTTTTCCAAATCAATGGGGAAGAAATGTAATCAAGTGACTTTGACTGTGGAATGATTGTTGGTGGCAGACAGCCGTTTGGTGCGAAAAACAAAAAACATCCGGTGAGCAGCAGTTCTGCAGCCAAAAAACGCATTGTTTAATGAGAGGTCAGAGGAGGAGCTCCATATATAAATAGCAATGCATTACAACAGTGGTATGGAGAAGAACATCTGAATGCACAATGCATCAAACCTCTAAGCGGACAGGCTGCCGTGGCAGAAAACTTAAGTCTAAAACATTAGTCCAATAAATACCTAATAAAGTGCTCACTGAGTGTATTATGGTTTCTGTTCACATAGAGCCTTTCGTGATCTTGTCATTTTTCACAGTGAAGTGATTATTGCTGTCCTTGTCAACTGTCCTAGCTTTTCCCTTTCCTCATATTTTCTTTTGATCTTTTTTAGGACCCCCTGACATTAAGGGCCGGGCCTCCATATTCAAAGTGCACCTTCGGCCCTTGAAGTTGGACCCAGCCATGGACAAGGATTCACTGGCCAGAAAGATGGCCGCCTTGACCCCAGGCTTCTCCGGTGGGCAGTGCGGGCGGCTCTCATCGGCGTTAAATTTACATGTGTGGTTTTACTGAGCATAGTAACTGACGACTCCGCTGCGGGCCATGTGCAAAGGCTTTGTTATGTAACACTGTGAATCCTCTGTTGTCTTTACTACCCTGTTGTGTGATTAACAATATTTTCCCTTAAACCGCGCTAGGTGCCGACATCGCTAATGTCTGTAACGAGGCCGCGCTGATTGCGGCAAGACACCTCTCAGACGCCATCAACCAGAAACACTTTGAACAGGCCATCGAACGCGTGATTGGAGGTGAATGCATTTATGAGTCTTTGCACACATATCCTGCTGTAATGTTGAGACTTGTGAGGAGCGGCACCTGAATTCCCCACAGTTAGCTTGAGTCACTCTAAGTCTTGTTATGCGGATGCTGCTGCCAACTCTCACTGTAGCCAATAGTGCTGCATACCTGTCAATGCCAAACTTGCGCTTTAAGTGGTGCTTCACAGCTACTAATCACTGTGCCTTTTGGATGGATACTTGGTTATTCGTCAATTATGGTTCTGAATTTTGCTGCCTCTAAAACAATTAGCTAAGATCCTTACTTTTTACTTGTTATAAACAGGCAGGGTGCAAGTGTAACTCCGCTTTTGGAGATGCTGGAAGGTGTATTTCCGTCACTAATTAGGAAAGCTAACTTTGCTTCTGTCTGCAGCCACTCGTAGAGGTAGCACAGTTACCATGGAGAGCTACTAGGTCTGCTGGTTTTTGTTGTTACTCTGCGCTTAATTAATCAATTAGAGCAGTTGATTACACACTTAACTCCCCTCACTTGGTTACCTGGGTGCTGATTTTAAGGTGCAAACAAAAACCAGCAACTCTAGAAGAGCGGGGTTGGAGACCACTGCCTTAACCAATATGCATGGGCTGCATACTAAATGTGCTACCACTTTCAGTAACGAGTAGAAAATGTAATTAAAAAAATAAAAAACAGAAATACAAGTTATTTTACTGGACACACACAGGGATGGAATTGGTATTCTGAAGAGCTGGAGCTATCCCTTTTATAGGCGTAATGCCAGCGGGTATCACCATTTGAAATGGGTGCACGTACAGGCAGTGATCTGCATTATGATTGTGCAGGTCTTGAGAAGAAGACTCAGGTCCTTCAGCCCGAGGAGAAGAAGACAGTGGCGTATCATGAGGCTGGACACGCGGTCGCCGGCTGGTTCCTGGAGCACGCCGACCCCCTACTGAAGGTGAGACAGTCAGTGTATCTATCTCCAATGTTTCTATGTGTGTTGGTACTGCTAAACCCATAATATAATGAAAGTCCCCAAGGTTGACAGACCTTAAATTATTATTAAATGATATGGTGAATTTCGACTAATTCACAACCAATTTCGGATTCTCTCTTTGACTCTGTATTCATCTCATTATTCAGCATATCTTTTTGCATGATAAATTCTGGGGTTATAACTGTCTAAACAAAGATTATGTCTTGTGGTACATTCTTTTTATGTATGTGTGTTAAGTTTACATTACACTTATTGATTATAAAAGGGACTAACATTGATGTTCTCTGTTACTGTATGTCGGCCTGGATAAGAGCATCTGCTAAATTAATAATATTTTGCATACTGTGTCATTTTCTGGATTAAGAGTCGGGTGAAGTATAATTGTGGCCTTAGTTTGGCTCGACATTGTGGCCTCTAAATTGATTCTGAGAATCTTAGTGCGGTTTAATGCTAGACAGTTCTTAACATACTTCCTTCTTACTGAACCTCAGTTTATCTGATGTTGATAGAGGTTGACACCTTGCCTGGATGTCTGGTCTTTCTCATTTCTTTGAGTCTTCTCTCCAAAGGCATCCTTCAGAGCATAAACATCTCACAGCCCGAACTTCAAACAAAACAAACCAAAGTGTAAGGAGAAACATTCTGTTAACACAGTATGTTTCCAATAGCAGCAGTTCAAATATTTACAGTAACCTATACCTTATATGTGAATACTGTACATTTATGTGAAATTTAGGAATGTCAGTAAGTAGACTGGCCCTGCCCAGTCTGGTATTCCTGTTTTAGAGATGCAGCCTGTGAGATTTGGACCTAAATATTTGGGTAAAATATCCAAATAGTGGCCAAAATAAATCTGCAATTTGAAATGCGTTTTTCATTACAAACGCTTGGAGGCAGAAATTACCACCCAGTTTTCACTGAATTTGGCAGACTGAATGTCACTTGTTGATGGATAACATTTTTGTGAATGGCTCTTCCAGGTGTCTATCATTCCACGAGGGAAGGGGCTAGGCTATGCCCAGTATCTGCCTAAGGAACAGTACCTGTACACAAAGGAGCAGCTGCTGGATCGCATGTGCATGACACTGGGCGGCCGTGTCGCTGAGGAAATATTCTTTGGCAGAATCACCACTGGAGCCCAGGATGACCTGAGGAAGGTCACACAGAGTGCCTACGCTCAGGTAAGGGCATTCACACTGCACGCTCTTCATAGAACGAGCACTTGTATAAGGGCACCAAGGATGCAGTCTTGTGGAATTGTTCCGAAATCAGGCACTGTGTGGACCACTGTGTTGGTTGATGTGGTTTGTCCCAAAATAGTTTATTATCCATTTTAAGACTTTTTACGGCATGGAAGAATTGTGTGCTAACACCCAGAAAAGCGATGCTTTATCAGGATGGCCCAAGAGAACGAGCCCAAGAGAATTTATGTAATTGTTTTGGCTTCAAATGTTTTTCTATGCTTTTTCTGAGCTTCTTTGGTGTATTGGAACCTACACCTACCTAGAAATACTCCCAAAAAGTACAAACCCTTCTGGTCTTCTTGGTTGGCTCCGTTGCACCAGGCAAGGTCAATGAAGCACAGAGAAGTACTTGAAGCCAAAACCATTGCATATTCGACCCAGGTCTGTAAGAGAAAGGATAGCCTTACTCTTGGGTTGAGGTAGGGTTGATGATTCTCAACGCTGTTGTCACCCAAATGCAGTCCGACCCATTTGTGGCCTTGTTCTCAGATCGTCCAGTTTGGGATGAATGAGAAGGTGGGCCAGATATCATTCGACATCCCACGGCCGGGCGAGATGGTGCTGGAGAAGCCCTACAGTGAGGAAACGGCCCGTCTCATCGACGGAGAGGTGCGGCACCTCATCCGAGACGCCTATGATCGCACCCAGGCCTTGCTCTCCCAGAAGAAGGCTGAGGTGGAGAAGGTAAGATTTGTTTGTACAAGCAGTGGGTTGTTTAAGAAAATTTTAACTGCAAACTTTGAAAACGGAATTTCACATGAGAAGCAAAACCTTTTGCAAAGTTTCAGTTTGTCTTGATGTTTGTGTCATTTGTGCCTGTATGCACACATCTACATTTCAGTGAGATTGCTATATATTGTTTTGATGGCATAGTCTCCATTACAGTACCTTGTTAGCATCTGTCTGTGAGCATTTGATTTACTCCTTGCTGTACTTCTTGAAATACTACTTTGCCAATGCACATTGAAAGTAGTGAATCGGTACTGGAGAGACCTAGGGTGACAAATGGTGTGTCGGTGTCCTGACAAGCTGGTCGGTGCCTTGTATGGCAGCCAGTCGCCGCCTTGTATGGCAGCCAGTCGCCATTGGTGTGTGTGTGAATGGTTGAATGAGAGGCATCAATTGTAAAGCACTTTGGATAAAAGCAGGATCCAAATGCAGTTGTAGTTCATCTTTGGCAGGTTGTAGTCCACTTGCCCCTTGCTTTATGAGGTGATGAGCAAATTGTGGTGCAAAAAAACAGCAATAAGCAAGAGAGGCATTACTAAAGCTACAGTCTATAGCCTTTTTGGATTTTGTCATCAATTTTTGCCACCTTCATCCTTCATTTCCAGCAGGTTTATCTAGAGATTTAGATATATTTCATAAAATATACTGATGGAATTACAGTGCAAAAAGTGCTTCGACAGGAAGACTGGTATACACAGGAAGTACAATATTCATTTTGTTAAGGGCAGTAATTTGAGCTCCTGTCCCTTAGGTGGCTCTGCGCCTTTTGGAGAAAGAGGTTCTGGACAAAAATGACATGGTGGAGCTTCTCGGACCGCGTCCATTCGCAGAGAAGTCAACCTATGAGGAGTTTGTGGAGGGCACGGGAGGCATGGACGAGGATACCACCCTGCCTGAGGGGCTGAAGGACTGGAACAAAGAGCGTGGAAAGGACAAGGAGGAGACCACCGAGGAGCAGATCGCTCGACAGATCACTGGCGGAATGCCCTTCTGAACTCACTCCCTGACCCAGGCTGTGAGAGAGGGAGAAGGGGGGGATCTCTTCTTTTCATTTCAGCCCAGACTCAGGGTACATCATCACTTGACAGGAAAGCATTAAGTGTTGATGTTTAGATTCAGAGTACAGAGAAAGTATTTAAGATGTTTGGCTGGTCTGTGGAAAAACTTGACGTTGGAAGAAACGATCATCTTTGACATACTCATTTAATCTGCTTCTGTGAAGTGGACAAGTTGAATGGCAATGTATACATTTAAACTATTACTATGAACACACAAATGAAGTGCATTCTTCAAAAAAAAAAGAAAGGTAGTTTAATATTCAGTATGATTCAAAACATAGCTTGTCAAGAAGTGGAGCAGTTGTTGTTTTTATGCAGATACCAGCCATTAAACCATTATCGTATGAGTGATCATAATGGCTCATACGATATATCATTGCTTAGATAATTATAAAATGGTGGGTAGAGTGGCCTTTCCACTGTTATTTTAAGTTGTGTCAGAAATCTAAACTGAAACGCAACGAGACGCTTAAGTAAGCTAAAAAGGCTAAAAAATTGTATTCCTGCAAATGCACTCAAGTGACGCGCCCCAGGTCATTTACCGTTCTGCATTCTCAGTGGCCTGCCTACACATTGTGACATGCTACTCTGCTTCTTCCACTTATCACTGCCTAGCTGTATGGGCTTGGCTCTCACCTGAAGACCATGACCTGCTGTGAGTCGTTTGTATCCCCACTACATCCCCAGTGTGCATCTGCCCTGTGATGGGCGGCGTTTCACAATAACTTATGGGAAGTCTATGTGTATATGGGAAGTCCGCCTGTTATGGGAAGTTTGCGTGTTGTTTTGATGCCAAAGTTAATGGATGCACTAATTAGACTGAGGTGATTTGGATTAATGCTGTTGGTATTTGTTGGATGAATAAAAAGCAACAGGCCTTCATTAAGGCCAGATTTTCCATCTTTTGCATGTATTACATATTGGTGTAATGTGTACATGTATTTTTTGTTCTATTGTGTAAATGTTCTTGAAGCCTTGTAAAAGATATTTGGGTGGAAAAATGTAAAAATGAATCCGCAGAGTTAATGTTATTTTCCATCTATTTCAACATTCGGCACAACAGAACCACTGTTAGCGGGGCTGGAATATCTTCACAGAGTTCTTCACAGAGTGGCATTCTCTGCATTGTTAATTGAACAGAAGGCACAGGAACCCTTGCTCAGCAGTTGTATTGAATGATAGGGGATTTTGCCCTGACTCTCTTAGGCCTCATGGGCAGACGACCAAACATGAAGAGAAAGGACTAGGCCTTTAAAGTGGTAATATTACGTTCCACACTCAAATAAGGAGTGAGACGGTGCACTAACACACCATGATATGTTCTGCATCACGCAAACGAGTTTTCAAAAATATATCACGTCTAGCAAAACTACATAAGACAATGAAGCTAGAGGAGCTGTACTTTACATCCCTACAGTGAATTTACCCGCTCTTGAACGGTGGCCATTTTGCAACTATACCGACAGGTCACTTTGAACAGAGAATGCCTTGCACTTTCCTTGCCTTTCATGGATTCTTAAATACTTTTGTTCATTAAGATGGTGATCTTCCATAGATCATTTTACGTTTTCCAGTGCGTGACCATGCTTCTCCACCTGTTTTTCACTGCTGTCATGTATGAAGTGGTTTAAAACTGAACTTAAAACCATTTTTATTCATGAATAAAAATTAAGCAGTATATAACTAGACAATGACATGACCCATCTTCCCCCTATTGTTTAATTTATAATTGTAGTAGTAAAGTGTGTACAAGGTTTAGAATGCAGTAGCTTTTACTCACGCATAATTGTCTGTTCTGTGCGGGCTGCTTGAAAATAAGTTAAATGAACTGTCGACTGTTACCGTACCATACACAAACTATACCATAAGCATTTCATGAAAGCATAAACCAAGTTAGTGTTTGTGTTGTACTTCACTATGCAAAGTCATTCCCATTTCTTTTATTCCTCAGCCCACCTCAGCTGATGTGTTTTGAGCTGATGTTGCCATGTATTGTAGGTATTAAATATTAAAATCCTTCACTCTGAAGGATTATTGTGAAAGGTACTTTTTACTGTAAATACAATCCATTATTTAGATTATTATTCTTAATTCTTTCTCACTTATACAGTATATACCTTCAGTCTCACATTTTAGTTGTGCCTAGGCAGTATTTCATAAGTTTTATTTCATCAGCAAAAAAAGTTTATAATATTCTGGTAGGAAAAAGCCTTGGATCACATGACAATTTGCCTGCCTTTGCAGTGGTTTTATTTGGCATAATCTTCATGTTGCTGCATTAACAGTCATTAGACATTCTAAACTTTTAAAAAAAACATTCACAGCTTTCAAACACACAGGTCACATAAAAAGAAAATCTGCATTCTCATAGGAAAAATGCCTTTTAAGAAAATGGGGGGGGGGGGGGGGGGTTGTCCGTTTTAGCTTCATTCATTTAATTCCTCCTCCTCATCGTCAAATGTTTCGTCTCCGTCGTTAGCGGTGGCCTCCTGGTATTGCTGGTACTCCGACACCAGGTCGTTCATGTTGCTCTCGGCCTCTGTGAACTCCATCTCGTCCATGCCCTCCCCGGTGAACCAGTGCAGGAATGCCTTGCGGCGGAACATGGCGGCGAACTGCTCGGAAATGCGCTTGAACAGCTCCTGGATGGCCGTGCTGTTGCCGATGAAGGTGGAGGCCATTTTGAGCCCCCTGGGCGGGATGTCGCACACGGCCACCTTGACGTTGTTGGGGATCCACTCCACGAAGTAGCTGCTGTTCTTATTCTGGATGGCCAGCATCTGCTCGTCCACCTCCTTCATGGACATGGGCCCGCGGAAAACGGTGGCCACCGTCAGGTACCGCCCGTGTCTCGGGTCGCAGGCGGCCATCATGTTCTTGGCGTCGAACATCTGCTGGGTGAGCTCGGGCACCGTGAGGGCGCGGTACTGCTGGCTCCCCCGGGCCGTCAGGGGGGCGAAGCCGGGCATGAAGAAGTGCAGGCGGGGGAAGGGCACCATGTTGACGGCCAGCTTGCGCAGGTCGGCGTTGAGCTGGCCGGGGAAGCGAAGCGAGGTGGTCACTCCGCTCATGGTGGACGACACCAGATGGTTGAGGTCCCCGTAGGTGGGGGTGGTGAGCTTGAGGGTGCGGAAGCAGATGTCGTAGAGCGCTTCGTTGTCGATGCAGTAGGTCTCGTCCGTGTTCTCCACCAGCTGGTGCACGGACAGCGTGGCGTTGTAGGGCTCCACCACCGTGTCCGACACCTTCGGGGAGGGCATGACGCTGAAGGTGTTCATGATGCGGTCGGGGTACTCTTCGCGGATTTTGCTGATGAGGAGGGTGCCCATGCCGGACCCCGTGCCCCCGCCCAGGGAGTGGGTGAGCTGGAAGCCCTGCAGGCAGTCGCAGTGTTCGCACTCTTTCCTCACCACGTCCAGCACTGAGTCCACCAGCTCTGCCCCCTCTGTGTAGTGGCCTTTGGCCCAGTTGTTCCCTGCACCTGTCTGTCCTGCGAAGCATCAAAACCGAAAGGAAAGGAATTTAATACCTCCGCCCACACCTTCGCATTTCCACCCCACCCGCGGCAGCTGGAGACCATTCGTCATGTCCAGCTGAAGTCTGGTGTTGAAGTGAAGTCATGTAATGGTTGTCAGATTAAGCCCTCGATAGGAGAATTAATTTAATCGAGGAAATCTTATCTCTCTTAATGTATTTCAGTATTTCAAGTAAGCTTAGGTATGTAACTTAATTCAGTGCGTAAGAATCTTTCCTCCGTATTTGTTAAAAGACAACTTTTTGGTTTGTCATCACCCTGACACTGGTGTGTAGCCTACAATAAATGCAAAATTTTGATAGGACTGTGAACTGATGCTGTAAAAGGACAGTACTTACCAAAGATAAAGTTATCAGGTCTGAAGAGCTGGCCAAATGGACCAGAGCGGACGCTATCCATAGTACCAGGCTCCAGATCCACCAGAACCGCCCGTGGGACATACTTGTGGGCTAGCACATAACAGAACACCGCACTATTATTCATACACCCAGAACATTAGGACCAGACAAAGTACAGAATAAGACTGCACAGACAGAAGAAAAAACAGTAGGCAAATCAATTCCAACCCATTAAACTTTTACAAAGGACTATATCTGAATTGCGCTATATTTAATTTAATTTTCATCAAGGAGGAGGTCATTATGCAAATAGGGGAGGAGAGAATTGGGTTACAAGGAAGTTGATTCATACACTGACACACCAACTTACAGGATGCCTCGTTGTAATACACATTAATTCTCTCGAGTTGAAGGGCTGAGTCACCGACATAATTTCCTGCAGGATCAATGCCGTGTTCATCGCTGATAACTTCCCAAAACTTCAGGAGAACACAAGAATAGCATGGAACATCGTCACAGTTCTTCGACGTGAATTTGGACACAGTTAAAAGCAGCCTATATGATAAAGGTTTTGGGGAATTAATGATTCATCGGCTGCCCGCTCTAAGAATAGACAAGTGAAACGTACAGCTGCTAAAAATTCCTGGGATACTCATACTAAGCTGCATGCAGTTTTGCCACTCCCTAAAGAAACTCAGAGAACCGTTACACAGCCTTACAATAAATTAATAGGCTATGGTCGATTTTTGATTGTTGTCAGTCAAAATATTAAATGATTATCAATAATTTAACTTATATGTAAGTCTACTACTACTTGGAACTAATGAAAGTAGACTCTTATTTACTGAAACATATATGTACATAAATACATCAGTTTAAACTATTAGAGCTAAATGTATATAATTAAATAGCAATAGCAACTCTGCTGTTTGTATTCTAAATGATATACCCCAGGTTACATTTATCCTAGTAAAACAAAAATGGTCCGCATATGATTAAAAGATATGCTAACAAAGAAACAATCAAAGAAACTTTCAAATTAATTAAGCAAAAAACAAAACTTGCCTTTGTTCCGATTTGATTGCCACATTGTCCCGCTTGTATGTGAACTATTTCCCTCATCTTTCTTTGCGTGTCGCTGACCAAGTCCAATAATACAACTGAAAAAGTGTAAATTCGTGAGATGTGCCTTAAATGATAGCAGGACCGCTTAATTCTTGTGCTCCCCGGTTCAACGGAGTCTCCACACCCCGAAAGAGTGGGCCGAACCTACAAATGACTGACAAGCCATCTGTGCAATCAGCTGCCAGAAGTCCACGGCTACGTCTGTCGGAATTTTTTCTAAATTTCCGCCTCTGCATGCGATAGGCAGAAAGAGACAATAGATATGAATAGAAGTTGATTATGTTTGATCAAGTGGATTATAGCTATATTTGCATAGAGCCTGAGTAGGATCTTTCTTTTTTCATTATTAATCTGATATGTCCTATGGGGTCTGGCTTATCTGGCCCCTGAAGAATAATAGTTTAGGTCACTACAAATTAATAGCAGTAACACAGAACACAATTGTGAGGTTTAAAGAATGCTGCTACACCTTTGATAATTCAGCTCCAGTTTCCAGTGTCAATGCTAATATATATTTGTATAGACTTTTTGGATATTATGCAATGGCAATTCTTAAGACACTACTTTGTGTAATTTTTTGCAATGTTCATTTACTTTAGAATAGTTGTAATTATGGTGTATATACCCATGTAGTTATTGTCTATAGGTGTATCAAAAAACAATGTGCAATGTCAAATGTCAAATGAATGCAAGAGAGCAAGCTCTCCCTTTTCTTGGTTTCTCTCAAATAGAAACATAAAACCAAAATACAGCATGTTTAGGGCAGAATAGCAGTCTCCCCTTGTGATTAGAATACCATCCCATATATCAGATTATTAGTTTATAGGTAGATTTTTCTGCCACATCAGGACATGGTTCATTCTGCTTTCACCCACAATGTCACTGGGAATAAAAAATAAAATAAATAAAAAGAAGCTGTACACAGCCACTATTCCCTTGTTGTGCATTCAGGCCAGTTCTTCAGGGGAGATTTTAGTAGCTAGCCACCAAGTATCGCCTATCAGTAGATGATTAGGAGATTAGGGTGATCAGCCACCGAGCACTAAAAATAATTTATTTGTCGGAAGTGCATTATGAGTTTAAGATGGGATTCTAGGGACAGTACGATTCGACTCTTCTGTTTTAATGGTGAATGTAATACCATCTGCTGAGGGCCAAAAAAGAATATCAGATCTGGGAAGCAATCCAGTAAAAGGTCACAAGGGAGATAGACCTGCTTGGTTAACAAACTTTATTCAGATATATGGCTCAGCACACTACACGGGTGTGTACTGGGAATGGAAAATGCATTCCATTGTGATGTTAATAACATCAAAGTAAATGCAGGTGCAGAAACATTCACATTTTTCTCAAGCCAGCATTACCCTTAAGAGAGTTTACAGGCCTTATGTGACCTAATATTAAACTCTTTTATGGTCAAATGTTCAGGTTTTGCCAAATGCTCTGCAAAAACACCAAATACAACTGTGCAGTCAGGCCAGTACAAACATCCTTCCCAGACAATTCCTGATTTATACCAGTACATCGCCCCCACCAACCACTGTTTTTTAAAAATATGACATAATTGGACAATAACTCCTGTTCGGATAGCATAAAAACCTAGTCAAATGTCTTTATTTACAATAAAACTAAGTGGATCACTTCTCAGTTGGGAATGTATAACACTTTAAAATAGCACTTAAAAAGGACACCTCCATAACACTGACATGACACTATTGTCACATCACAACACTGACATGCATATATAATCTTGCAGCTCTATTCACATTTTATAAATGGCTGTTTGAGGTTTGTTCAAGGTTTTAAGTTTAACATTAAAATGTCTTACTTAGGGAGACGGTACACAACGTTCATTGGCAGGCAGTATTACTTCACGTGGTCCATGGTGGTTAGGAGTCAGAGAAGCAAGTTGGTTTGGGCCAGCAGGCACAGTGCTAGGCCGCACTAGTACTCATCTTCTTCAATATACTGTCGCACGTAGGAAGAGCCACACAGAAGCATATGGCCTGCTACACGTGCCACTTGTGTCCAGCATCGCAATAACCACCTGGAACAGATACAGCCATAAAACTGCACATCATAGCAGGAATATTTTTTTAAATTAGCACCACAATGTATGTTTGCATAAAATACATTGCCTCTAAAATGTTCCTCTGTATTGTATTCGCCGACCTACGGTGTAGGCGGAACCAAAGAGCAGATGTGACTGGTGCTAAACCTATTTGCATACATTTTGTGTAATTCTCATTGGCTGACTACAGCCAATGAGGGTAATCGACAGACAGGGAGCATATAAAGTAGATATTTTGTATCTGGGCGCCCCTGCACCTCTTAATGGTAATGCGGTCCCTGACATCACTGCAGAACTAAAATTGTTTTTAACATTGCCACTGCAGGGAGACTTATGAATCCTTAGTAAATGATAAATGGTTGGCATTTATATAGCGCCTTTATCCAAAGCTCTGTGCAATGAATGCTTCTCATTCATCCATTCATACACACACACCAACAGCGATTGGCTGCCATGCAAGGCACCAACCAGCTCATCAGGAGCATTAGGGGGTTCGGCATCTTGCTCAGGGCCACTTCAACACACCCAGAGCGGGATCGAACCTGCAACCCTCCAACTGCTCTTACTGCCTGAGCCAATGTCGCCCCTTTGTAATGAGAGCAAACGTGTGCACAATCTAGATTTAAATTATGTGATGGATCTTGTGGTGCACACCTGGTCTGTTTCAGGATGTTGTGCCAACTCCTGGTCTTAACTATTCAATTGACTCAATCATATCTTATCTGACATGCATGAGTACCGGCTACAGCTGCAGACTGCAAGTGTATCCTAATGATTTTACTGTGCTCAAGTACAGGCTTGAATTTATAGAGCTGTCAGCAAATTAAAAACAAGGCAGTTGGTTGGAACAAAAACCAGAACGCAGAGTTGTGCACCCCTGTGATAGACCCACCAGTCCGTTTAATGCAGAGAGCAGCAAACTACTCACTTCAGAATGTGCTTGGCCCGCATGCACTTTATATCATATGACAGGGTGTAGATCTCATACAGCGTAGCTCGAATGGTCAAGCAGCCGATGAAATCCCTCGGGTCCAGCTTGTACAGGTCAAAGCTCAGATAGGCGATTCCACTTCTTTTGGGGCGTCTGAAACTTGGGTTTGCCTATGATTTTGGGGGTGGGGTTAGTATCCTGAATGCATGAGCTTCCTGTTTGCATGTTCTGGTGCAGATTTTAAAGAAACAGGGTATAGATATGACTGAGTACACATCACTGGCATCACATAAGACTAGGGTTGTTTTCTTACCATCCCCAGACTAAACATTAAATGTTAAATGTTACAGTTTTGACCTCTTGTGGTGGGATCAGGAATGACAGTACAGTACATACAGAGTCTTCTCCTAGTCATGTATGTAACAAAAGCACGCTGCTGAAAATTCCATCTTAAACCAAGCTAAACTAGTCAAGCTAGCTGAAGATGCATTTTTGACACTTTTGGCTGTTCCCCAGCGGACCAGTCTATATAGACACCTTGTCCTCCAGTTGTCCACCAGCTTACTCTACCAGCTTAAGATGCTTTGGCCAGCTTTGACCAGCTAGAGACCTTACTTGACCAGCCATAGACCAGCACAACTTAAACCAGCTTAGAATCCCAGCAGGTTTTAGCTGGAACACAAATATCAGCCAGCCACTGGAACATTTATACTTTAACGGTTAATTAAGAGCATTATTATCAGTCACACGTTAGTGCTGATCATCAGAAAAGGTTCATTCTTTAAAATAGCTGAACAGTATGACAGAAGGAAATTTGAAGGGCACAATTAATTGAGGTAGTCTGAAGTATATTTGAGTGTACTGCTACCTGGCTTTGTGTCCACATTTGTCCTTTCTCCAGCACCATGAGCCGAGAGTTAGCAGGAAGGGACTGGAAGAAGGCCTCAGTGTCCACTAGTGTACCATCCTCCTCAAGCACTAGTGTTAGAAATTGGCACACCAGCAGCAAGCTGTTCGCTGCCTTAAAAGGGGAGACAGGGCACTGTCAGAGAATGCACCGCTGACCAAAGATATGGGATTTTAATGATGGTTTAACACACTCTGTGACATGGGTGTGACCCCAGTCCTAGAGTAACACAGTGTTGGCTTCGGTTGTTCTCAAAGGATTTATTAAAGCAGTTAATTACACTTAACTCACCTCATCTGTCTAAAAGTTAATGAATAGATAATATTTTAATGGGAAAACAAGGGTTGAGGTCCCTTCTACACCAGGAAAATGTAAAGAATGAGTACAGGTAATTAAGAGCAAAAGGCCAAAATGATCTGCACAATAAATGATGTAGAAATCTATTTGAAAAGATTCCTTGATTTTCTTTGGAACAAAGCAAAGTGGAGGCCATAAAGTGCGGAATTAAGAAAACAAACTATGTTTTGTAACAGTTAAGCACTGATGCAGACGTACCACCCTCTGTGCTGAAATGCCTTATTTTGCAACCAGAAGATATTTTAAGACTTTAAGCTTTAGCAGTTCGTTTCCATAGCAACTCTGCAATTAGGAAATTATATCCAAAATATGCACATTCCAATCAAGCAGACCAGACCCCGACCTTTTCCAGAAGCTCGTCCAGTGAGGTGGCCATCACAGCCCTCCTCTTGCTGCAGTTATGGGTGCAGACTTTAAATGGACGGGGCTGACGTGCAGGTAGTATTTTTCTTGTTAGTGACATACCAACTGAGGATACTGACCTTAAGGGGGGATAAAGACCAAAACATTATTTTAAATAAATAAAAATAAATAGTCCTCAGATGTTACAAAAGTGTCAAAACGAACAACGATTTAACTTCATATGGCAAGAGAGAACGCATGTCGAATCTCCGGGCCGAGAAAGGTTCATTCCGTCCAATCACTATACCTGTTGATTTCACCAATTAGTTCCATCCTCTCTGGTTGAAGGTGTGCTCATTAGTGAAATCAGCTGGTGTAGTGACAGATTGAAACGAAAACCTGCATACGCTTGGCCCTCCATGGTACATGATTGGGCACTAGTACTAACGCTTGTAACGAGCTAAACGGATCACTCGTGATTAATGTACTGTAGTTTAATCGGTATATATAAGTGCAGAGTAATTTTATTTGTCAGACAAAGATATACTTAGGCCTACTCATCATACAAATCAAATAAAAAAAAACAAAATCAACCAACAATCATCGCTTCAAGCTACATCGCGCGCAGCGGTAGAATTAAATTTTGTCCGTAGCTTACAGGTAGCACGTCAAAGGCCAATTTCTTAAAAATGAAAAATACTTGCATTCACATTAGAATACTTTCAGGCAACTCACCTCATAACAGATACTGGGACCAGGGATTTCGCATACTCCATAGCTGATTTGGGCTAATCGACATTCATCCGAGGGAAATTCTCAAAGCAGCGAACAAAACTGCGGCAAAAAGTATAGGCTATTCAATAGGAGACCTTTACAAGCGAGTGAGGTGTTGCTGTTCTAATTTGCAACAGCGCTATAATGTGGCAGGCCCGGATAGCAGGCGTGTTAAGAAATTATTTTTTCGCAACATTACTATCACACGATTGGTCGTTTGTCGGTGACGAGAAACAAGTTTAGGTAGGGGTGCGTGTGCGTGTGATGGAGAAACCTAGGGTGCGTCCCATTATTTTTCACTCCACCCTCCTTTACTCCACTTCCCACTACCACTCTTTCACTCCAGCGGAGGTATGGGGAGTAAAGGAGTGGATTTTACAAGTGGAGCAAAGGAGCAAACGAGGGGGAGTGAAGAAAATCTGGATAAGCTTATCGGCTTCTCCGTCATCAAAGTAGACATTCTGTGTTGATGAAATAGCCAAATCATAAACTTTAAGCTCCCAAAACCAATTACAGATCACGTGGTCAGTTAATTTAAAGCTACAAAATAGCATTTACGTTTCAAGCACAAGTTGCATAGTAGGATCCAGTAGCCTGTAAAACACGAACCTCACTTTTCAGTAACGCAATTTCTCAATAAGTAAATACATTCGAAGCACCTTCAGATTGCCACCTGCTAGTAAAAACATGGAGAGAATTTATTCCAGAAGAAACTTTATAATTCATATAATTTGTTATTTAGCTGAGGCTTTTCTCCAAAGTGACTTACAGTTCATTAGACGTTCCCCCCGGAGCAATGCAAACCCCCCTGGTTTAAGAAGGTAATATAATTTTAATAATATTAATTATTTTTCTGATTACTATTTCACAATTAAAACATTTTATTGACCAATATAATTTCACCAAATCAGTCATTGAAAAAACAGATTTTAAGTTATGTAGCCTACACTCACTCAGCACTTGATTAGGTAGACCATACACCAGTTTGTTAATGCAAATATTTAAAAAATAAAAAAACATCCAGTGAGGGCCAGACTTGTCAAAGCTCACAGGAAGGTCACAGTAATGCAAATAAACACACATTACAACTGTGGTATGCAGAAGATCATCTCTAAACACACAAGGCGTCAAACCACTAAGTGGCTACAGCAGCAAGTCAAAAAGAAAAAGGCTAATAAATACCTAATATAGTGCTCACTGAGTGTATGTATATATAATATCCATCCATCCATCCATTATCTGAACCCGCTTATCCCGAACAGGGTCGTAGGGGGGCTGGAGCCTATCCCAGCATACATTGGGCGAAAGGCAGGAATACACCCTGGACAGGTCGCCAGTCCATCGCAGTATATATAATATAATATATATAATATAATATAGTATTATTATAATTTATTGACTTCTTTTTTAAATAATTTGTAGTCAATATTATTGCAACCTTGCCCATAATGTTGAGTTCCCATGGCAGAAGTAGCCACAGCTCAATAAAAACAATCCCATACTTTGGAGTGCCTTTTTTATCATGCACATTTGTAAGGAATTTCAATATTATAAAAGTTATGGTAATTATTGGCTGCTGGTGGAATGTGTGTTAACTGGTGTAAGTAACACAACAAGCAATGGAACAAAATAATTTTTGTTATGTTTTTCAATACTGCAGTTTAGTCAGTTTTAAGCAGTAGATGGACTGCATTTATGTTACTTATTTTCGAAACACTTATTTCCAAAGTAATTTACAATCGATCACTCTCATTCATCCATTCACACATATACACACACAGCTTATAGAGAGCAATTGGCCATCAAGTGTCTTGCTCATAGGGAGCAATTGGGTGCTGGGTGTCTCTGTGACAAAAATCGACCCACTCGGGGCAGGGATCAAGCCACCAACTCTCCGACTACCAGGCGGCCGCACTCCACACTTACTTACTTTCTGAGCTAACGTCACCCAATATTATTGGTTCTGTAATACAAAATGCTCTTGCAAACATAAAAGTTGGAGTTTCAAAAGTATACTCTCAATTTATATTTCATGGAATAACACCCGATAATCTTAAAACATTTCAAACATGAAACCCTTCATGAAGACAAGGCATTATGATCAGTACAAATTATATTATATGAATGGTAAATGGTTGGCATTTATATAGCGCCTTTATCCAATGTGATTGTATGTGATTGATTTGCACTTT
Source organism: Conger conger (assembly GCF_963514075.1). NCBI lineage: Eukaryota > Metazoa > Chordata > Actinopteri > Anguilliformes > Congridae > Conger > Conger conger. Next base: position 48,674,669 of record NC_083763.1, on the reverse strand, counting down.
GTTGTACGTCGCTCTGGATAAGAGCGTCTGCCACGTAATGTAATAATGTAAAAAAGGCTGTACTTCTCATTCACACACATGGTGATTGGCTGCCATGCAAGGCACCAACCAGCTCGTCAGGAGCAATTGGGGGTTAGATGTCTTGCTCAGGGACAATTTGACACACCCAGGGCAGGAATCAAACCGGCAACCCTCCGACTGCCAGACGACTGCTCTTACCTCCTGAGCAATGATATGGTGCGGATGATATGGATCAATGCTTTGATCCATATCATCTGAGAAATTATTAGAGATACCAATTACCTAAAATCGCTTCATGGATTCAGCAACTGAAGCTCATTCACGTATTTTCACACAAATGGCTGATTTTTCTTGCAGTTGTGAGACAGCCACTTGATGCCTTTAATTCATTCATTCATTCAGGTTACAGTTCCATCTATGTCTCTCGCACTCTCAGCTCATTATTCGAAGGTCGGAGCTATTTGATACATTGAAAACTGACACCCCTACCTTAAATTCACCATCCGCTCAATAGTTGGCGCTGCACATTTAGAGCTAGGTCAATATTTTGTAGAAGTTTATTAGAGGAAGTATGACGCGACAGGGGTTGCTCTAATGGCCAATCGCCAACCTATCATACAACCGTGGGTTTCTTTCTGCCCAATCGTAGATGATAGTAATCAGAGGGGGCGAGATTACGGTTTCATACTGCACCGTCAGTTTGCCGGAGCATACAGTCTATGGTTAAAGCTATTTCAAAAGCAGGCTAGAGAACTTTTTAACTCTGACCTCATTGGCATGGCTGTCACTTTTTCCATGATTTCTCGGTGGCGTTTTGTGAGATCTGCCAGGTGAAAATGACCTTATATTTGGAATGCACACGTAAAGACTATACGGTGGATATTCGTGTTAATTGAGTACTTAGCTAGCCAATTGTAAACGCATGTGATGTCGAAACGGAATGATTAACCGGTGCTGTTTCGGGTTCTGCATAGGGAGTTCTGCATGGCTTTCCTAAAATGACATCAACGATAAGCAAGCTCGTTACTAGCCAACTAACTTTCACTATGGAAAATAATCTATTGCTAGCTGGTAGTGTGCTTGGTAGAAGGTTGCCGGGGAATTGTTCAGTTAACATTAGCTCTTGTAGCAGCCAGTACGCTAGCTTGAGAGTTCTCAACAGTTAGACTCACCAGCCAACTTATGAGTAGTAGTTAACGTAAAATCAGTAACTAGCTAACTAGAATAATCTGTGCTGTTCATTTTACTAATTGAACATAACTTCATAAAGTAACGTAGCGTCGTACTTTCAGGTGTCTTGCTAGCTAGCTACAAACCCAGTCGAGGGCTTTGCCTCTTTTCTGTGTGCAAATGATCGTGACCTTTGGCACAGTTAGATTTCAGGGCTAACATGCAGGACATTCGTTACAAACGAATACTAATTTGACAGCAGTTATGGAACGTTTATATTCAATAAAGTATAACTTTAGTAGTTGATTAGAAAATTACGTTCTTAACGTTTAGTTTTATACCTTTATTTAAGCGAGTAGGCCAACTGCAAACTTGGTTTTTATAGTATTACTATAATAATGATTATAGCCTGTTTGTGTATTTATTTGGTTCCTCCCAGTATTGAGTTTTAAAGGTACAATAGGTAATTTCGGACTTCGGTCAAGAGAGGAATAGCAGCAACAAATACCTTCAAACCACAACACTGTTTATCCCTCCCCCTTCTCTGTAAACGCGCTGACGTTGAAATCCATTGGCAGTGGCAATTAGAACCAATTTTCAACTCAATGAGCTTGAAATATTGTACAGTTATACAGTGTTTAGGTACAGAGTGTCGGCCGTCAACTATATGAATTTAATGACTATAAACACAGGCAGAGGTTGAGTCAACATGTCCGCGAGACTTTTTCAATGGTAGGTAGGGATTTACCTATCATATTTTTGGTCTTGTAACAATATATTCTTTTTAACAATCTTACCTATTGTACCTTTAACTTTAAATAGAATTGGCCAGGTGTACAGATTGTGTCTAATCTGTACACCTTTGCTTGTGGTGTGCTTGGCAATAGGATTTGCCCTGAAATCTTAAGTCGCAGGTGTTCAGATTGTTACATTCATTATATTCATTCCATTCAGGTAACATTTTTGTTTTTGTTTTCTGTGAATAGACTGCTGCAAGGGTTACGGTTCCCTGTTCTCCAACTGCACACAACTGGGTCAGTGATGGGGGTGACTGTGGAAGACTTCAACCATGCCAAGGCCCAGCTTGGTGCTCTGAAGAAGGACCCAGGCAATGAGGTCAAGCTGAAGATATATGCCCTCTTCAAACAGGTGAGACCATCCTGCTGTATATTGGCCCATACAATCAATCCAGTGTTGAAACCAGGTAAGAGTTTGACTGAGTGAGATTTGTCCACAGTCTCTAAACTTCACAAGGATGTCAAAGGCTAGAAGCAAATTGAAATTATTCTGGGTTATGCATTGTTCTTAAGCTTTTCCATCTCCCGTTTTCCTTATTTTTCTTTTGGACTTTGTCTCCTCCCATGCCCCTTTTCTGTGTTTCTGTCCAGGCTTCTGTGGGTCCTTGTTACACCCCCAAACCAGGCATGCTGGACTTTGTGAACAAGGCCAAGTGGGATGCGTGGAAGTCTCTTGGAGATGTGTCACAGGTACAACTACAATGCTGGCTGCAGAAATCTTAATTAGTAGTGAGCAGTCAAAGGTTCTGTGTATAATTGCATTGTTTTGGCTCCCAAAGTACCACAGGTAACTGCATCAGATAAAAAAAGGCTGATTTTAAATGTGCCACAGGTGATTTTTGCAATACAATTTACGGCCACACACACACACACACGGGAGGCTGTGTGTGGACATACCTATGCACTGTTAATGAAGCATGTTTGCTGGTTACACGCGTTGCTCCCATGGGCTGTGTGTTCTGGCAATAATATTAAAATATTAGTATTCAATCATGATCTAATATGCAAGCAGTTGATTCCTTACTGCTTATTGTATGTTGCTACTTAGTGCTATCTACTGAATTTGCATTTTTGCCATTTTAGAAGATTCCTTACTGCATTTTAGAGAGAGTAATACGCATAAACAAATTGCATGACAGGATTTTCATGTAGTCATTTCTTTATGTACATACTTAATATTCTTACCGAATCTATACATTTATAATGTACAAGTAAATGTAAACTGGCAGTATTTCAAATGTGTTTTTGACCCAGGTCTGCTGAAGCTACAGTAGTTTGTTTCTGTTTTACTCTCTCAGGACAAGGCCAGAGAGGACTACATCAATCTGATCTCGTCACTGGTAGAGGCGGAAGGGCCTGCCCAGGCTGTAGCTAAGCCTGCTGGGAGCAGTGCTGCATTTGAGACACTGCTGGTGACTACAGAAGACAACATCACCACCATCCGCCTCAATCGGCCAACAAAGAAGAATGCCATCACAGTCGGGGTGAGTCCATCTTGTCTGGACCTCTACATGGCCCTGACTGCAGTGTTTACTCTAAACACTTGTGTAACAATTGTTATTATCTTCATACCTTACTGTCTGTATAATGTATTTCTGTACATTATATAAAAAATGTACAGAAATACAAAATATTTTCAATGCTAAAGATGAGTAAGATTCAGTTCTGTACCAAATCAAATGCTTTCCAGGTAGTTGCAAAAAGTTAGTACTATTAAGATGGTTCTAAGTCTGGAAATACCTGATGTAAATACAATTGCATAATTGAGACTCTTTGAATGTATTACTGGCAGGGAACAAAGAAAACCTTATAGGTGTATATTGACTCCATTTCCTCCAGATGTACAACGAGATTATCAAGGCTTTGGAGCTTGCAGGAGAAGATGACTCTGTTATCACTGTGCTCACAGGTAACCAGCTTCTGTAACCGTCTCAATTTGTGTGAAAGTGAAAAATCCCCACATATGTCCAGCTCACTGAATCCTAGTAGTTTACAGTTTGTGCACATACAAGATTCATTTATATCATTTATGACCAGCTAATGAATGGATCAAGACTAGCAAATTATCCTGCCAAAAGCACACTTTGCTTATGAAATACTGTGGTCCACAAATATAAATTCTAGTTTTCTAGAAATTCAAATCTGTCAGCTTTGGACAGACTGTGTATAGACCTGGAATCTGGAAGTCTCATGACATCTTATTCTTATTTTGAAAAAGTGTTTCAAGCATCATAATCATATAACTTGTTTGACTCTACCTGCTTGACTATTCTCCAAGGTAGTGGAGATTTTTACTGCAGCGGCAACGATTTGAACAACTTCACAAAAATTCCAGAAGGTGGAATTGAGCAGATGGCCAAAGACTCTGGAGAGTTGCTTAGGTAGGCAATTGACCCAAATTATATGTACTGCATGTGTATATATTGTAAGCTCTATATGTCCATGTTAAACTGGTACATTGTCACCTTTTATAAAAGGGTATTCACATACATTTTGGTTTCACCATGTAGCAATTACAGAACTTACAAAATAACAAACATTGAAGAAATAGTCAAATCTTGGTTCTGTGTGATATCCGTCATCTCACAAATAATGATCATCAAAATTCATGATCAGTTTCATGTTTTATTGTAGGCTAAAATGGTTAAAGAATTGGGGTTGAGAAATCTAAGGGCATCTTGGAGCTGTGTATCAAGGTGGTCCCAAAGTAATTTTTAACACTACATACAGCCAATTACCAGAAGGCTAGATCATGTACTCAACAAGTTCAGAACAGAACACAACGCAACGCAACTTTAACGAGCATTTTTTTTTTTGTCTATATGCTGAATGTGAGTAAGTATTATCGTGCTGGTAGCATTAAACCTATTGAGTGATTGCCATTTCATTGCACACTCACTGAGCACTTTATTAGGAACACAGGTACGCTTCTTCAGAGTGATTGCAGGAGCAAAGTGTGGAGGCTAAAAGGAACTGCAAAAGTTCTGTGAAACATGGTTGTGGGGGTATTATGGTTTGAGCATGTATGGCTGCCACAGATACCGACTCGCTTGTCTGAAATGGGTGGACAATGTGTTGCCATTTCTAGATGGTGTCACGAAAATGTCCAAAATGCTCTTTAATAAAAGCTGACAAACTGCATGTTAACCGCATTTGAATTTTTTGATTACAAATCTAAAATTCTGATGAACAGAGCCAAAACGTAATGTATGAATGTGTATGTGTATTCAACCAAAGCCTATCTCTCTCCGATATCTCTCTGCATAGGGGGTTTGTGAAAGCCTTCATTGACTTCCCTAAACCTCTGATTGGTGTCATCAATGGACCAGCTGTTGGAGTGTCAGTCACACTCCTTGGACTCTTTGATGTGGTCTATGCAACAGAACGGGTAAAGTGTCATTTCTGGTGTCATTGTTTACATGGTATGCATTATCTAGTGGTGTTTGCTGGGCTGCTAATGTTAAATTTAATGTTGTATATAATGCAGTGCAGTAACGCCCTTGTGTAGCCATTGATTTCCTTCACTAAACTGCAATATAATTTAAAAAATATATTTTACATTGTGTCATATTCATGTGATAATAAGGGGTGTGATGGTTCGCTAAGGTAGGGCCTGTGATGCATTTCTGTCCAAACTAAATTAGAAAATTCAAACCGTGTACAGCTGACAGTGTATTTATATCGTTTTAAAAGGCCACACCTTTTCAGCTTCCTAACTGTTGAAATAAATGCTATTGCTCTAAACTTGCCTACATTTTAACCCATATCTTGTATGATGTTATGCTATTACTGTTAGCAGTAGAGTGCTGCAAGAGGGCTTAGACCTCTGTTTCAATTCCTCTCTTTCTGGGTTCACTTCTCAGGCGACATTCCATACCCCATTCAGCCAGCTGGGTCAAAGCCCAGAGGGCTGCTCCTCCTACACCTTTCCTAAAATGATGGGCGCAGCTAAGGTGAGAACAGCATCCCCTTATTCTCCACCTGCAAGCCTTCTAAGGCACAGTAATCGCCATATTGAGTGAGGCGCACACATTTAATGATACAAAGTACTGGTCCGAGTGGGCTATTAACTTATTACTTTAGCCCGGCGCTACTGAACTCTGCTTCCTGTGGGCCGCAGTGTCTGCAGGCATTTGCTTCAACTGTGCGCTACACCACCTGCTTTAACTCATTAGCTTATCCGAACCAAGCAGGTGAAATAATTAGTGAAACCAGGTGGTGTAGTGTATAATAATAATAATAATAATAATAATAATAATAATAATAATAATAATAATAATAGTAGTAGTGGCGGCACGGATGGTGCAGTGGGTAGCACTGCCGCCTCACAGCAAGGAGGTCCTGGGTTCGAATCCCTGTCGGCCGGGGCCTCTCTGTGCGGAGTTTGCATGTTCTCCCCGTGTCTGCGTGGGTTTCCTCCGGGTACTCCGGTTTCCTCCCACAGTCCAAAGACATGCAGGTTAGGCTGATTGGAGAGTCTAAATTGCCCGTAGGCATGAGTGTGTGAGTGAATGGTGTGTGTGCCCTGTGATGGACTGGCGACCCTTCCAGGGTGTATTCCGGCCTTTCGCCCAATGTATGCTGGGATAGGCTCCAGCCCCCCTGCGACCCTGTTCAGGATAAGCGGGTTCAGATAATGGATGGATGGATAGTAATAGTAATAGCTTTATTTGTATAGCACCTTTTATGCAGACTGCAGCTCAGTGCTTAACAGGAAAAATACAAACCAAAAGGCAAAAACAGGAAAAGCACAGCAATCATAATCAGTTATAAAGGTTTAAAACATAGAAACATAGAAACAAGTATGCTAGGAACAAATGCCTGCAGACACTGCGGCTCACAGGACGTGGAGTTGAGTAGCACTGCTGCTTTAACCATTTAATGCCGATGTCCGGAAGCCAAACGTTGGCTGAGATAGCAACTGTGCTATGAAAATATGGAGTGGCTCCACCGAAATCCCAAAGCGGTTTGGCTAAGAAAGCTGAGAGAATTTAGTAGGGTTTTAATAGGGGCTCAAAACATTTTGATTGGTTGAAAGGTTATAAGGTCAAGAGTACCATGTGGCACTCTTAGAATTGTATGGTAGTTATGCGTGAGTGTCATATGGTACTCTTGGGACTGAAAGGATTCATTGAGATGAAGTAATTATCTGAGCCGGAGATTCTTTGTTTCCCAGGCCGGTGAGATGCTGCTTTTCAATAAGAAGCTGACGGCCAGTGAGGCCTGTCAGTGTGGCTTGGTCACAGAGGTCTTCCCTGACAGCAGCTTCCAGACTGAAGTGTGGACCAGACTCAAGACCTATGCCCAGCTGCCTCCAAACGTAAGCGTTTCCTTCTCTTCCTGTTAACATTGCAGGACGGTCTGAATACTGTTCAGGAATTATTCCCAATAAATGTATGAATAATTGTATGAGCATTTTTAAATGCCAGAATGGCCAGAAAAGTGTTCAGTATCCAGTGTATTTATTTATTTATTAACCATTATTTAACCAGGCAAGACCCTTGAGGTTAAAAACCTCTTTTGCAAGGGTTGGCCTAGCAAGAAGTTCAGAATTTGGCACATTAACAAAAAAAACAAAACAAAAAAAACCAAATGCTATAATTTAGCACATAAATTCTGGAACTATGACCCTTTTGGCTGCCAACCAGTATATGTAGACCTCTGTAAGGTTCTAACAGTTAGAATTTGGCTGCCTGTAGTTACCTACAGTCCTGAATGAGTAATGAGTAAAGACAATAAAACTTCTAAAACAAAGTTAGAAATATAATATTATCCACTAAAAATAATTATCAAGTATGTTTTCCGGAATATTCCGTGGTATTTTCCCAGGTAATTCCTATGCCATTGCTCCCCTCTCCCCAGTCTCTGGCACTGTCCAAGCAGCTTGTCCGTGGGGTGGAAAAGGAACGACTCCACGCGGTCAACGACCAGGAAGTGGAGAGGCTGGTGGAACGCTGGCTGTCTGACGAATGCATGAACGCCATCATGAGCTTCTTCCAAGGCAAAGCCAAACTGTGAGTCCAGCCTGAGGATGCCCAGGGAGTTCAACATCCTCCTCCGTCCTTTAGACTCTGCTACTCGGACGCATGCACTTTAACAGTCCGCAGTACTAACTAGAGTGAACTTGCTATCAAGTGCTGCAGTTTTTGTCCCTTTTAAAAAAAAAAAATGCCTTAATACTAAGGTGACATCCACCTTTATGCGCTGTAAAAGTCAGTTTAGGACTACCGGCGGTCATTCAGGAATGCCATGTTGTGTAACCTTGTGTTGATGTTCCATTATGTTGTCAGTTAAACGGGATGCCCATATTCCATATGATCTTGTCAAGCTTCACTTGAAATAGGAATATGTGTTTGGATTACTTCTTATGAAAACTGGATAGTGGTTGACCAAGATCACTGAAGTATGAGGCTTTTTATATTACGGTGGACCTTGTGTTTATTAGTAGTGCTTTAAATGGGGGGGGGGGAAACAAGTGCAGGAACTTGGGTCACCAGAGTGCAGTCGCAGATCAGTGGAGTTTGGGTTAAGCTGCTGACCGGTGGGGTTAGGGGGTCTTTGGGAGCTTAGGAGAAGTAGCAGAAGACTAGAATGACGAAGCAAAACTTTTGGAAAAAGTGACGGTACACATATATGAGGAGAAAATTTTATTCATAAAACTGATATGAATGAACACAGAAAACATCCTCAGTTTCCAACTTGTATTCAGAAATAGCCTTATTCCAAGTACTGTCATTTAAAGCTGACCCAACTCCCTATTTGGCATACAATAAAGTTGGGACTTTTGTATAGACTTATACAGGAAAGTGTATGCAGTATGTGAAGTAACACTTCAGTAGGAACTATTGGAACCTCCATCACATATTTTAACACTGTTTTTGATCATCTTGTGAAGTCACTTCTTTCTGTGAAATTGACGATTTAGGGTTAGAAGATGAATTTCAGATCCAAGATTAACTTTTCTACTTTTTATAAGCTGTATCTAATGTGACAAACGATTTTGTGATTTCTTTCTTATTTTATTTGTTTGATTTTTTTTGCATTTGCTTTTTCAGTGTAATTAAAATTTATTTTACAGTACAATACTGGTAATTGCGATGCATAGTAATGTTTTTCTTTAGTGATACCACTCAGTCTGTGCATGATTACACATACATCATTACTAATGTATGTGCCTTTTTGCTGAATTACCTTGTTTCTCCACAACAGTACATCAAGTAATGGGTAGCTAACTGTTCTGGAGGAACACTGAAACTGCTGTGTGTTCCTTCTCTGTCTGTCTTTTGTTTGTCTCTGAGGATATTGTTTGTCTTGAGTTTCTCTGCTGTGCTGTTAACACGTGAGAAAGACACAATATTTATTTAGTTCTTTACTTGGATGTAACATGTAACACACAATAAATGTGGTTTCACTGTATCTTGCCTGTTCAGAATCAATGCAGTAGATTGTTTCCTTCCCAGATACCGTATAACCAAATTTCAATGCACTGTGTGTTAGCTTTGTACACTAGGGGTGCCCAACTCTGGTCCTCGAGGGCCGGTCTGCTTACTGGTTTTTGTTCCAACCAATTGCCTTGTTTTTAATTTGCTGTCATCTCAGTAATTACTCTGGTTCAAGCCTGCACTTGAGCACAGTAAAATCATTAGGATACACTTGCTGTCTGCAGCTGTAGCCGGTGCTCATACACGTCAGATAAGATATAATTGAGTCAATTTAATAATTAAGACCAAAAGTTGGTACAATGTCTTGAAACGGATCGGCCCTTGTTGCGCACCCCTAATGTGCGCACCCCTAATGTACACACCACAGGTCCCCCAACTGTGGAGGTTGGTGGGCTGGGATGGAGGGACAAGGGCACGTCATGCCACCCTTTGCTCTCAAGGCACTATTATGCAGCACTGATTCCACAGATTTACCTTCTTTTCTATCTAGCATTTCAGGTAAATGGCATCTTTGAGTGCTACATCAGTTGCACTTCATTCAGGGTTTTGCGCCTTCTCCTTCGTGGGTTCAGGCTGTGTGCTATCCAGTTCACCCTCATGCTCTGACTCAACTCTAGTTAACCCGGCCAGTGGGTGATTTAATGCCTGATGGCTCTCAGGTCTTGAATGCCCTGCCAACATTTTAGACTATTCTATTTCCTGAACGGTTTCATGTAGGTGTATTTGAATAAATTCTTATCTGCTGAGACAGGCATTCTTGGGTATGAGTTACCATTAGTACGACTATTATTAATTATGTTACTTTGAAACTTTCTTCCAAAATAGGGTGATAGAAACAAATTGAACACGGCTTGAGAAAGTAAGTTGAGAACTGCATTAAGTTTTTGTACATTTCTTTGTACATTCTTTTTTGTACATGTCATGAAAACCAGTGGTTAAACCAAATAGACATTCAGGATGCTTTTATACAAAGTATGGTGCACCAAAGATACATGGGCACTTTATTTGGTAGACCTGTACACCAGTTTGTTAATGCAAATATTTAATCAGCCAGTCACGTGGCAGCAACTAAAGGCATAAAAGCATCCAGACAAGGTTCAGCTGTTTTTCAGACCAAATGTCAGAATGGGGGATAAATGTGATCTAAGTGACTTTGACTGTGAAATTATTGTTGGTGCTGGACAGGGTGGTTTGAATATCTCGGAAACTGCTGATCTAAATGGTAAATGGTTGGCATTTATATAGCGCCTTTATCCAAAGCGCTGTACAATTGATGCTTCTCATTCACCCATTCATACACACGCTCACACACCGCCGGCGATTGGCTGCCATGCAAGGCAGGAGCATTTGGGGGTTCGGTGTCTTGCTCAGGGACACTTCGACACAGCCCGGGCGGGGGATCAAACCGGCAACCCTCCGACTGCCAGACGACTACTCTTACTGCCTGAGCCATGTCGCCCTGTGATCTCTGCGATTTTTGCACACAACAGTCCTAGAGTTTGCAGAAAATGGTGTGAAAAACATCTAGCAAGCAGCAGTTTGGCAGGCTTTTTACATTATCGATGAGAGATGTCAGAGGAGAAGAGACAGACTGATCAAAGCTGACAGGAAGGTGACAGTAGCGCAAATAACCACGCATTACGATAGTGGTATGCAGAGGAGTGTCTCTGAACATGCAACATGTTACACCTCTTAAGTGGATAGGGTTCAGCAGAAGACCAATAAGTCTATAAATAACCAATAACTAATAAATATCTAATAAATACCTCAGCGGAAATGCTTCAGTATCTACTGAAAGCAGCACAGCAAGCATCAGTATAAATTGCAGAATAGAAGCCCAATTTATATATTTGTATAAATTTAAATGTATATTGATATAAATGTATTGTAGTTACTCTACTCAAATAATCAAATAGGAGCTGTAATGAAATGCCATTGCTATCCAATAGAGGGCACAGTATACACAGTAAAAATGAATGCTGGAAGAGGTCTGTACACATTACAAGGGGACTGCTTGGATTACTGCCCTCTATCTGTGATACATTACATTCAATAATGCAAATATGGACTATTTAAGAAACTACTTTTTCGTGCTTCAATGTTATCGGCAGGCTTTTTATACTATCAGGATTCATGTTGACTCCATGTGTATTTGTCCCTCAGTTTCTCATGAGAGAAAAAAAGGAAGGATTGAGTTATAGAAGCACCATACTGATTCTTGAATAAATTAATTTTGAATGGGTCTTGACTTGATGTGAATGACTTTGATTTAAGCCCATTTCTGTAGTATTAGCTTATATTTGTAGTGGCACGCTTAAGAAACAATGAATGATTTAACAGAAAATGGTTATGCTCTCAGCACATTTAATCAATAAACATATAAGTTTGAACAAGTTTAAATTATTCATCACTACTGTGAAGAAACAACTGAACATGTGTGGTTAGCAGGTAACTATTTTATAGCATGTCAAAAACACTTATTTATTACAAATAAATTTAATAATGTGAAGTTTCTGAACTAAGATACTGGAAATTCATTGTTTGGGAATTGTGCCGCTAACATGGAACCACTCTTTGAAATTCATTACAACCTCAGTTGAGAAAACTGGGGGCGATAAAGAAAATAATTTTGCCTCATGAGTATTATTTACACCCTGCATACCGTAAAGTGCCTACTGCATTAAATAAATAAACTAATGGGCCAAAGGGAAATTGTTTAAATATTTTTTAAGAAAGTGTACATGTGTTGCTTCCTTCTCTTCAATATGTCTAATCTGAAAGTGTTTGTACAGTGTGACCTCCATGATTGGTGGCTCCCCGGGCAGAACAGTGCTGGCTACTGTAATGAACAACAACAGGAAGGAAGCTGGGGAGGATTGCGCTGTGGGATTCTGCAGGGAATACTAGGGGAGGAACCTCTAGTGCAGCGAGACACCATGATGACAGGGCTCTCAGACCGCCCCCACTCCTAGCATTCTTATAGTTACGGCTGTAAAATCCAGGTAACCTTGGAGGGAAATGTAAAATGGAAATTTAATGTGGTCCCACTGACAATCCTTGGGTACTAGTCTGTGAGAAAAATATTTTTTTAAAGGCACTATGACATTTTATGAGAAATTTGACCCTGGGAAATGGATGTTTAGACATTAACTTCGAGGAGCTTTTGGGTGTTCTCGCTTTCCCCTGAATTCACTTTCAAATACTCGCTGGCCTTCTCTGTAAAACATTACATAAATTTTAAGATCCCAACAGATATCCATGAGGTAAAGGGCAAATAAGCTTTTGGAGAACAGCCCTGGATGCAATTTGATATGGCTCTTGATGTGGCAATATGAACTCGAGTTTTCATGGCATCAGGGACGACTGAAGACGGAAGGGATGATGACTGGGGGAAAAACTACATACATCAGCAGGTTGATATTCCTTACCTCCCACCACGGTTCTTTGAAAAGCAGGGCTGAGCTTGCATTGACTGTATGAATCATGAGCAGGCATTTGTGGAGATGGTTCACCATGGCCAGAGGTAGAAACATATGGTTTTGAGTGGTGTTCAAAGGAATCCCCTGGCCAGGTAAAAGATAAAATAGATCTGCCCTCTGTTCTATCTAATCACTGGCACTTCACTGGTGCCAATAGGGCAGGTGTTTCTGATATTGTTTCGGGAAACTACATGTGTTTTGCATATCTCACCTGCCTGGCTAACCTTTTACTGTCTGGCCGTGTTGAAGGATAATAGCCCTTCATCTAGGGAGATGAAACAGGCACAAAAGGTTATATTGCCGATATCTACTGATGCGCAACAGTGACATCAGTGTAAATTGTGTGGATATGATTGTAAGGCTTCCCTACCTCCAGAATATTTGATTAGAGGCTAAGAATCATGTGTGAGTGGACAACATCTAGCTGTAAAAGCTAAGGTATGACAAATTAAAAGGCCACTAACACATGCCAAATAGCTATCTGATCTCTCTCATTCAAACTGGGAATCATTGCAACAGTATTAATGGGAACTGTAAATGTGGTAATAAGCATGCTAATTGGATGGCTACAGTAATCTAGACACAGGAAGCTAATTGTTTGTAAAGACTGATTGAAGAATCAGTGCTTATACTAACTCTTATCTCATAACCTTCTTTCAGTGAGACCAGCTGTCACAACACTATCACTATCATTCAACAGATTTTTTAAATTCACAATTGCACTGGCACAACAAGGCAAAAAAACTGCATGGTATTCGGGAATTAAGGAATGCAAGGAATTTAAACTCATGACCCCGACCATCAATGATCATGGTCACTTCCATTAAGACACTTCCATTACATCACACCAGTGCCTCATCTACTACTAACTGCCCGAGAGGTGACACTCCGGAATAACCCTGCACGGAAACTTGGGTGGTCGCAGAAATGTGATGTCAACGTGGCTTTGAAGGAAGAAAGAAAAAGAAAAATCAGAAACAACACGTCATGCTCCATTAAAATACTGCCAACACCCAGGCTTCACGTTTCAAAAGCAGGAGCATGATTCACACTTTGTTTGTTGGTTAACCTGTTCTTGAGATAATAACAGACCACAGTAGGAACCCTGCTCCTTCCAACTCCCTGCGATGTGTTGGGCAAATATAATAGTTGCAAAAGATCCTTAGCCAATCCATGGTTGCCTACTTTAGAAATGGATGAGGATGAACCCTTGAACATACAGACAGCAAGAATCTTTTCCTTATGAAGACTGAAACAAGATTATGGTTTGGTTCGGATCTGAGTGGTCCAAACAACACATATGCTTATTCCCTTATGGATATTTTTGTTCAACTGCCCTGTCCTTTCTAAACCAGAAATCTACCTAATCCACCTTTGACATGGCAGAAAAGTAATAATGTGTGTATGTGCGTTCCCTTACTGGAATATTTTAAGTTATTTGCATTTTCTCACTTATCTGAGCGGCCGACATTTAGAATTTCAGAAATCAAACGGCTGTTATTGGAGAAGCTTCCTTCATCTGGGAAGTTACTAACTCTTATCTCATAACTTTCCTTTCAGTGAGACCAGATTTCACAGTTACGGTTCACCCAGCACCCTTTCGCACGCTTCATCGAACTAAATTGGTGGTATTTCCACTGGCACTAGCGTAAACATGATAAGTGTTCACTGCATGACGCCACAATTTTGTATGGGGCATGGACATGGTGACCTGAGCCATGGCCCCTGAGGATTGGGAGGGAGAGTGACATTCGATAAATGAAAGCCAGAGGTAAAAGCAGGACAGCCGGTCCCTAGTTGTTTGAATCATCCGTGTTTCAGCCAGACTGCCTGCAGTAATGGACTGATATGGTTTAATAGTAGGGCACATAAGGCCACCAATAGGTTCTCATTGCCCCCCACCAATGGATGCCATGTCAGAGGAGCGCTCCCACAGTGTTGTATGCTTTTCCATGGTCACACCATTTCCAAATTAAAGGAGCACTGTCACGCGTGTTTGCGTTGAACTTATTTGGATTAAATGCTTAAAGTATGTGTGTGTAAAATCCTTGCAGTTTTGAATCGGAATTTACAGAGAAATAATAGACAGCAGAAGACGAAGCAGCTGAAGCTAACCGAGAGGATTAATTGGAAGTATCCACAACCAACGTTTAGATACAGCTAGATAGCTAGATATTTACTTACTCCAAATGAATCCTCCTATTGCTGCAGAAGAAGTACTGCAGGATGTAGCAAGTGTCCGAAGCTGCATCCTGCAGTACTTACCAACTTCTGCAGAAATATGAGGATTAATTGGAAGAAGTATCCACAACCAAGGGGTCCAGGAGGGCAACTATGCGAGTAAGTAAATATATAGCTAACAAGCTGTATCAAAACGTTGCTGTGGATACTTCTTCCAATTAATCCTCTTAGTTAGCTTTGGCAATATTTTTATGCTAACGTTACCATATTTTTGTGGGAGTGTTATGTTATTGCCTGGATGAGTGGCCGTCCATAAACCAGTCTCTGGACGTGTTTGTTTTGAGAAGTTTTGCCCCTTATTTAGGAAACGGCTACACTGACGGTGATTTAAAAAATGCCTACACACATAATCTAAGCAATTAATCCAAATAAGCTCAACTGAAACAAACATTACAGTGCTCCTTTAAGAAGGTGCAATATGTTTGGATTCTGGGTCATTTAAACCTTTACGACTGGGGTTGATATGACACGTTTCATAAAATGGTAGATTGACTCTATGCTGCAGACAAGCAATAAACCACAGTGGGCTCTGTGGCCTGGTCTTGCCATTATAATTTCTTATTTCTCTTATGAGTTGAAGGACTTTCCACTCACATAGTTTGTTGGATAGTATGATTGACTTAAGCATAGACTAAACTATTTTCTCACAGGTCGGGGCATCTTGATTTATCATTTTCACACTTTTTGAATTGGTTTCTAAATGCACACATCTGTAAAAACTGCACTGAACCAGAATGTCCAGGAAGTGGCAAGCTCACTAGGAGCATATACCGAAATTGCAGACAACACACATGAAAATAATCTGCGGAAGTTTTCTGGAGTGAATCGTTTGTCCTTGCATAAAGAAAAAAAAGTATGAACACTGCTTTTGGAAAATGCCGGAAAAGGTCTTGTCTCCGACGGAGTCTTTTGGGATTTGAATCCTCAGCCCACTCGTTACATGCTGAGAGCTGTGGCAACTTCTCCACGCTGTTGCTCCCACAGTGATGGATGGCCGTTAAGCCTGTCACCACTGCTGATGAATGCACCGTACCCCAAGGAAGAAGGCTGGGGCGGTGTGGGGGGGGGGGGGGGGGCAGTATGGAGCAGCGGTTATGGATTTGGGCTAGTAACCGGAAGGTCTGTGCATCCGTGTCCCAGCGGAGACACTGCCGTTGTACCCTTGAGTAAAATAATTACCAGTGTAAATATCCAGCTGAAAAAATAGACCTGTTAAAAATGGCAGCCATGTAAATCAGCCAATAATCTTATATTGAGATAAGACAATGAACTATCTGGAGCTTAAAACATGTTTTGAAAGAGGAGTATAAGGGAACTGCTCTCTTGCATTTGGCAAAGGGCTTTACCTGGAGGTAAATCAAATGTAGCACACAAATACATCCTCTGGCATTAGAATTGCCAGCCATATTAGCTGTAACAAATTGCAGAGATAATTATATGTAAAAACATATGGCCGCTATGGGAGTATATCTCATGGTAATTTTGTAAACATCGTGCTGGACCCATAATTGAAAAATTTATTGAATGAATTTTGCCTCTTTTATTTAACTATGAGTGTTACCCTCTATAACAGAATAGCATATGGAATCTGTCAGTGTGGCGCTCAGCATTCCTACCTCCTACACACAGACCCAGACTTCCATGCTTCCTGCATCTGCTGATGAAAATACAACCTGTGTGTGTGTGTGTGTGTGTGTGTTGATGTGGAAACCTTTATACATTTCAACATTTAGCGCAACATGACATAACATCTCATGAGGGTGTGAGCTTTGGCTAGTCTGTACAATATCAGATGTTTTTCAGGAAAGCTGGTCATAAACAGCGAGCGCCTGGCTTTTGGGCCGCCACAGAGCGCGTCCTGGGAGGTTTCCGTAACGGACACCGTGTAGGCCGAGAGGAGGCTTCTCGGAGGTGACCGTGGGTGGGGGTGGAAGGGAAGGAAAGCCTGCGGAGCAGCGTCCCGGGACGTTCCTGTCCGGGATGACTGATGTTCCCTGGAAGGGGGGCCGTCGACTTCACCCCGGGCCGACCTGCTAGTGCCAGGGCTCTCGGGTTCACATTCGGGGACCGTCAATGGGGCTCTGGGGGAATGATTAGGGCAAAAGGGAAGGGGGGAAACGGAACTGGAGATAATCAGAGGGCTCCTGGGTCCCACTCGTTGCTGGCTGTCCAGCGCAGAGCCTGAGCAGTTTTACAGGGAAGGCTTCAGTATGGAAGGTTTATTATCTTGCGTGAGTGATTTAGGGGCTCAGGGACTTACATACAGCAGAACTGCAACATTTCTCTCTCAAATTTCAGATTTGTGTCTATAAACTTTTCACCTAACTTTGCAGGCAGATGATTTTAAAATAAGTAGTATACAGTATATACAAGATGTTCATACAGTGCCTTGAAGAGAACTAGCCGCGTATTATGAAGTGACAATAGTGTATACGTGCAACAAGTGGACACTGAAAATTTTGAATTGCTGTAAAGCCTTCACCATTCACCATCAACTTAGTTGAGCATTGTTCTCACAAAAAAAATACATTTTGATTGATTCATATTTGTGGAATTAAACTGGCACATGTGCTTTGCATTTTCCATGCTCAATTTTTCACCCTAGTTTGCTTGCTGACATGCTCTGTTTCATGTTATTATTGCTTCAGTATCTAAATGTTCAATACATGTTAAATGTAATTTATTGTATTAATAATTATTATCATAACATCAGAATTCTCATCCAGCATCAAATACAGACATGAAACCAGTTTAGTCTTTTAGTTTAGTTAGGGTGTGCACATGCATGGTTCTTATATGAAGGAACAAATCTGTTTTATTACTGATTACAGAAGAACTTATCTCATTTCATTGAAATATAATGTAACTGTTACAAGCAAATCTTATTTATTTCTGCGAGTAAATATACAATATATTGCAATATATGCAATAACTTAATTTCAAGAGATTCAGGCAATGTACCCTCTTATCAGATGTTAATGGCAGAACCAGAAAAATAAAGGGAGAGGGTGCAAGCAATGCCGAAGGAAAGAATTGAATTATTTTGTCAGATGGACATGTGATTGGAAATGACATATTTTCTCTTTCAGTAATTCTACACTTTCCAGCAATCGTCCGGGAGTTCTGGAACTAAAGACAGCATAATACCTTATCTAGACAGATTGAAGTGCCTGAAGTTTGAACCTTAAGTTTCAGCTTCTGTGTCTGGAGTTTTCAATTCCAAGAAACTGGGTGGCTTTTGTCAGTTGAAATACCAGCAAAAGCAGCACCCTAATCCTATGATTGATTCTCTTAGCTGGAGACCATTAGTCTTTAACTTGAAGATCCAAACATAGAGTGAGCTCCATAATGTTTGGGACATAGACATTTTCTTTTTCTTGATTTGGCTCTCTACTCCACATTCTCAGCTTTTATCTATGGGTATTTGTACACATATTGGGTTTCACCAGTTAGACATTACACCACTTTTTATACGTAGCCCCTCATTTCAGAGCACCATAATGTTTGGGACAAATGGCTTTGCGGGTGTTTCTCATTTGTCAGGAGTGTTCAATTGCTTCCTTTGTACATTTATAAAACTTCTCACTACAGAGACAAATCAAGGAAAAAATATGCCTGTGTCCCAAACATTATGGAGCTCACTGTAAAGTACAGGGGCGACATGGCTCAGGCAGTAAGAGCAGTCGTCTGGCAGTTGGGGGGTTGCCGGTTCGATCCCCCGCCCGGGCTGTGTCGAAGTGTCCCTGAGCAAGACACCTAACCCCTAAATGCTCCTGACAAGCTGGTCGGCGTCTTGCATGGCAGCCAATCGCCGTTGGTGTGTGAGTGTGTATGAATGGGTGAATAAGAAGCATTAATTGTACAGCGCTTTGGATAAACGCGGTATATAAATGCCAACCATTTACCATTTACTGTATATCTTGGTTTAAAACTTGCTACTAACCACCTCCATAACAATGGTTTACTCAGCATGCTAATTGTACTCAGTATACTAACTGTTCATCCCCAGTTCAAAACTCACAACAGATCTGTTTTGTTTTACAATAAATACTGCAAACATTGCAAAAAAGTGCCTTATGGTATTTATTTTTACAGAGAGCAGTAATTAGGGTGCTGCTTTTGTTGGTATGAGACACAGCTATACTCATTGTTTCTCAAGGGTTGACATCAAATTCTGTAACAGGTGTTCACACACTAATTCCTCAGGTTGATATTTACATTTAACAGAGATTCTTATCCAGAGCAACTTACATAAGTGCATATACATCATGTTTAGGCAAGAACAGTGCTGATGCTTGGTCAAGAGAATGACAGCAAATAGTAATTGTCAATACATAATCTAATAACATATGTTAGATACCAGATTCCATAGTAGGTTCAAGAGGGAACTGTATTATTATTAGGAATAAAATGGGTAAGGGGATATAATTTTAGATTCATGCCATGATAGAGCCATGCTTTATTGAGAAGAGGGCCCTTTTAGAGAAAGGAGAATAAATTGCATAGGCAGAATGGCCTGGTAAGGCTTGACAACCGATTGCAGGTAAGGTTATGTTCCTCTGGGTGTACTATAGACAAGCCCTCATTTATAAAATCTAATTTTGTCTTAAATTGTAGCTTACACAGAAAACCACCAGTTATTTATAAAATCACACTTGGATATTATGGATACACTTGGATACCCTAGATGTACATTAATTACAGTACTTTACATGCTGGCTAGAAATCTTGAAATGCAACCTTATTTACAGAACAATGGCTATTATTGGCTGCATTCACAGGAAGGGGCAATGGTATAGAATGTTCCTGTAATTTCTACATCATGTGAGCTTTACATATGGCAGGTGCATAAGACACAGATATGCCACATAAGATCAATGTAAAGCAACTTTTATTTTTGGTCTCAGTTATAAATAAATAAAATAAATTCAAGCATAAGCGCAACTTGGGAAATTATTTTAAGTTTACAATTAAGTTTAAATCCAATAAATGCTTTTTATAACTAAGGCACCAGGACTAGAGATTTGTATTTTATTTGGTCCAAGATTGGTAGCCATGGAAGGAAGATGAAGAGATGTTTTTCAGCTGATTGTCGATGAGTTGGGCAGCAGTATTCTGAATATGCTGGATGGCACCTGCAGGGAGACAAATGTACAATCCTGTCACTTAATGTTAAACCAAAGCGACTTTCAAAGGTGCATTTCACATAGTAAGCAAACACTTAAGATAAATAAAGTTACTGCAGTTATCATAAATGCTACCATCAAGGTACCTCCCTCAAGTCAGGACAGCACACGGATTTGAATGAGCTCAGTAGCAGCCATAGTGAGGAAATTAGTTTGTAGAGAAGAAAATGGCAGCCCTGTGTTACTGTTATGCTATTGTCATTGAAAGACAATCTGTTATCCAAGACTACATCAAGATATTTTGGCAGCCAGGGATGCAGACACTATTGTGCTACCAAGGGTGATGGACAGATGGGGGGAGGATGTATCTGGTAGATAGAGTACAACAGTTTTGGCAAGACTGAGTGTAACATGCTGACTGATCATCCAACTCCAGCTATCATTAAGGCATGCTGTGATGCATGAGGCAATGTGTTCCTCTGCTATTGGAAAAGACCTAAATAGCTTAGCTGTGTGTCATCAGCGTAGCAGTGGTAGGAGAATATCTTGTGGAGATATTTCTGAGCCAAGAGATTTAGTGTATAAGGTGTCACGACCCCGCTTCTGTTTTCTGTTTGGTGTCTGTGTTTTTGCCTTTCTTTTGCAGTGCTGGCAGCGGTGGTGGGGAGGGGGGGGGTGAATGCTCTCACTCTTGCCACAAGCTTCCGTGCTGCTGTTTTGTGTGAACCGCAGAAATAAATCCTTTAAATTTCAATTGCCACATGTTGAAAGTTGAGTGGTCATGTTCCGGCTTTGAGTGGTTGATACAAAGGAAAGAGGGAGGGGGCCGAGAATGGATCCCTGTGGGACTGTGCTAAGACAGTGACAGCCTGATAGCTCTCATATCTTCATCGGTACAGAGGCAAAGTTGAGATGAGAAGCTGTTATCATTGCCAACTTAAACCTTCATGTTCTTAGGTAATACTTGCCCTATGGGGGTGCTGGCCACAGTTGACAGCATGGTCAGGATAAGAAACTAGATTGTGGTATATCCATGCACTAGAACAGAGCCTCAACAGGATGAGGCCCTTGGCAGTCTGTTGAATAATTCAGATAAATGACCATGGGCCTCATGTAAGAACCACTTGTATGAACAGATTTGTGAATGTCCCATACAGGTGATTTAAGAGAACTTGGCGCATTCACCAATTTCTTTATTTTTCCCTTAGGTAGAAACAACATTTACAGTTTCCAACCTGTCGTACAAATCATGTTAGCAACACCTTCCATTGATTTTCTATGGAGAGGGCTTGCAGTGCATGATGGGGCTGCATTGCGAATTTCTTGCCTCAAATGTTTTCAGAAACATCTTTTAGTGGACTGTTTAGGAGGAAAAAAAGAAAGTTTATCAATGGACTGCCATATTGTTATGTTTAGGCAAAATCAAATTAACTCAGCTACTCTCTACGTCCCTTGTTTTTGATAATCCCATTGGCTATCTATGCAATGGAACCCAGCGACAGTACCATATTTGCTGTATTATAACAGGAATATGAATTTAGGACAGTTAGGAGCGTATGTTGAATCTGACATGACTCACTCATATGAGCCCTTTGTATGAAAAAAGTAATTCATGAAAAGAGTATGAAAATGTTCTTGCATGTGGCCCATTGTCCCCAACATCAAGGTTAATTCCAGTAGAGTTCACCCTAGTTCTCAATCTGCTTACCACCAGCAAGAACAACAAAAATAGAATAGCCTAATGTGTATTAACAGCTTCTGTACATTCAAAAACCATAATCTATGTACACTGGTAATTATAACAGCAATGAAAATGCTTTAACAGCCATTGGAGAAAGTGAAATTCTTATAGGAATTATTGGACAAAGCTTGATTTTTCAGGCTTTTCACAGGCTTCACCATGTCAAATGTTTGCATCCTACCTGGGGGAATAGTTTGTTGTTGATTAGAAGAAACTTATATTTTGACAAAGTGCTGAGTGCTTTTAGCTGCAGTCTGTGTTTTAAAAAACTCAGAGAATGCATAATCCCCTAAAGAATGTGTTTTAATGACCTGCAGACAACCCCTGAAAGCTGCAGAGTTATGGCATTGTATATAATTATCAGCCACATATATGCATGGGGCATTTAAGTCAATCCCCTGTCCTGGGTAAGGTTAGAGAAAATCCCTTAAGAGCTTTCGACCACTTTAATTGAGTATGATTCTCACAGAACAAAACCCAGGGCCTATTTAGCCTTTGTGAGCAGACAAAAGACACATAAAGACTGCAGGGTCATTGCAGGCCATCAAGGTTTAGCTGTTGATGTCTAGGTGCTTTCAACACTGCCATTGCACATAATATAGTGCTTAGCTCAGATTACTTTAAGATTGATGGCTAAATCTCCCAAATACTCACCACTGAGTGTAAATTCATGTCTTTATTTTTTATTTTAATTGTAAGACACAGCTCAAGCAAAATTCACCCTATCTTCCCTTGACACTCGGGTCAACTGTTGGGACACTGCACAACTTGAACTCAGAGAAATAAGTGATTGTAACTCCAGGTTCCACTAGATGGCAGTGTAGCAACCGTTCAATCTTGCTTGAAAACCTCACAACCCTTCGGCTTTCCTTTGGGTGTCCTGAAACAGATACATAGCCAGGGTTGTTTTGGATTTCAACCAAGCCAACATTTAAATTCACATGGAAGATCATTGCTGGGAAAACATTCAGCAACAATAGTAATAATAATAATAATAATAATAATAATAATAATAATTCATTCATTCATTCATTCATTATCCTAACCCGCTTATCCTGAACAGGGCCGCAGGGGGGCTGGAGCCTATCCCAGCATACATTGGGCGAAAGGCCGGAATACACCCTGGACAGGTCGCCAGTCCATCGCAGGGCACACACACCATTCACTCACACACTCATACTTATGGGCAATTTAGACTCTCCAATCAGCCTAACCTGCATGTCTTTGGACTGTGGGAGGAAACTGGAGTACCCAGAGGAAACCCACGCAGACACGGGGAGAACATGCAATCTCCGCACAGAGAGGCCCTGGCCGTCGGGGATAATAATAACAATAACAATAATAATAATACAATTATTATGATTATTCTGTTTGTGTGTATTACAGTCTACAGCGATATCCTAATTTTTGATTCTGGGAGAATAAAATATAGAACCACTTTTTACCTAGTCATCATCCTTCACCTAAAGAACATTGGGGATGTTGTTGTTAGGTTGTCCTTTTGCTGTGAGAAAACTGAGTACATTACCCAGAGAAGATTCCAACATATTTTGTTCTAAACAAGTTCTGTCAAAGTCAGTTCCAAGCATGTCACATACTTGCTTGCTACATCCCCTGATGGTTATCATTTAGTGATAAAAAAAAGTAATGGCAATTTGTTGAATTATTTACAAATGATAATATTGAAATGGCAGGTTTGTTTACCACTGTTAACATCCTTTATAAAATTAACATTAATGAGTGTCCACAATTCATTAATGAAACCAATTAGGATATTGTGGCAAGATGTGCTCCTTGTTACTTACAGTAATGTAACAGTAACAGTAAGAACACCCAGAAGACTGGACAAATGCATGACCTGGGAACATTTACCCCACCTTTCCAAGAAAAACATGTAAGATGTAATGTTACGCTCCTAGAATACAAACCTTTACTCCAATTACATCGCAACCTGTAATCTCACACAATGTGTAAGAATTTCTCTTCGAGCATGAAATGAACATGACGTATGCTGACACGCTGTAAGAACACAACGCGTCTTTGCATGTTCGTGTACCGGAGGAACACGTGTAACACTGAAGGACTGAAATAAATGTATCTGTGTATCTGATCAAACACCTTCTGCCATGCCTCACTCTGTACCCATAAACCCTTGCTTTGCGTGGTTCCGCTTCCCACGCAGAAGCTGCTGGGTGGGCGGAGTGCTGACTGAAGTCTGAAACACTTACTGCATCTTGGGCTAAAGACTGCAGCTGATGTGCGCATGTGTGTGTGTGTGTATGTGTGTGTGGGGTATGTGTGTATGTGCATGTATGCTGTGTGTATATTCCAAAGTGGGAGCCTCTGCTTTATAAATAAAACCTAAATTGAGGAGGTTGTGATTGCCCGGTGAATCAAAGCCACATGTCCTGAAATAAATCATGGAAACTAGCGACTCAGGACATCTTGAGACAGAGGAGGTGAGAATGCTGTTTCATGACAGGTACTGAGTAAATGTCCTGGACACACTGGGGCAGCCTTTGTTTTGCTGACTAAACCTACATCAGCCTTCCACTCACAATGATGTCATTCTTAAGGACCATCTGTAAATGCAGAAAGCTAAAGGCTTGAAAATGAAGTTTTGAGATTTTTTTAAGGTTTTTTCTCAGCAACTCAGGGTGATATCTACTGCACAGCTAGACCGTGACACAGAGGAAAACATTTAAACTCAGTTGAAATGGTGATTTAATCAGTGAGAGTCAAAAACCTTTTTTTTTTACCTGAATTTGATTTACCATATTAATTTCACTGCAAAATGATTCGGTGGAACAATATTTTATCAAATAACAAAGATAAAACAGGTAAAGGATAGAAAACAATGGAAAAGATCAAGCAAATATTCTGGAGAAACAATTATTTTAATATCTACTACATATCTGGCTCATAGTGCTTTGAGGCTCATTTGATACCCTGGACCTTTGATGACTTAAAACCATTTAGCCAACAAATTTGTTCCATAATCTAGCAGTGTAATTTACAGCTGAATCTAGTACCATGCTCTCAAGACAACCTGAAAATAAGATATCTAATCATTGCATGCAAAGAATATGTAACAAAATGCTACACATGACTACTTTCATTTACATAACATTGCTGTGTCCCAAACATTATGGTGCCCTGAAATGGGACTATGTATAAACACTGCTGTCATTTCTACATGGTGAAACCAAAATGTTTAATGCTCTTTATTAAAATCTGACAATGTGCACTTAAACCACATGTAATTTATTTTATTACGAATGTCTAATTGTGTGGCAGCAGTGCAATGCATACAATCATTTGACTATAGAATGATTGTTGGTGGCAGACAAGGTGGATTGAGTATGTCAGAAACTGCTGATCTCTTAAGATTTTCACGCACACTAGTCTCTATAGTATACAAAGAAACAAAAAACCAGTGAGCAGCAGTTCTGCAGACAGAAATGCCTTGTTAATGAAAGACAGGAGAATGGACAGACTGGTCAAAGCTGACAGGAGGGTGACAGTAACGCAAACGACCACACATTACAATAGTGGTATGCAGAAGAGCATCATAAATCTAAGTGGATAAGCTACAGCAGTAGAAGTCTAAAAAGAACTAATAAATAAATAATAAATAAATAAGTCTAATAAATACCTAATAAAGTGCTCTGTGAGTGTAGCAAAACTTATTCTTGACAGGAGAGCAAAGCTTAGATTGGGGGTGGGCTGGCCATTTAATTTTGTGTGGAATGAGAATGTATTTCTAATTGAATAATATTTTTGTGTGTGTGTCCATCATGTCTCACTATCGTAGTCTCTAAGGATGTTTCAAATGATGGGTTGAGCCATGCCTTAGGCGTTTTGCAGAGGAACATCAGAAAACAGTTAGTTCCAAGGCCCCTCTTTAATCTACTTAATCTTGACAGTGAAGAGTTCCCTTGAGAACAGAGCATGACATTTTCAGTACTAATACACATTCTGCACATGTGCATGCAGGCACACCCCCACACACACACACACACTAGGGAAGTAGATAGTAGTTAGAAATCCAGCACGCAAAATTCAGTTCAGAATCTTTATGAAAATAAAGGCAGCTCGAGGCAAAGAGGAATAGCAGGGAATAGGCAGTTTGTTATCAAGTGTCCAGGCAATGGGTCAATACTCCAGCAATCAGATATATCAAGGGTAATCAAAAGCAAACGCGTAGTCACAGGCGAAGGTTCGGCAGCAGACAAAAACAGAATCCAAAGACAGTGGTCGAAAAACAAAAACAGGTTGATAAACTACGGATCCAAATTACACAGATGGGATAAGCTAAATGCGGAAGTCGAAAACAAAACAGGTTGTAAAGAGTATCAATCAGAAATAAATGCTGGAGAGTATGGTCGGAACAGATAACAATCTGGCAGCGAACTACACAAACAAAGGGATTTATATAACACAGGTAACAAGAGGGAATGGCAATCAAGTGTGGGAAACAATCAGGAAGTGAAACACAGGTAAAACGAATACCAGTGAATGAATGAACTGACAGACTCACTACGGTGTGTACAGAGGGTAACAAAACACGAAAACGCTGAAATATTAGACAAAGACTAGACAACAAAAAACACAGAACCTGACAGAACACCCCCCCCCAATTCCACCAGGAACCTTCAGGATGCAGTGGACGGTGGAGACGTTATAGATGGTGTAGCCTTTGGCGAGACGGGGGGTGGAGGGGGTTTGGCTGGAGGGCTAAGTGGGGAAGTGACAAAGGGTTTCACCCATAAAACATGAAAGACTGGATGGACGCAGCGTAGAGGAGGTGGCAGGCAAAGTTTGACCGCAGAGGAGGTGAGAACACAGGTGATGGTGAAGGGACAAATGAATCTGGGGGTTAGTTTGGGGCAGGTGGAGTGGAGGGGAATGTCCTTGGAGGACAACCAGACTTTCTAGCTGACAGTGTAATGGGGGGCTGGGCGGCGGTCAGTAAACCCCTTCATGTCAGAGAATCTTTTGAGAAGAGGGGCTGGGGCATTTTTCCAGGTCTGACGGGCATGCTGAACAAGGAGCTGGGCGCTTCCATTGGTGTCCTTCTCCTCCTCCGAGAATATTAGTGGTTGATATCCAAGGCAGTAGGTGAATGGAGATAGAGTAGTGGAAGAGATGGGTAGCAAGTTGTATGCATACTCAATCCACGGGAGGCATTCCATCCAGGAGGCCGGTGACTTCTCCACCATGCAGTGTCTTCTCCAACTCCTGATTGAAACGCTCTGTCTGCCCATTGGTCTGGGGATGAAAACTGGATGCTAGTTGAGGTTTGGTGCCGACGAGCAGGCAGAAGGCCTTCCAGAACTGGCTGGAGAACTGTGGGCCTCGGTCCGAGGCTACCGCCAGGGGAAGGCCGTGCAGGCGGAAGACGTGAAGGGCGAGGAGTTCAGCAGTCTCCTTGGAGGAAGGGAGCTTGGGTAGGGCGATGAAATGCCCATACTTGGAGAACCGGTCCACCACCATCAGGACAACAGGCATTCCCTTAACGATGGGTAGACCCTGGGGCCGTATCGGGTTTCATGGTTGCCACCAGAAGCGGTAGTCCAGGAGAGCCAGTGAACGGCTGACCCTAGGATGACAAGTAAGTCGGGATAAGTGAGCCCACTCCAGGACAAACAGACGGACCGTGAGGTGGCTATCAGGGTACAGGGAGGCAGGATGGTGGAAGGCTCTTCGTCAGCTTGAGGAGGTGAGTACAACTGGGAGAGAGCATCAGGCTTGACATTCTTGGAGCCAGGCCGGTAGGTCAGGGTGAAGTGAAAGCAGTTAAAGAACAACGACCACCAGGCCTGGCGGGTGTTGAGTCTCTTGGCCGACGTCAGGTACTCAAGGTTGCGGTGGTCGGCCCAGACAATTAATGGAGTGGTGGCCCCCTCCAGTAGATGGCACCACTCCCCGAAGGCCAACGTCAATGCCAAGAGTTCCCGGTCGCCGATGCTGTAATTTCTCTCCGGGACAGCACAGCTCCGACCCCTGTGTCGGATGCATCCACCTTGAGGGTGAACTGCTTCTCTGGGTCGGGCATGGTCAGGACAGGATAGGAGGAGAAGCACCTCTTCAGCTCTCTGAAGGCTGAGTTGGCGGCAGGTGTCCAACAAAAGGTGACCTTGCTGGAGGTGAGGGCAGACAGGGGAGCAGCGACAGAACTGTAGTCCCTGATGACCCTCTGATAGAAATAGGTGAACCCAAGGAAGCGATGAAGCTCCTTGTGGTTAGTGGAAGGAGGCCAATTTGCTACTACGGAGGTCTTTTCCAGGTCCATCTCGATCTGCCCCCTGGAGACGACAATGCCGAGGAACTGGATGAAGGATTGGTGAAACTCACACTTCTCGGCTTTGACAAAGAGACAGTTCTCCAGAAGGCGACACAGAACTTGACGGATGTGGATGACTTGTTCCTCCAGGGTAGCAAAGAAGATGAGGATCTATCTTGGTATACGAACGGCATCGCAAGGTGCTCATAGTGGCCACTTGGGGTGTAGAGAGTCTTCCACTCATCTACCTTGCAGATGCAGACCAGGTGATAGGCATTGCAGAGATCAAGCCTTGTGAAGTACAGGCACTTTTGAAGGGAAGAGAAGGCCGAGGAGATGAGTGGGATGGGGCAGCGATTCTTAATGGTGATGACGTTGAGCCCACGGTAGTCGATGCAGGGACGTAGGGACTTGTTCCTCTTCTCCACAAAGAAGAACCCGGCTCCGGCTGGAGATGATGAGGGACGGACCAGGCCGGCAGTCAGAGAGTCACTGATAGATAGGATCTCTGGGACTGACAGGGAGAAGAGACAACCTCTAGGGGGAGTGGGGCCAGGATGCAGCTCGATGGCACAATCATAGGAGAGGGGAGGAGGCAGGGAGCAGGTTCGGGACTTGCTGAAGACCTATCCAACGTTGTGGTAGACAGGTGGGATGGAGGACAGGTCAGGAGGAGTTTTGGGAGCAGCAGGACAGGAATTAGGCTGGTTGGAGGCAGACTGGAAACAGGACTGGTGGCAGTTGGGGCTCCAGCTGATGATGGTTCCCCAGACCCAGTCCACTTGAGGGTTATGCTGGAGAAGCGAGAGTCTGCCTAAGATCACAGGGATGAGAGGAGACTTCATCACGTAAAAGGTGATCTCCTCCTGGTGGTTGCCGGAGATCTGCAGCTGAACTGGGGAGGTGACCTTGGAGCATTCGGTAGAGAAGGTAGCCGGCTGAAATTATATGAGCAGGACCCCGAAAGCACTGAGATTTCACTGAACATTTCATTGTTTACATTTATGGAGTTTGAAGACAGCAATGTAACTTACTGGTTGACGCGCTCATATATGGAAGTTGGTGGCAGTTCAAACTGTCAAAATTCTGAAAGATGGCCCGGTCAATATTTTCACTGGACACTCGGTAGGCTGTCACGCATTATAAGTCCGAAGTCCCTGGTGATTTGTGAATAGTTTAAATTGATTTTTATAATCGACATATCAGGCTCCATTCATGTTTTGAGTGTGTGCCAAAGTTTAGGTCGCAAATAACCGTGCTGTATCCTTCTGACATAATTTACATAGAAATGGAACTCTCGGATCACATGGACTCACTGATAGTAGCCAAGAGGAATCGATGACGATTCAGAAAATGTATAACTTTTAAAGATTTAAATCGGTCCGATCGTGGGACTTTAACCATTTATGGACAGTGCGACAGAAATTTTTGGTGTCATTGACTGACCGCTAAGCCACACATTTTATTCACTATTGCTATTGGCTTGCGCTAGCTACATCATGCTAAGCTCAAACAGCAAGGTTACCAACTTACTCGCACTTACGTCATGTAAGTTTTACCACCTCTGCTGTGAAGTAAAAAAAGTGGAAATAGTAAGTTTTCTGTGATAAATGCATTGTTGAGTTCTAGTGCACATCACACATCCATTTTGCCTTCCCTAATTTCATTGCAGTTTTATGTATGAGAGTGTCTTGGTGCCTCAGCTAGTCAGAGCTGTTTTGGCAGCTTGCAGAACACCAGCAGCATATTAAGCAGGTGGTCATATTGTTTTGGCTCATCAGTGTATACCAGATAGTTGCCAATAATGCATTGCCATTCACACTGATAAACAGCACGATAATTTCACAGTATCATACTGCTCAATATTTCACAAAATAGTGCCATTTACAAAGATTTCTTACAGTGCACCTGAACCTCCCCAATAAAACAGCTGTGAGGGGACACCCACAGCAGAGTAATTACAACCAGATGCAATGCAGCCTCATGGAGCAAGCAGTGATGAGGTCAGACCTGGCAACCTTGTAAAAACACCATGGCTAGCATGTTCCCTTTGACCAAGACGTCAACTCTGAACCCGTTTTGCTGGATTGGCCCAAACAGCATCTGCTTCCGGACAGTTCCTTTCATATCCCTAAAAAGGTCTTGAAGTAGACAGCATCACTTTGAGATTGACAGATGGGAAGAAGTTTTAATTCTTGGCCAGAGGCTAAGAGAAGAGAAGGGCCCCCATGGATGTTCATAGTGCAATGCTTTATTAGATCATTGCAGTGTCTCATGGTGCCAACACATTGGTGTTATATAAACCACTCCATCGCTCAAAAGCAAATTAAGACAGACTGCCAAAAAAAAAAAAAAAACACCGCAAAGGAGGATTACTGATGCATGAAAAAGTGTGAATCAGCTTCGGATACAATTTAAAAAAAATGTTAAAGTAAACACCAGCTTGCTACAACTGCCTTGGTTCAAAGTGGCTGCTCTCCTCAAATCACTTTTTAAACTATATTTCCTCCTCATTTTTCTACCTTCTGTCATACATTTTTGGATGCGGTGGAGGAGAGATGAAGGAAGACAGTTGTGCAGGGGAACTGAGTCACCGTGAGTTAAACTGACAGAGTTATAGGTGAGAGGCTGGGACAGACGCAAAGGTGAGTCATCGGCGAGGAGGGAGGAGGGCGTTTGCGGCCCTGCAGCGGGAGAGGGAGAGAGCGAGGGATTCCGTTCGAGCGTCACTCTCCGTCAGCCTTCGTGTGAGCCCTGGTAGCTGATTCACTAGCAGAGACCAAGCTGTGAGCACAGAGAATGTTTTCATCACCCGCCTCCCCCCTCTCTCCAGCTCCTTTCCTCCCTCCCCAGCTAGAACACGGCACTGCCCACAGACATAGAGCAAATCACACACAAGGATCAATGAGGCACAGCAAACCTTTTTTGGGGAGGTGATCGTGTGATGTTTACCCTGATTCCTCTTCAGTTGAGTTTCCTTCCTGTTGCCTTCTCTCGCTTTCTTACTTTTCAAACATTTAATTTTCAGGAACTCTGCCACCTTTTCCAACCCATTTATAATTAACAAGCCATGTGTGTTAAATTGCTGATGAAAGATAAGGGTCTTCTCTGGTCTGGTCTGGTCTGGTCTAGATAACATATACAGTATTTCACTTCCAAACCAATAAACCTTCTTAAGGTAAATTACACACCTCTCTTGATTGAAAGGCACTTTTCTCATGATGGCAAATACAGTTTAAACTGATGTGGCAGACAGTGTGTATAGTGATCACCAGCGTCCATATATTCTTGTAATTTTTCTATGAACAACTGTGCCTCTGGGGAAAAATGACCTTTGTTACATAACTGCATGGTATCCATCAAGATGTACATCTACATGTTATTCAATTCTGTGCATTGCTCTGTATGTGCTAAGTGATTGTAATTCAATGTAATGTAGCGCAAGGTACAATTGTAAATATTAAATGTATCTAATAATTTTCAGACAAATTTCCTTGTCAGATATTTTTAATTAAATCAGTGTACATAACATTACATTGAAAATAAATTAAAATATTTCTTTTTTGATGAGTGTGAAATATGGGTCCCAACATGAAAAATAATCCTTTTGATTCAATTGTAAAGCAGATAAAATGTTTGAGTCTGTGAAGCTCTTACAATAAACAAAGAAGTCATTCAAAATATCCACACTGATACCATCTCGAGAAAAACATCAAGATATTACTGGAATTTACACTGCTTCATTTCATCTTATGTCAAAAAATGGTAATTAACCTGAATCTTGTATCTTGACTTCTTGCCAAACTTTTCTTTGGTGAATGTAAACATAACATTTTTACTCCAGGTCAAATGTCAACCTCATTACCAAAGGCGGTTGACCTCTTGCAGCTTAGAAGAAGGAGAAACTGGAGTATACCAGAGGTCATGATGGTCAAAATAACAAGACGAAATTAGTTTAAAAAAGTGACATTGCAGTCTCTTTACTCATAAACTTTTAGCAGACTGACTGTTCACCCCTGTTCCCTTACTCAGGGATGAACCATTCACTTTTTACCCCTGTACCTTTCTCTCTCCAGCTCTGAATCACACCTCCCTTAGGGAGACTAACACTCTCTGTACTGTCTGGGCTCTGAGCCGTCACTCAGACCACAGGTTAAGGGGTGAGAAATGGAATTGATGTGAGCGCATGAGTGAGTTTTAAAGGGCCACAGACATTTTAAAAGTATTCTGTTCACCCGGTCTCACCCAGACTGTATCCGATTGCAGTCTCTGCTGCCGACGTTCCACATCCGTCAGTGAAAGGCATCATCTGTGCTTCTGCTGAAGTTTGGAAGGCACTACTCTGGAGAAAGGTGTGAATGAGGCTTGTCAACCTTGTCCCCATTCTCTCAACGCGCAATACACTGTAGTATCCAGTGTTTTAATCTGTTTATACAGTATAATGAGCTATGTAGCATAAGACACCTTTAGCTTATTGAGGTAATTTTATACCTTATGAGGGCTAAGGTTCAAAACTTGTGCAGCCCTACCTCTGTTGCATCTACACAGATTCAGTCTTAGAAAAACTATGTTTCAAGTGAAATGTTTGCATTTGCTGAAAGCCTCAAAAGACAGAAAATTTAATTGATCAGCCCTAGCGCACACATCAGCCTGCTTTCATGTTCTCTCATGTCATGTGTAATGAGAAATATCCCATCAGTTAGCTACTTTTAAAAGCCAAACTATAAGCTAGCTAGTTAACTCACTGTCACTGCCATTTTTCCATGTAGCTAGAGCTAGCTGGAGAGCCTAGTGAACGCACACTGTTGGTGTTTATGACTAGGCTAATGAACTAACATAGCTGGCAAAGTTCTATTTAAGTACTCCAACCTAGTTGGTCTCTTTTTGGCCACCCTTGCTTTACTGTATCCAACACGTTTTCAGAAATTGAGCGCTTGCCACTTTGGACACTGGCTAATGGAATATCATCTCTGGCTACTAATGTTACCTGCATGTGATAACGTGGGCAGAACATAATGGTCCATTTAGAACTTCAGATTAGCCCAGTGTTTTTCAACCTTGGGGTCGCGACCCCACGTGGGGTCCCGCGGAATTCAAATGGGGTCCCCTGAAATGTGTAGTAATTGATAAAAAAAAAAATTTTTTATCAAGCCTTGTAGCTTACCTAACTGTACATGTATTTCCTGATCAGGGAAAATAAAATGTCACTTTGTGCACTAATCTGGCTACTCTGTATTTGCAACACAGTATAAAAAACATGATCAAGAACTAATTCTAGAAAAAAAAAAGTCTCTGGGGTCGCCAGAAATATGTGATGTCAAAATGGGGTCACGAGCCAAAAAAGGTTGGGAACCACTGGATTAGCCTCATTCATGGTTAGCATTGTGTCTCGCCATGTTAAGTCTATGGAGAATTTATTGTTGATATTTAGAGGTCTACTTCAAATGTAATAAAATGTAGTCATGCACATATATTTCTGAGAATGAATGGTCTTGTGCCAGGATCCGTTGGATATAAATTGGAGTTATTTTTGCGCAAAAAAGTCTTAATGTTTTGTGCATATTTTTAATGGGTATCCATAACACACAAATGATGCAATGTAGCAATACCAAAACCAGTAGTTGGTGAGCCTGAAATGGCAGACCTGCAAAATGGCATTGAGATTGGTTTTGAAACTTGTGAGATACTGAGGTTCAAAATTTGCCATTACATTTGCAAACATACACTCAGTTAGCACTTTATTAGGTATTTCTTAGACTTAATTGTCTGGTCTTCAACCTTCCCACACACTCTCACGTCACCCCCCTGCTTACTTCCCTCCACTGGCTGCCTGTCATGACTTGCATCAAATTCAAAACATTGGTGCTAGCTTTCCAAGCAGTTAAGGGGTCAGACCCAGCTTACCTCCAAAAGATCATCAGACCCTACACGCCTGCCAGACCTCTTAATTCGGCCACCACAGGACGCCTGGCACCTCCCCCTCTCTGAATTTCCACCTCCTGCTCACAACTACTGTCTGTTCTGGCTCCACGGTGGTGGAACAAACTCCCCATGGAGGTCAGAACAGCAGAATGAAGACACACCTCTTCAAGCTGCACCACCTCCCTGTAAACCTTAACTGTTGTTGTTGTCTTTACTTGAGTTATTACACTAGGATGATTCTTTTGCTAGTTTTGTTTGGTAAGCTGTTTATTGTTCATATATTTGTGTGGTGCGGTATTAAAAAAGAATAAAAATAAAATTGAGATAATCAAATAGGATCTAGTCCTTATGTTGTACTGTTAGCAGTGGAAATTGTACTTCCCTCTAGGGTCTTTCAGCGCACCTATCCCTGGTAATGGGTATGCATTTTGCACTTTGTTGTACGTCGCTCTGGATAAGAGCGTCTGCCAAATGCCATTAATGTCATGTAATGTAACTCACTGGAATGCAGGGTAATGACTTCAACACTTGTTTTCAGGCGCTGATCAACACACACTCACAGCACTTGCAAATGTGTGCCTTTGCTAAAAATAAAGGACTGCATGAACCACTCATCTGTGGAGTGTTTGGTGTTATCTCTGGTTCAAGAATAATTCCATGTTTATACGGGTGGAAGGGTGGGAAGGTGGATCAGTGATTAATCTCTAATTATGGCTGTCATTACTTTAAAAACCAAAAACTAAGTAAGACTGATCATGCTGTACCTGATCCTTTCAGATAGATTTAAGGAAATTAAAAAATACACTGATAAATGCAGTTAAGCATGAGTATCATTCATCGGTTACTTAAGAATATTGTTTTCCAACATATTGAGTGTATATATATATATATATATATATATATATATACATATATATCATATCATATATATATAGTATATACTGTATATGGTATATGTTTTGATTAAAATATTTCTATTCAGAAAGAAATTAATACATAATATTTTACAATGTATCTTTTTCCTTTTCTTAAACGTAATAGCAGCACCTGCTGAATACCAGGCTGAACAGAATACATTTGATAAAATCATAATAAAACATTTGCCTGACAGCAGAGCTAACTTTAGCAGTGCTGGATAGCCCACCTTTGGGACAGTTTTTCTTGGGGAGTTGGAGTCACAACTTCAACTGAAACTTCACAACACTATAACACTACAAATTATAGCAGTGCAGTCTGGGAGATACACGGCGGCCATCTTCATGGGATGACATAAGCTGCACAGTGGCTGCATACCAGCAAGACACTTTCCATGAAATGCTCCATCTGTGCGCATTAACCTCAAACTGAAGTCTACCGAATCGACCGGTTCTATAGCATTTAAACCAAATCACAGTCAGTACAGCAAAGATCAATAGAAATGTAATTGATGTGATTTTTGGTGCAGCATTGAGTCCCCAGTTTTGTTACCAGGCAGTGATAAATGGAAAAAAGATTCTGTTAAAGAGGGAGTGCCATCACTGAAAGAAGTTTCCGCCAAATGCTCCTTGCAGTGCTTGAAAGATTGTCCCTGAATTCCCCACAAAGGACACGTGCAACCCGACACTGAGCTAAAAGACCTGAGGAGAAAATTCTCCTGGTGACTGTCAACTCATTCTTCAGTAATAAGCCTGGATTTGCTGTAACAACCACATAAAAGCCAAGTATTTCTGCCTTTCTGTGCTAGAGCCTGGAAATTAGCATCACTAGTGCTCTTCAGATAGACCCATGACAGATGCTCCTATGGCCTTTGCTTCAAATTGCCCACTGACGGAGGTGGAATTCCACTGTTATGATTTACGTGATGTACTTTGCTTAAAGGTACAGTCTTCCACCTCACATTTAAGCACACAAACACAGACACAGTCCAGTAAACCCTTCCGATACAGGCCCCACACCTGCTTAATCCTTCCCACCCCCTGTGCAAATCCTCCAGCCACCTGTTTTCCTTAATGCATCCATTCAACAGCAGGACATCACAGCTGCATTTGCTTGCAGGGAATCAGCCCATCTAACAGCAGATAACAATACAACCCAGCTGACAATGTTTAGTTCTCAGAATGTTCCAGGAAAGTTTGCCAAATACATTTGTCCAGTTTCCCGGATGTCCCTTCAACATTATCTTTAACTCACAGGGGACATTCCAGGAACAGCCTTAGAATGTTATTCAGTTTTGTTATTCAAGTTAGAAAAGAACTTGAATTGCGAATGGTCATTCTTGTGTCAGAAGTGTTAGCCATGTTAAATAAATCTGCCGCTTTAATGCTTTTCTTTGGATCATTTTGAAACGCATCTGACACACAGTATCTTCTGCAATGTTTTTTTCAATAATAAATGATCGGCGAAAAAGGAACATCGCCAGTTAGTTTGTACACGATACGCCTGGGCACATTTTTGGTGTGACTTTGACAGAACTTGTTTGGAACAATAAATATGTCCTAAGACTATTTGGGGAAACTCTCATCACGTAACATTACCTTACAGCTAAATGGGAGCAGCATATCCCAATCTTGATAACATTTGCACTGGCTGGGAATCTGCATCACATTGCTCCACTAATTCGTAATACCTTGCAGAACCGAGGAAGAATGATTTTGGACACCCTCATGTGGCTTTTAAGGTAGTACACTTGTGGAGAACAGATGATGTCCTGGACTCACCTATTGCGTGTTTCATGAAGTTCCAAGACCCAGGGGACATAGCATAGTTTAAAGCCATTTGAATCTGGAGCGCAAGTTAACAGAGAGCTGTAGGAGCCAGCAGAGATATGAGACTTTAAATGAGAGAAAGATGAAAAGTCTAAAAAAGAAAATGAAAGAGGTGGTTTCTGTGGCTGCTGGATGGAAAATGTGCAGTGTACAACCACACGAGGGAGCAGTTGAGTTAAGTGTCCTTAACTGTTCTGCAATATCACACACTGCTACCAACAGGTCCTGTATAGGGACTGAATTACACTCAACAATATAATTATTTTCCTTACATTAGACAATATTCTTTTTGCAACTGGGAACAAAAACAAATAATCTGTGCTGTGCCGGTGTTTTAAAGACAAATGGAACCAAGTGGTCTGTATTGTGCCAAAGCTTTAAAGAATGTGGTTAAAAAATTGTTAATTTGAAATGGTTTTATTCAGTGGAAAAATACATGAGTGCATGTCATCTCACAGTTTTAGGAAATAAAATACAGACACAATTTGGCCTTTATATGTATGAGAGAAGACTTATGAGAGGAGGCATAGGTGGCCTTAAACATCATTTCAGAAAGGGCCCTCAAAACAAATCAAAGTACAGTCCAGTATGTGACTGTCAATAAACCTCTGGAGCAGACAAGTACCAAGTTAGCCAAAGTACACCATCCATTTGATAAAGCCCCCAGGATAATTTAATCAACAGATTTTTCCTTAACAGACTTTGACTCTTGGATTTAAAAAAATCACTTCCACTTTATTGTAATACTTTGGAGGACATATGACCCCGCTACACACCTCCCGTTTTGCCTGTGATGTCAGGTTGTGGCTTGTGGACAGTCCCATAAGACTTCCCTCAGCTGATCAAAAAGGAAATCTCCCAGCCTGGCACTTCCTGGTGGACCCCGGTTTGGCATGAATGAATCACAGATGAAGCTACACAACGCGTATACGCCTCCTGAGTTATGCGCGGTATTCCTCTCAACTGAACTGTCATGTCACGTGGGTAAAACTATTCTGAACACGGTTACAAAAGACTGATATGTCCCTCAAATCCAAATCTCTTGCCGGTGAAGCCCTATGGTTATCACTTATGTATAGTGTGTCTTTAACAGAAGTACCTACTTACCATGAGAGAGAACTTAACATTCAAAGAGACAGAAGTAGATTGTCCACTGCCCATTATTAAATACATAATCCTTCTCTCGGTATGTGACTTGAATATAATTATTCAAAGAAAAAATAATATCCTACTATTAGCTATTTTGCATGATCTCTTCCCAATAAACTCATACATTCTACGAGTGGAGTAAAAAGTTCATATCATTTACTCATAGAAAAAAAAGAAAAGCAAAAGTTGGTCTAACACACATGAGTCAGAAATAGTGATATAGTAATAGAGGGATTGGTAGAGAGAGAGAGAGAGGGAGGGAGGAGGGAGGGAGGTATAATTACAGTGGGAGAAAGAGAGAGAGGGAGAAGTTCAGACAGAGAGAGAGGGAGAGAGAGAGAAACTAACCCTGCCCACTTCCACAAAACCATTCAACTCCTGCACAGTGAGCACTGCGAGACCTCTCCAGAGCTCTGCACATCCCTGGGGCACCTCTGCTGCTGACTGCCCTTCTCATACAAACTTTCCAAGGAACGGACAAGAGACCTGCTCTACTCCAAGACACCAAGACCAGACCGACAGACCTTCCCTTCTCACTCAACTGCTTCTCACAACTTTTCCTTTAAAAAGGGATTACACTTCTCTTCTTAACTTCTTGATTAGGTTAGCTCCTACTTCCTTGGCATACGCTTTCACATCCACAACTATATATTTGAACTCAACTGCAAATATATATTGTTAGTGTTTTTTTTTTGAGGGGTGGGAGAGCTGGTGCTTTCGAGTGTGTGAGTGTGTGCACGTGTGCGCACGTTCTT
Source organism: Conger conger (assembly GCF_963514075.1). Classification (NCBI taxonomy): domain Eukaryota; kingdom Metazoa; phylum Chordata; class Actinopteri; order Anguilliformes; family Congridae; genus Conger; species Conger conger. Next base: position 48,635,796 of record NC_083763.1, on the reverse strand, counting down.
GCTCTCAGTCGCTCCTCCTTGCTGTCTCCAGCACAAGCCTCCATTCAGGATGCCTCCTCTGCCTCTACTGAGTGGAATTTTGTTGCTCTTCTTTTGGATTTCGGCCGGAGGCTCTCCGTCGGCCCCTACGGGCTATCCGCCGCTGCCGGCCGGGGGGAGCGACCGGGCGCAGCCTCCCCCCTCGGTGACAGACTGCCCGTCCTGCGCCCTGGGACAGCAGCAGAAGGACGCGCCCACGGCGGAGACTCAAACGGACATGGTGGAGGCGGTGAAGAGGCACATCCTCAGCATGCTCCACCTTCAGGAGCGGCCCAACATCACCCACCCGGTGCCCCGCGCCGCCCTGCTCAACGCCATCAAGAAGCTGCACGTGGGGCGTGTGGGCAACGACGGCAGCGTGGAGATCGAGGACGAGGGCCAGAGCCGAGCCGAGCAGAGCGAGCTCGCCGAGCAAACCTCCGAGATCATCACCTTCGCCGAGGCAGGTGGGTGGCTCAGGTGTTGAGCGGTATGTTTGTGTGTGTGTGTGTGTGTGTGTGTGTGTCTGTGTTTCCAAAGGGACTGCTATACAGTATTAGCAAGGTGTGGACACTAACCCAGTCAGACAGGTTTTTTTTTTAAACCTTATTCTTTCAAAGGACAAACTCTCAAGGGGTAGGGGCATTGAGCTTATTTCCACCTGCAGAACCACCTTAAGACCTGTTGACTTCGAGCGGGAGAGAAAAAATGCGGAGCGATTCAGATTCAAAGCCGCGATCTTTTCTCTCTCGCCGTGACTCCCGGCTACCTCCCGCTGCTTTAGAGAATCAGTCATTATCTGTGAGACCCTCAGGGTCTTGGCGCTGGAGCACAGGTTTTCTAAGCGCTGGGAGGCAGTTAGGACTAGCCTGCAATGCTCTGAAACAACAGTGGCAGCAAAAAACAAAACAAGTAAACTTCTTTGACAGAGAGCTCTTCGGGCTCAAAAAAGAAAACTCATTCAGTTTCTTTCTATTTCATGGGACAGTTTAAAGAGCACTGATTGTCACTCACAGCTGATGTCATTAACTTTGATGATGTTATTTCTGCTGTGGTAGCACAAAGTTGGCACAAAATTAACCTTTTTTCCACTCACAACCAATTTGATTGCATTGCTGTAAAATAATATTTTGAACAGTATCTATACAGAGAGGACATTACAATGACAAATCTATATGAATGGCACAGAACAGGGAATTAGACTAGATTTTTTGGAGGGAAGATTAATTTGATTCCATACAAATGGCATTATATTATTTCACCATGAAACCTACTCACTTAACAAGGAAGTTGTTAAAGTCTTTAAACGAACAGAATTGATCATTTATGAGGCAGCAAAAGGGAGCTGAGAGAGAGGGAGTGGGAGAGAGAGAGAGAGAGAAAGAGAGAGAGAGAGAGAGAGAGAGAGAGAGAGAGAGAGAGAGAGAGAGAGAGAGAGAGAGAGAGAGCATATTCAAGAAAATAGCCAAAAACGTGAGTTGCATGGCAGAGTGATACTTGCACTTAGTTCAAGAGCCCTTCACAAGAGGACCCTGCTGATTAGCAAAATTAGCAAAAATCCCTTTAAGTGCTGAATTTCCACCGGAATATTGGATTTTGATTACAAAAATGTTCACCCTCTCATCTGATGTCAAGTTGCTAAGGCTAAGTTTTAGCTTTTTGATTAACCTTATTAACATTTCCCATGTTGCATTTCTGAAATGTGTGCTTTATCAGGATCATAAGATATTGAGATTCACAGATGACGATACAAAAAATTTACCATAACTATTTATAAACTATAGGTTATTTATTGAACAGCCTAAATCACCCGTTCCTGATACGCAGACGAAACGTCTTGCTTGTAATTTAATCGTGCGTAGTAACATATATTGAACGATATGAATCACGACATTGCGTTTTACATAAATTATTCATCACAATAACGCTTTCCTTATTTTTTTCATGAAGAAGCGCAACAAGCGCGTGAGCCTCAAGACCAATTCCCTCCTCGTGTTTTCCAGTATTACTACCATGCGGGTCGCTAGCTGGAGATAATGACTAGGCTACTGTCTGGAATATCCTCGCTCGCTTTCATAATGATAGTATAGCCACAACTGAACAGCTTGCGCCAATATTCATTTAAGCAGAAACAAACCCGCTTACCCCACTTTAATTCAAGCGAACTCTGTTCACACTAGTATACATTACTGGCGCCACAGCAAGCGACGTGCCACTCCGCAATGCCCCAATGAATGCGGGACGCATAAAACGCGCTTCAGTGAATTTACTTAAATAATTCATGTTCTTTGGTTATCGTTATTATTATTTTATCCGTAGAGCCTACTAAAGCAATGCAAATGTCGAGCAGCCTACCACACTATGACTACCATACGTGTGCAGTCGTATTATCTCGTCGCTGAAGGCTTGCGCATTAGCATTTAAACAAATCGGTGAAATGACTGAATACCCCCACGCAGCAGCAATAAATACTATTCAAGAGTGCAGGAGAGCACATCGTGATGTTGGCAGCAGTAACGTTACATGGGACAAAATTTATCTCGAAACGTACCAGCGAATCAACATACTGTTAGCATATGAGCTGCGTAAACCTGTCAAAGATTGTATTATGCAGTACAATGCAATACAATAGACAATTCGATATTAATAGATAATACTCTATTTTAACTCTTACATTACTCGGCTCTACGAAACCATGACAAAGACAAATTTACCAAACGCAGGTAGCAGCTATTTTCGGGTATATTTTCTGCACAACGGCATTATATGAACCCTGCATATTTAGGCCTGTGTGCTATATTTTACTGTGACTTAAAACACAAAACGTCTAGTGCAAATGACACATTAACATCGTCCTATTCAGTAAACATCTGGCGGTGAGCAAGCGAGAAGCACCTTTCTTGTGTTACCTAAAACCTCCATAATGTCAATCGAATGGGCACAGCAAGTAATTCATATTGTTTGTCAACTGGACTGAGAGTATACATTAAAAAAAAATCGCTGGGAAATGAAATCAAATACATCGTGCTTACCGTGCATCGATTCGAATCAAGTTCAGTCTTAAAAGTCCTAGTAAACATGACCCATTGGACTATTTTGCCGATTCTACATCTCGAAAGAAATATATCCCCGCACTGGAAAAGAACTTGACGTATTTGCATGCTTTTTCTCATGCGCACCACAAGAGGGTACAGTTTCAAATACCGTTTGCCTATAATAGAAAGTAGCTATCTTTTTATCATCGCGCGCAATAAACAAACAATTAGTAAACTACAATTGCTCTCCTTGTGGAATCAATGATTCCCCGGTTTTATAATTTTAATTATCACTCCATTCGCACGCACAGTAGTCAATGTGAACATGTGCTGATGTGCAAAGTTACTTTGAACTCATTCAGATGATTGAATTATCTTCAAAAAGTGGTGAACAACGCGTTAATCACATGCTATGTTTTGAGCTATGAACGCTCCTAGATACAATTGTTCACATTTGTCTTGGTAGGCCTTGTTCATCTTGGACAATCAATCTGGAAAACTCATTGCTGCAGTTTATGTTAGATGGCAATTTCATACCTTGTGTTTGGTGACTGATAATGGATACCTGCAATCTGTGTTCAAAGTCCTCACATCATGGGGTTCCACCACAGAAAGAGCATGTGACAAGGCATTCCCTTTTCTTGTTTACTTACATAAATACCCATAATAGCTCCATTCCATAAATAGCCTTTGAATGAACCTTAGATTAAAAGAAAAAAGGCCTCTCGCACACTTCCGCCTGGGGGCTTTCATAATCAAAGACTGCAAATCAGGGGCGTTAACGATGCGCCTGGGATGTCGGGTTCGAGTCCAGTGATCCTGCAGGACTATTTACCCCATATAATTGCTTCATTCATTGAAATATGGGCCCCAATAATTGTTTCTGGCTGTGGGGTTGAACTTGTTGAAAGGGCCGTGCTTATTGGGGAGAGTTCTAAACTAGTAGTGCCAATTTCACTGTGATCTGTTCCTTTGAATGGAGCAATTAATTAAACACAACATAATTAGTGAAATTCCAATGTCCAGATTGATCTTCCTGTTGCAGCATCCTTTGCTGTACTTTCAGGACACTAGTACAGAGGCAAGAGGCACAAGTTACCTGAAATGGCTTTGTGCAAAAGTTCTTCATTCTTGCATCTGTCTGCAAAAGACTAGAGATCTAGCCGCTCTCTCTCTCTCTTTCTCTCTCTCGTTCTCTCTCTCTCTTTTCTCTTGGATATCTCTTTTTATCAGAATGTAAATCTAGAAGGTCCAACATCAATGATTATACACACTCACTGAGCACTATTAGGTATGTCTTAGACTTATTTTTTCACTTATTGGACTTTTGCTGCTGTAGCCTATCCACTTAGAGGTCGGACGCATTGTGTGTTCAGAGAGGCATTTTTGCCCACAGAACTGCTGCTCACTGGATGTTTTTTTTTTTTTTTCACCATTCTCTGCTAACTCCAGAGACTGTGGTGAGTGAAAATCTCAGGAAATCAGCAGTTTCTGAGATACTACCTGAAATCACTGAAATCAACCTGTCTGGCATCAATAATCATTCCATGGTTAAGGTCATTTATATCTAATTTCTTCTGCATTCTGACATTTGGTCAGAAAAACAGCTGAACCTCTTGACCATGTCTGCAAAAAGCTGGTGTATAGGTCTACCAAATAAAGTGCTCACCAAGCGTATGTTGCACACAGTAAAGTACAGAAAATAGTATACTGCAGTATATTATGAGCAAAACAGCTGATTGTATGGTATATTGCACAATCTAATTCTTGCTACAAACCTTTCATCATATGAAGTGAATAAAGTGAAGTGATTTACTTTAAATCCTGCTGCATTAATTGGTGTTTGCGGTTAAATATATCAGGAGACTGAATAAGCCTTCAGAGGACCATATGTTGACAAGTTGGCATTGAAACTGGAATGAAGTCAAACAGTGACAATATGCTTGCACTAAACACTCTGTCAGTTACAGTATATTTGGCTGGTATGCCCATAGATGATTCCCATATAAATTCTCAGTGGCATACCAGTTTTACAGTGGTTTTTATCAATTTTTAAGTGAACGTTTTTGTAAAGCAAATTAGAAAGTTCAATAAAACTGGAAGTGCTTCAGATTCAGTGTACCTGTGCTTGTAATTGTTTAAACATAACATATGTTGCATCATACAGGAATGTGAACGACATGTCACCTCTCAATACCTGTAGCCCTGAGGCATAATGGTAACATGGTTACAGCCAGCTGACCAAAATACTCGCTAGTTGTTGCTAGTTCCTCACAAAAAGCATTGCTCAGTGCTAATTATAAATAACAGAAAGTAATCTGCCACTCGGGACATTAAGGAATTTTCTATTTCAGTAATGCACCCCAGCTAAAAGTGAAAATATTGAAGCATGTTTGGCATGTTTTACCAGTGCCCTCCAGTATCCCTTTTCCCATCATCTTGAAATAAACTCATCATAGGCAAGGCCTACATTTTATAATAGAACAGGATCACATGAAACTTCTGTGACAGGTTATTGTTACTTTATCAGACTTCAGCCAAAGAGATATGCTGTAAACTGCAGAGGTTACATTTCTGGGCATTAAGGGAAAAGAAGGGGGGACATCCTGACAAAGACAGACCTGTATACATATTTTCCCATATCGTAGGCTGTGAAATCAAAAATAAACCCTTTGGATGTCTTGGGAACTGGTGTCTGAAGCTGCATGTCTTGCTGTGCTGGATAGGAGGGCACACAAGTTCCCAGGATGTGTGATTAAAGGGAAGACTGGGACAAATCTGGGTATTTTTGGCTGTTTCACAGTTTGACCCAGCACAATAAATGTGTTGTGCACATCTGTAGAGTACTCATCCCTTTCCAGACCTTTCCAAACGTCTTGCAGAGACCCTCCGGCACTTCAACGAACATGCACATAAGTAATGCACACTGTGGGTGATCATTTTGTACTATGGTTATGATATTACAGTATTTATAACTGTCTTACATATTTATCTCTAGGGACTTTTATCACCATACTATGCCCCAATATATCTCAGACCAAAACTGAAAACTCACTCCTCAGGAGACTAGAATTCAAAACAATCTGTCTGACAAGAGAAAGTAGGTTAGGAATTTCCTGCTAATGCCAGCAATAAAAGCAGCACCTTAACTGGACAAATTTCTGCTGCGGCGAGGTATTTACTCAGCACCACCTTATCCAACATTCACATTCCATGGCCATAACCAAAAATCCCACAGATTTTTGAATGCGAGATCAAGTTACACATATTGAGGTTGTTTCTGTCAGGAGTAGTGGTGAGGCTTTGGCTCACAGGCTACAACAGGGAGGGTTGTAAGCTCAGTTCTTAGTGGGAGAGTGATGCTGCACACTTGAAGAAACAGCAAAAACTTCATGGCTTTGAAAGAACACTCGAGAAGGTTTGGGTGCGACCACTATTGAACTGAGCCTTCTCTGCTAGCTCAATGCATCCTGACATAGTCTGTGGATATGATGCTTACTGTATATTGGGTACTATGCTGAGTCATAGTGCATACTGCATAGCGTAGCAAGTCAGTGATGAGCATCTTATTTGTTCATTTGTTTCTTCTCTCTGCATTATCAGTCAGGATACATCATGTGCATAAATGCCTGTTCGTATTTATAACTATAATCAAAAGCTAGTGGAAGTACACTTACAATGCAGCTGGTTGGCATGGTGTCCAAGCAAAAAGAGAAGTCCTACAATTGAGAAAGTGGGGCAAGTAGCTAATCTCTTCCATACATTCACTTGTTCCACACTTGCCTGCTACAAAATTAAATATTATTTGCTTTTTGGATGTGAGCCTACTTAGTCATGGTGAGTAAATCACCAGAGTAATACCTAGTTTTTAGGTCAATAACAGGTACCTGTAATTCTAACATGATATTTTTTTATATTTGTGCTATTATAGCTTGCTAACTAACCAATTGAAATGGACACATCAAGCTCTCTCTTAAATGGAATACAATAACCCAAGAATAGTTCAATACAAGAAGCAAAATGTACCTAAATGGCTAATATGGGAGTATAATCAGAGTTCATGACTTCATTTTTATTTTACAAAATCTGATAGTCCTTTCAAATGCTGAAGTTGTTAGCACAGCTCAGTTCCCTACTATATATCTATCACTGGAAATGTGTCTGGCCAGAGGCCAGTTGCGATACACCCAATAAAGAATATGACATTTCTTTCACCAATACAAGCTTCAAATCTTGTCCCATTCTTCAACGCAGCTACTATTTCTCTGCTTTGAGTGAGTCTCAGCATTTTTGCTAGGTGATAGACAAGCCCTGCTGATGATTCATTTCTCACCAGCAACAGACCAGAATGTGTCCCATGAGTGGGAAAGGGCCACTTAGATGGAGGGAAAGAGATTCAGTTTTTAAGTCAAGTGGGGTTATGCGACCGAGGACACAGTTGACCTTTGGCATGCATGTGCCACTGATGATCCTCAGCAGAGAACCCCAAGGCGTCTACAGTAAGTGCTCTCCTTCAAGACCAGTGCACTCATAAATCTTGAACTGTCAGTCTCTGGAAGCCTCACCGGAAGAATGCATTCGCAATCATGAGAACTCTCTTCCTCTTTGATTAACTGCATGCCCTGCCCCCCTCATCACTCTCCAAGGGTCGGAGACCTCCGGACAGATTAAAAATGTAAATTTGCTAAACCTGCTCAAATAATGGCTTAGATGTTTTGGGTAGGACTAAAGGCACTAGGAAAACGCCTGCTTTTTGTATACCCAATTTTGTGATGTTTTCTTAATGGGTGGCTCAATGTTAGCTCATTTGAAGCTCAACCTAGCATTATTGTGTCATTGTGTTATTGAGTTTGGATTCAGGTATCTGATATCATGAATTTACATGATGTTGGTTCAACTAATCCAGTTGTGTTCATTTCTTGAGAAAACAGTAGGACATCTTAACAGTAATTTTCCAGATGATACATTGTGACTTAGAACCTGCTAAATAACCAAATTCATTAACCCCAAAGTCTGTCATCATTAACTTCAACAATAAATATAAAGTATGATATTTCTCATGCACTAGCTACTGATGCTGGGAAGGAGCAGCTAAAAGGAAATGGGTGATTACTTATATTCCAACTGCTAAATTAGGTAAAGGTGTTATAACAATACATTTCCTGTAAGTCCAATACATAAAGTAGTTGAGACTGTTCCTGAGGATTACATTCATTATTTTAGATGGAACATTTTGGTTTCAGTTGGCATGTGCTACAGATTAGGAGACGGATCACTTCAGAAACAGGCTCAGATTTACCTGTAGTTAACACATGGATGAAATCGAAATGTAAACCATTGTGAGAATTTTGTCCAACAACCGTTTCTCAGTTTTACGGGAGAACATTCCTTGTCACACAGAATGAAACAGCCCCCGGGGAGTGATCAAAGATAATTATCCATCAAGTTAAACTGGATACAGAGCAGGATTATTGAACACATTAAGAGGGGCAGTATTTGGACAGGAGATGAACCCCACTGATGGTTTAGTAAGCTGTCAGGTAGTTCTATCCCTCAGGCCCTTGAAGACAGAGAGGAATGCGTAAATGTTATTTTCCATCACGGTGCCGAGGACAGCTGTGCAAACTGTGCTCTCGCCGCTAAACTGGTGTTTATTGTTGAGGGATTACTGCACATCTCTTTAGCCTTTTTAAAGCACATTCAGGAATCATGTAGAGTAACAGAGAATTCAAGCTCTCTTCTTGTGAGGATGTCTTTGGTGTGGGGTCCTTTGATGAAGGCTGGATTTGTATGGCTTACGTAACAGAAACATGAGTTCAGAGTTCATTCTCTGACTGAGTAGAGAGAAAGGGAGACATTGACTGTGTGATGGTTAGAAACCAATTGTTGGCTGTACTTTGCTTGTCTATCATCTTCTGTGTTCGAACACATCTGTTGTTGCTCATCACTAACACTTTGATGCTTTTGTCAGTCTCACAACATGTCCTGAATGTTTTAACATTTTCATATTCACTTATTATAATAATAATAATAATAATAATAATAATAATAATAATAATAATCTTTATTTAGATAGCACCTTTCATACATATAATGTAGCTTCACTTCGGCTTTACATTCACCCAATTTAACCAAAAAAGGATGTGCGTCTGTATGTTCGGGGAGGTTTATAAAAAAAATATTTGAAACACACACTCATTAATGCTTAGAAGCAGCTCTTCCGCTAACAGTATAATAGGCAGATATCATATCTGGTGAGAGTCTCCCCTCAACCTGGTTCTCCTTTGGTCCTTCCCTGGGTGTTAAAGTGAACGCATAAGCTGGTTCTTTCATGTTTGTCTGAAGGTCACTGTATGGGTTGTTTTCAAGCCCTGACTAAACGCATATTCAACTGAAGTAGGTTTATGGTGAGAAGGGACATACATTAAATGTATTATTAGGTCAAGGGAGAGAGTCATCATTCCTTATTTCCATGTACACCCGCATACACAGAAGGATAAGCTGAATTGTCTACTAAGGTTATCTGAAGTATGTCTTTTCAAGGTGGGCACTGCACATGGAAGGCACTGCTTGATCAATTGTGTTTTTGCACTCCTTTAGAGTTCCTTAATCTCTGTGCTATGCTACAACCATGCATATAGCCTGGATCTCCATTGTTCTAACACAACAGTCACAGAGTGTTGTCTGCAGTGCCTCAGATATCACTTCATTTTAAAACCCTTTTTGCTTTCCCTCCTTCCAGGAGAAACACCGGAAGCTGTGAACTTCCAGATCTCCCGGGAAGGCAGCGACCTGTCCCTGGTGGAGCAGGCCAACGTGTGGCTGTTCCTGAAGCTGGCCAAGACCAACCGCAGCCGGGCTAAAGTAAGCATCCGCCTGCTGCAGCGGCAGCAGCTCCAGGATGGGCAGGTCCAGGAGGCGTCCGTGTCCGAGAAGGCGGTGGACACCCGCCGCAGCGGCTGGCACACGCTGCCCGTGTCGCGGAGCGTGCAGGAGCTGCTGGAGCGCGGAGGCAGCTTGCTGAACCTGCGGGTCTCCTGTCCCCAGTGCGCTGACCACGGGGCCGCGCTCATCCTGGCCCAGCCGCCGGACCGGCAGGCCCAGCCGCAATCCCAGTCGCACCGGCCCTTCCTCATGGTGGTGGTGCGGCAGACCGGGGAGCACCCGCACCAACGGCGCAAGAGGGGACTGGAGTGCGACGGCAAGATCCGCATCTGCTGCAAGAAGCAGTTCCACGTCAACTTCAAGGACATCGGCTGGAGCGACTGGATCATAGCCCCGCCGGGGTACCACGCCAACTACTGCGAGGGCGACTGTCCGAGCCACGTGGCGAGCATCACCGGCTCCTCCCTTTCCTTCCACTCCACCGTCATCAACCATTACCGCATGCGGGGCTATAGCCCCTTCACAAACATCAAGTCCTGCTGCGTGCCCACGCGGCTGAGGGCCATGTCCATGCTCTACTACAACGAGGAGCACAAGATCGTCAAAAAGGACATTCAGAACATGGTGGTGGAGGAATGCGGGTGCTCGTAAGGTGCTCGGCGCGCGGAACAATCGCCCTGAGAACCGGTACATTTTAAACAATGAAGAAAACGGAGGAGGAGGAGGGAGAACAAGAGAGGAATTTCGCAATCCCCGTCCCTTGAAAGAGACTCGCAGAAGTTTTTTTTCTTTCTGTTCGTCCTGTTTTCTGGGACTGAATGACGTGACGCAGATTTGTTTTCAGTCATTAGCAAATCCAGTGGGTGTATGTAACTCTGAGCGGTCTCTGTGGCACTTTCAGAAAAAAAAAAAAGAATATATAATATATTTTTGTTACAAAAATAAGAGGGAGCGAGAAGGAGAGAAAATATTTATGTGGCCGAGGTGCAGTGGTGTGCCTCCCTCTCGGCACTGCAATAAAGAGATACCGTGTGGATGAGGTGCCTGACAAATCTCAAAACTATGCAACGTGTCAAGTATTACGGTTTTAAGTTTTTCGTTAATTTGTTTTGTTTTTGAACTGTTTACCTATTCAAACAAAAAAGAGGAAGACTTTTTGATACTTTTTTTGGAAGTATGTTTCATGTTTTTATTGTTGAGAGATACTTGAAAGAAACAAGTTTGACCAGCTGCTGGAGCCAAACACTTCTCTTATAATTATTTTAATTATTGTTATTATTTTTTATTATTATTGTTATTATTTTAATATTGTTTTTATTTGTTGTTTTTCTAAAAGAAACGTTCTGAACGTTTACAATTTGCACTATACCAATGTTCTAATCAGCCTAGTCACAATTAAAAACAGGTATCGGAAGAAAGGGGAGCTGCACTTAAGAAAGGACAAAATTATAGAGCACATTAGACAAAATAAAGAGAAAAAAGGAAACAAAATATAAATATTAATTTGAGTACACATATACACATGTATAAATATATTACTTTATTTTATACAACACCAAAGAGTTTGTGTGAGTGTTGCCAATTTTCAGTGTGAGGCTGTTTCAGTTAAGAACATTTTTTCCTTTCACAAAGATGTTGGGCTCAGTGAAGTTATCGACTCCACATTTTCCTCATCACCACAAAGTAATCACTCACATTCCATTCCCTTTCAGATCCAAGTGCATTGTTGTACTGGTATACTTTATGAGAGCAGCTCATTGTTAAAAAAGCACTTATGACCAACATTGTAGTGGTGTATTAAAAATGAATGTGCAACAATTATACTTATAAAAACTTTTCAAATGTTTTGAAATACCCCATATTGGCATTTTATCATTGCAAACAAGGAATTTCTTTCTGTGTTGTCACTGAGTACTGGAGCCAACTATTCTGCCCTAAGGCACACTTCTGCATTAATTTTCTTCCTGTTGTAAAGAGTTGTGTTTTCTGCTTCCTGCATTCAACACTGTACCACTGTGCAATGTCTAATATTAAGCAATTTGAATATTTTCCATACAAAGTTTGCTTTGCAGTATGGACTGAAAGAAATTCAAAAATTACCAAGATGTTCATTAATAAATCAAGGAAAATGGTGAAAAAAAGACAAAAAAAAAAGAAGAAAAACACTCAAAAAAAGGAAAAAAATGTGGTTGTATTTGTTTCCTTTCCTCAAGACAAACGAAATGACACTGAAGAAAGTGTTTGGACTAAGACTTAAAACTTTAAAAAAGACTATTTTTTATTCTGTATATATGGAGATCCAGATACCATTATGTTGCATTGCTTTGTTGTACAAATCAAAATAATGTGCTTGTGGCTATGTTTTCTATCTAATTTATTTTACAGTATTTTTCGCTTCACCATTAAAGCTAAAGGGTTGTACACTACCATGTGTTGTGGACAAATTCATCATTCAAGCAGTTTGTGAGCACAGCGTCACCATATGTGTGTGTATAAGGATTTAAGAAAAGTTTATTGCCTGTCTGTAGCAACATGACAGTGGCACCGGCGATTGGGAAAGGAAACAGCTGTGGAGACAAGGAGTGTGCTCCAGTTCCCTCGGCTCTCAGTGTCTGTACAAGCCTCCAGCTGCGCACTGACCAGGCTTTAGTTACAGCGTGAGGGCAGCTGCTGACATTTATAGAGGACCAACTAGGCCATGGGCAGGGTGTTACACCATTGAAAGAATTCAGCACAACAGTAAACACACACTCTCAAAAGAATGCGAAGCCATCCCTCTTCAAACAGTGTAAGAACCACCCAGACAGATTAATGTATTTGTAAGATAATGTAAGGATAACACAGCACTTGCACTTTGGTTATCTGTATATGAATCTTAACCTTTATTAGCTCAAGGTAAGTTATGCTGAAATGTTCTGGAATTCCTTGCACACGCACACACACACACACATACACACACAGGAACATACACTGGCATTTCATAGGAATGACAGTAGAGCTCATTTGTAAGAGAGCAACCACTCGCACACATGTTTATATCTTCTAGGGAAGGTGGTGTTGGGATGCATCAGGATTTATGTGCAGCAAGCAGCCCCCAGGGAAGTGTGAAGTGTAATTAAAGCTTGTTTCATTCAGTAAATAAATCTGGTGAGCTCCTGTACAGTCCCCATGAAAAGGGTACTAATTGACGCAAAGTGGAAAACAATCCCTTTGTAAACCTCTCTAAATACACCCCTGTGGATTTCTGTAAGTCTATTAGTGCTGCCAAAAAATAATTCCCAAAAGGCAGGAAAGACAATACCTGAGAGGTTTACCCTGCTTGGCAGCTGAACGTTAAGTACAGGGTAATTCAGTTATTGACGGATTTACACCTGTATGCTGTAAATGCTGGAAAAATTATCGTGCAATCTTTGCTAAAATCCAATAATGTTTTTCACTAGAGTGTACATATTCCCCTGTAAGGAGTACAAGAATAACAAACTCAAAAGCAAACCTGAAAGTAATCAGGAAAGATGCTGTCAGAGCCAAAAACTGGTAGTAAGTGTGAATATTTATTCAGAATATAAACAGACATGTTATAATCAGTAAAATTTCAAAATTCAAGCTACACATCAAATTAAATGTGTTGATAAATGAAACAAATAGATTAAAGTACACATACAGGTAGTCATATGAATCCTTTTGAATCCGTTTGAATTTGTTCCGAGTATAAAAACAATCCCTTTTAATTTTATCGCAAATTATTTTTTAAAATATCTGGTGCCAGCACGCATTTAGCCTGCGGTATATTGCCATACATTTCCCCATCAGAGCATGTTGATAAAGACTGTAAAATGATTAAGTTGGCACATGTATGCTGGTCTAGCTAAAAAAAAATCCAGTATAAACAGGTGCAGTCTTCTGGCTTGAGTGTATTGACTCCCATGTGAAGTTTTGTTGTTCTTTGCAGTCTGGCGAGCCGATTGTATAGTACATATAAAAGTATTTGTGAAAGAGGAACAATAAATTTAACATTCTGGAGATGCCATATTTATATCCTGAATTTCCAAAGGGATCTCTGGACATTGCTAATGCCAGGCTATGTGAAGTGATGCACTAAGACTCATAAATCTAAGATTTAGGAGTGACAAGAATGTTTCACCGGCCAAGGCAAATATTAGCAATAAGGTTGGCGTAAAGATTGAGTTCAAAAAAAAAAAAGTTGAATGCTGCACAACTGTTCAGTTAAAATGAAATACTCTTCAGGACATCCAGAATACTGTTATAGTCTCCCTGGAAAACCTTTGCCACATACTGACTATCCATAAGTCTTGATTTGTCATACATTTTTTACTTGCTGCCTTTATCTTTTCAGTCATTCTACAAAACATGAAGTAAGACAGATGAGAACGGTGTGGACTGTTTGTATTGGGGCGATACAATTTCTAAAAATAAAAAGTTATAATCATGTTAACTGGTACAAATAGTGTAAGGAATGCCTGACTAGTCCTGTCCAGGAGTTTCCCAAAGCATGTCGTAGCAGTACGAATGTCTTGAAGTAGGGGACACCAGGTATGGTTATAAATACATGTATGTTATTGTTCACAAAAGTTTTGCAAATTAAGTGACTAATGATTAAATTCATGTTGCATACTTGTGCCAATCAGCCCTGACACAGGGTTTGTTGGCACAAATTATGAGGTCGGTTGGCACAATGTTAAAATGCTTTAGTTACAAAAAAATTAAGCAACCAATAGAAAGTATTTTCAACTTTTTATTCAAATAAGAACCAAAAGCACAAATATTCAATGGGGTAATATCAATATAATAAATATATACAATATTCTGTGCCTGTTCTATTTTTGCATTTTCCATTCTGTTTCCATGTTTTGTGTCCACTCTTGCTTTTCATAGTCTGTTCATTCATTACATTACATTAAAGGCATTTAGCAGACGCTCTTATCCAGAGCAACGAACAATGAAGTGCAGATCGAACAAAGGGACAAGTGTGATGATGACTCTAGAGCAGTGGTTCTTAACCTGTGTTTGATCGAACCCCAGGGGTTCGTTGATACAGTCTCAGGGGTTCGGCAGGGGTCAAGACACACACAGACACTAGTCTCTACGAATCCTACCGTGACCATATAGATACAATTGGAACCCTTGAAGAAT
This sequence comes from Conger conger, assembly GCF_963514075.1. Lineage (NCBI taxonomy): Eukaryota > Metazoa > Chordata > Actinopteri > Anguilliformes > Congridae > Conger > Conger conger. The sequence goes on along the minus strand of NC_083763.1, from coordinate 48,620,707 downwards.
ACATCAACTTACGAGCTAGCATACCATGGTTGGCAGCTAGAATACCCTGAGTACAACAACACAATACAATATCTAATAAAATACAATACAACAATATCTATATATAACTACATACAGTGGTGTGAAAAGTGGTGCCCCCTTCCTGATTTCTTATTTTTTTGCATGTTTGTCACACTTAAATGTTTCAGATCATCAAACAAATTTAAATATTAGTCAAAGACAACACAAGTAAACACAAAATGCAGTTTTTAAATGAAGGTTTTTATTATTAAGGGAGAAAAAAAATCCAAACCTACATGGCCCTGTGTGAAAAAGTGATTGCCCCCCCTGTTAAAACATAACTTAACTGTGGTTTATCAAACCCGAGTTCAATTTCTCAAGCCACACCCAGGCCTGATTACTGCCATACCTGTTCTCAATCAAGAAATCACTTAAATAGGACCTGCCTGACAAAGTGAAGTAGACCAAATGATCCTCAAAAGCTAGACATCATGCCGAGATCTAAAGAAATTCAGGAACAAATGAGAAAGAAAGTAATTGAGATCTATCAGTCTGGAAAAGGTTATAAAGCTTTGGGACTCCAGCAAACCACAGTGAAAGCCATTATCCACAAATGGCGAAAACATAGAACAGTGGTGAACCTTCCCAGGAGTGGCCGGCCGACCAAAATTACCCCAAGAGCGCAGCGACGACTCATCCAAGAGGTCACAAAAGACCCCACAACAACATCCAAAGAACTGCACGCCTCACTTGCCTCAGTTAAGGTCAGTGTTCATGACTCCACCATAAGAAAGAGACTGGGCAAAAATGGCCTGCATGGCAGAGTTCCAAGACGAAAACCACTGCTGAGCAAAAAGAACATTAAGGCTCATCTCAATTTTGCCAGAAAACATGTTGATGATCCCCAACACTTTTGGAAAAATACTCTGTGGTCTGACGAGACAAAAGTTGAACTTTTTGGAAGGTGTGGGTCCCATTACATCTGGCGTAAAAGTAACACCGCATTTCAGAAAAAGAACATCATACCAACAGTAGAATATGGTGGTGGTAGTGTGATGGTCTGGGGCTGTTTTGCTGCTTCAGGACCTGGAAGATGTGATAAATGGAACCATGAATTCTGCTGTCTACCAAAAAATCCTGAAGGAGAATGTCTGGCCATCTGACCTCAAGCTAAAACGAACTTGGGTTCTGCAGCAGGACAATGATCCAAAACACACCAGCAAGTCCACCTCTGAATGGCTGAAGAAAAACAAAATGAAGACTTTGGAGTGACCTAGTCAAACTCCTGACCTGTATCCTATTGAGATGCTGTGGCATGACCTTAAAAGGCGGTTCATGCTCGAAAACCCTCCAATGTGACTGAATTACAACAATTCTACAAAGATGAGTGGGCCAAAATTCCTCCACAGTGCTGTAAGAGACTCATTGCAAGTTATCGCAAACACTTGATTGCAGTTGTTGCTGCTAAGGGTGGCCCAACCAGTTATTAGGTTTAGGGGGCAATCACTTTTTCACACAGGGCTGTAGGTTTGGATTTTTTTTCTCCCTTAATAATAAAAACCTTCATTTAAAAACTGCATTTTGTGTTTACTTGTGTTGTCTTTGACTAATATTTAAATTTGTTTGATCTGAAACATTTAAGTGTGACAAACATGCAAAAAAAAAAAAAAAAAAAAAAAAGAAATCAGGAAGGGGGCAAACACTTTTTCACACCACTGTAAGTGCCATTATAATCTATGTCATGCACAAGGCTAATCATGGTGGCGAGGTAGGGAGGGAAAGGTACAGCCAGAAGAGATGAGTCTTCAGTCTGTGTTTGAAAGTGGTCAGAGACTCTATTGTTCTGACATCCACAGGAAGGTAATTCCACCACCGTGGAGCCAGAAATGACAGCAGTCGTGACTGAGAAGGTGTCCCAAAGTAGCCGAACGGAGGGGTCTTGCTGGTGTATACGTTCTGATAAGTGATTGAATATATGCAGGGGCTGAACCCTTAACTGCCTGGTGCACCAAAGTTTTAAATTGATGCGAGCCATAACAGGCAGCCAGTGGAGGTCGCTGAGCAGGGGAGTGACATGTGAATGTCTGGGGACATTGCATACCAGACGGGCTGCGGCATTCTGGATGAATTGTAGAGGTCTGATGGCGGATGCTGGAAGGCAAACCAGCAGAGAATTGCAGTAGTCCAGATGGGACAGGACCATTGCTTGTACGAGGAGCTGAGTGGAGTTGGTGGTGAGAAGTGCATTTTTTCCACTAGGCGCATGTAGTTGTTGAAGACCTCCAGAGAGCTTAAGTATTGTTTCTGTTTTTTGCGTGTGAGCATTAGGTATTAAGGAAACCTTGTGGGTTTATCAGCTGTTGTAGATTTGTTAGTCAAATTGCCGTATTAGTTAACCCAGGTGTGTTGCATTTTGTTATTAGTTAGCGAATCTAGTGGGTTTTCCACCAGCCGCCGGCAGTTTTGCTCGTTTCTGTTATTCTGATTAGGTGATCAGAATCAGATAGATACTTTGGACGCTGCAATTAAGATAATTATTAGATTGCTAGTTTGCATTGGTAATTAGCAGTTTATATAGGCGTGCTCAGAGGTCCCTCCCATTTGGAATGGTATGGTGTGTCAGTACCCCATTACAGTCTGCTCTCTCCCCTACAGAACACACTTCCAGCGACGTGGCCCTCCACGGCGACGGAACCCCACCAACCTCTGCTACCCCTCACTGAACCCCTGTGAGAACTTCACAGTTGCAGGGGGGCTATGGAACTGCCAATCTGCCACACGGAAGGCTAACTTCATTACTGGTTATGCCTCCCTCCTGTCCCTACAGTTCCTTGCCCTCACCGAGACCTGGATTACACCAGAGAACACTGCCACCCCCGCTGCCCTCTCATCCTCCTTCTCCTTCTCACACACCCCCCGGCCCTCTGGCCGTGGAGGTGGCACTGGCTTGCTGATCTCCCCTTTGTGGAAATTCTCTGCGTTTTACCTCACTGACCTATCCCTATCCACATTTGAATGCCACGCTGTCTCAATTACTCACCCTGTTAAACTTTATATTGTCGTTGTTTATCGTCCACCAGGTGCCCTGGGAAGTTTCCTTGATGAGCTTGACACTCTACTCAGCTCATTCCCTGAGGATGGCACCCCACTTATCCTCCTGGGAGATTTCAACATCCACCTGGAAGCCTCCCAGTCTGCTGCCTTCTTACCACTACTTCACTCCTTTGACCTCTCTCTGCAGCACTCTCCCCCAACTCACAAGGCTGGAAACCTTCTTGACCTGATCTTTCTGAGGAACTGCTCCTCTTCTAACCCCACTGTTACCCCTTTACACAAGTCCGATCACCACTTCATTTCCTTCTCCATCCCCCTAGCTGCTCTACCTCCCTCCCCTTCTCTCACCCCCACTGTTTCTGTCCGATGTAACCTCCGCTCTCTATCGCCCTCCTCCCTTGCCCCCAGAGTCACCGCTTCCCTCCCTCCATCCTTCTCCAAACTACCCACCGATTCCGCATCTTCTGCCCTGCTTTCCTCTCTCTCCTCAGCCTCTGACTCTCTCTGTCCTCTTGTCTCCAGGCCTGCTCGATCCTCCCCTCCCAGCCCATGGGTTTCCGACCTTCTACGTTCCTCCAGGCCCAACCTACGTGCAGCTGAGAGGAAGTGGAGGAAATCAAAAGACCCATCGGACCTGTCTTCCTACCAGTCTCTCCTGGCGGCATTCTCCTCCACTATCACCACTGGCAAAATAAATTTCTACCAAACAAAAATCCAGAATTCCACTTCTAACCCTCATCAACTGTTCTCCATTTTCTCCTCTCTCCTCAGCACACCTCCCCCACCATCTCAGTCCTCCCTCACTGCTGATGACTTCGCAGTATTTTTTGACAAGAAGGTTGCAGATATCCGCAGCACCTTCGCGACCACCCCCACCTCTGTGCCTGCCTCCCTTTCTGTGACTGCCCCCTGTTTCTCCTCTCTCTGTCCCCTTACAGATGCTGATGTGTCTCACCTCCTGCTCTCCCACCGCCCTACTACTTGTGGCCTGGACCCCATCCTCTCAAACCTCGCAATCACGCCTGACATCCTCCCGTTTGTCACCTCCCTTGTTAACTCCTCTCTGTCCTCTGGCTGCTTTCCCTCATCATTCAAGAGGGCCTACATCACCCCACTCCTAAAGAAACCCACTCTAGACCCCTCCTGCATTCAAAACTACCGTCTGGTATCTCTCCTTCCTTTTCTATCCAAATCCATTGAACAAGCTGCCTCCAACCAACTCTCTTCCTTCCTCTCACAGAATAACCTGCTGGACCCCCACCAGTCCGGCTTCAGACCTGGCCACTCGACGGAGACCGCACTCCTCTCCGTCAATGAGTCCCTTCAGGCTGCACGAGCAACCTCCCTCTCCTCTGTCCTGATCCTTCTTGACCTTTCTGCGGCGTTCAACACAGTCAACCACTCCATCCTCTTAGCCTCCCTGGCATCTACTGGGATCTGTGGCACAGCCTTAGAGTGGATTAATCTAAAGTGGACCATCTAAAGCTCAACCCAGGTAAGACAGAGCTAATCTCCATCTCTGCTCTGTCCTCTCCCTTCTCCAATTTTTTCATTTCACTAGGGGATACCATAGTGACCTCATCCCCTAGTGCAAGAAACCTTGGAGTGGTGATGGACAACAGGCTGTCCTTCTCCAAGAACATCGCTACGGTGACCCGGGCGTGCAGGTTCTTCCTGTACAACATCCGGAGAATCCGACCCTTTCTCACCACCTACTCCACTCAGCTCCTTGTCCAAGCAATGGTCCTGTCCCGCCTGGACTATTGCAATTCTCTGCTGGCTGGCCTTCCAGCATCTGCCATCAGACCCCTACAACTGATCCTGAATGCTGCAGCCCGTCTGGTATTCAATGTTCCCAGACATTGACACTGTAGCGATGTTCTCAGAGAAGGACAGCCTGTTGTCCATCACACTCTGAGGTTTCTTGCACGGGGCGATGAGGTCACTATGGTATCCCCTAGTGAAATGAAAAAATTGGAGAAGGGAGAGGACAGAGCAGAGATGGAGATTAGCTCTGTCTTACCTGGGTTGAGCTTTAGATGGTGGTTGCCCATCCAGCTCTGGATGTCTCTCAGGCAGGTGGAGATACGGGTAGAGACCTGTGTGTTGGATGGGGGGAAGGAGAGAAAAAGTTGGGTGTCATCGGCATAAAATTGATATGACAAGCTATGAGCAGAGATAACAGGGCCAAGGGATCTGGAGTAAATAGAGAAGAGGAGGGGGCCCTGGGGGACTCCTGCAACAAGGGGGCATTAATTCACTCATTCAATTCACCTGTGCCTCATTTGCCTGTTCCTCACACTCACACCTATTTGTCATTTCAGTCCAATTACCTGTGTATTTATAGCCATATGTCGGCGTCAGTTCTTTGCCAGATTGTTATGTGCTTGTCTCTGTTTTGATCTGCTGGTGTTGAATTTGGAATTAACTTTTGGATTACATTTTCTGGATTTCCCTTTGTACCTTTGCCCGGTCAGACTGCCTATTCGTGTACAAACTCTTGCCTGTGATATTGACTCTGTTTTGGATTTTCTGTATTGCATCTGGCTGCAGGCTATCAATCCCTGCTTGTTTTACCACCCTTGAAGTTAATAAAGACTTCTATTCTATGCATTATCTGGTTATGATTGGTTCCTCAGCTCTGCGCCCTGACAGAACAATCTGGCCAATGATGGGACCAGCAACCTCGTCCGACACCCAAGAGTCCTTCCGACTTCAAGGACAGAGATTGGGTCATCACAAATCCGAGATTCACTTTCTCCATCAGGATCTGCGGACTTTGCACGCCCAGATGACTGGCATCTCCAACTCCCTCTCCGGCTGCTGGACACCTAGTGGTTGTCGTTCCCGAGATACCTCAAACCTGACCCGAACCTCGCCTTCCACCCCCTAAGAGTTACGGCATGGCTAGGGTTCTGACGGGCTCCTCCTTGAATTCTACCCCTTCAAACTTCCTGGAAGGGAAATCAACAACTAGTGCAGGTTCTTATCGACCCAGGGACTGACACCAACTTTATGTGCCCTACCTTGGTCAGCCGACTCAAGATTCCCACATCCCCACATCCCCACATCTGGACTAATGCTCTCAATGGCGCATCCCTGGCAAAAATTGACCACATCACTGCCCCTGTGAGGATCCTGGTCGCTTCATGTACCCATGGTGTTGGGTTGGCCCTGGCTTTTGTAGCACAACCTGCAGATTGACTGGGTCGAAGGGTCGATTACTGGCTGGAGTCTGCACTACCATGTTTCTTGTCTTCACCCTGTTTCCGGACCATCCATTCCTGATCTACTCACTGAAGGGGCACCCGCTGCCCTCACTCTATTAGGACCTCCATGTCCCGAGCCAGCAAGTCCCGCCATCAGTCTTCCCCTAGGCACCGACCCTCTTCTTCTTATTACAGTCCAAGTCCAAAGCCAAGAGATCATGAGACAAGAAAGCCAAAATGAGATGCAAAAAGAAAGTTGAAAAAACAAGCAGCGGTCAAAAATCCAGAAAATCAGAAGGCAGAGGTATATAAGGGTAAGGCAAAATCAATGTAGATAAAAACAGAAGAATAAAATCCAAAACGAAATAATTAGAGTTGCAAACGAAACAAAGGGGCTAAGCATACTCGAAAACAGGAAACAGCAAAACGTTGTCGTAAGGAATCTCAATAAACATGGCAGAGACTGAGGTTTAAATGCATGAGGGAAGGTGACAAACTAGGTGGCGCACAGGAGTGAGGTGGGCTAACAAATAGACAACAGGTGAAGAACCTAATAGGGGAATGATACAATAACAAGGGGGAAACGACAATGCGGACTGGATGCACGTAGACACACATGAAAGACATATGGCTCCAGATTAGGGAGTGGACATTTGCAGAGAGTTAGGAGACGTAGTGATAGTGAGAGGCAGGTGCGAACACTTCACTGAACATAAGCTAGTAATCAGTAATAGAATAGAGAGGCAGAGTTACCGAGCAGAATTGAAATGGGAGATAATTTACTAACGTTAGTTATGTGATTAAATCTAAATTACCCAAAACTAGTGACTGTTAGTTAATTAGTTAGACAGTTAGTTTGTTAATATAATTAGTACTGTACAATATCTATGATAGTTGTTTTTAGAAAGATTAGTGCTATACAACATGAACTAGCAAAAAAGCAGGAAGTAAGAAAATGCGAGACTGGGAAGGAATCGTCGAAACCCGGAAATTACCGAAACCACCCGACTAGTGCAGCACACAGACAAGGGAGTGACTCTGACTCGGAAACATTCAGACACATACATAACAGAGGATGATGAATGCAATGGACTGTAATGGATGACAATAAACCAGATACAAAATAATCCTAAATATCAAGAATAACAATAAGCAAACAGACTAAGAACAGGAACATTACAGGCCTGTCACGATATACAATGGTAAAATAGAGTTGAAACCAAACAGTATTTTTATTCAGTTGATCTGTAGAAATGCCATACCTATAGGCCTTCTCTCCTTTCATCTTTTTCCCTCTCTCTTTCCTCTTGCGTGTGTGTATGTGTGCATCCGTGTGTGTATGCGTGTGTTTGTGTGTGTGTCTCCATGTGCATGCAAACCTATGGACAGTGTGTGCCTGCGCCCCATAGTGTTTTTGTGTCTGTTTGAGACTGATAGGACAGTAACCACAATATTGTGCTCAGAGCCCCCTCACATACACATTCATGTAGATTTGTATAAGATTATGTTTAATCATTTTAATATATGAATAATGTATGGCTTATCACATTAACAGTGTGTCAACCAACCCAAAAATAAGTGTGCCAATCAACCCCACTGACATTGGGACCCACCTCAGTGAAAATATGAGAAAATAGCTGTGAGCCAACCAACCAACCTCTCATCTCTTCATGACATTCACTCATTTTACTGAAGTCATATGTGAAATTTGTATTTTTTCCACAACATCCGTGGAGTAGTCATGAGATTCCAAGTATTGCATTTGCCGTTAATCCCTTTTCCAAGTATTCCAAGTATTGCGTTAAGCCTTCGTACTGACAGAGGACAAATCAATTACCCATCTAAACATACCTAAAACTATGTCCCCTACACTAACACAAATGTGCGCTTTTCATGAGCAGTTTTGGGAAAGTGATCTTATGTACGAATGCTTCGGCAAGTTTTCTTTTTGTTGATTAAAAAGACTATTCAAAATGCCTCAGTAAATCGGGTAGCGTATTGTCTAATGTCAGTTATGTTTAAGAAAGTGCAATTTGTTAGCACAAACCTCAATAATGAGCAATAAACAAACAATATTGTAATTTTGATTCCATATTGAAACACACCTGAAGAGTTAACTGAAGGGAAGGGAAGGGAAGGCGATCTTCAAGAGTTACTCTACTCTAAAAATTCTCCTCACATCATATTTGCTGTCTTGAAATTGTGTGTGTTGTCCGTTTTCAAGACACATCACTATTGGGAAATTCACCCCAGTCTAGTAACATTTTTATGCAACACATTTGCTTTTTATGCCAAAAATAATTGTATAATATAAAAAGGCATGCCATCAACAGCTTGTATTGTGCAGACCCTTACACCCCTCAGTGTCTGGATATTGTCTCTTTTTCCAACAGCCAGTTAAAAAATAGCTAGAGTTCCAGATGACATTAAAGCCACCATAAAGTTTGTGAAAACAAATATTTTGTGTTAAATTGGGAATGGAAGGGACTAATTGAAGATATAATAAACTATTACTGTCTGTTCTGTTTTCTGTTAATGCAGTCTTTTAGACTGACAGTACAGAGGCCCAAAGCCTTATATTAGCTAGCAACATAACATAATTTAGTGCGTGACTGCTTTTAATAAAATAAAAAAACACCACAAAAACAAAATCTTTCAGTCAAATAAACATTACAAACATATGGATCAAGACTTTTTGTGGTCATGTAGCAAAGACAAGCTTGTCTGAAAACTGCAGTGAGAATAACATGAGCATGTTATATCAATTTCATGATATAAGGCCAGTGTTATTGTGGCTCCAATAGATGTACACTGTACAAGGGGTATGGCTGTCAGCACAGTTTATACAACTGGACGTAAGTAAATTTAAATTACAGGGATTATTTCCGCATATTGAGCTTGTTTGGAGAATGTTGCGCAAATAACCTCAGATGACCACAGTGATACTTTCGTGTCAGGGAATTTCATGTTTTTAAGAAAAGTATGCTTGTTATCGTCTTCAAGGAATGGAATAATTTCTCTGATGCTTTGTTGCTGGGGCAGTTCAAGCCTGGGAAATCTCTGTATTGTAGTAAATGATATAATATCTGATGCAAGTTTTGTCTTGTAGTTCAATCCATCACAGCTCTGTGTTGCTACCACAACAGGAAGCACCAACTGATCATATATTAACCCCTTAAACTGCGGTGTTGTGCCTATTATGCACTGCTGCCAGGAAATGCAACCCCCCTAGCGGGAGCGTGCACACATCATCCGTTTTGAAGGTTTTTTGCGAGTATTTTTCATTGTGATACTTTGTGAGGGTAAGCGATTTATACTCAACATGACACATTTAAAACGCAAATTACAATCACTAATAAAGAACACAAACTCATTGTTTTCCAAGTATATATTCAATATATATTCTACGAAAATATAGCCTAGCTACAATTACAAAATAAACCAGAATTATTAGATCAAGTTCTGCGTATTTGATATGACTACCTTCTACCTTCACTTTTCTTACTTGTATGTTTACAAGCACATGATTTTACTAGGCTTGGCCTGTATATAGGCTACCTATATGTCGGCAAACTAGCCTCCTTATGCAGGAAATCAGTTTAATCAATCAAAATTGAATCCCAATCTGTCACTGACTATTGCATGTGTGACAAGGCGAGTTAGACTCGCTGTAGTCCCTAATGGTGCAGTAATTGGGGTGGGGGAGTGGCACCGGCAGGACCTCATCTTTTGAACCAATCTCTTGGCTCCCTACCTTTTAAATGTTTTTCCTTTCGCTTCCTGTGATCTTTCTGATTGATTTCCTGTTTCCTGTCTCGTCCTCTCCTCATGTCTGCCTGCCTTACCATGAGAGCTTGCCGTCTGTTATCTGTTGGGTAATTCGTCGCGATTTAGCTGTGTCCCCTGATTTCGATGCGTCTGTTTGCGGAGTCTTCTCCGAAACACGGAAGTAACAACTCGCGCAACTTAGAATTCCATGGATTGTTTGGTGCAATAGTCACTGCTGTTTTGCCTCGCTGTTTTATTTGAAGTTCGTTTGGTTGCGCTTATCAGGCAGGCGGAACCCGCCTGCTGTTGAGTACGTTCACTAGTGTCCCGTGTTGCACGGCTATAGACTAGTTGTTGGCCGGACGACCTAAGGTGCGCAGCGGCTGGTGCACGTGGTGTGTAGCCTATATTAGACCTCCGTGCCTGGAGTCGTCTTGGTGTGGCTTCTTAGAGGCGCACTTGTACTTTTCTATTTTCTTTATTTTCTTTATTTTCATGTATTGAAGCAACTGGTATAGGTAGGCTGTAGTTAGGTTATTTCTTGGACTTTTAGGACTTGTCTCTTGTTGTATGGTGGGCTCGGTGCTGATTGGTGGCGGGGTTAGTCAATAGGGGTACCCTCCTCACGTGTTAGTGTGTAAGTGTTAATGGCACCTGAATCACATATAGTATCACCTTGTTTGTAGTAAGGCTTGCTGTGAGAGAGCACTGGGTTGTAACTACACATTGGGAGCCCTGAAGGTGAGTATGCCCCATCCCATCAGCGTGGTCACCCACCATCCTTAAGCTTTACATCAGTCTATTTTATTCCTATTTATTCTGGTAAAATTGACATTCAAAATAAATATATTTTTATACGAATATGAGCTTTTGTCTTAACCTCATTATTGCCTTCCAGCATCAGAATTGATTTAATAAAGTAATTGCATTTAACTTAGACCACGTCTCTGTCTTGTTATTATCAAACTGTAAAGGGGGCCTCTGTTATATTGTGTGACTGGGCGTACTTTAGGTTGAACCTTACATTTATGCACCCGGTTACACATGCTTGAACCCATCAGACCTAACTACATCCATGAAATCCACAATGGTAACATACACTCACTGAGCACTTTATTAGGTAGTCCTGTACACAGGCTTGGTAATGCAAATGTATTTAATCAGCAGCAACAACTAATGTGGCAGCAACTAAATGAATAAAAGCATGCAAACATGATCAATAGGTTCAGCTGCTTTTCAGACCAAGACATGTGATGTAAGTGACTTTGACTGTGGAATCATTGCTGGTGCCAAACAGGGTGGTTTGAATATCTCAGAAACTGCTGATCTTCCAATAGTCTCTAGAGATTGCAGAAAATGGTGTGAAAAAACATCCAGTGAGCAGTAGTTCTGCAGGCAAAAACGTCTTGTTAGTGAGAGAGGTCAGTGGAGAAGGGCCAGACTATGCAGTATTTTACACCTCATACACAAGCCATAATATCATTTAGTTTACATGTGTCCTTTTGGTGTCTCCAAATGTCCTTTTTGCAAACCTGCCAAGACATAGTTTAGAAAAGGTAATGCAGAACTCAAATTTTTTGATGATATAGCTACCAAATTGGAAAAGGATTTTTCCAGCATTTTTGATGTGGTACCATTGTGTTTATAAGCCCACCAGACACAGCCATGAGCATATGTATCCCCTTAAATACAAAAAAACAATTTCAATGAGAAGAAAAGCTTCCACTTTCACTGTGTTTGATCATTTGTTAACGTAATATTTATAGTAATTATGCCTGGAGTCAAATGGGTTCAAGAGTAATAACCATTTTATTTTCAAGCTTGTGTTAAGTAAAGGGGTTAAAAGTCCATTATTATATAATTTAATGTATGATAAATTATATTTAAAAGTATTACATCAATTTTTGTATTTGTATATCAATTATATATACATTTTCCTTGAAACCAATTAACTGATGCCTGAATTAATCTCTTCTAAGGTGCTTCCCTTGGAAGGGAGCTAAAAAATTGGAGGGAAGAAATGCACAAAAGCAAAGCTAAGAGCAATTACTAAAAGAAATTGCAATTCAGGCTTTGTTCTTTGATTATTTTTTACTTTGATGGCACAATATAAAACATTGTCAGGAGCATAAAAATACCATGGGAAAAAATAGTTTAAATAATAATTTGGGGTGTCTCTTCTGAGTGTCACGGTAGTGACAATGAAGCACAACAAAAAATAAATCTAATGTACAAAGTTTCCACATCCCCTCAACCCTTCCAATCCTAGACTATTTTTTTGATATCCTCATGCATGATTATGTGCAGTGTGCAATAATATCGCTTGTGAGGACAGGAAATTGATTGATTGGAATCCTTTTAAGTAAGATCAAAATGGATGCCAAAAGTATTACCAGAGTATGGAGAGTTATAAGAAATATCAATAAAGGTTGCTTTGAATAAAACGTGAAGAACATGCTGAGATGGACAAAGATCAATAAGGAGTAAGGAGGCTGCTCATAATTTGATTTGACATTCAGTGACATTCAGTGATGCAATAGCTACAGCACATGAACATATTCCTTATGAAGGACATTACATAAAATCTATTTGAAGAAAGATATTTTGGACATCACTCCTGGGAATTCACACGTCTTATGGGAAAACAGCTATTGCTAAAGCTGTGTGGCTATTTGAAAGAGAAGCCACTATTTCTTTTCATCACAGCAATTAAATTAATGCAGAGATGTAACATATGTATGTGCACTTTCATACCATGTTTCATTAAATATCTTTATATTCCTGAAACACCATTTGTAATGAATTCAGTTGCCATGTAGGTCTTGCAATGTGTTACATGCAATACGTCATTGGAAGATAATATGACATGCCATCAAAGTGAACCCAAAATGATGCACCTGTACATTATGTTTTGCAGCTAATAGCCTAGTGGCTAAGGTGCTTGAATGGGACCTGGAAGGTTGGTGCTTCAAGCCCCAGTGTAGCCAGTGCAGCTGTTGGGCCCTTGAGCAAGGCCACAAACTCCACATTGCTCCAGGGGGGATTGTCCCTGCTTAATTGAATCAACTGTACGTTGCTTTGGATAAAAATGTCAGCTAAATAACTAATGTAATCAAATATAATAAAATACCTGTTCTCATAAAACTCTCATACTTAAGAGATTCATATTGCTGCAAGCTGTAACATTTTAGCAGTACCTACTCACACATACAAAATATTATTTTCAATTTATTGGCAAATGCAATTCTGGGGGATAATGAATTCATTTTCAAACATACAGTAAATCTCCCAGTGGAAACTGAACAGGTTTTATGGAAATCACAACATTTCCTTTCTTCTGGGTCATCTTTACATTATTGCATTCAAGCTGAGCTGCATATGCTCTCAAACCAGCCCATCCGACAAATTCTCCCATAGTGTTCATTCATGCATCAAACTGTACCGGCAAACTAACTCTCTTTGTCCACGGATGGAATATGATCAAACAATTTCAGTGGAGATTATACTGCTGATCTGATTTCCATTGTGTCGGATTCCTTTTACAATGGGCAGTAGCCATGGCAAGACAACCCCTTCTTGGACAACAACAAAATGCCTGGGTTCTTACTGGTCTGGCACATGGAACAATGGTCCCAATTACTGAGTGCACACAAAAATGTCTGCATTCAGCCTGCATAAATTGGCACACTATTATATTCTGACATTGTTTTGCAAACAGTTCGTGATGATCACTATAAAGTAGTACATTTGCATGAGATTGATTTCTGATAAAACATGCAATTTCCACAGAAAACATTTATCTTGTGTGATGTTATCATAACCACCAACTGTGTGGACAGGCTGTGTACCGGGGGGGAGGAGTTATGTGTTGGGAATTGGGATGGGGGCATGGATGTGTTTCATTGACTAAAGAGTTGACTACCTTTCTGTCTCTGTCTATCATTATCTAACATGGTGTCAGAATAAATACTGTGAACGTGAAACTTACCTGAAGAGACAAGAAATGCTTCCTGGAGACACGGATGACGTGAATGGAATTGTCTGAGAAAGTTTGCAAATCGCGGAGTAGAAGGCGGAATGTGAACAAGTTAGTGCTAGCTAAAATGGAAAATCCAGCTAATCGAAATCGAGGCACGTTCGATTTCAACAATGCAAGTGAATGGCCAAAATGGATAAGACGTTTTGAGCGCTTCAGAATTGTATCACAGCTTGATAAGCAAACATATGAATTAAAAGTCAACACTTTGATGTACACATTGGGGGACGAGGCTGAAGATATACTTACAAGATATACTTAATGTTCTATCAATAACAGAAGATGACAAGACGAAATATGCAACAGTGAAAGCAGCTTTTGACGCACATTGCGTGAGTAGACATAACATAGTTTTTGAGCGAGCACGCTTCAACAGGCAGAATCAAGAGCCAGGTGAAAGTGTAGAAGCATTTGTCACAGCTGTCCATACGCTAGCTGAGCAGTGTGCATTCAGAGATCTCAGAGAACAGTTGATCAGGGACAGAATTGTTGTTGGTATACGAGATGCAAAACTGTCTGAGAGCTTGCAGTTAGACCCTGATCTCACACTAGCTAAGGCAATAGCCAGAGTAAGACAGAGGGAAGCTGTGCAGAAACAACAGCCTATCCAGCGAGGTAGCTCAAGAGAGGAGCAGACAGCTGACAATATGGAAGCCGTAAGTACAAGGCCTAGACAGGCATGGCAAGGTTCAAGAGAGAAAAGCCACGGCACACAAAGTGGATCGCAGGAGAAGGACTACCAATCAGCAGGATGTGGGAGATGTGGGAACACTAAGAACCATCCATGGAAGGAATGCCCTGCTAGAGACATTGAGTGTCGGAGATGTCATCAGAGAGGACACTATGCAAAAAAGGGAGCTGCATATGACATAACGGAGGAACATACAGAAGAGGAGGAGGAAGAATGAGCCTTTCTGGGAGAGGTCATTTCTGAAGTGAGCACAGAATGGAATGAACTGGTCAGTTTGAATGGACACAAAGTAGAGTTCAAACTGGACACAGGGGTGACTGCCATTCCAAGCAGCAGCTTCTCCACAGACACACATGGGCAACTGCAGCCTCCCCGCAAAATTCTGTATGGGCCAGGAAATAATATCCTGGATGTTAAAGGATGTTTGTCATCAAAGACAGAACCACAGAGCAAAGGTCTACGTTGTATCAGGACTGTCAAAACCACTGTTAGGGCTTCCAGCTATCGAAGCTCTCCAGCTGATTCAGCGTATACTCTCAGTACAAGTGCAAGGGGAAGACTTCAAAGCTAGCAACCCCACAGTGTTCGAAGGCTTGGGGCTGTTGAAGGAGCCCTACAAGATCAAACTAGAGCCAGATGCTGTCCCACATCATCACCACGCAGAGTCCCCATTCCTTTGCAGGATAAAGTCAAAGCAGAGCTCACACGCATGGAGTTGAAGGGAGTGATATCAATGGTCAGTCGGCCCACCCAATGGTGTGCTGGCATGGTGGTCGTGCCAAAGGCAAAGGAGAAGAGAGTGGCTGATCCTTCCAGCAGTGGACCAGACACTGGCCATGCTCACAGATGCAAAAGACTTCACTAAACTGTACACTATATCAGGCTTCTGGCAGGTGCCCCTGTCAACAGATAGCGCCCTCCTGACCACCTTCATCATCCCGTTTGGTCGCTATTGCTTCAACAGGCTGCCATTCGGGATATCATCAGCCCCAGAGCATTTCCAGCAGCGAATGATGCTTGAAGGCTGCAAGGGAGCGGTGTGACATGCCGATGATATCCTGGTGTATGCAGAAAACCTAGAGCAGCACAACGCCAGGCTGCATCAGGTTCTCAGGAAACTGAGAGACGAAGGACTTACACTGAACGACAAGTGTGACTTTGCCAAGGACAAGATGATGTTCCTTGGACACTACATCACCGCTGAGGGAGTCACCCCTGACTCAGGAAAGATCAGAGCGATCCTCGAGATGCCAGAGCCTACCTGTGTTGCAGACATCAGAAGAGTGATGGGCATGGCAAGCTACTTAGGAAAGTTCCTGCCACACCTTGCATCCTTTACCCATCCACTGAAAGACCTCCTATCAGAGAAGAATGAATGGTGCTGGGAGACACCACAACAACAAGCTTTCCTGAAACTGAAAACAGAACTGAGTACTGAGTCCTAGCCCAGTACTCACCCAAAGTCGAATCATGTGTGTCGGCTAATGTGTCGTCATTCGGCCTTGGGGCTGTGCTGATACAGAGACAGGAAGATGGTGAGTGGAAGCCCATCACATTCATCTCCAGGGGACTGTCAGAGGTGGAAAAACACTACGCCCAGATTGAAAAGCAGGCATTTGGGCATGTAACCTGGGCATGTGAACGTTTATCCTCCTACCTGCTTGGCCTGAGATTCACACTGGAAACAGATCACAAGCCTCTGCTGTCAGTACTGAGCACCAAAGCACTAGACAAGCTTCCCCCTAGAGTTCTGAGACTGGTGAAATTCTCCTACTACATAGTGCATGTCCCAGGTAAACAGCTAATCACAGCAGACACGCTTTCTAGAGCGTCAGTGAAACCCAAGCTGAGAAGGTACAAGGTCAGGCTCTTTGTTGACTCCATCAGACAGAGCCTCCCAGCTACAGAAGGTAGACTCCAAGAGATCGCCACTAAACAGAAATCTGACTCCGTCTGTAACAAACTGATTGCCTATTGTCAAACTGAGTGGCCAGACAAAGGTCACCTACCCCCGGAGCTGGGTGCATACTGGACATAGAGAGAGAACCTGTCCATGGCTGGAGACCTCCTACTAAGGGGACAGAGGATTGTCATCCCCAGGGTGATGAGAAATTATACTTCACATTCTGCACGAGGGCCACCAGGGAATAGTTAAGTGCACAGCCAGAGCCCGTCAGTCCGTCTGGTGGCCAGGGCTGTCCATATCAGTCCATATCAGCCAGAAAGTGGAATGATGCAACACCTGTGTGAAACACAGAGCAGCACAAAGAGAACCACTGATAACAACACCCATACCAGAGAGGCCTTGGCAACGCGTGGGGACTGACTTGTTTGTCTGGGAGAAGGACACAGCTAACACTGTCATATCAGCTTTGAAGAAGGCCTGGGGCCGCCACGGGGTCCCAGAAACCGTGATGTCAGACAACGGCCCACAATACGTCTGCGCCCTTGTCAAAGACTTCGCTACTGAGTATGGTTTCACTCACATCACCAGCATCCATCCATCCATCCATCCATCATCACCCACTTATCCGGAGTCGGGTCGCGGTGGCAGTAGGCAAAGCCGGGTATTCCAGGCATCCCTCTCCCTAGCAACGCATTCTAGCTCCTCCTGGGGGATCCTGAGGCGTTCCCAGGCCAGGAGAGATATATAATCTCTCCAGTGGGCTCTGGGTCTCCCTCGGGGTCTCCGCCCAGTTGGACGAGCCCAGAAAACCTCCAAAGGGAGGCGCCCGGGAGGCATCCTGATCAGATCCCCGAACCACCTCAATTGGCTCCTTTCGATGCGAAGGAGCAGCGGCTCTACTCCGAGCTCCCTCCGGATGTCCAAGCTCCTCATCCTACCTCTAAGGCTGAGCCCGGCCACCCTACGGAGGAAGCTCATTTCGGCCGCTTGTATACGCTATCTCGTTCTTTCGGTCACTACCCAAAGCTCGTGACCATAGGTGAGGGTCGGGACGTAGATCGACCAGTAAATCGAGAGCTTCGCCTTCCGGCTCAGCTCCCTCTTCACCACGACGGTCCGGTGCAACCCCCGCATTACTGCTGACGCTGCACCGATCCACCTGTTGATCTCACGCTCCCTTCTACCCTCACTCGTGAACAAGACCCCGAGATACTTGAACTCCTTCACTTGGGGCAAAGACTCGTTCCCAACCCGGAGGGAGCAATCCACCGTTTTCCGGCAGAGAACCATGGCCTCGGACTTGGAGGTGCTGACTCTCATCCCAGCCGCTTCACACTCGGCTGCAAACCGCTCCAGTGCGTGCTGAAGGTCACGGTCCGATGAAGCCAGCAGAACCACATCATCCGCAAAAAGCAGAGATGCGATTCTGAGGTCACCAAACCGGACACTCTCCTCACCTCGGCTGCGCCTTGAGATCCTGTCCATGAATACCACAAACAGGACCGGTGACAAGGGGCAACCTTGGCGGAGTCCAACACCCACAGGAAACATGCTTGACTTTGTGTCGAGAATGCGGACACAGCTCTCACTTTGGTTAGACAGGGACCAGATGGCTCGTATCAACGGCCCCGGTACCCCATACTCCCGCAGTACACCCCACAGGGTTCACCAGCAGCCCCAGATATTACCAAGCAAATGGAGAGGCGGAGTGCGCCATTGTGGCTACTCCCCAGCACAGCTCCTAATGGGGAGACAGCTGCGTACCAACCTACCCCAGCTGCCACAGACTCTGGCTCCACACTGGCCCAATATCAGTACGGAGAACGGAAATGCTCGAGAAGGAGCGGCAAGAGCAGCACTACAACATGCATCACAGAGCATGTCACCTTCCTGACGTGCACCCAGGTCAGAGTGTATGGCTGACCACAGAGAACACTCAGGGAACAGTGATTGAACAGGCAGCTGCTCCTAGGTACTACCTGGTGAGAACAGAGGATGGACTGTTAAGGAGAAACTGCTCTCACCTGCGTGAGACTCACCAGCCAGACTCCCAGGCTGCAGCAGAGCCTGACAAAGAGACAGAGACTGTTCAGCAGACAAGCGGTGTCCAGAACAGCAGTTATGTTACATCCTCAGGCAGGCAATCACGTCCATCCTTGAGATCATTATCTACCAGAACTAGTGTACATTCCATGATAAATCAGAGGTGGTATGTATTGCATGCACAACTACACAGCAAATAAAGCCAAGAGTCCGTATTTAAAAAATACCCCTTGCATAGATAAATGCACTATAGGCAATGTGAATTTAAAAAGTAGTTTGCTTTATTAATGATTCAATGGAATCAACCAAAGTCTTACATTGTTCAACCAACCCCTGGGAAAGATGACAGACTTAAATTTAAGCTTAAACAACACATTTGGAGAGATTTTTGACCATTACCCCATGCAGAACTTTTCAAGACCATTGATATCTTTTGGCACCCTCTTCAGTTCAGTCCAGAGGCTTTTTATGGGATTTAATGGTATGAGACTGAGATGGCCATTGAAGAGGATGGATGTTGTTGTGTGGATTTTTAGTAATTGTCGCAACTTCCAAGCAGAGACAACCAGATTTTCTGCCAAAATTTCCTGGTACTTTGTTGAATTTGCTTAGCCATTGATAGTGTCACTGGGCCTCTGGCAAAAATATCTCCAAAACAGCAATGACCCTCCTCCATATTTCACAGTAGGTATGAGGTGCTTCTCCTTGTATATACTCCTCTTTTGTTGCAAAACATGTTGTTGGCGTGTATGTTCAATTTTGGTCTCATTTGACCGTAGCACTCTCTTGCGGCCTTCCTCACCATCCGTGGGGACAACATACACTTGTGTCCTCTTCCTGGCAAGTTTGCAATCATTCCATACATTTGAAATGTCTTTATTATTGCCCTTACAGTGCTCAGTGGTATGTTTAACCATTTATGTATTTTTTCTGCCATTTCCTGATGATTAATTATCACCTGTCTCTTTTGAATTGACAGTTATTTGGCATTTCCCATGCTGATGGATGACAAAGGGATTTTGCATGTGTGTTATCTCATTTTCATACTTTAGTGAAACAGTAAGTGATGGAATGACACAATACAGTTCATTTAGACTGGGATTAAGTTAGGTAAAATTGTATTGGCAATTTGAGTTTGATTTTATTTACAAAAAATTTTAGGGGTGAAACAACATTGACATGGTTTAATTTTTTTTTAGATAACTTAATAAAAAAACATTGAGAGTAAATGTATTGAAATTAAGGTATACTCTCATTGAGCACTTTATTAGGTATTTATTAAACTTATTTATTTACTTATTCGTCTTCTACTGCTATAGCCTGATGGTCTTCTGCATACCACTGTTATAATGTGTAGTTATTTGCATTACTGTCACCTTCACTGCTGCTCACTAGAAATGTTTTGCTTGTTTCTCGCACCATTCTCGCACCATGCTTGAAAATCACAAGAGATCAGCAGTTTCTGAGATGCTCAGACCACCCTCAAAGCACCAACAATCAGTCCATGGTCAAAGTCATACAGCCTTCTTTCTTCATTATTATCAAGGGTACCACTAATTCTGGTGCCCACTGTAGATTATTATCTGTGTTGTTTATTATATGCAGCCTTTTTTCTTCATTTTTATCAAGGGTCCCAAAAATTCTGGAAATGACTGAATAGGTTGTATTCTACATCTAAGTTTACTTTCCTTCCTGTCCATGAGTGAGGGAAACAATCATCAACATAGTAGCAACTTTCATATGTTTTATGTCATCATCATCAACATAGTAACAACTTTCGGTTCAGTTTTGCCTCCAAATAATCTGCTTTTTATCAGCAAATATCCAACAGTTAACCTTCAGCAAGAGAACGTTTCCTTTTTTTTGGTTGAAAAAGATGAACTGTAGAACTCGGAGTTAGTTCTGCCTTCCTGAGGTTTTTATTGCTTGTAGCTATATCTGTACAGGTTGTGCAGCTATTGTGTAACTACTTTCTTTTATCAGAGGCCATTGCTTGCGGGAAATTACATGCATGAGGCTACAACACTTATTGTATCCTTCTGCATTCTCTGCATAGTCACACCAGTTCAATCACAAGTGCTTAATTGGAAATATATACTGTCTTGGCATACTATACTGTCCTTCAACACAGAATGTGCTAAACCAAATTATGGCAGAAGACATCAATTATCACATGATGAATTACAATGGATCATTTTATGTAATTCTACCCAAAATTACTTGATTTATTTACAGGTCCAAACCAAGGACGAGGGATTTTCACAAAATATGACTTACTGTGCGTGTGATACAAAGTCCTTCCATGGATCTTAAATATTAAATATTTCACAGGGAATATCAAGGTGGGGAAAACACATAATTGTTTGGAGTACACATAGTTTCAGATTGAATAGTATGAGTTTCTCATACATGATTTTATATGATGATAAACTTCCATTTCCTTTATATAGAAAACAGGAATTTGCCAGCCAAACTGATGTTGGGCCAACATTGGCTTGCTACCTGGTTATGTTTGCTTTTCTCAGTGTTTTTCATGGTCTGTACTACCTTCTCCACCAAACCATTTGTGAAAGGGGGGGGGGGGGGCAGTAGTGATATGCTTTTCCCTATTTCATGAGAAAAAAACTTTGAACTCTGAATCTGTGATGTGTTATGATGGCCAGCTGTATAGAACAGCAAGTGAATGAGGAACATCTCTCTGAGGGGCTAAAGTGTGTCATTTGGAATAGTAAAATATCTAGCTATTTAGAGTGAGGGTCAACGGTATGAGGAACATCCCCTGTAAGGGGCCAGTGTAATCAATGTGGAGGTGAGGCCAGGGCTTTCCAGGCCATTCCTAAGGATAAATTGGTGCCTAAGCTGCAGCATTTTGTGCCTTTTGGTGTGCTTTAAAAGCTTTCACATGTTCTTGAAAGCTTGTAAAGCTTGGCTATGAAGCTCTTCCAACAGTGTTTGCTGACCCTGTGAAGTAATTTTATTTAACTAGGTAAAAGTGATTGAGGACTGATTCTCATTTACAACACTGACCTGGCCAAGCATTAGTGAAAACACACAAACATCACTTAAAAAGCTGAGTGCATAACGATAATACATTTACAGGGATTAAAACAAAAAAAATAAAAGGACACAGAAAATTACAGTTACCGAACAAGGCAGTCAACAGTTGCAATGAAATGGGAATGAGCATGTGCAGTTATCAGTACATATATTTAGTCAAATTCTGTTAAAGGAGGGCAAGGGTATGTTGAGATTGGGGAGTTTGAGAATGGATTGCAGAATGTAGAATGCAGAATCGGTGTTCAAGTCCTGCGTAGTGAAAGAAATTAAAGGAATTATGGCCAAACGTTGTTGAGGCTTTGGGGATGACAAGGGTGGTAAAATTGGTTGATCTATGATTGCAAGTGTAATGGGACTGATGCTGAAGGTTTGAGAGGTAGGGAGGTGTGATGTTTAAAAGTGTTTTGTGAATTAACAGATCCCAATGAATGAGCCTTCTTGTGTGAAGGGATGGCCAGCCAACAATGGAGTATAAAGTACAGTGGTGTGTAGTGAAAGGAGCATTAGTAATAAAGAGGATGGCAGAGTGATAAAGTACATTGATTGCTCAGCAATGTATATGAAGCAGTTGTGTAAATAATGTCACAGTAATCAAATAAATATATTACAGTAGAGGAATCTGAGTCTGACCTTAACTCTCGTAAGGTAATGATGTGAGTTTCAAATGTGAGGGAAGAAACTAACCAGAGTCTGGGATGTGGTAACAAATACTAGGGGTAAATTGTCCATGGTGGTGGTTTTAGTTATGTTGTCCAGAATGTATTTATTTTTGGTGAAGACCATGCATTTGGTTATGTTAGTGTTAATTTTGAGGTGTAAATCAGTGAAAGCTTTCTGTATATCAAGAAAGGATGATTGAAGGTTGGTGAGGGCAGAATGTAGTGTAATGTTAGTATCAATATAGTATGGTATCCTCAGCATCCATATGTATTTGAGAGTGACCAGTAGATTGTGCAATGTCATTTAGGTAGATGGAGAAGAGTGTAGTATCTAATATTGAGCCCTGGGGCACACCTATATTAATAGGTAGAGGTAGGGAAAGTATAGCCTTGATACACTGTTTGTGGCAATGTTTATTGGGAAATGAAAACATTACATGTCCTTTGCACTAAAATTGTGGTGTTTAACAGAGACAAAGGCTTTTGATCAATAAAGGCGGCTATGCATACCTCCCTAAGATCAAGGGCTGTGAGGATGTCATTCAAGACACTGGTTGTTAACAAATGTTTCCATTATTTTGGACAAACAGGGCAGAAGTGAAATGGGTAAATTTCTTAATTGGAATGATCAAACCCGCCCTGCCACGAGATGGTTGTGGCCTGTTTCTCAGTTTAACGTGTGTTGCAATGACAGCAGGTCCGTTCACGCCATGACACACCCCTGAATGCAGGGAGATATGAAAATTCTGGATCACACCAGGAGAGAGAGCAAGCTTGAAACCAAAATAACCAAAAAGTCTTCACCTGTCACACTCACGGGATCTGGATAAAAATAATAAAGCCTAAATAAATCAAACCAAACTGTTGCTTTCAGCTTTGTCACTTTTCAGCTCCGTCTCTCTCTCAAACACAGCTTTAAAAGCCTAAACTAATTCACAACGTAGGGCAGGTGTGTACTTCCTTAACCAGAAGGCATGGTCCTTGGATTGCCCTGCTTCCTTCCCGCAAACCGCACCCTTGCCAGTTTGCGACTCCCTACTTGCAAGTCTGCCAGGTTACACCATTCAGCCACTACAGCTCATCCACAATGCGGCGGCCCAGGTCATCGTCAAGTTCTCAAATGTAAAACCCTGGGTAAAGTCACTCCACTGGCTACCAGTTGCCGCCAGGATGCAGCCAACAAGACAGCCTCTCCCTACTTACAGGCCATACCATCATGCACCCTGCTCCTGCCGAATGGCTGAAGCTAAGTGGGTGTGGGCTTGCTTAGTACTTAGATGGAAGAAAACTAAGTTGCTGCTGGTAGAGGTATAGGACGGCCAGTAGCAGGCAAGCTTCCCTCTGCCTGGATTTCCTCTCCACCTCAGCCTGTGTGTGATGAGCGTTATGGCACAGAATGGCAGCTGTGCATCACTCAGGTGGGTGCTACACACTGGCGGTAGTTGAGGTGAGTTTCCCCCTCATTAGTGTGAAGTGCTTTGAGTGTCTAGAAGAGTGCTATATAAATGTAACTATCTATTCTTTCTCCCACACACTCCACCAAACTGGCCAGGTTGATGAAACTACATACTCATTTCAATGTCAGGGAATTTGTCCGTTTTATAATCCAATCCGTTTTATTGTCCAAAATTAAAAGCTATTTGTTGAATCAGACCACCTTCTTTCACCTTCACCTTCTTCTGCGCTCTGACTTACATATACATATATTTGAAATAACATCCAAAGAAACTCGGACCAAGTCTCAACTTCTGATGTCACAATGTGTCCCAGCCATTTTAAAAGTGACTTTAAAGTGCCTGCAGTTGAAATAACAATACATTATCACAGAGGGATGTATTCACTACACATCCACCAAAGTCATGTAGATGACTATAATAACACACATTTCAAGGCAGACATAAAATCTGTCTTGAAAGCAATGTCAGGATTGGGCATCGTCTGGATTGCCTCACAACCCCCACCTCCCTCCTCAACTCCTCCTGAAATGTACCACCCATAAGTAAATTATATATGAGAAGGATAAGTTTGGTAGAAGGATTAAGAGCTGAAAAGAAACTGCACACAGCAAGACCCCAGTCAAGATTCGAACCCGGGGCATCGTGATTGTGAAGTAACAGTGTTATCAACTGCACCACTGTGCCACCACATAGCCCCTGTTACAAATCTCTCTATAAAAAATCTCTGCATAAATTATGAGAAGAGATATTTAATGAGACTAAAACCGTTATTAGCTATTATGTCAGGGAGTTCTTGATGTCACAATTTCTCAGAGTCTGGTAATAAATTTAACTCCACCCATTTATCCCCACACAGGAATAGATAGAAATTCTATTCCGTCGATATTGCAATGCATTTGCTTTCTGATGCCTAAAACATAGCACAATAACCCAATACAATGTAGTCTGAATCCATTCATGGATTTGCCTTTATAAACACTTAAAGTCATTCCTTACAGTACATCTGAAATTTGCAGCTGAGAGCTATTAATAGCATGCATGTCTTGTGCGTCACTTGGAAATGTACAGCACATCACCTGGATTGGCAGCAATAACTGGCATTAGGTCAACAATTCAGAACTGAACATCTGTATGTGAGAGACCGCCACCCAGATCGCACATATCGTCTCGCTGTCTCTCTTGGGCCATATTATCAGGTGATTCCTGCATTGTTGGCAAGAGCCCTGTCCTCTTTGAGACTCAACAATATTGCATCAGCGCTTGACCCTGGACTCACAGTAACTTTATGTGTAGAGCCTCCTGGGAATGTGAGATGGCAAAAATTAATTTCAAGGCTGCCAAAGGCCTAATCTCACGCCAAGCTTCAATCGACTTCTCTTCCCGGCAGCATTTTAAAAAAGTTGGTGAAACCGCTATTAATTTAGTTCCTTGGGAAAAAGGGCTTCTGCAGCAGCATAAGATTCCACACAAGGCAGTCTGTTGTTTTCAAGGCTGAGAACAACGTATCATTATGGCTTTTTCTATCAGCTTTTTGCATAGTGACAATGGGAGTGAGAATGACTTGGAAATCCCACACTCGACTCTTTGTTTGATGAGGAAAGTCAGACCAACACCCCACAGAGGCTCCTGGTTTATCTTTTCGAACAATTTTTTGTCTCACTCAGTCACCCACATACAGGTTCAAGGTATGCTGCTTGCAGGTCTGCTGGAAATGAATACACCTAAATGGCACAGAAACCACATTCAGGATGAAAATGATCTCGCTCCAAATAAACACAGGTCAACAACAAGCAGCGTGTTGTGTTCTCAAATTAATTGCAAAGATGACCCAGGAAGTCATTGTTCAAGGTATTCGTTTGAATGTATGAAATATTTTCATGAAAGTGTCTTTGCTTGGAACAAAATAGATGAATGTCACTTCCTACTTCCTAGAGTTTCTGCAATAGCTATTCCACAGGCACTGCTGGTAGCTACTTGGGGGTGGGTGGGGGTTTGGGTGGCGGCAAACAGGTGTTTCAAGCAAGGACCAGAAAACAGACTTTTTAATTTCCTGGTCAGCTATCATTTTACACATATTTTCAGAGAGTAATGTCAAAATGAGATTACGCACTTATTAAAGCATTCAAAGTTAAGGATTGTATTACCCAACAGAATACCATTCACAAGTTCTCTTTACCTCAGTGTCTTAAACCCACGTCAGTGCTGCAACGATATAAGCATGGATAAACTAAAAGACTGGTGAAAACATTGAAGAAATTCTGGCCTACTTGCTAGCTTTGTATTAGTTTCTTCCTAGATAGTCCAGTCTGTCCTGTTTGAGAGAAGGATTTTTGCTGGAGAAATACTTCCACATTGAATTAGCGACAACACACACACACACACACACACACACATAATATGTATTGCATATTTTCCTAATTCCATAAAAGTAAGCATTGATATGGTGTGACTCAATAAGTGAAAAAGTGAAATGCAATAACCCTGACAACAGAAGACAAGTTCTGAACCAGCAAACTGCCATTTCATTTTACTGAAACTGAAAAACAAGTGTCAGCATATTGACTGTCAGGTGAATAAGGTAAATAAGGAAAAGGAACTGCAAACAGTCAAAGTGCAGTGAACCAATCTGCCAGTTAAACAGGGCTGATTTCGGAAATACTTTAGTTGGATTCGTTGCAGAATAGGTCAGCCCTTTGACTTATGCAACATTTTACAGTGCTGTGAAAAAGTATATTCCCCTTCCTCATTTCCTCTATTATTGAATACATATGAACAAATACCTAAGGCATCCATGTGAAGTAGTAATTGCCCCCTTAAACTTTATAACTGGTTGTACCACTAGCTGTGACCAGAATTAAAACAAGCCTGAAAAACAGTTTGTCTGAATTAAATCAGTTCTGCAAAGCAGAATGGGCTAAAATCCCTCCACAGTAATGTGGAAGGCTGATATCTAGGAAGTGTTCTAGGAATATCTAGGAATTTAGGAACTGTTACTTTTTCAGAATCATTAAAAAAAAAATGTTTTGTGTTTACTCCTATCTGTCTATTCCCTATCTAATCTTACATTTTTTTTTAAACTGAAACAATTCTAGCTATTTGTTGAATAATAGGAGAAATAATGAAGGGGGCAAATACATTTTCAAGGGACAGTATATAAGGAAAATAATCAGAATTCTTAACAACATAAATAATTAAATTACAATATTAATGATTATTATTATTGTGTTCAGTTGATCAGTTTGAGCATGAAATTCATGATAAAACACAAATGCTATCCCTCAACTTTGCATGTAGAGTGTACAATACATGCTGATACATGCACATACAATGTGTTGCAATGTCTATTGTGGTTTCTGTATTAATTTATATTGGTCTGTATTCATTTATATTCCTCTGCAATTATTTGAATTCAACACACTAACACAATATGCGAAGCAAGGTTGACATTGGGCTTCTCTGTGCCCATGGTGTTAGTAAGGGTCAGCAGACAGCAGTTATGTTGCTGTATTTTATAAACTACAGAGGGCTGTTAGCAAAACACGGCAGCTGGCCTCTTCCCCCTAACTGCTGCCTCTCTGCGCTGAATTCTGCCAACACGCTTTGACATCCATATATTAGTAAATTCAGAAGATTGCAAAGGGATTCTCTGAGCAGCTTTAATAATTATCATCCAAGAATAAGCTTTGCTCTATAAAGTACCACATGCTTTTAAAAACAACTGCCGTTGTTTTGGGAACCTTGTGACAAATAGTTCCAGAGTAACTAAAAAAACTATCTCTGAAGCTGACTCCTTGGAAAGTTAGTCCCTTCAACAGGGTTTATTCAATTCAAAGCAAATACTACAGTAATTCAAATCAAATGCTTTTTCATTTGCTTTTACTCTACATTTTACTCTACATACATAATGAGTCTATTTGGAAAATGAAGAAATTTGTAATAATATGATGATGAACTAAGAAACATAAATACAATTTTAACAAATGGGAGGAGAACAAATAGTTGGGAGGAGGATAGATACTGTATTTTCAACATGGACAAGATGCTTTAGTGGCTAAAGAACCAGAAGATTCAGGCTCACTTCACAGGTTGAGGACCCTTCAACTCTTGAACAAAGCAATGAATGCATGTATACGGTATATACTATTTACACTCAGTGAGCACTTTATTAGGTATTTATTATAGTATTTCTTAATACTTCTTTTTTAGACTTTTTGGTCTTCTGCTGCTGTAGCCTATCCACTTTCAGAGTTCATTATCAGAGTTGCTCTTCTGCAAACCACCATATTTTAAGGTGTTGTTATTTGCATTACTGTCACCTTCTTGCCAGCTTCGACCAGACTTATCCTCTGACCTCTCTCATTAACAAGGCTGAACAACTGCTGCTCACTGAATGTTTTTGTTTTTTTCTGCAAACTCTAGGGACTGTTGTGCATGAAAATTCCAGGAGAACAGCCGTTTCTGAGATACTTAAACCACTGGCACCAACAACCATTCCACAGTCAAAGTCACTTTGGTGTCACTTCTGATGTTTGGTCTGAAAAGCAGCTGAACCTCTGGACCATGTCTGCATGCTTTTATGCATGTAGTTTCTGCCACATGATTGGCTAATTAGATATTTGCATTAACAAGCTGGTGTACAGGTCTACCTAATAAAGTGCTCAGTGAGTGCACATGTTCATGTGCGGCAAACTGTGCAATTATCTAATATAAGCTATGAAGCCAATGAAACTTTTGTTATACGAGTGGAAAACACAGCAACAGTAAAATGTGATGTGCTTTGACGTTGGGGCCCATTCATTTTCAAGTTTCATTCAGTGTTTTTCTTAGCCAGGGTGGAAGTGACGTGGGTGAAATGGCAAGCTATTGTCTCATGTTTCCATGACTTTAGAGTCCCTCAGTGACTGTATAAATATTTTTCTTGCAAAAATGTCAGGCTCTGACAGATTTATTATGCTGTGAATCCTTTATATACTTTGCTGGACCTGTGATTCTATTAGACAAAAGCATTAAGTATACCATGTGGTACAATGCCTGCTTCATTTTGAGTCCAATCTCCTCTAAAAATATGTAAACTCTTATTTATAAATGCACATTCAATTCAAATGTCATGGAGAGCACATCATCTTTAAAAGATCTGAATGAACCAGTGGATTACCCTGTACAAAATACCAGCCCAAGCAAAATTCCATTAATGATTTTCTAGTTTATCAGAGGGGGAATAGACTATCACAGCACCAACATGCTCTACAGTCTTACAATAAGCTGACAAAAAATTCTACTTTTGCACACAATTAGCTCTACTGGTGATGCTATAAAGTCTTGTATGGCTTCCTGTTGAGGCACAACAACAGTTTTCTTCCTTTCCCTGTGAATCAAAGCCAGTGTCTAGACATCAAAAGGGGTGGGAATTAAGGCTAAGGGATATTTTGATATTAAACAGACTAGGTTAGCCTCAATATACATAGCTCATGTTTTACCTGGATAATCACCTCAAAGAATTTTCAACCAAATGCAGCTGGGTTTCCACCTGAATGCTTAGATAGTGTTTCACTGATGTTTTACCACAAAAATGTTCACTGGGTTTCATTGCCACAATTATGAATGAGATGATTTGAGATCCTCCATATGCCATATCATCATTAAAGGGAAGACGCTTTGAATACAAGGCTTTAGTCCTGATTCAGTGGTTTCCCTATTGCCTTCATCACTCTTGCATTTGTCTCAGTTCTGTGCCTTCATTCTTGAGGCTGTTGCACTGATTTGAGTCTTTACATAGGAAATGGAGCAGAATTGGGCAGTTGTATTCATTTGCTTCAGAGTGTTATGCAAAGCTTACCCTTCTCCCAAAATTACAATAACATGATACTTAAATGTAGTTTGGAATGGTCACTGACATTAATCCCTTATTATTTTCCAGCAACACTTTATGCGGCACTATTGACTATTGTTTTAATTAGTATTGTATATAAAGTGCATACTAATTTAAATATAACATCAACAATATAAAAAGAGCCTAGTGGGTAGGTGGGTGGGTGGGTAATTCAAACATTTGGAGAACAATTAACATTTTGCTAACAAAATGAACTGCTATAAGCCTAAATCTAGTTTATTTCATCTCATGTTACAAACATCTTTTTATTTTCATTCTGAGGATCTCACTAGATTCAACAACAGTTATTGGGGGCTAACAGTCATCTGGCAGAGATGCCTTCCCAGTGAACAATTTTTAGGCAAAAAGTTGTTTAAAGAATGCTTATGACCTCCATCTGAAAGATAAAAAACTTTCATGATTCAAAATGCAGTTTGACATTAAAATGGTCCGCGGAATCACAACACCAATGTTCTTACCAATTTGCAAATATTAAATGCTACATTATGAACATACTGGGTATATACTGGTATAATTGAAAACAGCTGAGAAAATGTGAATTGAAAAGTGGACTTGTTTGACACTCGGTGAATGTTGCAATGTTTGTGAAACCATGCTATTTAAAAATATATATCTTAGAGTAATGTTATAATCACTGGTTTGGCTCACACTACATTAAAACAAGTAAACAAACTGTAAACATAACCAAAGCCACATTTACCAACATCCAGTTTTAATGTCCTTTGAGGAATGTTGTATTCTTATTAAGATCAGCTGTAAGTATAGAAACTGCCTAAAACCATAAAGCTGTCATTAAACTACACAATGTGATGAGGGTAGAATTTATTTATTTGTTTCCCACAGGGGTTACCAGTTTATCACTGATTTTTTCCTTGCATATGCTCCAGTCTTCCATCAAAAAGAGGCCAACATGTTTTACCCCAGTCCATGTTTTAGATGTGGGCGGGGTCCGGATTTTACTCAGTGCCTCTTTAGTAAAAGAGAAAAAAAAAAGGGTTTTTTTAGCACTGAGGGATATGATAAGACACCAATTCATTAAAGTGATATTCTTCAGGGATAAAGATATACATACATTTTTATTTTCCCACAAATTAATGGACTAGTTGACAGTCAGGGTATACGAGAGTAATGGTTGTTATAGATTACTGGGGAAATTAATGCAAATATGTGAATCTGCTCACCCCTCAAGAATAACTTTTTCCATGGCCATAAGCACCAATCAGGACCATAAGCACCAAGGTCGTGTCCTCAGTATTTTCACAAGACACATATTAGAAACTTTCCCTGTGTAAGTAGACTTTAGAATGAATTATATCTGACTTCTGGATACTTTTTCATACAAATTACATTAGATTACATTATTGACATTTGGCAGACGCTCTTATCCAGAGTGACGTACAGTTGATTAGACTAAGCAGGAGACAATGGAGCAATGCAGGGTTAAGGGCCTTGCTCAAGGGCCCAATGGCTGTGCGGATCTTATTTTGGCTACACCGGGATTAGAACCACCGACCTTGCGTGTCCCAGTCATTTACCTTAACCACTACGCTACAGGCACCCCCCAAATATGGGTGGTGCATCTTGATTTGCTCATAAACAGGTCTACTGTACTTACCTACTGTACTGAAGGAGGCTCGGGCTGGGCTAATTCTTCTCTTCATTCTGGCTCTCAAGCTTACTATGCTAAAATAACTATTTGATGGGGTTTAAGAGGGTTATACCTTTTACTTGACAATTTCTAATCATAATTTGATATATTGGATTATTTGTGAAATGGATTAGACTGCAGGCAGGAGGGGCGACACCTTTAAGAAATTTTACAATTTCCTACCAGCTTTAAGGGTGACAGATTGCATTATGTCGACAAAGATTCACTGTAATCCAGGCTTAAAGCTCGTAATGCTGACATTAAATTTACCATTAGTCTGATGTCAAAAGCAATTTATGAGGAGAGCTGCAATTCTGTCACAGTTCAAGCAAGGACACATATCCTAGGAATATAAAAGATGGGCATGATCATGATCTTCAAAATGATCAATACAAGCATGAACTGTGAGCAGCAAAATTAGTTCATTGTCAGGATCTGTGTTTTTCGTTGTCTAGCCTTTTGTCTAAGTACTCAGCCTTTCCGTGTTTAGTTACCCTCTGTGCATACCGTAGTCACTATGTCAGTTCATTCATTCCCTGTTATTTGTTTCACCTGCGTTTCACTTCCTGATTGTTTCCCACATCTGATTGCCATTCCCTCTTGTTACCTGTGTTATAAAAACCCCTTTGTTTGTCTAGTTCATCAACAGATTGTTATGTGTCCTGACCATACTCTCAAGCATTTATTTCTGATTGATTTCTGACCCGTTATAGCCTGTTTTGTTTTCGACTTTAGCTTATCCCGTCTGTCTAGTTTTGATCCGTAGTTTATCAACCTGCTTTTTTTTTTGACCTCTGCCTTTGGATTCTGTTTTTGTCTGCTTTGCCCGCTCGTTACCGAAACTTCGCCTGTGACTACAACTTTGCTTTTGATTATATATATATCCTTCATATATCTGCTTGCTGGAGTATTAACCCATTGTTTGGACACTTGACAACAAACTGCTTTTTCCCTGCGATTCCTGTTTGATGTTTATCAAACCCTACCTGTCTGACCTGCCCATCTTCTAATAAAGATTCTGAACTGAACTTTGCTTGTTGGATTTCTGCAACTGGGTACCTGATAGAACAATCAGGCCAGTATGGACCCAGCAGATCCAACCCCGACCCTGGAGGCTATACGGCTACAAGGACAACGTATCGGAGTTCATGAGACTGAACTCCACGTCCTTAACCACGATGTGGCTACCCTCATCCATCAGGTGGCTACCTTGGTGGGCACCCTGACCAGCGCCCACGTCCCGCAGCCTCCACCAGTGCCTGCTCCTGAACCGGTCAGGTCCCGCCTAGAGCCTGGTTCTGGATTCAAGTCCCACTCACTGATGCCAGCCACACTGAACAAGAGTTCATGGTATGGTAAGGTGCTTTGAATGAAAGTATTCATCAAATGGCATATATTCGAATGGTATATTTTTAAATGCAATGCTGGTGAATGAGCTATTGGTAGGTATTAGACTTGTAGTTTTTAGCCCCCCATCCAGTATCACCACCAGCCGCCACTGACAGTACCTATAGTAAGTGAACAGAACCAGACATGGAGTCCTCTCCACAAGCGCATGTTACCACCCAGGCCATGATTAAGAAATTAGCAGATTGCCACAGGTGTATGCTGATTTAAAGCAGATAGGCTGAAGAACTGCAGTTTCAAGCATGAGTGCCAGGACATGAGTGTTTTAGTAAATGCCTAAAATTTATCAACAAAATCATAGGCAAAAGTGATGCTGTAACTTGAATGTTATTGGGTGTGTCTATTTTTAAATGTCTATTTTTAAATACCTGCCATTGGATTAACCAACAGATGTGTGAATCTCAATAACTGGACTGATGCCTACAATATTCCATCTCTCAATTTTGTAATATGAAAATCAATCAGATTGCATTTCATCACTAAATACCTGTCTCCAGAGCAGTGGCCCAGGAAAACCATAGGATGTGATGGTTTTTCCTGTCACCTTTATTCAGTTCATACCCAAAAAACCGGGTGAGATGAGTTAACTGTGTATATAGCTGCATTATTTCACCGATTAAGTACCAAGTAACAAGAAAAACTGAAAGGCCCTGCAGCACACTAGGTAACGGACTCAGGACGACTTCTCTGCTCATAAATATGTGATGAGAGATGGTGTTGCTGGATCAGTAGTGGCAATCTTCCATCTGATCTGAGAAGAAAATCAATACCCCTGAAAACTATCGTACAGTTCCTATTTGTTAATTTTCAGATGTCAGTTAAGTTACACACAAACATGTTTCAACCTTCAAAAAGAGTATTATTGATGGGGGAAAATGTGAGCTGTCATGCGTTTTATATATTTGACTCAACACTGAGGACATTTAATTACAATATCTCATAATGGAATATCACCAGCAGGATGAATGGAAACCAACTGGAGCAATGAATTACAAGGCTGGAATGACTATCCGGAAATATCTGAATGAAATGAGGCATTTCAATGGCCCAGCTAATGTGAACCCATGGAAACCATACAGTACTGGGGTGGCTGAGTATAAATGAGACCCGCGGCACCTGCTGCCCCTTCCATCTTCTGGAAATAACGGAGATATTTTGATTGAACTGACTCACCAGGGTAGGCTTCAAAGGCATGGACTAATAGCTTTAATTGGATTTCATTGAGAAACAGGTCATTAGCTGTAGAATGAGCAAGGGCGTTATTTCATTCAAACTTATAGAATTGTAGGAAGACTGATTATTTTTAGTCATATCAGGTACAGGCTGTTCCCATTGCCTTGAAACAGAATGTGTTTCAGAGTAGTTTGAAATTAGTTGGATGCTCAGATGACGTCAATCCCCCAAATGACGTCAGTCCGTGACTTTCAGTGACCTGTCCCTGCAATAAGTGGTGTGCCAATTGGGTTCTGGTGTTAGTGATGGAACAAGAAGTAGAGTTTGTAGGACTTACAGAGGAAGAAAATACTTTCCGTTTTCTTCCGTTGACTTGCAGTCTCTTGAGTCCCTTTGATTCCAGCTTAAGCGCTGAAAAGACTCCCAGGGATATTCAAGCTGCTTTTTTGTATGTATCTGTTTTTGTGGGTTATTGTTTGGAGGTGGGATCATTGTTTTATGCTTGCAGGATGGGAGTATGGGAATGTTTCTGTCTTCCTTCCCTGAATGTAAACACTTCTGTCCGCCCACGTCCACCACTTTCTAAATAATATGGAATTGAATCCTAAAGCTGTTCTAGTGCTTCAATGTTTTTCACCATATTGGAACCACAGAGGCACATGGGAATTTTAAAATTAGTTTTGATTGGCCTTTTCTGAACTGAATCATACATTTCCATTAGGAAGCTATTTAAAAAAAGTCATATAATAGAAACAAATACTGAAAGAGCCTCATTTAAACATGGTATGTACCTATTAAGCCCATTTCCATTTCAACTTGGACTTTTTCGTGTTATGTCTACGGCTATTATTATTCTAAGCTAATCAGGGCAGCTTGTTGCCTAAGGTGCTTGATTAGGACTTGGAAGGTTGGTGGTCCAAGCCCCAGTGTAGCCACAATAAGATCAGTTCAGCTGTTGGGCCCTTGAACAAGACCCTTAACCCCACATTGCTCCAGGAGGGATTGGCCCCTGCTTAGTCTAATCAACTATAAGTCACTTTGGGTAAAAAAAAAAGGTGTATGCTTAAACAAGATTGCCAGACGCTTTTCATGAACTGCTGTTTCAAGCATGAGGGTCAGGACATGAATGTTTTAGTAAATTCCTTGAAAATCATATTCAAAATTGTTGCTGTAACTTGAAGATGTTATTGGGTGTGTCTATTTTTAAATGCCTGGACAGATCTCATTCATTCATTCATTATCCTAACCCGTTTATCCTGAACAGGGTCGCAGGGGGGCTGGAGCCTATCCCAGCATACATTGGGCGAAAGGCAGGAATACACCCACCCATCGCAGGGCACACACACCATTCACCACACACTCATACCAATGGGCAATTTAGACTCTCCAATCAGCCTAACCTGCATGTCTTTGGACTGTGGGAGGAAACCGGAGTACCCGGAGGAAACTCACACAAAAACACGGGGAGAACATGCAAACTCCACACAGAGAGGCCCCGGCCGACACTGATTCAAACTCAGGACCTCCTTGCTACCCACTGCACCATCCGTGCCGCCCTGGACAGATCTGTTTATCTCAATAACTGGACAGATGCCTGCAATATTCAATCTCTCAATTTTGAGTGGACTATCTCTGAGGACTACTTCGCAGTTCATAAACATGTGACGAATGATGGTGTTGTTGGATCCAAACTTCCATCTGGTCTGAATCAATAACCCAGTGCAGAGAATGGAGACTGTGTTGTAAGAGATGCCATCCATAAATGGTACAAAAAGTCAAACATATTCAACTCCCCAATACAGCTCTGTCAATCTGCGCATCTAGCCATCCATTACCTCCACTGGCTAAATTAATATTTCCCAGAGGTGCTGGGTTGCTCATCTGGTTAAGGCGCTGTTCTAGCATGTGGCAAAATCCAAACCATGCCTGGCCAATTGTGGTTAGCAGCCCTAGTGAGTTTTTTCATTGTGTCTGTGTCTGATTGTGCACTAGCAACCTCTGGTAAATCATTTTAGTATAATCCTAGAGAGATTAAATCCTAATTATGAACATTGCAGTAATCCTAACTGAATTTTTATCATACAAGTTGCTGACTTCCCCTCAGTTGGCATTTCATTTAAAATATGCTATTACACCAGTGTGCCTATTATCCCAGGTGTACCATGTGAGATTCCACCACAACTGAACTTGTGTGCAAGACTGTGTAATGTTTTAGTGGTTAAGGGAATAGTGGTAATTTACATAACACTTCGTCCAGGTTACCTGTTATTAAATGTTCAATTCAAATAATCCCCTCCCCCCAACCCCAGACAAACAACCATTTTAATATGCCTTTTGTTTAATCAGCAAAATGAATAATGCTCTCCTTAACTTAACTATCTGCTTGTATTGGAACACTGGTCAGGGTTTAGATGAGGCCAAACATGGCAGAGTATAAACTGGATTTTATATCTTCAATCACATTAGCAATCAAATTTACTTTCAGTTTTGCATTTGCGTTCAGCAGGTTTTGACAGCGCTCAATGTCCTCCCACAAACCAAATTGATGATCTTCTTAAGAAATCTTTCCAGCTGTGCACAGCTGAAGGAGTCTCAACAGAAACCATTACTGGTACAGGCACTGCAGCTCATTTCACAAATTAACTTCAAGTGTCCTATGTGAGTGCCCACCAAAGCGGAATTGAAAAATATAACCATTACTAGATATAAATCACATCTTGACTTTCAGAGTTGTCGATGAAAATGGCTGAAAATGAGAGGAAATGGTTATCATTCATCACGTTTATTAATTATATTTGATCTGTGTAACTTGTTTTGTATGGCGAGACTTCATTAGCCACATGTGATAAATTTCATATGTCCATTCGCTGGCTGTGACTATTTAGTAGACCATCCCACATTGTGGAATCTGCCCTGAAAACCAGAAATCAGCCCAGCTTATGAAAGGTGATGGAAAAACTAAATATGAATATCCAAAAATATATTCATTCATAACAATAAAGAAATGACAAATACATTTTATTTGCTCCAGATTGTAAAACTCATATTAGATCTCCTTCTCACTGCAAAATAACCCTCCCCTTATGACAAATTATTTTGGGATACATGATTTAGGATAAATACATGTCAGTAAGAGAAAGAATGATCCCTCTGAGATTGTCTGTACATTCAATATCCTTGCGACTACTGCCAAATTTCTGACAGTAGCTGCAAAGTTTTGTTATTTCTTTATCCTGGTCATATCATATCAACATTATTTTACCCTGGAGATACAACTGCACTTATATGATAAAGCTGGAGAACATTCTGCAAAATATGTTCAAGGCCAGCTCTTTTTCCCAATGCTGTGCAGATACAGCATACAACCACAGTGATTTTGAGTCTTGACCTGTCATCCAAATGTATAAAGTTGCCAAATGCATTAAAAAAATCTTGCAATGAGAACCCAAAATTACACTGACCCCTTCTATTACGATGATGAATGCCTGTAAAACCTTGATTCTTCGCTGCCAATGTTTGACAGCAGGTTATAATGACAGTGAATGTTAAAAAAAATAACTCCCCTCCATCCTAATCAACTCCCGCCTGCTCCTTTCTCCTGTTACCCCATTTCGCCGGTGTGAGTTCTCAAGACGCAAGTGGATTATTACAGTCTGGAAGACACAAAAATCTTTGTCAGAGCAGAGGTGAACATTTACTGCCACAGACGATCAAGGATACCTCCAAAGAATTGCATGTTCCTTCCCTTGGGTCTCCAGCAGCCAAATGGCAAAACATTAGGTGTCGGAAGCACATAAATCTTACTATAAATTCAAGTTTTGGACATCATAGCAGATTATGCTTGACCCTCAAAGCACCCCAGGGCAGGTTTTTACTATTTCAGGCCAAAGTGGACTGTTAAGTCCCAATAAATAAACAACAGAAGTTTTAATGGAGCAGGTTCATAATTTTAATGATGCCCTTCTCAAAAAAGATATCCTGAGAGAAAAGGAGAAGAGAGAAACTTAATGGGTGTCTTATCAGAGTTTGGAAATTGTGAAACGAAAGTGCTGTGCGTGCTCACGGAGCGCCTGGTGGTGAGTAAGAACCAAACGAGGACATTGTGAGGAAAGTGGGGGCGAGTGAGGACGTGGGATGATTAGAGTCTGGGAGGGGGACGGATGATACTAGCGTAATTACATTTTTCTCTGCAGCAGGGAAGACTTGTCACACTTATGGTGTGAGATCGATGCATAGTGGGTGGCCTAGTCCGCTCATTAATGAGGAGCTGCAATTCACCGCAGAAATGTGATTTTAATAGGAATGTCTAGTGAGATACCCTATACTGCGCATAAGCTTAAAGACATGTTGAGTCACTTGGGCAGAGCGGTTGTGATATGCATAGGTTTTCTTTCATTCTTATGAGTCTGTGTTGGAAAAATGTTGTAATTTGAGTGAAGATTGTGGAGAGGCTTGGGTGGGGGGCTTTTAGGGGATCTGTGATTTAGCTGAAATGTGAATTATATAGACACTATAAAGTTGAAAGACAAAGTGGCAGCTTCTAACTGACTCAGGGACTTACTGAAATATTGTTTTAAGCTGGCCTTCTTTTATTTGAGGATAGTGTATGTGGTCTAGTCAACATTAAACATTCATGGGAGGCCAAGCAGTAGCAGTAGCAGCAGCTCCAGCATGGAGTCTCAAGTTATTACAATGTGGCACAGTTCAGTGCCTTTGTGTGTCTTTGGTGTTAATGTATGAAGAGACCTGAGGCTTGGAGCCTGGATGTGATCTGGACCCAAGCAGTGAGCAAAGATTATCATCCAAAATCCACTTGGGTCTCAGCTAATAGAGTTTGGATGAGACTCCTGCTTTCAAGCACACAGACTACTTTATAATCCAAGTATTAAAAAAATACAATGTTAATAATAGGGAGAATTAGTCAGCTGAGTTTGTTGATGTTTTACACTGTATGTCAGTGTCCTTAATGAACATTTTAAAAAACACACAACAAGAGATATGAATTCCTGGAATACATGTTAGAAACTGGGACATTCTCCCACTTGAATGAGATTTGGTATCCGAGTTAAAATGAGTTAGATTGTTTGAATTCATACAGGCTGTATACCTTAATCCCTTAAATTGCACCACTCGTATTCCGGCCAGAGTGGGTTTATTTGCATTGATTTTTTACAGTGAATGTTTCAATCAATCTGGTCACAGGATATACCACTTGAATAATCTCTATAAACTATTTTATGTTGCCAATGTTTCAGCGACAGTGGTTTGTCATTCCATAATGTGAAATGCAAAACAAGCTTAGGGGGTCCTCATCTTGGAAATTCAGATGAAGTGAATCATGGCAAAGCCAGTATCCTTATAAAGGATTCAGTGAACTAAATCCATGGTCATTTTTAGTCCCAAAAGCTGACTCTCTGTGCACACTCTCTGGAATAAGATCACGTTTTTTCTTGAAATGACTGAAATTGCTTCAGCTCCATACCATCCATATTCTCTGCTACTCATGTGGTTAATTCCATTTTCATAACAAGATGAGTAATATTTATTTAACATCCAAGAATCGTGATTTAGCATCTGATGCAAATTTGCCTCAAGCAGGCCACTTACATACCAAATGGTTTCTAGCTATGTTGAGCTAGCCATAAGTAAAAGTTAAGTCATGAGTACCCAAGCCCCAACTTACTGGGAGACTTCTGAGTCAGAGGTTCTGATATATCTGTACATAAAAAATGTTTATTTACTATTGTAAACAGACATATATGGCTGCCTGGTTCATAACCCAGTTGTATCCGGCTTGTTTCAGCCTAGCCAAAGCGAGCCAACAAATTTTATGCTGGATTAAATGCATTTGCAAATATTGTAGATCTCTAGGGTCAGGGTGGACCCTAGCATAATGTTCCCAAAACTGTTGATGAGCTAGATATGAAGTTGTCTTTGAAGCATGT
This sequence comes from Conger conger, assembly GCF_963514075.1. Taxonomy (NCBI): domain Eukaryota; kingdom Metazoa; phylum Chordata; class Actinopteri; order Anguilliformes; family Congridae; genus Conger; species Conger conger. Next base: position 48,580,764 of record NC_083763.1, on the reverse strand, counting down.
CTGAACATGCTTTTTCTAAGTAATAAAATATTGAGTAGCTGTATTTTTCTTGTACAGTACATTTTGTTTGTACAGCACCATTTCTTCTTAGTGTCCTTGATTCTTCCCCAGAGTGGTCTGCTGTATCAATTACAGCTTGAATCAAATGGTGGCCATAAACCATAAATATAATCATGTGTAAAATCCACAGGAGCAATCATATAACAGCAGGGTAAGTTCCTGTAGGAAGAAATTCCCAGTTCTGGTGAGAAAGTTAACCTGACAAGGAGACCCGCAGTTCAGCTCAGGGAAAACCAACTCACAGGAGCCATGCAGAACATTCCAGGACCAAGCTACTGTGGCGAGAGCACAGCACGACCTGAATTCAAAATGTGGAATACCAATCCAAGAGTCAATAGGATACTGTTTTTTCAATCACATTTTACTTGAGAAGAAACAGCTAAGCATTGTATCATTGGACTTGGTACCATCAAAATAAACCTTTATTAATGCATGGCTTTTCTCGAATATCTCTGGAAATCCTATCAAGGATAAGTGTGCTGTCCTGTGCTTTTGCACTCAGCCCTCCAGTGTCTTGCACAATTCCAATGGAATTAGCCATTTCCTTTAATTTGACACATTTTAATTTCCATATGGCCCATATGGCATAGTATAGTTCACTTTACACTAGGACAGCATCTCTACAGTTGACCTTTGTCCAAACATTATGTTCTCTCAAGGGCTTCTGATATAGAACCCTATACTGTGGTATGAATATAAAACTAAGCCCATGTAAGCTTCATTATAATTATAGACTTGGAATTAAATATTTTTATAAGGATGGGGATTTTGGAGATCACTTCCGTTTCTATTAATTCCACATTCAAAAATGTCAGAATTCTGGGCACCCCTAGTTTAAATGTCTTTTACTGTTATAAAAAATAGAATAAATAAATAAAAAAAGGAAAAGGCCCTGTGCAAATGTTTGGGAACCTCTGGAAGGAAGGTCTGGAAGACCAAGAAAGATTTCAGATAGAATAGCCTGAGACCTGTTGAGAAATGCTCACTGTCAAAGAGCTGCAAAAAAGATGAACAAACACAGGTCTAGCTGTTTACAGGACAGCAATACAACATATTTAAACAACAAAGACCGGCATGGCAAAGTTGCCAGAAAGAACAACCTCAACACAAAAGTATGCAAAGGAAATCATTGTCTTTTGAAACACTGTGTTTTGTGGATGGATTGTAGATTGTAGATTTTTTTGGCCACCACCAAATAAGGTATGGTTGGTGAAAAAAGGGTGAAGCCTTTGTAGAGAACAACACCTTGTCAACTGTGAAGCATGGAGGTGGATCCATTATGTTTTAGGGTTGTGTGGCAGCTGGGGGCACAGGAAATATTGTGCGAGTGGAAGGAAAAATGGATTCCACCAAATATCAAGAAATTCCAGGGGCTAATGTAAGTCTAGACATTGAAGTTGAAGAGAGGTTTGGTATTCCATTCAAGACAATGATCGAAATCATACCTCGAAATCAACCATGAAGTACCTCCAGGAAAGACGGATTAAGGTTTTCGAGTGTTTACAAGCTGTCCCGAGGAGCAGATACATTTCCCAAACTTTTGCATAGGGGCTTTTTCCTTTTTTTATTATATTTAAATTGTAAAAAAATTCAAATTAAAAGTACATTTTAAATTTCAAGAACTATGGGTTGTAACATTTAAAAGTCTGCTAAAAGTTTGCGTCTGTTCACTTTATTAATTTCAAAAGGCTTTTTGAACAGGGATGCCAAAATTTTTGCACACTACTGCATGTGAGGGAACATTGACATATTAGGGCCTATTCTGGGCCAGCATTAGTGCAACACTATCTAGTGGAAATCCAAATTTAATTAGGTAAAAATTTACTTTTTGCCACCATCATAAAGGTTTTTCATCACCATGGATTGGGGGCAGTGGTGGTTTTGTCAATTAAAAAACATTTAGTGTTCCGAAAATTTGTTGTTGTTGTTGTGCATGTTGACTAAAATATATATATCTGTTAAATCCTTTAATATGAATTGTCTGGAACTGTTTCATACATCTGTTTTCCCAACATACATCTGTTCAAATACCTCTTATCTTGGAGTTCATATGTAAACAGTTACAGTACATTTTATTCCTGTCATTCTTTATAGAAAGCAGCACATATTATTACCCAATTTTAGGACTACCAAATTGGATTTCACAGTAAGATGCAAATCAAATGTTCACAACAGAATGAATGAAAATACATAAATAATGTCTCTGATGTGTACAGTATATACACATACAACACATAGCAACATTGCATTTCTACTATTGAGAATCTTCTTCTGGAAAACACTTCTTACTGGGAATTCCTATTGCAGAAGATGCGTGTTATTCAGATGCACATGCAGCCATGTAAAAAAAGGGAATATACTTTATAATATATGTATTCAGACCCCTTCACTTTTTGCACATTTTATTGTGTTGTAGGTTTAATTTTAAATTGATAAAATTGCTATTTTTGTCCATCAATATACACACAATAAACCCATAATGATAAATTGAAAGTAGGGTTTTTTGAAATATTTACAGATCTATTAAAAATCAAAAACTGAAATCTTATTTCACTCTCATTTATATAAGTATTCAGACCCTTTGCTGTGGCACTCCAAATTGTGGTTAGATGCATCCTGTTTTCTTTATCCTTGAGACTTGATTGGAGTCCACCTATGGCAAATAATTGGACTTGTGACTTTGGAAAATCACTAGAGACAGCAGTTGGTGAGCCAGAAAATGTATGTCAAGCCAGGGGTGCCATCATTTCCAAAGTCCAGGGGCCAAATATCCTGAACCAAACATTGCTGCAACTTTAAGGAATTCACAAGGATACAGGGAAGGTAAAAGTGGGGTGGGGGGCATTGGCCCCCAGCCCCCCCCCCCCCCCCCCCCATTCCCCCTATTTGTGTCCAGCCCTGGTTGAATATGAGAACATGTGGTTGCTGAGGCAAGTGTTTCCTGACCAAAATTGCTCAGTGAATTTCATGTGCGTCGCTCATTTGCATAAAACGCCCAACAGGGAACAATATTACATCACAGCCGAAAAGTGTGATGAACAGACATTTGGTAAGCAAACTACAGCTCCAAACTATTTATGTTAAATGTGCAGTGGAAATGGAACAAGTATTTGCAGCTTCATCTCTCCCCTATCACCCACAACCACAATACGGTATCTGACATCATCTACAGCATTTTTGCTGCTTTTATGGTACTTTTGAATGGTACAGTGCACAATGCCACGCCCCCCCACCTCCACCCCCATACATACACACCTTGCTATGTTTTCTTAATTAAAGCCTGTCATGAAAATCTAACCACATAAGATTGGTTTACCCCTTTGTTCTGGATGTCAGGTGATACCTTGCCACATCAGAAAAAAGGCCTTGTACAGCTGTGTATGTAGCAGCAGAAACCTCTTGGTGATCAACCCACAGATTTTTCAATGACGCAGTCATGAGCACCCCATAATGAATTAAATTATAAACATGCTGGCATTTAAAACACTTTATATATCATGTTTTATACTGTTCCAGGATTATTGGCGCCCATGCTAAAAATGAAGAAAAAAGGCTTACAAACACAGATAATAACGTACACTCACTGAGCACTTTATTAGGGAGACCTGTACACCAGCTTGTTAATGCAAATATTTAATCAGCCAATCATGTGGCAGCTACTAAATGCAAAAAAAGTGTGCAGATATGGTCAAGAGGTTCAGCAGTTTTTCAGACCAAATATTAGAATGGGGAGGAAATGTAATCTAAGTGACTTTGACCGTGGAATGATTGTTGGTGCCAGACAGGGTGGTTTGAATATCTCTGAAACGGCTGATCAAAATCCCAATGTCATCCATTGAAAAGCCGACAAACTGTCAATTGATGTACAATTGATGCTTCTCATTCACCCATTCACACACCAATGGCAATTGTCTGCCATGCAAGACACCAACCAGCTTATCAGGAGCATTTGGGGGGTAGGTGTCTTGTTCAAGGACACTTCGACACACCCAGGGTGGGATCAAACTGGCAACCCTCCAACTGCCAGACAACTGCTCTTAGCATCTTACGACCTGAGCCAATGTCGCCCCTGATGTTACATAAGATACATAAGATGAGTGCTACCACTTACTGTAGCACTGTAAGGGCAATAATTCAAAAATCTAGAAATGGTTGCAAACTTGCCAGGAAGAGGGCACAAGTGCACAAGATGATGAGGGAGGCTATAAAGAATCAAAGGATCAGAGAATAATTGCCGCGATTGCAATTGAGAGAGTCACCAAGTCTCAAAAAGAACCTTAAAATGGCACCTCCATATCAAAAAACTTTGGAAGGGTGGGACGAAGACAGCCCTTACTGAGCACAGTAAACAAAACCAAGCATTGCAGACGTCATTGGTATTATGACTGGAAGAGAGTGCTAAGGTAAGATGAGACCAAAATTGGTTGTTTGGTGCAAAAGAGGAATGCTTACAAGGAGAAACATCTCATACCTACTGCCAAATACGGTGGTGGGTCATTAATGTTTTGGAGATATTTTGCTGCCAGTGGGCAGGGCAAGGGCACTATTTAAAGTGACTGTAAATGTAAATCTGTGAATGGCTTCAAACATTGAATCCCTTTATTATGGTATGTAATAAACATCAAATGCATTGCAATATGAATGTATATCAGTGTAAACATTTCCATCTATTCCTATGTGGGGATTGATTGGTGTTCAATCTACTACCAGACTCAGACTCTGAGCTATTGGGTCAGGTACCTTGATGACATCATGAATTAATGTCTAACAGTAAAGACAATTTTGCAGCAAAGCGGTCTGGCACCACAACCAGTCCTTCAATCGACCGCTTGTAGACGTACAATCAATTTTTCTAGAGACAATTGTGTTCATTCAGTTCATTAAGTTTCAACCGGTTCAACTGGTACAGTGTAGCAACGATACCGTTCGTAGCCTATTGATCAGGGCTGCGTTTCCAGAAGCCTTCTTAATGCTACGTCGTTCGTAAGTTATACCTGAAGCTCTACCTTAACGTTTCAGCGTATTTCCCGAAACGTTCTTTCGGGAAATACCTTCTGAATGTCACACTTTCGTAAGGATGGTCTGGACCGGTCTTAGCTATACCTTATCGATGTTGTCAGCTCACTCCGCTAGTGGCCACCACTGTCACGATCGCAAGCCTCTGAAATCAGCTGTTGCTCTAAGTTACATCTCAATCTGTTAAGCAATATGTACACTAATAATTCTACAGTTGTAGTTGGCTAATAATATTACTAAAATACCATATAATGGGATTGCAAAGAATAAAATTGAACATTATGAAGGATGCATGTTGCACTTTATTGAACATGTTGCCTAATTGCCTCTATTCAGCGCCACATCCTCTAACAATATCTCCATCTCCTTTGCTGTGAAGCTGTGGGACCGCTTCTTTCTTCGTTTTTTTCTGCCATACATTATGTTGTTTTCTTGTGGGTGCGTTTTGCTTGTTGGTGTGCTTTTATTGAAAACGTCAGCTAATCAGAGAAAACAGTCAATTACACTAGTAATGTGATGGTGCTTCTGGCAAATCAACCCTGATTGCAAAGTTATTTAAGGCACCATGACAAAGATATCAAAATAATGTAAATAAAACATGACATGCCAAAGAAGGTGTATTGCTAGGTGGCGTAGCAGGACGAGGTGTTATACGACAATGTCATATCACAAACCGTATATCGAATTTCACAAAAATTATAAATACGGTTGCTTAATTTAGTTTGTAAATTCTAAATTCTATTAATAATTTCCCACTAGTCGTAATACATGCAATATTTTCAAGTATTCCTGCAGTGTTTTATTCATAAAGAACACTACTTTCTTCAATCCTGGAGTAGTCAATGGGCCTAGTAACATCGCATGTAGAAGCTATGAACAACCTCCTAAGGGATAGTTCGGGGAACACACTTAGAAAAGTAAACAACTTTTTAGTTTGTAAAACGCTAAGAGACACCGTTATCAGGAAACATGGCTCAGAACAGGTCAAGCAGCCAGCTTTAGTGCTGGTATCTTTATGTTTAACATTAAATTTGTGGCGATTGTTACTGCTTAGCAACATCGCTGTTTATATTGCACAGAACAAGTCAGCCAGCTTTAGTGCCAGTTTTCCCTTCAATTAAATGTGAGGGTAGATACATTGTTACAGCATAGCAACCTTGCTGTTCGTATTGATCAAAAGAAGTTAGCTAGCTTTAGTGCCGGTTTCAATTAAATGTGAAACTTGCAGGTAGCAATTCAGGCTATTGTATTAACGTCTTCCGGGAAAACTAAACTAATTTGAAAGGCGGGAAAAGTTTATACCAGCAATCAAATCTGATTGGTTCCCGCGAGGAGGAGTGGTGCCATCAGGGGCTTGGAGATGAACTTTTCAGAGCTTTCTAGCTGCATCTGGTTGTCTCTGCTAGGAAACTGAGACATGGCCATGCTAAACCAATGGGCAATATGGACTGCAGCCTAGGGCCACCACTGCCGACGGGGCCTCCCCAGGATGTGTTCAATCGTTTTTTTCATGAATCATAGGCTAAATGTCTAATGTTTATTATCGTACAACAAATACGTGTTCATGTCGTATAAAATACATATACAACTACATTTAATAAAATAAACAAAACCTTACGCAAAAATTTGCGTGCCCTCCTCCCCACCGTGCTGTCTCATTCACATAGGCTTAAGGAATTGCATCTAAAGCAAACGCATTTGATTTTCAGTTATTTATTTACAGATCACATAAGCTAGTGTAACAGATTGCAAGTACTGATTACTCACTAACACCCTAACTTGCGAATAGGCTAGGTGAATGTGCATTCCAGTGTCTGGTTTACTGACGCGCATATCAATAATTTCTGGGGGCCTATAAATAGGCTGCAGTAACAAGGTACAAGGAAATGCCTTACCTGGGGTGTCTCGGTGGCGCAGCCTGTAGCGCACTGACCGCATGCTCATTGTGAGCTGCGACGTCGGCGGTTTGAATCCGACCGTCTGACATTTGTCGCATGTCTTCCCCTCTCTCTCGCTCCCGTTCTTCCTGTCTCTCTATACTATATACTGTCCAAAAAGGCCTAAAAAATATCTTTAAAAAAAGGAAATGCCTTACCTGTTGGTGGTTCGTGTTCCTCCGTTTCGGTATGCAAGTTCCGGTTTGACTTCAAGGTATGTTGCAGTTTGCTCTGTTACTTGCAGCCACGTAATGTTCCTTGGAAGCTGTCACGGCCGGGTCTAGAACCCCGGTCTCTGCTAGTCAGATGCCAATCCCCTAGACCACCAAGCACTGAGGATGACCCAATTGCGGAGTACTACAGGTATAGTCCAATTATTTATTTGAACGAAAAACAAAGTTCCAAAAGCACAGAAGATTTGCGAAACAAAACAAAAACAGAGGATTTTCCAAAATTCCATAAGGTCAAAAAACAACAAAGACTTCCAAAAAGGGTGAACTAAAAAACTCCAAAAGGTAGCCAAAACACAAAGGGCAATCCAGTCTCGTAGTGTATAAACAATCCAGGGTCAAACACAGAATATCCAAACAAGGTATAGGTAGACAGAATCAGAAAGGGTTACTCACGGAGGGTTAAGGTGAAGACTCAACAAAGACTAAGTGAAAAGGACCGGGCTATATACAGGAGACAATGGGCAACACGAATCACAAGACTAACGACAGCTGCGTACAACAAGACAATTAAGCAGTGAGACAAAAACAATATAGTGACACCTAGTGGCTAGCAACACAGAGTACAACACTGTGACAGAACCCCCCCCTCTAGGAACGCCTCCTGGCGTTCTCAGGACGACCCGGATGCTGCTGGAGAAAGTCTCTAATTAGAGTCTTGTCAACAATGTTCCGGGCAGGAACCCATGACCGTTCTTCCGGGCCGTAGCCCTCCCAGTCCACCAGGTATTGGACCGACCTTCGATCTCCTGTTCGGGGAATAAGGGTGGCTGGAACCCAAACTGGCACTGGAATGGAGACAGGCCTGTGGAGGAGGACTGGAGGGTGTTGTGAGCATATTCTGCCCACGGCAGCTTGGCGCTCCACACGGAAGGGTTCTCCACCACCAAGCTCCGAAGGGTGGCCTCCATCTCCTGGTTCACCCTTTCTGTCTAGCTATTGGACAGGGGATCAAAGCTAGAGGACAGGCTGGCCGTGGCCCCGATGAGCCGGCAGATGGCTCGCCAGACACCAGAGGAAAACTGGGGACCTCTGTCGGAGACGATGTCCTGCGGCAGACCAAAAACTCGAAACACATGATTAAACACAAGGCTAGCAGTCTCGAGCGCAGAGGGCAATTTAGCTAACGGTATTAGTTTACAAGCTTTGGAGAACCGGTCAACAATAACCAAAATAACCGTGTTACCTTCTGAGAAGGGTAGGCCTTAAACAAAGTCCATGGACAAGTGCGACCAGGGCCGACTGGGAGTAGGGAGTGGGTGAAGCAACCCTTGAGGCCGTTGTCGCAGGTCTTTGCTTTGGACACAGGTGGTGCAGGCTGCCACAAAGTCCTTTACCTCTCTGTCCATTTCAGGCCACCAAAAGCGTCGCCTTAGGAATTCCAGAGTCCTTTGGGCGCCCGGGTGAGCAGTGAGGTGTGAGGAGTGGCCCCACTGGAGGACTTCAGACCTGGCCCTTCTGGGGACGAACGGTTTCCCAGCTGGTGCAAGGCCAGGAGCAGGTTCCTGCTGAAGCGCCTTTCGGACTACCGTCTCTATTCCCCATCGGACGGGTGCGATGATCGTAGTAGGGGAAATGACCGGACCCTCTGCTCTGCTCTGTTTTCGGACCCAAACTGCCTAGAGAGGGCATCGGGTTTCCCGTTCTTGGAACCCGGTCGATAGGACGATGTGAAGTCAAATCGGCCGAAGAATAACGCTCACCGAGCCTGCCAAGGGTTCAGGCGTTTGGCCTGCTGAAGGTACTCCAGGTTCCGGTGGTCCGTCCAGACCAGGAAAGGATGTTGGGCCCCCTCCAGCCAATGGCACCACTCTTCCAGTGCCATCTTCACTGCCAGTAGCTCTCGGTCCCCCACATCATACCTAGTCTCAGTGGGGGTAAGGCGGTGTGAGAGGAAGGCACACGGGTGTACTTTGCCATCCGTCGAGCGTTGTGATAGAACCGCACCCACACCCACACTGGAGGCATCCACCTCTACAACAAACGGCAGAGCGGGATTAGGCAGAGTCAATATAGGCGCTGACGAGAAGCGCTCCTTGAGGCTTCGGAAAGCCTGGTCTGCCTCAGGAGTCCATGCAAACGGGTACCTGTCCTTTTTAGTCAGAGCAGAAATAGGGGCAGCCACAGAACTAAAACCTCTTATGAACCGTCTGTAAAAATTAGCAAACCCAAGGAATTGTTGGACCTCCTTCACATTCCTGGGACTGGGCCAGTCTCGCACAGCCTTGGTTTTCAATAAAATCAATGCAGACTCATAAAGCCCCTGTCCCCGATGGCTATCCCACTGAGTTTTTAAAGAAATTTAGTGATAAATTAGCGCCTCTTCTTTTGAATGTTTATAATGAGTCAATTGATCGTGGTACACTGCCGCCTACTCTGACTCAAGCATCCATCGCTCTCCTTCTTAAAAAAGACAAGGACCCCACTATCTGTGGGTCCTACAGGCCTTTATCTCTTCTTAATGTGGATGTCAAGGTGTTAGCAAAGGTGCTAGCGAGTCGCCTAGAGGCAGTTTTACCCGACATTATTTCAGAGGAGCAGACAGGATTCATTAAGGGGCGACATTCCTTTTTTAACATCCGTACATTAATGAATACAATTTATTCAACCCAAACCCCTAAACATGCAGAAGTGGTCATATCGTTAGATGCTGAAAAGGCGTTTGACAGAATAGAATGGAATTATTTATTTACTGTACTTAGAAGTTTTGGTTTTGGTGATCGTTTTCGTTCATGGATCCGTCTTTTGTATGTTAGTCCCCAGGCAAGTGTTTGCACTGGCGACACCAGGTCTGATTATTTTCCGCTGTCGCGTGGTACCCGACAAGGCTGCCCCTTGAGTCCGCTCTTGTTTGCTCTAGCGATTGAGCCCCTCTCTATAGCCCTGCGCTCTTCCCCCCTATTTCAAGGAGTTTATCGTGAGGGTATAGAGCATCGAGTGTCGCTATACGCAGATGACCTCCTGTTATATGTTACGAATCCTGCTACTGCTATCCCTTTTGTTCTTTCCATCCTCAATGAATTTGGCACATTTTCCGGATATAAACTAAACTTACAGAAGAGTGAATGTTTCTCCATTAATATACCTGCCTCTGACCTCCAACAGTTAAATTTGCAGTTTCGTATGAGCCATTCAGGGTTTAAATATCTTGGGATCAATATCACTCGATCACTCTCAGCTCTTTTTTCTGCTAACTTCACCCCCCAACTTAACCAGGCTAAATCTGATTTTCAAAGATGGGGCAACCTCCCTCTGACTCTAACAGGCAGAATCAATGCTGTAAAAATGACTGTTTTGCCCAGGTTTCTTTATTTATTTCAATCCATTCCAATATTTTTGCCCAAATCTTTCTTTCGGTCTTTGAACAAACTGATCTCATCATTCATTTGGGCAGGGAAACACCCTAGAATTAACAGGAGTATACTGGAAATTAGTAAATTTGGAGGAGGCCTTGCCCTACCGAATTTCATGTACTACTACTGGGCTACCAACATTCAAAAGCTATTATTTTGGTTCCATATAGCTGATACCACCTGGGGATCTTTAGAAGCTCTGTCATGCTTGTCAACATCTCTCCCTGCCCTACTGTGTTCCCCACTCCCAACTTCCCCATCTAAACACACCAGAAACCCAATTGTGTCAGCCTCCTTAAAGATCTGGTATCAGTTTCGGCGCCACTTCAAATTCTCATCTCCATCTATATTGGCTCCCATCTGTGGTAATCACTTATTTCCCCCCTCCACTGTAGATTCTTCCTTTTCCCTATGGAAAAGAAAAGGTATTAACTGCTTCCTAGACCTATTTGAAAATGATGCTTTCTCTGATTTTGCATCCCTGACTACCAAATTTGACCTGCCACGTTCACATTTCTTTCGTCACTTACAAGTAAGACACTATGTTAGCACCCGGTTCCCGTCTTTCCCCTCACCACCCACCGTCTTGCCATGGGAGAACTTACTGAAACTGAGTCCTAATCAGAAAGCTCTCATCTCCCAAATCTATCATTGTCTCATGATGTTTGATGATAAACCTGTCCTGAGCCAAGTCCGCATGGGAAAAAGAGTTGAATGTCATTTTCACTGATGTTTGGTGGGATGTGGCAACTAAGAGGTTGAGCTCAACATCATCTTGTGCTCGTCTAGGCCTCATACAGTTTAAGGTTTTTCATAGGATCCACTTTTCCAAGGCCAAATTAGCGGAGATATACCCGAATGTAGATAACAGATGCAACCGTTGTAATAACTCCCCTGCTGACCATAGTCACACTTTCTTTTTCTGTCCAAGACTGCACAATTTTTGGTGTTACATTTTCAAAACTTTATCAGATGTGCTACATATAGATCTTAAGCCATGTCCCTCAACAGCTATCTTTGGTGTCCCACTAGATGTGACACGTACTTGTACTACATTGCAGGCAGATGTTATTGCATTTGCATCTCTCCTGGCATGGAGAAGGATACTTCTGTCATGGAACTTACCTCATCCTCCCAAGGTCTCTTCCTGGTTGGGAGATGTAATGTTTTTTCTCAAACTTGAGAAAATCAAATATACTCTTAGGGGTTCCCTGGAGAAATTCAACCAAAGATGGCAGCCCTTTATTTCCCACTTTAATAAGCTGAAGCTTCTCCCCATTGACTGAACCACTACTGTCCTGCCTGTATTATTAATATTGTGTCCTGGTGCATATTTTTACATCCAAGCTCTTAATTTCACTTTCCAATTTGTACATGTTTTTTCTTTTATATATATATATATATATATATATATATATATATATATATATATATATAATGTAGTCGATTGAATAACTATTATTAATATTACGTATTAGCATTATCATTGTTTTGTATTAGTTTATTAATCTATATTTCCTTTTCTCATTATGACTGTTTTAATTATGTTATTGTTAGTCCAAGGTCTGTCAAGGATAAGGGTGTTCTTAGGGAGGGGGGAGGGAGGGTAGTTTGTATTTGCTATTGTATTTGTAAAAAAGTGATAAAAGCAATAAAAATCGTTGTTCAAAAAAAAAAAGGTTGAGATACTCACTGGGAATGTGACTTAGCTCGGAGGGATCTGGAGACTTGGACACAGGAACTGGTCTTGAAAAAAGGCAGGTGGCATGGCAAGTAGGACCCCACTCTAAGATGGACCCCGTCGACCAGTCGATGTGCGGGTTGTGACGATTCAACCATGGAAAACCCAGGACCACGGGAAATTCTGGTGAGTGAATCAAATGTAAGGTTATAGTTTCATTATGGTTCCCAACAATAAGGCGGAGTGGAGTAGTGATCGACGTAACCCTCCCATCACCGAGAGGTTCGCCGTCTAATGCCAACACAGAGAGCGGAGTTTATAAGGCGGCTTGGGGAATCTTCAGTCTTTGGGTCAGGGTGGTGTCAATGAAATTCCCAGCCGCACCAGAGTCCAACGCCTGACAGGAGTGTCTTCGCTTTCCCCAGGCCAAGGTTACTGAGAGGTAGACTCCAGTTCCAGGAAGTTCGGGAGAACAAGTGACCCCCATCACAGCCCTCCCTCAGGTGAACGGGGGTGACCTTTTCCTGGGAGTTCGGGGCAAGAACGTCTGAAATGGCCCGATTTACCACAATAAATGCACAGCCTCTCCCTCCGTCTCCGATCCCTCTCCTCCTGCGAGAGCCGTGTTCGTCCGATCTGCATGGGTTCGGTGGCCTCAGGGGAAGTAGGAAAGTCCCAGGTGAGTACGGGAGGTGTGGACCAGTTCTGGACGCTGGTTGGCGGCTGGACACAGGTCTGGTCCCTTTGACGCTCCTGGAGCCGATTATCTAGACGTATAGACTGAGAAATGAGAGACTCAAGATTCTTAGGGCACTCGGTTACGGCTAAACAGTCTTTCAGTGAGTCCGACAGGCCATTTAAAAAGGTGGAAACCAGGGCCGGCTCATTCCAGCCACTTTCTGCGGCCAGAGTTCGGAAAGAAATGGCGTAATCAGATGCTCGGTCTTCCCCTTGGCGGAGAAGCAAGAGTCTCTTAGCTGCCCCTTTGCCAGCAGCAGACTGGTCAAAAACCCGCAGCATCTGATTGGTAAACAGAGAGATGTCAGAACATTCAGGACCCTGTTTCTGCCAGATTGCCGTGGCCCAGGCTAATGCCTTGTCCGTCAATAGGGTGATCACATAAGCTATTTTTGATCGGAAGGGAACGAGGTGGGCTGCAGCTCAAAGGTCAGTTGGCATTGCGTTATGAACCCACGACAACCACCAGAGTTACCAGTGTATCTTTGGGGTGCAGGTAGACGTGGCTCCGCGCCAGGGTGTAGAGGTGCTGGTTGTGGTGGTGCCAGAGGATCGGGAGATGGAGGCTGTTCCCCTGGTGGGTCGGGTCCGGGGTTCCGCACCGACTGTACGAGCTGCTGAAGGAGTTGAGCATGACGGGCAAGAGTCTGTTGCTGGAGAGTAAGAGCCTGCTCATGAGTGTCCATAGTGCTACAAAAACTGTCGAGAGCTGTCATGATTTTTTGAATTTCAGAAACCGCCAGATTAACACAACTGGTTTCTCCTGCAGAAGCATCCACTGGGTCAGACATGGTGGAGTCTTCTGTCACAGCCGGGTCTAGAACCCCGGTATAGTCCAATTATTTATTTGAACGAAAAACAAAGTTCCAAAAGCACAGAAGATTTACGAAACAAAAACAAAAACAGAGGATTTTTCAAAATTCCATAAGGTCAAAAAACAACAAAGACTTCCAAAAAGGGTGAACTAAAAAACTCCAAAAGGTAGCCAAAAGACAAATGGCAATCCAGTCTCGTAGTGTATAAACAATCCAGGGTCAAACACAGAATATCCAAACAAGGTATAGGTAGACAGAATCAGACAGGGTTACTCACGGAGGGTTAAGGTGAAGACTCAACAAAGACTAAGTGAAAAGGACCGGGCTATATACAGGAGACAATGGGCAACACTAATCACAAGACTAACAACAGGTGCGTACAACAAGACAATTAAGCAGTGAGACAAAAACAATATAGTGACACCTAGTGGCTAGCAACACAGAGTACAACACTGTGACAGAAGCCTGATGAGAATATTTATTGTAGGTCGCCATAGACGAGGTGGTGGAGCTTGAGACTGTACACGTGCATAGCCTATTGAGGTATTTATTTTAATCTATCTTGTTAACGGTATGGAAAGCATTTAGCTTCCGAGGTAATGTAGTTGTTAAAATGTGCTACAATATTGCGTTTTCCAGAACCCCACACTGCCTATGCACTAACAAATGTTTTTCTGTCATTATAGGACATTGCTAGCTGCTGTGTTGCCGACATTAGAAATTTGCGTTTATCGCGTAGGCTCATTAAAGAGCTAAGGAATGTGGATAGTGGGGCGCCAGTTCTATTAATATGCCGGTAACTGGCTACGTGGAGCATTTGTGTTTTTAAACTGTGTTGTATCCACCTTTTCCCTGGAATTCCATATTTATTTCTAGTTTTAATATTCGGACTATTGACAAACCAACTGTTTGGCGTGGAGGTCGCTAGGGCGCCATCGGAAGTGGGGCCATTCTTTTACTGCATGTTATAGTGCAGGGGTGTCAAACTCAAATACACAGTGGGCCAAAATAAAAAAAACTGGGACTAAGTCGCGGGCCAGACTCAATATTGCTTAAATATTGAATGCGGAACAAGCAAAGCTTAATATTATAAACACATGACCAATCAAATTTCAAATAAAAGATATATCAGTGGCATTTGTTTCTTATTCTTATTTAAATATATAAAATAAAAAAGTTTGCTTTGAATGGAAATCTTTTTTCACAGGCCAACAACAAAACAACCAAACTAAAATAATAATTTCCTTCAATAAAAATCCAACCATTCAACTATTAACAGTCCATGCCTAGGAGTAGCAAGAAAAAAATCCATAAAGAAAATATTAATTAAATCTCAGTTAACTATACTGATTTACTCTGATGCACATTGGTCCAAGCCGGATACCTGGCATCTCTTCTTAGATGCCAATTCATCAATGTTTGGGGTCAGGCTCTCAGTTGAGGAAATCCTCAGGATTGAGTGAAGGTGTTCATCAGTGAGGCGACACCTGTGTGATGTTTTGTTCATGTTCATCAGAGAGAACAGTTTTTCACATAGATATGTGCTGCCGAACATAGAGAGCATTTGAGCAGCGTGGGTACGGAGTTGCAGCATTGTGTCAGGGATGAAACATGGAAACTGCAACGCCAACAGAATCATACTTTGACCTGAGTGTGTCACTACACTGGAGTTCAATCAGCTCCATTTGGCCCCGTCCCTGAAGCTGCAGGTTGAGCGCACCGAGAGCTCTGTTGTGTCTTTCCCTTTGCTTTCCATAAACTGACAGATTTCCTCACCCATCTCGAAACATCTGTTCAGTACTTTTCCTCTGCTGAGCCATCTCACCTCTGTGTGATAGGGCACGTCTCTGTATTCCGAACCAAACTCATCCAGAAAAGACTTGAACTGGCGGTGATTCAAACCTTTGGCTCTTATGAAGTTAACTACTCGTGTTATGGTGCTCATAACATGTTCCATTTTCAGGGCTTTGCCACACAACGATTCCTGGTGTATGATGCAGTGATAAACTGTAAGCTCACCTGCATTGTTCTCCCGCATCTTCTCTCGAATCCTGCCCACCAATCCACTCTTTTGACCGCACATCGCAGGTGCACCATCTGTCGTCAGTCCAACAAGTTTATCCCAAGGCAGCCTCATTTCATTCACACATCTGGATACCTCTTCAAAGAGTTACTTTTCTGTGGTTGTGCCATGCATTGATTTTAATCCCAAAAGTTCCTCTGTAACGCACAGACTTGAGTCCACTCCACGGATAAAGATTGACAGCTGGGCAGTATCAGATGTGTGGCTGCTCTCATCAGCTGCAAGGGAGTATGCAATAAAATCTTTTCCCTTTTCCATCAGCTGTTCGTGTAGATTGATGGCAAGCTCACAGGCATGATCAGCCATGGTGTTTCTGCTTTGGCTCACATTTAAAATGCTTGCCTTTTTTCGGCGTTAGCGTCCTCTCCTCCTCTGTTGACATTCATTAACAACTTCATGCTACCAGTCACCGTGGGCTAATTTAAGCCACCCCTCCCAAAAAATGGCCAAACGAAAGATGGAAAACAGGAACTTTCAAGACAGGTGGGAGGCAGAATATCTGTTCACGAATATAAAGGACAGACCTGTTTGTCTTGTGTGTGGAGCCAATGTGGCTGTAACAAAAGAATATAACAGAAGAAGACACGAAACACCACAACAAGTACAAGGATCTGGACATGAAGCAAAAGCAAAGTAGTGGAAATGAAAAGAAGTCTGGTTTCACGGCAGACGATGGTCACAAAAGCCAAATCACAAGGTGAGGCCGCTGTAAAGGCTAGTTTTATTGTGGCAGCAGAGATTGCTAAATCAACCCGGCCATTTACTGAGGGAGAGTTTGTCAAAAAGTGCATGTTAAAAGTTTGCGACGTTGTGTGCCCCGAAAAAAAGCCAGCATTTTTAAATGTGAGTCAATAATCATTACGAGTACTCGTCTGAAACTAATACTCGGATCACCCCTGTAATGAATGCAACTTGTTTGAATTAAGTTGCGTCATAACTCTGAATTAACGTTCCAACTAGCCTATGTTTGAAATTACGTTACTGGTACTGGACTGGTGCAACAGGCTACTGGACTTTACGGACATTATTGAGGAATTTGCAAGGGTGAAAGCAAAGAAAAAGGTAAGTTCAGTGGTTCAGTGGGGGGCTGGAGCCTATCCCAGCCTATCCCAGCATACATTGGGCGAAAGGCAGGAATACACTCTGGACAGGTCGCCAGTCCATCACAGGGCACACACACCATTCACTGACACACTCATACCTATGGGCAATTTAGACTCTCCAATCAGCCTAACCTGCATATTTTTGGACTGTGGGAGGAAACCCACGCAAACATGGGGAGAACATGCAAACTCCACACAGAGAGGCCCCGCCCGACGGGGATTATCTTAATATATCGCTACATTTTCTAATACAGAAATATGAATGAATAATAATTGTGTGCTGACTGATACAGTAGGCTATGTCTATGATATGTGGTATAGTAGCCTATAAGGCAGCATCCAATAGGTATATTTTGGCTTTGAAGCAGTCTAATGATAGTGAATCGATTGTGATTGTGAATCTCAATGTGAGTTTATAAATGTCATGTTCAGAATTGGTTGTGTGTCGCTCTCTTGAGGCCACACCTATGCGTCAGCCCAGGGTAGGGTTGCCACACGTTCGACCCCACTGTGGGAAAGTTCAGCTAGCTACTAGCCTAGAGGTAGTCGCCTAATACTTTTTATTTTTTCTTTATTTTGTCGGTTTTATAAAATGGGGGGAGACATGGACGAGGAGGATGAGAGAACTAAATCAGACAAGCAACCAGCAGCAAAAAAAACCCAAAAACTAAACAAAACAAAAAAAGTGCCAATAGTTTAATGAAACCTGTTTTATTGTATTAAAAAAATATTTTTTGGCACATAATTATCAAGGTTGCAGTGTCTGAAGGTATTTGCTCCTACCATGTGCTACACCACCTGATTTCACTCATTATTTTACATGTTTGGGTCAGATAATATGCTATTTAGTGAAATCAGGTGGTGTAGCACAGGGTTGAAGCAAATGCCTGCAGACACTGCGGCCTGCAGGATGTACATTTTACATTTTTGTCATTTGGCAGACGCTTTTAATCCAAAGCGACTTACAACTCCATAGGTTCTTCCACAAGTTAAAGCATCACATCCATAACGAGTAAAATACACATGAAGTGTTGTTCTAAACATATAGTAATCATAAGTGCATTTTTTTTTTTTTTTTTTTTTGGGGGGGGTTAGACAAGAGGGATAGGGATATAAGAAAGGGAGGCGGGGGAAATCAGGAGGGAGGACTAAGGTACAGTTTGAAAAGGTATGTTTTTCGTCTGATTCAAAATAGGGGGAGGGATTCTGCTGTCCTTACAGTGGTAGGCAAGTCATTCCACCAGTGAGGAACCAGAACGGAAAACAGGCGTGAACGTGCAGCTCGACCGCCAGGTGCTCGTAGAGAGGGAACCATAAGGCGTCCAGAGCTGGCAGACCGGAGTGGTCTAGCTGCCGAGTAGGGAGTGATTAAGGATTGTATGTAAGGTGGGGCAGTCCCCTTAGCAGCCTGAAATGCCAACACTAGGGCCTTGAATCGGATGCGTGCGGCAATAGGAAGCCAGTGGAGGCCAATGAGGAGCGGGCTGACATGAGCCAACCTGGGCTGACTGGTCATCAGGCGGGCTGCAGCATTCTGGACCAGCTGGAGGGGCTTGATGGCACAAGCTGGGATACCGGCTAGGAGGGAGTTGCAGTAATCTAGGCGGGAAATGACGAGTGCCTGGACTAGGAGCTAGGTGGCTTTCTCCATTAGGAGATGACGCATACGGTGTATATTGTAGAGGAAGAACCTGCAGGTTCTGGCAATGGAGGATACTTGTGGAGCCAGGGTGAGGCAGTTATCAAGAGTCACCCCAAGATTCTTTGCCGTATGGGAGGAGGAAACTACAAAGTCCTCAACAGTCAGTGAAAGGTCGATTGTTGGAGAGGACTTAGCAGGGATGCAGAGAAGCTCAGTTTTGGCAAGGTTAAGCTTCAGGTGGTGGGAAGTCATCCACGCAGAGATATTAGCCAAGCAGGCACAGATCTGTGTGGTGACCCAGTATCAGGGGGGAAGGAAATAAAGAGTTGGGTGTCATCGGCGTAAGAGTGGTAAAAAAGGCCATGGGAAGAGATAACAGAACCAAGAGACATGGTGTATAGCGAGAAGAGGAGAGGACCAATAACTGAGCCTTGCAGGACTCCAGTTTGTAGGGGGTGAGGGTCAGAGACTGAGCCCCTCCAAGTCACCTGGTAGGAGCGACCAGAGAGGTAGGAGGAAAACCAAGCGAGTGCAGATCCTGTGACACCCATCCCAGACAGCGATGAGAGCAGAATCTCATGGTTGACTGTATCGAAGGCAGCCGACAGGTCGAGGAAGATGAGGACAAAGGAGAGGGATTTGGCTTGAGCAGAGTGGAGTGCCTCAGTGACCACGAGCAGGGCGGTCTCAGTGGAGTGACCACTCTTGAAGCCGGACTGGTTGGGATCGTGGAGATTGTTGTGAAGAAGATAAGTGGACAGTTGGGAGCAGACCGCCCCTTCCAGAGATTTCAGTACCGCTGATGTAGAGTTTACAAGTACTGCCCAAAATAGTATAATTTTGACAAGGTAAATGTATAGTTTTGAATGGATGTCAGTGGTAAAATATTTGGCAATAACTCTGGTAACCATTGGAGTTTGCATGCTTCTGGGGGAATGTCAATCCCTGGTCACCTGGATGTTCCAAAGATGTCTTTCCATGAGCCCAAGGAACTCCAAATCGGATTATATGTGAGACCCAAAGCATGCATCATTTCATTTCTGGTGCGAAGAATTTCATTAATGTATTTCATTTTTGATTTAATTTTTTAATGGCAATAGAAAGCAATATGTGAATGGATGGAAGAGATACATTTTAAATGCAATGGATGACAAAGTGGATCACCCCAGGACAAACCTAGTTGAACTGGAAATGCTGAGGCCGATAAAATTTCATGGAAATGACTGAAGTGGAGGGTTAAGTTTTAATCCAGAGAATTGTGTCTATCGTATGCATATACTTTTGTGTAATCACCAATGGAATTGTGCTATGAATTGTTAAAGATCTCTCAGTTCATTTGGTAATCACTGAGTCCCCTGTTACTCTGAATATGGTCTAGACAGTGAGGTTAGACTGCTGACATAACAGCTATTGTGCCACATGCCAGGGTCACATATGCCTTGGCATTTACCCAGACTTGTAATGTGCCAAATAAAAGACGTGATCACAAGTGAACCAGTCCCTATTATAACCACTCATACATTAAAGAAAACTTTGCAAAACAATTTTGAAATATAAAGAAAACTATTTCACCTTGCCTCATGCAGTGTTCCCCAACCTTGTATCATTTTTAAAAAATGTGAATTTTCAATAAATTCAATAAATGTTAATTTTAGACTGAATTACTGACCAATTAAGCAAAGAGTAACAAAAACTAGGAGGCCACACAGCTCTCCAGGACTAGGACACCTGGCTTAGCATATGTACAGTATAACAAATAAACACTTGAAAATGATTGTTTCATACTTTTGGTGGTATTTTGTTTTCTTTTTAACTTTTTTTGGACAGGGCAGGTGTGTGCCTATTTTTATTTTTGAGCTATATCTAGCAACTCATTTTTATTTATTGCTCTTAACTTTGTGCTATGTCTAGCAGAAAAAATTAATGTCTTTTTTTGGTTGGTTGTTGTGTGGAATTTTATTTCAAGAATATTGACATAACCAAGGAAAAAGATTGGCCAAGCAATCATTGGATTTCCTTTAGAAAATATGGCAAAGGTTGCGCACGATATTATTCAGTATGTGACTTTAATTGATTAAGTACTTGATACAAGTATGCAGTATAATACAGTGTGCATTCGCTGTCTATAATTTCATTATGTAATGGTTTTTGAGTGTTTTTATGAGGCTGCCATTATCATGGCATTAGATGCTATACTGTATGGCAAATGACTTTTTTACATCATGTATTAGAAACATATTTGATTCCAAAGAGGAAGATTAGTTTCAAATGCTTAATGGGGAGAAAGCATCCTGAACCCCTGTAACATCCCTGCAGCCAACATGATTTCATTTAATTCTCTCCAGAGTTACGCTTTTCATAATGTGGAACAAACAAATACATATTTTACTTCCCATATGTCCTCAGTTGCTTTCATCTCTGTTAGTCTACTTGGGTAAATTTACAAAAAGCCACTAGAACTGATTATCATCATAACTTATTAAAGGCCTATCTCATTCCTACATCCCTGTAATTTGTCCTTTATAAATATTTCATGGAATGTTATTTCATCGGAAAATTATTTAAACCCTAAATGTGATAATTTATTCGCGTTGACTTTAAAATATATTTTACCATTAATACAATGGGAATAGTTGCAACAAACTGTGTGGAAAGACCGGTTATACAACATTTGTTTATAATTATAAGATAATAGTGGCAAATACTACGCTATACAAAAAATGTGAATTGTACTTGGATTGAGTGCTTATTGTATACTTTATGTACCAACCCATATCAACCACAGCTGAAAGCCATTACTCAGAAAATACATGTCCAACCAGGCTTATTGAACGGACTTCCAACATGGACGTCCTAATCAGGACAGTACTACAGTGCAAAAATTCAGAATAGTCACAAGATCAAAACAATTCATATTTCCTCATCAATCAATCTGTCCTTGATTAGGCAAAACAAAAGTTGCTAAAATCACAACAGGTACAGTAGGTGCTTTTCTTTTCTCAACATGGTTTTTCTTTGCATATTTTCTTTATTCAATGACATCTAAATGACAAACTTGTTTAGATGTCATTGAATGTTTTATCAGTCTATGCACCGCCATTATACATTTTGTCTCCTGCTACTATTTCCATGTTTACAATAGAATTAAGGGTTTGCCTTTAGCAGATGAAGTACTTTGTATAAAGGTAACATGTCTCCTGGATTTAAAGGCTCTTAGAGTCAGTATTTTTCCATTCTATCATGGATACCAGTGTACCTGTTACAGACACTTAAAAGGTTGGGGCCCGCTGATCATGGCTTACTGAGAGATCTTTGTGATTCAAAGTAAGTAATGTTATACATCACAAGACATTATGCGGTTGTAGCTGGTGCATATACAAATATCTGATCAAGACATTATTTCGCTAATTAAATAATTAAGACCAGAAGTTGGCACAAAATCCTGAAGCGGATTGGCCCTTGCTGTACACCCCTGGGCTAGACGGAAGCCACTCTTGAGTAAAAAGCATATGACTGCCCACTTGGAGTTTGCCAAACAGCATTTAAAGGACACCGAGAGAATGAGAAAAAATATTATCTGGTCTGACAAGTCAAAAATTGGGATAGAACTCGAAGCACTATGCTATGCAAACACCAGGCACTGCTCATCATTTGGCCAATACTATCCCTACAGTGAAGCAAGGTGGTGGCAGCATCATGCTATGGGGGTGCTTATCAGTGGCAGGGACAGGGAGACCTCCACGTGACCTCAGACTGGGGCATAATTTCACCTCGCATCAGCTTGACAGTGACCCAAAGAATACAGCCAAGACAATGGTGGAGTGGCTTTGGGACAAGTTTCTGACTGCCCTTGAGTGGCCCAGCCAAAACCCAGACTTAAACCTCATAGAACATCTATGGAGAGACCTGAAGATGGCAGTTCACAGATGCTTCCCATCCATGTGAGAGGATCTGCCACAAAGTCCTACTGCCCAGATCCAGGTGTGCAAATCTTGTAAAGACTTACCCAAGAAGACTGGAAGTTGCTTGATTGAGTTTGAATGCAGAAATTAAATCTACAACACAATAAAGTGTGTATTCTGACATGGTCACAGGCTACAGATTTTGGGCTGTACTGGGCTCAACTTAATATGAGACCTTTGTAATGAAAAAGTCTCACATACAGTGTATATATTTTAAATATAGGTGTAAGCCTTTGCAGAGTGCGGGTAAAAAATGTTATCCTGTGCTTAACTGAACAATCCAATCTGGTTTGAAGAATACCTAAATGACAACTTATATCTGCAAAAGAACAGTGTGTGTGTGCATTTGTGTGTATGCACTGTATGTATGCATGTATGTACACATATATATAGTATAGTATACTGTACATACTATATAGTATCAAATTAAAGACTTCAGTGATGAGTGACTTCCCCCTCATATTAACCTTATCCTCATCCAACACAAAATTGGACCTACAAAGGGAGAAGCGCCACTCATCTCTCCATAATACCAAGAGAGGACACATAAACAGCCTGTCAGTCAGGCTGACTGTCCATCTGTCACTTCATCTGATCCTGAAGAGTTCATTCAAGGGAAAAAATGTTTATACTCCATCACAAAGGATATTCCCAGGATCTGTCCCATCTGTGATGGCCAAAGGAGGCTCCCGTACAGTGACGGGATTAATCATACAAGGAAAAATAATGCCACATGTGGATCTTACCACAGTTGTTTGAAGTGGGTGTTAGCTCTTCGCGTGGGCTGCCAGTGACTCTCACAGGAGCAGCCCAAAGCAACCATTAGAACAGGCCTAATAAGAGCTGTGATGATGGGGATAACATTGTGCACTGATGGCTGTTGCTCATTGCTGCTCATCTGCATGTTTACCCCGATGGAATTGAGGACCTCCTTAGCCCTGGAAAGCAAGAGAAAGAAAGGTCTTGGATTTGTGATGTACACTCATGTACTGTGTATATATACTCTACAAAAACCATGTGAATGAACACAATTAGAATTCCATGTGCCCCACATGCTTCAAGTGAGGATGCCAAGTAAATGACATCATGCAACAGGATGAGATGGTGTGCCAGCTCATTCATGTTGCAAACAAGCATGATAATGTCCATATTTCCCCCTTGATAAAACCCCCTGGTCCCTTGCAGATTTGGATAACTCACACTTGTTACATTTTAGATTATAAATGAACACACCCCAATAAGCAGCTCATGCTATAAGTATAAGTTAGAATAAGTTATTTGAAATACATTTTTAGTTATTTTTAGGAAACCATTAGACCCACAGGAATTAATCTTATTTGTTGACAATAGTTGTGGAATGTCTCCCATGCATAATAATAATAATAATAATAATAATAATAAAAGTAATAAAAATAATAATTATAGTAATAATAATAATAATTCTAATTTTGAGAAGGCTTATACTATTGCGCTTCTTGTCTTGCCAGCTATATCTGCATGTGGCAGAGCTGATGATGCCAACAGCGTGGCATGTATACACCTCCGCATATCAGCGATCAGACACATACACTGTACACACACACACACACACACACACACAAACACCTACATAGACTCAAATGACATCATTCACATTCATACACACTCAAAAACGCCCATGCACTCCACATGAGACATAGCGTCTACCTCACCTCATTCTCCGCCATTCCTTATATGTCCCTGTGGAGGACGGAGAGGGGGAGGAGGGGAGGGAATTCCTCTGTGCGTTGCGTGTTCATCGCTGTTGACAGTGGCTCAGGGCCTCTCCTCCCCACTTTCACCATTAAGGTCAAGGAACACGCAGTGGGAGGTGATTGGCTTTGATCATTACTGATGGTAGGAGTCATCCAGGGGAAGCCTGTGACACATTGCCCGCCAACCAGATGGGCACCATCTAAGAGCCGAGTGGGCAACGTCTGCTGGGCGCTGACATCACCGCCCCATGCCTGTCCATTCAACACACCCAATAGGGAAGCAATGTGTGACACTCTGGATAACGAAAGCTTGGCATGCCTTTACCTGCTCAGATCTACTTCTAGCCGTTAGCTCTTGTGGCAGACATGAGCGCTTCTAATTTTGCCTGCATGTGTAATGAGGATATCACGTAGACAATTTCCAAAACCCACTAAGAATACTGAACACAAAGATTTACTATAAATAGCACCACTGTCATGCTATTCTCTGATACTGACTTCATAATTGAGAGGTCATGATCATTATTTACAGGTTATTCCTCTCCTTGAGCAACAGCAAACTTTATTTGAAGCATTTTATTTTAATGTATCCTTTATTTTAGTAGCAGAATCCCCACTGAGATCAAAATATCTCTCCAAGAACCAATTTAGATCACATTTATGTAAATCATTAAACTTTACATCCTGGCGTATTCTATTCTTCAACAACTGCATTCATTCTGGGAATCTTGCCAATACATTTTTGGCAATTTAGATTCTAAGACTGCCAACAGCACTATTAATGAATTAACTAAGGCCTCATTTCAATAATGGGTCTGTCCTTAAATAACTGAGGAATTTAATAAAAATGTGCAATAATACAGCAGTGCACTGTACATACAGCTTATAGCAGTATTAATTCCTGTTGGAATGCACTCCCATTTCCAAGTATGTTGTCACACTTTTTACACTCTTTTATATATCTTGGGATCAATACATCATATTGTTAAAACACTATTCTCTCCTCTAACAAGTGCAAATGTATCATTGTTAAGATGTTTAACTAGAAGAAGATTATTACAAAACATATCAAGTTGATATTTTTTACTTTTCAATGTGAAAAATGGGAAATATGTGCTCACCTCACTTTACAGTGTGCTCTGGTTTTCCGAGACAGGATATGACATCAGACCATATAGAGGCACAAAACTAGTATTACACTTTTAAGTAGCGCCCTCTGGTTGTGAAAATATTAACAGTGTGACAACTTACCCATGTGACAACAAGCCCCGGTCTCCACTACTGTTTATAACAGGAGTTTGGGAATGTATGTAAGCATTACAAATAACATTTGATTAATTGAATCAACGTCTAGGATTGGAGAACTGTGGGTACTCCCACTGAATGGGGCTTGAGGGTTTTCGCCATCATTTAGTTTAATAGGGATTTATTTGTAAAGGAAAGGGAAATGGTCTGCATTTATAGTGCCTTCATCCAAAGTGCTATATAACTGCCTCTCATTCACCTATTCACACACACAACAACGGTGTTTGGTCCAAGGAGCAATTGAGGGTTAGGTGTCTTGCTTAGTGACAGTTCGACACACCCAGGGCGGGATCGAACCGGCAACTATGACTACCAGATGACTGCTCTTACCTCCTGAGCCAATGTCTCCCCTGTCCCCACAAAAGACAATAAGTGTTGTACATAGCTGTTCAGTAACGGTGCCAGGAGAGGGTTCACCTTTTTTGGACTTGTGACACTGATGATGATGCTACATTCCCATGGAGAAGGGGCTCGGAGGACAATTGATAAGGCCACAAATTTATAATATGGTCACAATTCTCACAGTGTGGATGACGAACTGACTCAATGGTTTACAATTTGCCTCTGAAATATGGGAAGTGAGCCTTTTGTGAACTGAAGTGTGAGCTGCAACTGCAACTTATCTGCAACTGTGAGCCAAGCTCTACTCCCATAGTCCTTCAGGAAACACTTTAAGGATCCTCTTGGCTGAGTAACTGAATATAATACCTAGGAAGATTGTGACGAGTGGTTTGTAGTCCTTCTCAATATGCCTAATCCTTCATCTTTTTTGTGTCTAGAGTTGTCTGAGGGGCTTTGAGTCTGAGGCTCCCTCATGGTCAACTCTGAGGTCATGATGAGGGATTCGGTTCACAGAGGACCTTAAACTGTGGCCTCTTCATCTATTCAAGTGAAACTATTTCCTGTGCAAGAGCACTCAATGCAACCAGTGGACCAAAATAAACAGGGTTTGCTCTTTAAATTCTTTAAATCAGACCAGAGGGACATTTCCCAAGAAATAACGTAGAGTCTCCTGCTAAGTTTTAACAAGTCTTCTGTGTTTGTGGCTGTGTGTCTGTGTGTCTGTGTGAGAAAACAGGATATCTTACTAGCCATTAAGGCATTAAGCAGATCTCCCTTTTCTGCTCTTTAACCAACGTTCTGCCATCGATCTACAGTACTTCCAACAAAATGTCTCTACATTTCTTAATGTAATCTGAGACTTTGTATAATTCAGGCAAAGTCACCAGGCTGCAGCTGTCTGGATATATCTTTGGGAGAATCGCTGAGGTGGAGAGCTGGCGTCCCATCCTATAAAAATCCCCCAAATGTTCAGTGTTATCTTCTGCGTCTGGCGCACTTGCAGGTGCACTCTTAAGCACAAACCCAGCTACAGTTTTGTTAGAGTGTTTTTTTTCTGGGATGGAGGTATGTATGGGGGAAGGGCGCCTTGGTTTGCGTTTGAGACATTTAAGAATTTAGGAATCATACTCTATGCCTCACCCCTGACCTCCACTGTGGAACTGACATGTTGGCACCTGGAAGGTTACATGTGGGGTGTGTCTGTGATTGTGTTCACCTGGCTACAACTCGTTGCTGTTTTACTGTTCGCCTCCATCCAGATATACATCGGTAAAAACACTCCCATTATTTCCAACACAGGTGTGGGGCACCATGGAAACCAACACACACAGTGGACCGCAATATCCTGTGTTAGAAATGAGAAAAGAGCGGTGATAGTGTTTCCAAGATCATCTATCAGACAGACAGACCTGTCAAAACAATAAAGTACTGTTGCTGTTACTTAAAAATCACACCTGTATTATCAGCAATGTAACCCAAAAAACCTCAACAAAAAGTCTCAATACTAATGGGGCAGACATGTAACAGAACACAGTTTGACCATTGGAATGACATGGTGTCCAGTGCAGTGTAGTATGTCATTGAAACTTTAACACTCTGGTAATGATTAGCATATATACTGTATTCCTGCCCTTTAAAGCTATAACTGGGAATGTATAGGGAATTATTGCAGGGAAAACCAGGGAAGCCAAGTCAGTACAATTGGCGGGATTTTCCTGTACTTTCTGCCTTTCTTCACAGGGCTTAGTCTTAATCTGACCCCTCCCAAGTCAGTTCTAAATGATGGGGGGACAGGCACACAGGTGATTAGTGTGTCAGTGCTTAAATGCCTCAAAACAGGGATCTCAGTGATTTGAGAATTACATTTAAGCTGTGTCTAATGCTGGAGTCTTATTGTAAAAACAAAAAAGCATGTACCGAAAGGAAATAATATTTGAAGAATGCAAACCACAATAAGAAAAAAGCTATTGCCATTTCTATTGCAACTAATTAGGATATTTGACCAACTTGTTAAAATTTGAACTTGTAAATTGCAGTTGTTTTTTTTTGTTTAAGTCCTGAAGTACAAGTGGAACTGAACTGGGAGTGCTTCCTTTAGGTTTCAAGCAGAAGCTCCAACAAGTGCCTGTCACAACTGGTAAATTTATTTGCGAAGCCCTCCCCCTGTGCTGACCATGAGGTATGACTTTTTTCATTAAAATTTGCAATGGAATAAAAATACATGTGGACATTTAAATTTACCACAACAGTTTATCCTTTGTCATAATAAATGTATGTTTCAGAAAATCATAAATCATTTGACATAATAATTATTCATTCATTTCGTAAAAAGGGTACTAAAGATGTAAGCCCCTCCTGGGCTGCAACATGTCCATATAATACAGTAGGCTACTGTAGATACACCTTCAAGGAAGAAGTTAGCTAGTTTAACTACCTCTATGATTGACATTGCAATCAACAGTGAGAAAGTGCAATGGGGCTCATGGGTATAAGGAGAATAGGCAGTAGCATGGTGGGCTCAGATTTAATTGTATTCATTTAAATAAATTAATGTCACTGTCACTTAAATTTCATGATTACATTATTATCAATGATTGACATCTTTGTTTTCACAAGTAACACAATTTATCCTTTCCCTAAAGCTACATTTCCAGTAGCCTACATAAGTTGTTCCAGACTGGACCATGCAGAATTGTGTCCTGCTGATACAATGACATTGATAAATTGAAAGTTAAACAACTAAGGCTTTGGTGAATTAGACAAATTAATCAAAATAAGTAAATTAAGAAATTCAGCCATTCAGTAATTCAACAATTTAAAAAACAATCAATTAAGCAATTATAGCAATACATCCATGACAAGTCATATTAAAATCAGACACCATCCCAATTCAAGAAAACATATGCATGCTGAGAATTGTTTTAAATCAAACCATGATTTTCTTTTTTAAAAAGGGAAAAGAACGGAAGCATTTTGGCAGATAATAAACTAATTCAAATTCTCGAAACAAATAATTAATATTCTTTAGTACTGTACAAAATCTATGTTAGTAGTTATTAGTAGATTAGTGTTATACACTAACATAACTGGAGGAAAGCAGGAAGTAAGTGAAAAACGAGACTAGGAAGGAATCGTGGGAAACCGGAAAATTCCACCCGAATAGTGAAGCATGCAGACAGGGAAGTGAGTCAGGCTCAGAATACATTAAGACACAGACACCACAGGGGAAGACGAATGCAATGAACTATGAATGAATAAACAGAGGACTAGATATGAATAATGAAAAATAATAAATTACAAGAATAACAATATAAACTAACAGACAAAAAAGGTGGTTTCTCTTGATGAGATCCCTCCTAGGGGGGGAGACTATATTATAAGTTCTTTCCAGTGGTTCACCCCCCATTTTTTTTATTAAAGTCAACTACAGTGCCGTCTTGGAGGAGATTTTGGATTCCGTTTTGATGACCCCAATGGCCTGTAGAGGATGCCTTCAGCAGTCTGGGAGGATCTCGGCAGCAACCTGTTCTGGGAGACAGAGGAAACAACAAGGACGCAGAAACACCTGGCCATGGAGCACTCCCAGAACAAATGCAGATATCCATGCAATGTCTTTCTTTTTGTTGCTTAAAGTGGAATGGCAAACATTTTACCAGATTTTTGACGGGTCCAGGGCTCAGTTTCCCCTTGGGAGTGTTACCATTTGGCCAGATCTTAAGAAGGCCTTTATTATCTTGTAGTAGCCCAGCCCCGGACAATCCTTTCCTGAAGGCAAAGTTCTTTGTATGAATATAGGGGGTCCCAGCTGTACAGGACTTTCAAATTTAGCACACACAGGCCCAGCATTCTCCGGAAGGGGGTGGCATAGCTCCTAGCAAAGCCTTCTCAACATTCTGGGCCAGTATGGCCAGACCCTACGTCAGAATGATGGTAACAATGCTTGGGACCCCCTGGCCCCCATTCTTTTCCTCCTTCAGCATATGAGAGCGCCCACACCGAGCCTCCCTGCCCAGGCCCCCCTGGCAGTGGGTAGCCAGGTTGACCCTGATGGCCTAGAGGAACGGCTCAAGGTAGATGATGTACAATAGGGATGTCGGATCTGATGGCAAACGTGGCAGAAGGTTGCTGGTTGACAACCACTCTGCCCATAATGTCTGTCAAACAGATCTGAACCCAGCATAGGAGGGGGCTACAGAAGTTGAGCCTCTCAAGCACACTCCTCAAGCACACATGTCTAACCCTGACAAAAGCCTTCTCTTGGTCTAGTCTGAGAAGGCTTAAGGTGGACCTGCACTCCCCGGAGTGGATTATTAAATCCATTATGAGGAGCAAGTTGTTATTTACGGATCTTCCGGGGAAGCTACAGGTCTAGTCCAGTCCGATCACCGATGGTAGGAAGTCTTGGAACCTTCTCCAGAATAACACTAGGTCAGCATAACTAGGGGACAAGAGGCAGTGGACCAGCTGAGACAACACTGAAAGCGACCATAAGGCAATCAATACCAAACCATGGCTAGATACACTCAACAGAGGGTCCATGCCATGATATAGTGACAGCAGTGAGCACTTAGTCCAGGCTAGGGCTAAGGGCACTATAGTCACTTGAGGCCCCCATTGGTTGTGCCACGCAACGAATGGGACTCGGGCTCCAGCGACTCTGCACCGCTGTACCTGGTTAGCTTGATCACACTGGTTGTGCTGTTACTGTTGTCTACTTCAGTGCCATTCCTGCTGCCCTGGGCAGCCGTAGTCATTATCGCTGCTTCACCGCCATCCACCACTGCCATCTTTTTTCACCATCTTGCACCTTGGCAAGTTGCAATACCTTCCACTCTCCATGTATATTGGGAGGTCAAGTGGGAGGCATGGCTGCCACTGCTATCCTCCTCACCCTTGCCATTGGGGAGTCTTGGGGTGGAAGCTCCATCAGGGCGCACTGGTGAGGCATTTTTAATCATTGTATGGAAAAATCGACCATTTTTTAAATATATCATTGCTTAAGCATTGATAATCTATCACGACTTTGTTAGTACACATGATCACATTAGGGGCATATTGCTGATCAAAATGCAAAAAGAAAACATTTAAAACTATAAAACTTAAAATATGGAATTAGCCTAGTACATAGTTTCAAAATGTCAACAATAACCCAACAAGTTTCAACATTAGGGGCATAAAATGAAATCAAATGTTTAAAATTGGCCTTCTCACTACCAGCAATAACATTCACCTAACATGACCAAAAATGGGTTAACACAGGTCAACTTGAGAAGTTTTTTTCATTGTTTACTCTGAGGAGCCGATTCTTTATTTAATGTCAGTTCAGGCTGAGAAAGGGGTCCTTAAGAAGCATTATAAATGCATGAATAAAGTAGCTAACAAAGCAGATTTTATGTTAGTCAAATTTTCATGAGAATGTATGGTGTGTGTGAGTGGCGGCAGGGTGGGAGTTGTGAGGGTAGTCATATTTTTAAACATAACACATTCCCTGTGTAACAAGACTGTCCTAGATATGGTGTTTACGATTTTGTGTGCCCTCTTTGGAGTGATCTTTTATTCGGGGATGACGTTCCCTCTATGTTGCCCTCATTTTCCCTTTGACTCACTCCGTTTCTGTCGCTGTGATATTCAGCCCTAGTGAACTTTGAACTTTGTGTGGGTAAAGAGCCATGTGATGGTTGTGTTCCCACGTTTTAGGCGAGGTCAACAATGCCGGAGACTTCCAATATCCAGACAACTCAGTTTCCTCTCGAATAACATAATAATGCTTGGCCATTCCTGACTATATTGTCAACAAAAACAGTACAGGCCTAATTTAAATTTAATTTGCACATTCTCATTTATTCATGGTGCATACAGTTGACCTTTCCAGACAGATTTATCCTGTTACCATTTTTGGATTAAAGTATTTGCCTTTTGCACTTTTATCTTCAGTGCAATGATCATTCTTTTTATATAAAAGTAACCTCAGAGGAGTGGGGGAATTCAGTGAGTTTGAATACACAACCACAGGAGACTGCTACAGAAGTTTGAAAGGAATACATGATAGCATACCATGCCACGAATTTGCCCCCTTTTTGATGTCCTTTTTGAGCATGAACTGGGCTTTCAGGTCCTGCTACTGCATCTCTATTGGATTCAAGTCAGGACTACACCACGCCAAAACTTTAATTTTGATTTACTTGTCAGTAATTTCGTTGTGGAATGCTATTGTGTTTTAGATCATTGTCTTGACAATTTTGCTTCAGCTTCAGCTCATAGACACATGACTAAACATTCTCCTTAAGAATTTTCTGGTACAGAGCAGAGTTCATGGCTCTCCTGGGAATATTCACCACTGTTCCAAGTGTTCTCCATTGGGAGATAATGGCACTCACTGGTGGAGTAAATTACTTTGTAACCCTTCCCAGACTGATATATTTCAACAACAGATGAATGACAGGTGTTTGACAACTTTTTCTTGGGTGTTTCCTTTTACATGGACTCACACATCAAGAGCAGTGACTGAGTGTCTAGTCTTGGATTTAGCCTTTGGTTTTATCTGTGGAGATTGCATTTGGAGTCAGCATACATACACCATCAAGAAATAAACCACTGGTGGATTCAGAAGTTAAATACTGTACAGGTTGGCCAAGGAAGACAATTCCAATTCATAACAGATGAATCCTAAGAGCTCTGAAGGAAAACCCTAAAACAGCAGTCAGTGACGTCATCAGCAGTCTCCAGTGTGCAGGGATGGAAATATCATAAGCCACCACACAGGAAAGATTTCAACAGCAGAGCAGAGGCTTGACTGCAAGGTGCAAACTTCTCATCAGAAGCAAGAAAGGAAAGGCCAGATTAGAATTCCAAATGGTAATGTCAAGACTTGATGCAGTTACTGCATTTAAGGGCTGTGCTACCAAATATTCAACTTTTGCTCCTTTCATTTACTTTTAAATTAATTCTTTTTCACAACTGAAAACGGAGGACTCAACACAAAAAGAGGTGTCTCTGTAAAGTACTGTACATATATATACATGTAAATACCATTAAATAAAATCTGACCATCTGTAGTTTTTTCTGACATTAATCATTTGATCTCAAATCCAAATGCCTTAAATACATAGGAAAAATAACCAATTTCACTCTACTGTTTCCATACTTTTTCATGGCACTCTATTTGATCTATTATATCACCATAGCATAATATATGGTAGTCAGGTACTGTAGGGCAAAAAAGTACTTGATCTGCACTCTGTTGTATGTCGCTCTGGATAAGAGCATCTGCTAAATGCTTTGTAATGTAAAGTAATACAGGGCACTACTGATCATGTAAAATTGTCTAAACTCCTTTTCAATTTCCTGTGTTAACAATAACTACAGTAATGTATTCGTTTTGAAATAAATTAGATGCAAAAAGGGACAAGACTGGAAAAAAGTGTGTTCAATTTCCAGCCCAAAGTATGCCGCTTGTAAGCCTGATGAAAAATGACACTGACAAAGATAAAGATGCTGTCTCTGGATTGGTGCACTGGTTGATACGCCACTCAAATGGCATAACCCAGGCTGCAAATGAACACACTAGCCTTCTTTCCACTGTAGGCCAAAAGCATAGGAATATACTGTAAGCACAGGAATTCGTGCCTGGACCCCAAGTGCTTGGGCTATAACCAGGCTGTACCCATGGAAATGAAGCAGAACGTGTTCATATCCAAAAGCCAAAACAATAACAACTGATCGGACAGGTTGTGCATTTCACTTTGCTTCTTCTTACCCTGTGGGAGATTCTGAAAGTCAAGAGGAGGCTATGAATGAGATCACTGCCTTGAGAAGTCAGCTTAAGTGACCATGGTAGTGTTAGACAGTTATGCAGAGATGCCAACTTTCAGGGCTGTCTTGGCTTGAGATTAAATGCACCCCTCCGAAAGAAATCATATTTTTAGCGTGAGATGCATTGGCCTCTATGCAAAAAATCACAACGATGATGGCATGAGACAGAGCCTGAAAATATGAGTTGAGAGTGAGAGTGAGCGTGAGAGTTGGCAACTGCAAGTTATGCCTACCAAACATAGCAACTGGACAGAACAGCAACTGAAAAACTTAAAACAAAAGTTTTCCAAGAAAAACAGTGAGAGACTACTATTTATCCTCTAGCTATTTGATGTTAGCTGATTGGCTAAGCCAGTTGGCATCTTTTCTTTGAGGTCAAGGATGACATTAGCAACATTAGCAAACTTCTTAAATACACTTTCTGACAGTTCTGGTGGGAAAAGTGGAACTACTGTATGTCAGAGGATTGAAAATAAAAAATACTAATACAAATTACATCAAGATTTTTTCCTCCACCATAAAATATGACAAATGACAAAATTCAAATACGTTTTCCAAATACATATATCAGAAATACTTCCCATCCCTGGTTGTGGTAGCCTCCAAATCTATGTGGAAAGGAGCTTTTGTTTGTTTCTCCAGGTAAGATTTTACAAAGCCAATCACCTATCATGCAGACCAATCTTGCATATGCTTATACAGATGCATCTAAAAAAATTGAATATTGTGGAAAAGTTATTTTTTTCATTCAAAAAGTGAAACTTTCAAATATTCTAGATTCATTACACATAAAGTGACATATTTCAAGCCTTTTTTTGTTTTAATCTTTGTTTTAATGATTACGGCTTACAGCTCATGAAAAATCCAGTATCTCAAAATATTAGAATATTACATAATTTATAGTACAGAAATGTCAAATGCAGCTGTAATACTCTCCAAAAACCGAAAATAACTTTAGGAACACATTTTTATTTAGCTCACTCAAAAAACGTTTTTTTTTTTTATATAGGGTACTGTGCAAAAGTTTTAGGCAGGTGTGGAAAAAATGCTGTAAAGGAAGAATGCTTTTAAAAATAAAAAAGTTAATAGTTTATTTTTATCAATTAACAAAATGCAAAGTGAGTGAACAGAAGAAAAATCTAAATCAAATCTATATTGTGACCACCCTGTGCCTTCAAACCAGCATCAATTATTCTGGTACACTTGCACAAAGTCAGGGATTGTGTAGGCATATAGTCAGGTGTTTGATTAACCAATTATACCAAACAGGAGCTAATCAATCAATTTAATATGTAGGTTGAAACACAATCATTAACTGAAACAGAAACTGCTGTGTAGGAGGGTTAAAACTGGGTGAGGAACAGTCAAACTCTGCTTCCAAGGTGAGGTTGCTGAAGACAGTTTAATGTCAGAAGTCATACACCATGGCAAGACCGAGCACAGCAACAAGACACAAGGTAGATATACTGCATCAGCAAGGTCTCTCCCAGGCAAAAATTTCAAGGCAGACAGGAGTTTCCAGATGTGCTCTCCAAGCTCTGTTGAAGAAGCACAAAAACGGGCAACGTTGAGGACTGTAGACGCAGTGGTCGGCCAAGGAAACTTAGTGCAGCAGATGAAAGACACATAATGCTTACTTCCCTTCACAACCGGAAGTGCCATCAGCTCAGAATTGGCAGAAACCAGTGGGACCCAGGTACACCCATCTACTGTGCGGTCTTCATGGAAGACTTACGGCCAAAAAGCCATACCTCTGACGTGGAAATAAGGCCAAGCGACTCAGCTATACACGAAAACGCAGGAACTGGGTTGCAGAAAAATGGCAGCAGGTTCTGATGAGTCAAAATTTGAAATATTTGGCTGTAGCAGAAGGCAGTTTGTTTGCCGAAGGGCTGGAGAGCGATACAAGAATGAGTGTCTGCAGGCAACAGTGAAGCATGGTGGAGGTTCCTTGCAAGTTTGGGGCTGCTTTTCTGCAAATGGAGTTGGGGATTTGGTCAGAATTAATGGTCTCCTCAATGCTGAGAAGTACAGGCAAATATTTATCCGTCATGCAATACCATCAGGGAGGTATCTGATTGGCCCCAAATTTATTCTGCAGCAGGACAACGACCCCAAACATGCAGCCAATGTCATTAAGAGCTATCTTCAGCTTAAAGAAGAACAAGGAGTCCTGGAAGTGATGGTATGGCCCCCACAGAGCCCTGATCTCAACATCATCGAGTCTGTCTGGGATTACATGAAGAGACAGAAGTATTTGAGGCTGACCAAATCCACAGAAGAACTGTGGCTAGTTCTCCAAGATGTTTGGAACAACCTACCTGCCGAGCTCCTTCAAATAACTGTGTGCAAGTATACCTAGAAGAATTGATGCTGTTTTGAAGGCAAAGGGTGGTCACACCAAATGTTGATTTAATTTAGATTTTTCTTCTGTTCATTCACTTCTTCTGTTCATGCATTCTGTTACTTGATAAAAATAAACTTTTAACTATTAAATATTTCAAACTATTTTCGAAAGCATTCTTATTTTACAGTATTTCACACTTGCCTAAAACTTTTGCACAGTACTGTATTTCCTGCAAAGGTTATCACTAGTCCATTGCTTTAGGAAGAGGACTAAATTACACATATGCAGACATTAAATGGCTATGGTATCCACATTGTACATTATGCTATTCACCATGTTCATGCTGTAATAAGGAGACTCAGAGGATCCAAGTGCAGAGTAACAGAGTGTATTAGAGAAGTCATAGTCCAAAATCCAAGGTCAAAAGAACAAAGGGTTATCCAAAAACAACAGGTATCCAAAAAACAAATATAGAGGTAAACAATCCAAAATGTCAGGGAAAAAGATAATGCAATGAAAACATGCACAATACAACACTAGAATAACAGCGACCATAAAAAAAAAAAGTTGGTACTTATATAGCGCCTTTTTGTCCAAAGCGCTGTACAATTGATGCTTCTCATTCACCCATTCATACACACACTCACACACCGACGGTGAGTGGCTGCCATGCAAGGCACCGACCAGCTCGTCAGGAGCATTTAGGGGTTAGGTGTCTTGCTCAGGGACACTTCGACACAGCCCGAGCAGGGGGATCGAACTGGCGACCCTCCGACTGCCAGACGACTGCTCTTACTGCCTGAACTATAATGCTGAGCACAGTAACACAGGTAAGAAAGTCACAGAAAACAAGGGGTTTAAATACCCATGGAAATGAACAAACAGAGTCCAGGTGCTCTCAATATTCAGGAGATACAGGGAGTGTCTCCAAAGTGTCAGAGATCAGAGTGGGTCTGTGGTTAGGGAGTGATTGTGAAGTGACTTGACTGGAAGCAGGCGTTACACATGCAGAGTATACTGGATAAGAAAGTTATGCAGTAGTAAAAAATTTCTCTCAATGTATTTCTGGGGTTTCACTGAGTGTATTCACACAGATTGTCAGCTGATACACCATACTTTTTAGGACGTCCCACAGAGAGGAAGAGGGAGGGTCATCTTTGGGTCCAATCATAGTCCAATAGTGGAATAGATGGGGGCTTTTTATTCTGCCATACCATTGGAAAACGGCATTGAGGAAATGTTGGACAGTCTGAACTATGTATAGTAGCCAGTGCATATTTTGAGCACCTACTTACCAACTTTCTCATCCAGTGCACTCAATTCATGCATGCAATAGTAGGCAAGAATTGTAAGCTGTTTCGGAAGAGCCAGAAACTCCATCTCTCTGGGAACTGGAATTTGAGAGGAATCATCATTTGTGGTGATGAGCCTTCCTCTGTGGTTGATGTGTAGTCATGCAAGCAGACAATCACATGGACATCACACTAAATATACAAGCTAGATAAAACTCTGTCTCAAGATTAATGAAAAGTACACTGAGCAATTGTAATGGAGAATATGTTTTCCAAATGGCTTGGAAATCAAACATAACATAACTTCATTGCTAGCGTATGAAGCACAATGCTCGTAGCTACAGCAATTACACAGTCTTCTCACGTAGGTAGACCAGGGTTCAAGGTTCACCGGTTCAATGTTTTCCTCTTTGCGTAGCTCACTTAATAAAAATACAATAACAAATTACATTTTTCAACTCAGTCCAAGGGGTTTGGGAAAAGGCAATCGTAACTGAAATAGGTCCATTGGAACAACTCTCAGTTTAGACCAGGGATGGACAAGTCCTGGAGGGCAGACGTGTATGCAGGATTTTGCTGCCAAAGAATGGCGCTACGGCATGTGAAACATGATTATTCGGCAGTGGTACATTATTTTATCAGCAGGTGGAACTAGTGTGTATTGAGGCCTCAGGAAATGAATCCACTTGTAACACAATTGGCTGGAAAGCTTCAATGGTTCAAGAAGCATCATCTCATCATCATTAACCGGAACATGGAAAACAGACGCACGAAAACAGGATGCACGCGAAGGTAAGGCACAAGACAATGTGGCCCAAGACAGAGAAACAGGCAGGTTTAAATACAAAGGTAACAAGGCACAATGGGATTCAGGTGACTACAATGAAACATGAGGGAACACATATCAGGTGCGGGGGGCGTGGTAAGGAATAGAGTAAACTCAAAAACGATGGAACGAAACACAGAACTAGAAGCAGATATACTAGGAAACAAACCACAAAGCAGGGGTACGGGACATGACAGAAAAACATGAAACAGAACATGTAACTCAGAAAATACATAGAACAGGGAAATCAGGAAATAACTAGAGTGTGGGGGCACAGGACTTGACAGAGTATGTAGGTCTATGTATGTTTTAATCTATTTTGTTGTTCTTCTATAAGCATGACACAGATTTTATTTTATTGACTGGATATAAACAACACCTGGTGCCCTTTAAGGGAATCTGCTTTAAATCCTACAACAGATCAACATGTCTGAACCCAGGGTTTGTTTGGGTAAATATTCCTTCCTAGTAATCTTGTCAAGCGATAAAAATTAATGTCTGGGATTTTCTCTCCCGGTTAATATAGGTTTTATTAATGTGATTTGCATGATCTAACTATGTAGATAAATACACAGTATAGTAAAATAAACTGCAGAAGGGGGGTTTTTATGTTGTCAGTATTCCTCTTTGATGACTTCTAGATATGCCAGGATGTCACACATGTTGTGGTATACAGTAAATATAATGTTCAGTCATCTCTTTACACTTACGACCTGTGAGATATTTCATGCATTTCACCTTGCAAATTCATTAAGTACTTCAGCCTTCCAGTTTGATCTTAACTTTGGCTTAGACAGCTTAAAACTGAAAGAAATGTGTTATGTCTGTACACCATGACCCTTCTTGACTCTTGGGTCAAAAGAGGACACTAATCCTGTATGCACTATGGATCAAAGGCAGGTTATCCCCCAGAGACATCAGCCCAGCCTATGTTGTTAATTCTAAAAGCTTTATTTAGACAACATTCTCTTCTGCAACATAAATTTAGATGTTTTCCCTCTGACCCAGAGACAGTTGAGGTCAGACATAAAGACGATTGCTTTCTGATTTTTCCTCTAACTGACTGGTTTCAACAAATGGAACTGTGTGATTATATCACTTCCATTATAGAGCAGTCACTATCTCTTTCTGTGCATAGCACAAAACATGGCCTAAAGAACCAGGATTAAAACAATCTCATTGCATTAAGTTTATCAGCAAATCATTTCTCAGAAAAAGCAGCACAATACAAAGAGGCAACCCCATCAGTCAGATAATCCTTATTTTCCCTGAATGTCTTGGGCATACGTGAACAGCAGATACTTTTTGGTGAGTAATAGGAAATCATTCAATGGGAAGGAAAAGGCCATTTCGATGGTGAGAGATGGAGGAGTACTTAGACATTATGGGTGTTCTGGGTTCAGTACATGTAGACAGCAGAACATTGTAGGTTCAGATCCCCAAACTACATTGATGAAGAGCCTTCACCTGATATATACCCAAACCATACAAATGCTGTATGTACCAAAACCAACCCAAACCATACACTAATGTGCCAGTAACTTAGACCATCCATAAAGACATTTTCTCTAACATTTGAAATGTCGGCTAAGCAAGTCATTTGAGGTGAGGCTGAATATGAAGCAAATCATTTATTGATAAGATTATGTAAAATCATATTTCTGTTGACTAAGAAACATACACTTTGTGCATTTCACAGAGAGGATTTCATGTATTGTTCAGGTTGCCCTCTGTCATATGGGGCATGGAGGTTGTCTAGAACTATAGAATGTTTATAACTTTGAAGATGATGTTAAAATAAGATTTTGTTTCCTTGAAGCATACATCTTAATGGACTTCCTGTATACTTGCATGGCTATTGCCCAGGGGTGCATAACTCCTGTCCTCGAGGGCCGGTCTGTGTACTGCTTTTTGTTGCATCCAATTGCCTTCTTTTTAATTTGCTGACAGCTCGATAAATCACCCCAGTTCAAACCTGCACTTGAGCACAGTAAAATCATTAGGATACACTTTGCAGCTGTAGCTGGTACTCATAAACATGTCAGATAATACATGATTGAGTCAATTAAATAATTGAGACCAGAAGTTGGCACAAAATCATGAAACGGATTGGCCCTTTTTGTGCATTCCTGCTATAGCCTAATTGTTTTTTACGGTTCTCTGAACAAAACAGGCCCTTTTCTATAATCAGCGATCTGTGACAGGCTTCAGTCAGTCTTTATTTACATTGCAAACATCATCCTCTTGTTGGGGGACATTGACGACTGTTGCTCACTAAAAAGCCGCTCTTATGTCAACTCTAAAGCAATAGCAAACACAGGAAAGACTGCACACCCACCAAACAGCGTCGGTGAGTTTTCCAAGGAAAGCCGCTGATAACTGCTCACAAAAGGTGCTAGATTTGTCACCAGGTGCTAGTTTTTAAATATTGTAACTAAAAATCTCTAGTCAGTTGCATAGGGCGGGGGCGCACTGGGGGTGGCTACTCAAAGTTGGTATTTTCCAAACAAGGGGCTCAAAGCGCAAGGCTCAAAGCTAGTGGCATGGGTAGCCAGTGGGCTGGAGTATGCTGAATATAATATCAGTGGGTGTGGTGAAGCTGATTTCATTCATACCCAATGACCACTTTTCATTCCCTTTGAAGAGCAGACTGCTGACTTTTGGTTGTAATTTGCAAAGCATTTGAATGGAAACTTAACTAATATCATATCATATCACACTACACCACATCACACTCTGTTTGTTAATTTTCCCCACCCCTACCACAGCTGGACAAATATTCTCATTCCCTGAACTTACTTTTGTATTACCTCATGTATTAGACTTACTGAAGAGAGAAAAAAAGACATCTATCTGTGAAGTAATGCTTGGTTTCCACCCACAAATTACCTTTTTGTTTTGTGAAAGTGGTCTGCAAATCAAAATTTTTCAGGCAGCACATTAATTCAGATTTAGGCAACAAAAATATATTTTTATGTGACCTGACACCATTGTAAAGTATTTTAGCCAAAGAGGACATCAAATGGTTCAGTCTTGTAATGATAAATGATGCAGAAAATGTCAGCCAGTAATGTACTGCCTGTACAGACCAGTTACTTTTTGGTAGTGATATTTTCATGGCCCCTCAGTACCTGGGTCATGACAGTTGCATATAACTGAGGCTTGTTACCCAGTGTTACCTATACATAACTATTTCTTTCATAAAAGGTCATCTTGAGTGAATCTTCAAAATATCCGAAGTTGAGGATGGTGGCAGACTTCTAATGCCCTGTTTGGGGACATCAATTTATGCATTAATGAACTTCCACAAGCAATA
Organism: Conger conger; assembly: GCF_963514075.1. Taxonomy (NCBI): domain Eukaryota; kingdom Metazoa; phylum Chordata; class Actinopteri; order Anguilliformes; family Congridae; genus Conger; species Conger conger. The sequence continues at coordinate 48,539,171 of NC_083763.1, read as the reverse complement.
TCTTTGTTGTTAATCACTTTATTTTTTATGGAAGAATGGTCTCTCATGACACAGTGAAAAAAGAATGGACATGAAAATGCGTTTACTCTTTGACATATGGCTTGAACATGGCTTCTTGTGAAAAATATCACTTTTAAGGCCTGTACTGTACTGTGGTTCTTTGCGTCATTTAAACATGACAAAGTCCCATAGAGGGTTAATCTGGGCTCAAATGTGATCCGTGGTCTCCTCTAGTGGCCTGTAGATCAAGGGCTCCCTCTTTCTCTCAGCTGTCTTTCACAATGGTGTGAGCATACAGAGGATGGCGTTCAGGCTCAATCCCTTGCAATCAGTTAAAAGATGCATTCCTTGAGGTACCTGCGATAGATACCGAAACCACTGCTGATACGACCACGACCACCTCTCCTCTCTTCCCTCAGATGACCCCGCTCAGCGGCTGCACCTGGAAAAAGATAGTCGGCTCTAAATGCCACACACCCAGAGATATGACCACAATCTCTGTAATGCATCTGGAGTAAGTCCTAGAGGAAGGACTTCCCACCATTCCCTAGGCTACAGGTGTCCTTCTAAAACAGAAATGTCTTTCTCCAGTCAGAAGATAAGGGTGATGTGATGGATATAAGATAATGTTTTCCTAAATCAGCTTTGTTTCATAAAGTTATTCTGAGAAAACCACTTCTTGATTTGAGAAGTACACCCCTTCTCTTTCATTCATGGAAACTGCAGTCACACATCACAGCCTTGGCAAACACCAAGCAGCACATTAACAAAATGTGGGGGTAGGTGAGGTTCAAATAGGTGAAAAAATTGATTTATGAAGCTGTTTGCAGGTTTTTCAGGTCCTCAGGCTGTGAGTGAAAATGGGCTTGCACTGCACAGAGAGGCTTTATTCAATGCTGCAACTGCTCCCTAGCTTTGACACTGATACTGATATAGGAATGCACATGACAAAGGCTTTGCTCTTGGCATAACCAACTCCACCCCTCCAGGGACTGGGAGGTATATGAGTACAATAGCTTGAGGGAGAACTATATTCTATTTTCCTGCTAGCTGCAATCACCTGAGGCTGTGGGAAAACCATTGCCCTTGGATCCTAAGGACTTTATGTACGTCTTTAATGGAGGCAAATTTGTAGCTTGTCAGTCTGTTAAATATGACCCCTACAATCAAATTCTACATAATATGTATAGTTGAGGTTTAGTACAATGAAACAAAATAACTACATTGCATTTATGTTGAAAACCAGTTTCATGTCTCATTGTGAATATTACAGGTAACTTATGTGCACTGCTATGCACATTAACTATTGTTTCCCCAAAATCTCCCTTGATGGCTCTATACCAATTCGCTCCCACTCCTGAAACAATCTTGCCATCACTCACCTTCGCAGTTTGCATACGTACATTTATCCAGTCCATCAGATTGTACAGAAATATTTTCTGTGAGAAACACCAAGTCTTAGTTATTGCTTGGCTGCAATCAATAATTTATATTTAATATTAATAATCTGTTTGATGTTTTCTTGGAGTTAACATAGTGTGTTTTTTTGTTGCAACGATTATTTTAAGTTATTTCAGGATTTGGAGTGCGTGTTTCTGTCTCGCTTGCGCCTCGGTTTATACCTGAGGTGGATAACTTCCATGCACAAATCGACCCTTTGAGTGCGTAAGTGCGTGAACTTTAGTAAATTAAATTGAATACATAATCAGCCACACTTATAATATCTCTGCCCTTTATTTGCGCAATCCACCCTTAAAGGCATATGCAGTAAGGAGAGAAGGGCACCTTGCGATGACTCGCCTAGATCACATGCATGCTATTCCAGGCTCGTGCACCAGTTTGATACATCCAATGCTTGTTTCCTGGGCAGAATGCGTCATATGTGTGCCTGAAAATCATTGCAAAAGGCTTAGTAAATCTGGCCATGAATTGTTGCTGGAAGTGGTGTTGGTGGGCCAGTTGGCGGTGATCTTCCCTCTGGTCAAATAAACCCCAATGCCCCAGTGCAATGATGGGGACACTGTGCTGTAGGAGACACTATCTTTCAGATGAGACGTTAAACCTAGATCCTGACTCGAGATCCTAATGACCGTGGTCATTAAAGATCCCTGGTGTCTTGGCTAAATTCCTAAACTGCTTCCTAATCATCCCCTGATCTACTATCTGGTGCAAAATAGTTGTCACAACATCATCCAGGTGGGTGCTGCTTATTGGTGGTGGTTCAGGCAAGTTTCCCCCTCATCACCGTGCTTTGAGTATGAGAAAAGCGCTATATAAATGTAACCAATTATTATTATTAAAATTCTTCGGTCCATTCTTTTACATTACATGTCATTTGGCTGATGCTTTTATCGAAAGCAACATACAGTTGATTTAGATTAAGCTGGAGACAATCCTCCCCTGGAGCAATGCGTTAAGGGCCTCCACAATGGCTGTGTGGATCTTATTGTGGCTACACCGGGGATCGAACCGCCGACCTTGCGGGTCACTATGCTATAGGCCACCCTAGAGTTCTTTATATTCCAAACATATTCCAAGTGCTTAAAAATATAATCAATAAAATGTTCCAGACCAGAAATATTATTGCTGTGATGAATTAGGCTCTGCATCACATGCTGAAGCCTCAGGATTTATAGTCTCACTGGGTGAAACAGGCAGGAATTAGGGAGAGGACACCTGACAGTGAAATTGCACCTGCATGTCTCTCTAGAATGAAAGTGCTGATGCCAAGGAAGTCGCATGACCTAAGTTCTGTAATACATGTGGTGTATGCAGCATTATTGAGAAAGAAGATAGCTGTTAGATGATCACATTTGTTTGTTCTCGTCCAACTGGATACAAATGTGATTGAATCATAACTGTAAAACTATGCTAAGGCATATGAAAGGAGTTCTGTAGCAAGCCGTTTAAGCATATTGTTTGCATTTGCTTTAGTTTCTTTGTATGTGTTTGCTTTGATATAAAAAATTTTCATTTTTGATGCATGCTCATCCTTGTGGACTGTCCACTGTACTCTGGAAGAATTTTAGCCAACTTTTCTTTGTAGAACTGCTTTAATTCAGACAAATTGGTTGGTTTTTGAGCATGAAGAGCATTGTTTCAAGTCCTGGTGCAGTGAATAGCAGTATCGCCTCTCAGCAAGAAAGTACCAATTTGAGTCCAAAGGACCTTCCTGTGTGGAGTATGCATGCTCACCCCATGGCCATGTGAGTTTCCTCTTGCCCCAGTTCTAGACTGCTCTGATTGGGTCAGCACTCACATATTTTGGCAAATTTTTACTTCAGGGCACAGTGGGTTTTGCCTCTGTAATACAGCACAATGGATTTGAAACGAGCGTATAAATATGAACTTACAGTGCATAATGTCAGCTCTGATCTGAAGGTATTCATATCCGTATTGGGTGATACGTGTAGGAATTATGGCTATATGTAAAATAAATGTATGTAAGTGATGGTTAGGTAAAAGCGTTAGCAAAGCCACCATGCAAATCTATGCAAGACATTGGGTTTTACATGCAACACCAGTGTGGTGATTTATTAGAGGTAAACAAGGCAATAACTTTTATGTTATTAAATCTTATGGAAAGGCACCTTATTAGGTTTATACAATGTGTATAATTTAACGTTAGCCTACAGACTCCAGACTTCAGACTCAACCACAGGGCTATGAGTTCACTAGCCAGCTAGCTATGTTAAGTAGCATTAGTTTATTGCTAAAGCTAAAAACTGCACAGAGTTTAACCATAGGCTACTGACTAGCTAATAATCATCTTACAATAAAATCCACCTGTCACTATCTTGATGTCTGTGGTCCTCAAACTGTAAAAAGCTACAGGCGGCACATGGTCAATCTCCCCCAATCTACCAAGTAAATCTATGACACCAACATGAAGAAAAATAGGCTCGCTAGCAAAATCTGCAGAAAAAAAAAAATCTATAGCTGGTAGCTGGCTGTTTCAAGCAGGTCATTAATGTTTCAATTATTTGGAGAAGAGGCACTGGTACACACAGCAAAAACATTGAGATATGGTTCCTGCTGGGTAATCCAGTTTCCACCCACAGACAAAAGACATGCAGTAGGACATTCTAAATTGCCCAGGTTTGTGAGTGAATATATAGGCCTTGAGAAGGATTTGTGACACTGTCCAGGTTGTATTCCTGCCTCTCGCCTAATGTATACTGAGATACTGTACTGTATACCTCTTCCCCTCCCTGGCCCTGACACCATCCAGGAATTATAAAATGTATGGATGGGTCTGTATTTCTTACTCATTGCTGTTTCACTTTGAAGTTCTGCTAATGGCTTTATTGTACTTGGTCCTCAGTTTGCTGGTTACTTGTTTTATACTTAGAACAACACATTCAATTATTTTAAATCTTTGTATTGCAATTACCTTGATTTTATTCCAGTGAAATTAGACAGACTCTTATTCGTATTCAGATATTTGGAGAAGGCAGAAGTACTTGCCATATTCAGAGAAGTCAAGGAGATCCTAAGTGGTACCAGAAGTAAAAAGCCCTCATGGAAAATTTCATCAGCTGACAGAAATTGTTGGACTCTCTCTTCACAGCTGCTCCATCTACAGTAACACTTGGGGGTCTGTACTTACAGAAGCTGCGATTTCAATTTGAAGAAAACAGAAGCTATCCTCAGATTAAATACTTCAAAACATGTGATTACCTATTTATTGTTAGACTCATTGCCGGACACTTGCTTATTTTCAGGCACATAGGCAAACCCAATTCATCATGCTAATTAATAAACAGGACTTATAAGATACAGTACATACCATTTTAAATGCTGCCTAGTAATTAGAGAACATTTAAATATGAAGTTTTACATAACAGCTACATTCACAAGTATGTAATTCATCATTCCACAATGAGTGCATGCATTATGAATAGGGTTATATAGCTATGAATATTAGCATTGACATCATTACTCTGTAAGACAGGGAGACCTGAGTCATAGATGACTAACTGATTCAAAGAAACTGAACACTATAAAGAATATAATGAGCATATTTTCTGTGTGATACACAAAGCCATAGTAGGTGGAAAAATAATTGCTACAGTAACCATTCATTTTTGTAATATATAATACACAATTTGCATTAATCACCAACCCAATAATATGTGCTAAAATACTACAGGACACATGCACATTCTTTATGAAGATATAAATATCAAGTAATTAGGTGGCAGCAAGCTGAGGAGGAATGGGATTTAGTTCAGGGTAAACATGACTGAATGTTTCAACTGAACCTCATAACATGGATGCAATCATATTTAAAAGTGATATTTATCCTTATTCAAAGTGATACATATTGAATGCCTATCAATTCAATGAAATTCAATTAAATACTTTATTGCATTAGCATGTATGGAAATTGTCTTGGTGTGCTCTACATAAAATATCCAAAATGCACATATAAAAACGTGAAATGGAGAAATGGAACTCCTTATGCACATACAAAAATAACACCCATCCCTTGCCCTATATAAAATATAGAACATAAAAGTATCAAAAACATATCAGGGCGGCACGGATGGTGCAGTGGGTAGCACTGCCGCCTCACAGCAAGGAGGTCCTGGGATCGAATCCCCGTCGGCCGGGGCCTCTCTGTGTGGAGTTTGCATGTTCTCCCCGTGTCTGCGTGGGTTTCCTCCGGGTACTCCGGTTTCCTCCCACAGTCCAAAGACATGCAGGTTAGGCTGATTGGAGAGTCTAAATTGCCCATAGGTATGAGTGTGTGAGTGTGTGAGTGTGTGAGTAAATGGTGTGTGTGCCCTGTGATGGACTGGCGACCTGTCAAGGGTGTATTCCTGCCTTTCGCCCAATGTATGCTGGGATAGGCTCCAGCCCCCCTGCGACCCTGTTCAGGATAAGCGGATTAAGATAATGGATGGATGGATGGAAAAACATATCAGAACCCAGTAAATGTATACTGAAACACAATTTTTCACATTTTATTCAGGCTACATTATTTCACATAATTAAAGAGCTGGGCTATGCTGTAGCTAAGCTAATTACTTTAAGTCAAGTGTTTGTCATTCCAATACGAAGACATTAGAGGAACACACCGAGGGAAACTCACCTGGAAAGCTGAATCTGGAGATATAGCACTGTTTGGGAAACACATTCAGTAAAAACCATGAGAGTGCAGCACAGTTAACGTATTTAATAACAGTGTAATAAATCCCACGTTTTGTGTTAATTTGCAGCTTTAGATTCTCAAATGTCAAAGAAATGCTGTCATGATTTTACTGTAATTAGCTGCAAAGTAGATTGTCCCTTTAATTGATCAAGCATATAAGATGTCATGCACATTCAGGTTGTGAATCAGATTTGTTTTGTTTAATTTCCTATATTTTCCTGTCAAAAGTTCTGTGTGACTGACATGTCGAGCTACATTGGCCAGCTATAGCGGTTATTTATTAAATTGTAGGCCACATTCTGTGTTCAGGTTATGTTGAGTTAGGCCTTATGAATCACAACATTCATTTAGAATATCAGAAATAAAATTACTTTGGATGAAACCATAGTGTACCACTTCTAATTTTATAATAAAGACATATACCGAAATATACTATAAATCTTTATAAACAAGCCATTTTAAAGGGCAAGATAAGTTTGTGACACTGAACAAACCTTGAGTTGATGGTGGGAGAGCAGTGAAAGAATTAATTTAGATGTGTTGGCCAAAACATGTATGAATGACAGCCAGACACAACTGGGGAATGGAAACCCCATTCTCCTACAGCACGCAGTAAACAGTACACACCCAGGGTTGAATTCAGGAAAGTATGACCGATCACACACAAAGGTATGATATTAACCAAAGGGTAGATACTGTATACCTACCCACATGGGGCTAGGAAATCAGTTGTATTGGCCGAGTTTATTGGCTCTGCTCCCTTGGAAATATTTATTCTACTGTTCCATTCACACCAAAACCAACTGTTTTTCCTCAGGATTTGAAAAAAAAGGTTGTTATTTTACTAGAGTGTGGGTTAATTGCTATTTCATACCATCTCATAGTTTCCTCCATTCTTTGCTGTTTCTAACTATCAGATGTTGAAATTCATAATGTTTGTGAATGTTTCCTTGATTTGGCTCTGTACTCCATAATGTTAGATTTTTCAATCAAACAATAAAATGTAGTTAATGTGCAGATTCTCAGCTTTCATTAAAGGGTACTTCAATAACACTTTATAATAATCATCCATTATAAAGTCATTTATAAGTTATGAGTTTATGATGACCAAATTATTCATAAATTATTTAAATACACGTGTAAATTATTTGTTCTTATATAGTAAAGTCATGTATAAGCCATGAAATAATCATCAATAAAACATGTTTAAATGATTTGTAAACAATTATATTATTATGTTAACTAAACATTTACATATGATTTGTCAATTACTCTTTCCATCAAATTATTACATTTGTAAATGATTAATAAATAATTTGTTGTAATATAGATAATATGTTGTAAGTCAAGTAGAAACTATTAACTAATCATTGATAAAACATAGATAAATGATTCTTCAACAATTAGTTATTATGTTACCTAAACATTTACATGCGATTTATGTTCCTCATTCTACAAATGTAAATGTTTAATTACTACTATTTGTTTTCTCATCATTTACATATCATTTGTTAAAGATTCATTCATGGCTTAGAGATGACTTACAATATATTAACCTAATAATTAATTTATTAATAATTTACAAACATATTTAAATTATTTGTTAATTATTAGTTTGTGATTTACTATTAGCTTATAAATAACGTATAAGGGATTGTTATTATGAAGTGTTACCAGTACTTCAATATATTTAGATTTCACCATGTAGAAATTATAGCACTTTTTATATTTATTCTCCAATTTCAGGGCACCATAACATTTGGAACAAACAATGACACATGATTTCTGATTAGTCAGGTGTGTTAGTGCAGGTATATGGAGCTTTCAGTATCTAGTATTGATTCTAGGCTTTTGATTGCATTTGGAGTCTGTTATTGGTGTCAGTGTAAAGTTGTGCCAATGAAAGTCAATGAAGCCTTTATGATGCTGATAAATCATAAAGAACAGTCCGAGACATAGGCCAAACCTTAGGCTTCAATCAACTGTTTGGAACATCATTAAGAAGACCTTTACATTTGGAATTGTATTGAAAAACCCCAAATGCCTGTCCAAAAGGTCAGAAACAGGTGGTGTGTGTCACAAACAGAATATCTGGAACCAAGCGCATACTCAGAACTGGGGCAGCCTGTAACGGAGTGGTTAAGGTAAATGACTGGGACACGCAAGGTCGGTGGTTCTAATCCCGGTGTAGCCACAATATGATCCGCACAGCCGTTAGGCCCTTAACCCTGCATTGCTCCAGGGGAGGATTGTGTCTTGCTTAGTCTAATCAACTGTACGTTGCTCTGGATAAGAGCGTCTGCCAAATGCCAATAATGTAATGTAATGTAACTGGCAGAAAAGGGATCTTTATTTTCAAGATCAGACAGTCAATCACCAGTAAATGGGAACAACACAGGATAAGCAGTTACATTACATTCAGTTACATTCATTCAGTTCATTGCGAGGGTCAGAATCCGAGCAGACATGCCAATGGAGAGATGAATCAGACACAGGCGAGGTTCGTAACCAGGAGATCAGAAGGGAGGGCAGGAACGGAGATGGAGATTGGAGGAGGAGAAGGGTGGAGGACCATGGGCTGGGTGAAGGGACTGGAGCAGGATGAAGGAACTAGGAGCGGGCTTGGAAGCGGGACAGGTAACACGAGAGCATGGACTGGGAAATTAAACACAAGAGAGAAAGACAAGAAAGACACAAGCACGAAGGCAAGGAGAAAGACAATCTGGCAAAGAACAGAGAAACACAGACAGGCTATATACACAAGTAACATGATACAATGAGGAACAGGTGAGTGCAATGAAACATGAGGAAACATAAATCAGGGGGCATGGTACAGGGAAAACTGAAAACATGAAATGGAACACAAACTACTACACAGAAAATACATATAAATGAGAAACCAGGAAATCACTAGGAAACAGAGATACGGGTCATGACAGGCATGGAGCGTAGATATGTCAATGCTGTCTGCAGAAGATTCACAAACAGACCTCGCAATGTTTGGTGAGATTAATTAGTCAGACACGTCACTTAGCAGGTGAACTTTATCTTATCCCACAAGAAATAGGTGAAAAGACACAATTTCGCCAGTAAAAAACAGTTGGCTACTGCCAGTAGAAAAACTGTATGAAATCCTGTTATTTGGGTGTTAAATAATGAGTTATGCCTATTACCATAATTCTTCATGACTTTGGTGTTTTGAAGAAGAGAAGAATAAAACAGTGAAATCTTGTACATCTGTACAAACATTTAACCATAAAAATACAGTTGTGTGTGGCGTGTGTTTTGGAAAACCCTGTGGATAGGTGAATCATTTGCCAGGCTTGACATCACTAAAGAATAATTGGACTGTGATTAGATAGAGTCAACTGTTCCTCCAGTTGAGCATGTTATTTAAATAGTTTCCCACTGCAGCGCATGAGATCTATTAATTAATTTATCAAATTAATGTTAAAAAACTTTCTTCAGCTTTTTCCAGTTTTCTGTGATTTTACTTTCTAAACTTACTGCTCCTCCAGTTCATCCTGTTCAGACAAACTGTCCCAGCCTTTGTTAATTGTCAAAAGGATGTGCTTAATTATTTAAAAAATAATGTGACATCAAAGAACCATCAAGTCCAGTGCCCCACAGTTGCGCTACATATGATCAATCGGCTTTGTGAAGAGGACCCGTGCACCCTCATAATGGTTTATGGATATTTTACAGCCGTATATTGGCCTGGTGTTCTTCCCAGTTTTCCGTCAATGTAAAATCACCTCATACAAGGAGTAACTCTTGGGTAGCCAAAAGGTTAGACCTGGAACTGTATTTGGCATGTGAATAATTGGACGCAGACCCAGACACTCCACTCCTAAACAGGAAGGCAGCCAAATCCGCTCTGCGTGAGAGAAGGGAAGTCCCTAAAACACAAGGCTGTGTGAGAGCTGGGGCAGACAGGGGCAGCATACTCACTGCTCAGCTGCACTGTCTGATCCAGCCACATCTGGTCTCAGTTACTGTTTCACATCGCCTTTCAAGGGACATTCACTACATCCAGACTTTTGACATAACCATGGCAAATATTGCTCACATCACTATACGATGTTTAATAAACTCAATTCATTCAATAATTAATTAATTAATTAATTAATTAATTGAATAATAATTAGGCGGCATGGATGGTGCAGTGGGTAGCACTTCCACCTCACAGCAAGGAGGTCCTGGGTTCGAATCCCGGTCGGCCGGGGCCTCTCTGTGCGGAGTTTGCATGTTCTCCCCGTGTGCGCGTGGGTTTCCTCCGGGTACTCCAGTTTCCTTCCACAGTCCAAAGACATACAGGTTAGGCTCATTGGAGAGTCTAAATTGCCCGTAGGCATGAGTGTGTGAGTGAATGGTGTGTGTGCCCTGTGATGGACTGGTGACCTGTCCAGGGTGTATTCCTGCCTTTCGCCCAATGTATGCTGGGATAGGCTCCAGCCCCCCTGCGACCCTATTCAGGATAAGCGGGTTTGGATAATGAATGAATGAATGAATGAATAATTAATAATTGGCTGGAAATATTGTGGTTGGAGCGTGAATACACTCAGGACTGGACATGCAGCAAGAGTGCCAATAGCAGCATTAAGTCCACATTCAAAACACAACATTGAGAAAGTATCATTCTGAGACTGCAGAGGATGACCGCACAATTCCCAAACAGATGGAATGCCAAACATCAGATAAGAGTGGAGGCCTGGATGGAATGGTTAAATTGTTCATATTTTAGAAACAGTTATGCCATTCCTTGCTGTATAATCCAAGCTGTGCATTTGTGTGATTCAATTCAGATACATGAGGTTATGATTGTCATAACCTCGTGTGTGTGTGTGTGTGTGTGTGTGTGTGTGTGTGAGATAGATAGAGAGAGAGAGAGAGAGAGAGAGAGAGAAAGAGGGGGAGAGAGAGAGAGAGAATGTAAAGGACACTAGTCTCTGTGATGTGCAAGGCTTCATATGTGTAAACCTGTCACTGCAAACCGATAAACAGATACTCTCAAAAAACATCTTGAAAGGTATGTATGCTGCCAGGCATAGTAGTGGGTCACTTGAAATAAGTCCATTATAAACAAACAGAAACAACAGATTTCTGCTTCGGATCTGGGCAGAGAAAAATAGTGGTAATCATTTTGCATTGAATCAGGAATTTGCTACATTACAGGGTGGTGTATAACTGAACTATTGTACCTGACAGCACAATGTGTTAAATAACTATGCATGCTATGCACATAATGGTCCTCTTTAAGTCAATGTACATTATACAGTGAAGTCAAATCTGATTTACACAGAGCCTTGGCTTATAATCACAAGTGAACAGCAACCCCAGTTCAGCAGGGGTGATGAAAGATATCAATCCCAAGAACATTACCAGTAAGTGGCCTTTTGTTCCCTTAAGAACAGTGAGAGGTCTATGTATTTTTTGTTGAGATCTGCTGTTTATCTTTGTGCCAACACTGACCCCTGCAGTTCCCACTATATTACACTGAAAGGCCTTATTTCAATGGCAACTACTCATGACAATGAGCACCTGAGGGGAACACGAGAATGACTGGCAAATGTATGGTAGTCTCTAAGCAAATGGCATAAAACATTTATTGTTAAAGGAAATCCAAAACTGAGAAATCAGGCAATCACATCTATTGGATCACCATATATTTCAGTTTTGAGAACAAGGCAATGAACATCAGGTCGTCCTGGTGGAAACTGAAACCTAAGGAAGTGGGTTCACAGTCAAAGGTTTTCAAAAGCGGCTCATCCTGACACTGTTCTGGTGAATGGTCTGGAAACACAGCACACTGGGCTCAAATGTCTATCAGGAATGTGAGGGTATCAGTCAGCCAGGGTGATAGTGTCTCAGTACCAGCGACCCCTGTTGGATGATTAGGCATCTGCAGTTCTGTCTGTTGAGCTGCACAAACTGTCTCTCTGGGGCTGATGAGCCCAACTTGCAAACTGTGTTGTGGTAAGAACCAGTGGCTTTGGAGGATAACGCATGTTCTTCTGCATTTTTCAGAATCAAACTGAGGTTGCAATGAACACTCAAGATTGGACGGGCCAAATTAGAGAGGGGAAAACAGGGAAAAACACAAGTTGTTCTGAAGTTCTTCTGGTTCCAATTGGTTTCAGTGATGTGCTGTTTCCACTGAAATACAAGCAGTTTCAGCTTTGCCTGTTGTCATGTGAGGAATGCCTGCATTGGGCTGGAAGACAGATCAACTCAAATTATCAAGCAAAAAAAACAGATTATGCTTTGCCGCTCAACTCCAAATGATGGAAAGTGACTCTGACAACTTCTGTGCATGTCTCATCAGTGAATGACTTGGCCTTGCAATACGCTTCCCATCCACACACACACACACAGACACACACACACACACACACGGGCAGACAGACACACAGATGAAATCCCAGAGCACAAGAACATCCCTCAGTTTCTGCTGAAATAATAATCTTTTTGGACATTTCTGAGAGTGGTGGTGTGGTTTTTGATGAACAATCTTGACCTCCCTCTTGATTTATCAGTTCTGTTGTATTTAATTTCTCACACAAAATTGTTTCAGTTTGCTGGCAGAAAAGCAAATACTATGATTGAAATGTGCTAACATGGTGCTATCACAGTGCTACCAAATATTTTCACAAATAATGAAGGTTATAGCCAGGGCTTAAAAACAGATCTTTTCATTTGTTCTTATGTTTGGTTTGTTCCAAGCATAAACATGTTTCTAAACCAGTTAAAATAAAAACAGGTCATTGTACATTTTTGTACATTCATGCAAAAATAATCCACAGTCAAAGTCACTTAGATCACATTTCTTCTCCATTCTGACATTTGGTCAGAAAAACAGCTGAACCTCTTGACCATGTCTGCATGCTTTTGTGCATCTAGTTGCTGCCACATGATTGGCTGATTCTATAACAAGCTAGTGTCTACCTAATAAATACGGATTGTATTTTACATTGTAATGATAATGGAATCAACCAATTCTCAAACTTAAAAAAAAAGTTGTGTCTGCCACCCATGTTTTAGTACTCTACCCCACCCACCCCATCTGCAAGGATAACAACACTAAACCTCTTGTTATAATGTCTAATGACACTGGAGAACCCTTTGGGAGGGATCATAGACCAGTGTTTCTCAACTCCAGTCCTCGGGACCCACTTGCCAGGAGGTTTTTTTCTGTAGCCAGGAACTCACACATCTGATTGAACTAATCAAGGGCATTTTTGGTGGTTTCATTGGCTCAGTCATACTCAGTGTGCGAGTTCCTGGTTACAACAAAAACCTTCTGGCAAGTGGGTGCAGAGGACGGGAGTTGAGAAACGCTGTCATAGATCATTGCACTCAACAGAAGCTTTCCAGATCCCGTATATATTTTGCTCAATGCTCATTGCCCATTTGAATTGAAACCAAAGGGATTTAAGTCCAGAGCCTAAAAAGATTGCTGCTAAACGTTGATTTTGTGGTCAATTAATGATTTCATTTTGGATTATCATGCGTACTTGCAGCCATTATCCTGTTGGAAGATCCTCTTGCGGGCAGGTTCCACTCTCCAAGCAGAGATTCAAAGACATTTTAGCCCCAGTACATAGAGTTCATAATGCTGTTGACCATGAGACTGCTGACAATAAGCTTCCAATACCAAACCCACTACTCCTTCATCCGACGCCAAACCCACCACTGGGATGCAAGGCCAAATGCTCAACTGCTTTCAACTGATCAAAACACCCCATTCCTATCAAGGTTCAGCACTGGAGCATTATATTTATATTATACAGGCTTTTTGCTAATCTTTGTGAAGGGGCATGAATAATTATGAAGGAAACTGCACACACATTGGTCAGTACAGTACCTAAAATTATAATACATGTTCATTGGTTTGGTTGTGGGCGGCACGGATGGTGCAGTGGGTAGCACTGCCGCCTCACAGCAAGGAGGTCCTGGGTTCGAATCCCCGTTCGAGCCGGGGCCTCTCTGTGCGGAGTTTGCATGTTCTCCCCGTGTCTGCGTGGGTTTCCTCCGGGTACTCCGGTTTCCTCCCACAGTCCAAAGACATGCAGGTTAGGCTGATTGGAGAGTCTAAATTGCCAGTAGGTATGAGTGTGTGAGTGAATGCTATGTGTGCCCTGTGATGGACTGGCGACCTGTCCAGGGTGTATTCCTGCCTTTCGCCAAATGTATGCTGGGATAGGCTCCAGCCCCCCTGCGACCCGTTCAGGATAAGCGGGTTCAGATAATGGATGGATGGATGGATGGTTTGGTATGCCATCACTTGAAAATATGACTGTGTAAACAAGCACACCGAATTGCATGAGCTTAGCATCTAGACAGAGAATTTGGCATAAACAGCTTTTTGTTCAATTTGTAGTATTTTTTTTTTCATTTATTCAAAAAATATATTACATTCTAATTTTATTCTAATTAAATAATGTCCAACATTTTCAGTGTTGAAAAGCCTTTTTGCTAATCTTTATCAAGGATGTACATATTTTTGTTATTTTTGTTGTTTTTTATTACAGTGGCTACAGAAAGTATTCAGAGCCCTTCATTTTTGCACACTTTATTAGAATTTTCATCAAGATAAAATTTAATTTTCAATGGATAGAATTGCTATATTCCCCTTCAATCTACATTCAATAACCCATAATGACAAAGTGAAAACATTTGTAGGCATTTTTGCAAATTTATTAAAAAACAAAAACTGAAATACAGTGATACCTCACAGTACGATTTTAATTCGTTCATGACCGAGCTTGTTTTATGATTAACTCGTTTTACAAATGCATTTTCCCCATTGAAATTCATTGAAATATAATTAATCCCTCCCAAAAACCACCCAAAAATCATCCAAAAATAATTTTTTATGGGTTTTAAAACAGAAAAGGTGTAGTTACAAGAAAAATGACAATTATAAAAACATAATACAGTAAAAGAGGATGCAAAATAAATAATGTAAACTGGTTTTATTAATTTAATTACCTTAAAGATGGGATGATTTGTGTGCGAGGAAGACGATGGAGCGGGGAGAATCTCCTTCCATTAAGACTTCAGGAATAACATTTTCTGGCGTTTTCTCTCTCACTTCGCTTAATCTAGGCTTTTTGGACGCACTTTCTTCACTTTCCACACTTGCACACTTCCACACTTGTACTGTGGATTTCCACTCGTACTTCAAGACAAAAATTTTCACGAGCCTCGGCCCGTACAACAAATTACTCGTACACTGGTGCACTCGCACTGCGAGGTTCTACTGTATTTAATTTACATCATTATTCAGACCTTTTGTGAGGCACTCCAAATTGCGGTCAGGTGCATCCTGTTTGCTTTAGTTCAGATGTGGCTAGAGTCCACCTGTGGTGAATTTAATTGATTGTACATAGTTCAGAAAGACACACACCTGTGAATATAAGGTCCCAGCATTCACACCGCATGTCGGACAAAAACCAAGCCATGAAGTCCAAGGAACTCTCTGTAGACACAGGCACTAAAATTGTGGCCAGGCATAGATCATGGCAAGGGTATAAAACCATTTCTAAAGCTTTGAGTGTTCCCAGGAGCACAGTGGCCTAATTGTGAAATGGACTTCTGACATTCTGAAGGAGCTTTGGAAGTCCTCTGTAGAGATGGGAGAACCTGCCGGAAGGACAACCATCTCAGCAGCACTCCATCAATCAGGCCTTTATCGTAGAGTAAAGTGGTAGACGGAAGCAACTCTTGAATAAAAGGCATATGACAGCCTTCTTGGAATCTACAGCACAATAAAGTGTGTAAAAAGTGAAGGAATCTGAATACTTTCTGAAGCCACTGTAACTGTCAACATATTGCTGGGGGCAATAATGAAATATTTTCTCTCAGGTGGAGACATTTTTAGCAGCTATTGATGCTCATATTATTAAAGTTTGTTCAAACCACAAGCTGTCTCGTAAATGTTTCAGTCAGGACAGCATCAAGAAGATTTTGAAGCCAATACCGCTCAAGTTCCAGATAACTGGTACACAAAAAAACTATGTGCTCCAAAACACAACACAGATTCTTCCAACTCCTGCTTTAGTCAGATACAACAGTACTGTGTATGTTCAGCCAAGTCATTATGAACACAGGACATGTCACACAACAGAGACGGAAGAAAGACAAATCAATCAGAGTGCATGCAAAGTTTTTAAAGGCTTTTCCGATGTCTCCTCTAGTCTGTGTTGAATTACAGCCGGATCAGTTAACACAAATACTTAGTCTTTCTATGGAGAAAGGTTATTTCAGGTAACTAGGACAAAGAGTCAGGGCTATCACCTGAACTGTATCGGGACAAAAAATGAAAGAACCCATTAAAAACCTTAAAGCCCTGTAATTTAAACGCTGAGAGGAGGCTTATCCACTGAACTTTTCCATCTCTCATGTTTCTGGCTTGAAAGCGGGTAACCCATGCGATGGTTTAGCACCACAAGCAGGGGTAGACATGTCAATGCGATGCACATGTTTAAAGAGACCACTGTGCAGAGTGCATTGAGGTCGGACTCGGTTGTCTAAGTCACCAAAAAACAACCCCTTCAAAATATGAAGAAAAAAGGGTCTATGCCTGTGGTAAAAAAAGGAGGAGGGAGGGGGGGTATATGTGGAAACATTTCCTTTTTTTATGGGAGGAATTTGTAGTATATTTTTTTTGTCCACAAGGACAACTTGAACAAAACTAAATTTAAATAAGCATCAAACATAAAGGGTTATAAAAGTTGAATAAACAAGGGAAAATGGTTTGTGTTTTTGCTATTAATTTCAACTCACCTTTGATGCTGTAAACTGCCCAGTCAAAAATATGGATTTTACAATGCCACTATGAAGAAAGCTATTGTAAATGGCATGCCACTGACCAATAACAAACCGCTATTTCAACTCATAAAACGGATCTACCAGAACTAGTAGTTCATGCTTGTTCATGTCCTCGTTCAGTGTGAAGGCCTAAGACTCAGGAATGAATTGATTGAGGGCACAAGTCAGAGAAATTGCCTTACACATGTCCCCATATTCCATCATACCTATGCTACTGTATGTGTAACTTAGCTTACACATACAACTATGATACAAAACACAACAAGCTGACATAAATTTGGGGTTTACTACATCACTTTCCAGCACACAGGTTTTGGTCCAGTTCATTCCATGTACACTTTAAAAGGTTGTGTGTGTGTGTGTGTGTGTGTGAGAGAGTATTCATTGCAGTGGTACCACTTTGGTCCAGTACTTCAACCACATTTTACAGCCATTTATTTTTCAGTGGGCTCGGGTATGATTGCAACTTCACCATACCTAAATTACAGAGTTTATCAGCTTGAACACTGTTGACAAGTAACCAGTGGACATGGATATACGAGAGCCTGTTGTATCTGTTCACGGGCCACCTACTTCAAATACAATATCCAAGTATGGCTGCTTTAATGCCTTGCTATAGGCCATAAAGTTATATCTTCCTTTCAGCGTCTGCATGATGTCTGATGTTATTACATCATATTTCATCCCATGCACATACTGTATATACACCCACAAGAAGAGGAGAGCTCGAACAGTCTGGTTTCCCATCAGGCAATGACGTTTAGTCAGAGTCAGGAGTTTTAATCAGGCTGGAACCACATACTTAACACTTTGATGTGATACTATTATTTGACATAAAGACTCCTCATAAAGCTTGGGCCCTGGTTACATAATTCAGTAGAATTAGCACTTGGGAACCATATACACTTTGCAGGGATCCTCATCACTTACAAAGCCACAACTCCCCCACAAAACAAAGGGGGAAAAGAAGATTCGGAATTTCCTCAAATGGCCACACATGTTTTGCATTTGTTTTGGTCATTTCCAGTGCACATCCTTCCCATCCCAAGTCCACTCGTCTGCTTATTTCATTTCATTACATTTGATTTTTTTAAAAAGGAAAAAAACAATTTAAATCAACTGTTGCCTTGGAAACCGCATACACACAACTGGGAACAGTGGAAGCATAGTTCACATCCCATTTGCTGCGGCTGTGGGAACCACATGGGAAAGGTGATTTCACAAACAGCTGCGTGTCCACCTCAGCTGGTTAACTAGTTCACTGAAGGCATCCACAGAACATGACCCAAAACAGGAAGGTATGACTGAACGCTTTCCATGAACTTCACAACTGTGAATCCTCCAGATGGAACAAATAAAGTTCTAATGTATTGGACCATATGAAAAGCATAGCTGCCATTCAGCACTGTTTAGGACACATAGACTTTCGCTCTGACCACAGACTCTCACTCTTCTTAACTTCTGAGCCCTGCCCTCATGTAAACACACAGAATTCAGGTACAACATCTCACAGCCATACAGTAAATCACAGAACTTGGGTTATTTTTCATTTCTTTCTTTCACATTATTATTAGGAAGATTAGTCTCCCTAATCTTCTCCTTATTTTCCTCACCACCAGTACAACTACTAAGAATACTCCCTACTGGTCAATATCTATTTAAAATAGAACCAAGCACAAATCAGTTCATTGCCCATAGTAACCAATTGTAGAACAGACAAATAAAAATTACATACTGGATGCAACAGTCATATAATTTCTACAGCCAAGCATGATTTTCTAAATTGTATTTATTGAGATCGAAGATATTGTAATTTGACCCATGTGACAGCTTATTTCCAGACATAAAAATGCAAAAACCCCAAATTTAATGCATGCACTGACTATAGTCAATATGATAGCTATATAGCCTGTTGAACAGCTAAATTTAGCATAAATTAAGTAGCCACAATTGTTTTGTGGCTCCGATAGTAAGCAGACTACAGCAAGGTAGCGAAAGTAAAAACCTAAAACAAATTGGTACTCTAGAACCAAAAAGGTGTTCCCATGCTAGCCTTCTAGCACCATTAAAATGGCTTATTTACTTGCCCATATACATGCCTGTGTGCACTCAGTAAGCACTTTATTTAAGTTTTTTTTTTTGACTTATTGGTCTTCTGCTGCGGGAGCCTATCTACTTTGTGGTTTGTTCATAGATGCTCTTCTGCATACCACTGTGTAATGTGGGTATTTGCGTTACTATCACTTACCTGTCAGCTTTGACCAGTCTGGCCCTTCTCCCTTGACCTCTCTGCGGGCAAAAAACACATTTTTGCCCGCAGAAGTGCTGCTCACAGGATGTTTTTTGTTTTTCGTACCATTCTCTGTAAACTCTGTTTGACTGTTGTGCTTGAAAATCCCAGGAGATCAGCAGTTTCTGAGATACCTTGTCTGGCACCAACAATCATTCCATGGTCAAAGTCACTTAGATCACATTTCTTCCACATTGTGAGATTTGGCCTGAAAAACTACTGAACCTCTTGACCATATCTGCATGCTTTTAAGCATTTAGTTGCTGCCACATGATTGTCTGATTAGATATTTACATTAACAAGCTGGTATATAGGTCTACCTAATAAATTGCTCACTGAGTGTACATATATGGCTTACTTGCCCATATACATGCCTGTGAACTAGGGATGCACAATAATAATAGGTTGTATTGCTATAGGGCAACAGTGAAAAACAAACTTAATGGTATCGGCCCAATGCTAACATTACAACTGATATGATGATGCAATGCGCATGAGATACTCAAGCTTGCCATTTTGCTCTTGATTTTTACTTCTACCTGAACTTAACTTACATATTTTTGTCAAATTCAGTTTTCATTCAGTTTCCAAATATCTTAACTGTTTTCTGTTGATAACCTGATTAACTTCAGTCTTTCACTGCCACCTACTGCAAAAGAAACGTAACATTACGCTGCATCTTGACAACACAGGAACAACTATTTCCGCCTCAGCAATTTAATACTTATTCATGGTAAGAGCCATGGTAAGTGCCATGCAAGTTACACAGTTGGAATACACTTGGAATGGGAACGGAACTCGGCTTTCAGCCTTGTGCATCTTTGCCACCCTGGACATGTGTCTATATCTTGAAAAAACTTTTCATTCTTCACACATGCACACACACACACACACACAGTATGAGAGTCACAGTCTGTCTGGTTGGTCTTTATCAGTGACATAGTAGAAGTGATATGCCTCCGCAATCTTCCATCATCACAGTTGGGACTCAGTTGCATGATATAGACAATACTTAGATTGTGTAGTACCACTGTATTGTCTATTTTTGTAATTTTGTACATTTAATGTTATATACGAAAGCAGCGCTCTCCAAAATGAAAAATCCTTGTAAAAGTAAAGGTTTGCAGCCTTCTGACTTTTTCTTGTACATTAGATGCCATTTTATATGATTCAAAAGAATAAGCATTATTGTGTAGCAGGTTTCATTGATCAAGCGTTCTGATGAGTGGGCTACTTTGTGATACAAAGAGTCCAATATTTGTTACCTTTGTTCTTACATTTACTACAGCAGTGAGTTAAGTGTTGCTATGTACTGCATGTATTCCCTCTGTATACTAGTTACATCAATCATCAACATATTATCCTTCTTTCTAAGAGGCAGCCATATTGTTTTATTCTTGAAAAGAGAACAAAACACTTCAGCAATCCAAAACAGACCTTTTATTCCCATGCTGTCAAGATAATGTTTGGCTGTGACTCAACCTGTGTCCTGTGTGCCATGATCTTGCACTGCATCCTATTTATTTAACATATGTAAGGAAATGAGACAATATTTTAATAAAATGACACTGGAACTTGAATCAATCTTAAGCACTGTCTGTGCTATTAAAACAAGATAATTACCTCCCATTTCAAAGTGCAGTGTTATTTCTTGACACTACTCTGTTGCTACTCTTCATAAAGTATCTGACATATGGTATCATTTCCCATCTTGTGAGCTGAAAATTATAAGGTTTCTAACTGACATTTTTGAAAAAATTAGTGTCATCAATGTGTGGTTTATAGGGCACTAAATACATGGGTTTTATACAATAATACTGTTTAAAAGTATGACAAAATGCAAAATTGTAAAGTCATATGTGCTAGGAGCTTATTCACTTTGGAGTCTTTGAAGCTCAAAATCTCAAAACTCTCAGAACGCAGATATAACCTTCTAAATCTCAGCTCATGATCATTGAGCTTCCACAATACATCTCACAGTGACTAAAGGGATTGAAACAAACCGTACATGGGTTGCATTGAAAAGTGTCACAAGCCATGTCCAGGCACTTTCACACAGCATAAAAATACATTTAGTTATTGTAAGAAAAATGGTGGACTTGTGTTTAATTGTATATTTTATTGAATAAGACTTTTACAATCAGCTAACCACAAAAAACTGCATGTCCTGAGCCAGACTGAGTCCTGAACATTTTCTTTTGGTCAAAAAGATAAGTCATGATCAAGAATATAAAAAAAAAAAACATTATACAAGATTTGTTGTCTGTGGTGAGACTCAGCCGACAGAAACAATTTTGACCTTCTTTCTGTTCGAGGACAACAATTCAATGTTGGTCAAATTGATCAAAATTTGTGTAAACTATGAGAAGTCTGGATTTTTTATGTCACACTTTTATTTTGTCTGTGGTGTACTAATTTATAATACAGAACAGAAGTTTTTGATGTAAAATAATAACGGATACACTCAGTTACAGGTCTACCTAATAAGTGATCACTTTATTAGGTAGACCTGTACACCAGCTTGTTAATGCAAATATTTAATCAGCCAATCATGTGGCCGCAACAAAATGCATATATGCATGCACACATGGTCAAGAGGTTCAGCTGTTTTTCAGATCAAATGAATGGGGACGAAATGTGAAGTAACTTTGGCCGTGGAATGACTGCTGGTGCCAGACAGGATAGATTGAGTATCTCAGAAACTGCTGATCTCCTGGGATTTTAACGCATAGCAGTCTCTAAAGTTTGCAGACACTGGTGCGAAAAAAAACAAAAAAAACATCCAGTGAGCAGTAGTTGAGTTGGGAGGTCAGGGAGAAGGGCCAGAATGGTCAAAGCAGACAGGAAGGTGACAGTAATGCAAATAAACACGCATTACAACAGCTGTATGCAGAAGAGCATCTCTGAACACACAACGCATCAAACCTCTAAGTGGATAGGCTACAGCAACAGAAGACTTAAAAGTCTAATAAATACCTAATAAAGTGCTCACTGAGTGTATATTCTTTACTAATCTTTACTCATAATACATGACTTTTAAGCATTAATATGGGACACTAGTATAAATAGCAAGGACACATGAAACTAATTGTTCTCAAAAATCTTGATGCTGGATCTTAAGCAATGGTAATACCACAGACATTAATGAGTGACACTATACACATTAATGGGTAAGGCCATCAGCAATGGTACCACAGAAAGTGTTAAAAAAGGTGAATTATTAAAAAATATAAAATTGATTAAGCTCTGAAATTGGTGGGAAAATAGCAAGATGTTCTAAATGTATTGCCGTTTAACTGAAATTTCAGGTATTTATTTTTGACAATGACAAAGAAAAAACGAATATTAGTAAAAATCTTGGTGTCACTTCAACTGTACGTTTATGCAAGTCCAATAGGGATATATACTCCATAAGAGTAAAATATACTGAAAGTTCAGAACAGCAGCTCTTGACCCCTCATAAATTATTTATGGGCTATGTGTGGAGTGAGGAAACAAGGCTGTACACTAAGTGTTGTAAGGTTGATTTAGGGTTGAGATTCATCTAGTCTTTCTAATCCCCCTGCAGAAGACGAATAGACTTCCATGTGAACTCACTGTGTGGTCATATTACTGTGCTTACCCCTAACAGGGGCTTATAGTCAGTCAGAGATGTCTCAGTGTCAGTTCATGCTGTCCAATGCAAACACCCTCGTTCAAATGAGACCATCATGCAGACAGGAATAACATTATTACAGGATTACTTCATGGGTGGCAATCAGGGAAGAAATGTTAAATGAGGAGCAGAAGGTTCCCAGTGTTATGCTGTGAGTCTGGGCACCATTTTAGCATATAATTATGAAGAGCAGGCCTCAATGAGTCACAGGAAAACAATTAGGAGTGTTTTATATGTGAAACTTAGTGCGTTTGCATTCACAGGTGTGTTGTAATATATTTTTACTTTTGTCCACAGCTGGGGTAAAAATGCAAGCAAATACAAATAAAGTTATCTGAATAACATTTAATTGGTTGTTACATCCCCAATGGGAAACAGCTGAGCATCAATAGTGAAATTACACATTCTGTATTCTACTTCATATCTCACTTCAATCAAACATTTTTTTCCCTGTAAATACAAGTAAATCAGACACTTAGAAATGAACACATTTTAATTACACAAAAAGAATCATGATACAATTCTTCATGGACACCTGCCCTGTATTTTGAATGTATACTATAAGTTCTCATTGAATTCTGCACAACCTGAAGGTGCACCATAACGATAGCCAACATAACTATTGTGCATTACAACCATTAAGATAAGTCACCTTAGCATGCTCAGAAGCAGCTGGAAGTTACTTTAGCTGTGTTGACTACTTTCATGGGTAAGTTAAGTTCACCATAGCATGCTCAGTAGCAGCTGGAAGTCACTAGTTGTAATGGGAAACATGCACACCTTGCATGCAGGTGTGAAATCTTACCATTTTGACACTGCAGCAGTAGCGTAATGTTAAGACCTTGACATTCATTGATACATATGAGGTGGTTTTATGGGAGTTGATATGATATTAAGATGACAGGGAATTTGCAATGCAATGCCAAATTAACGGCATTTAAATATTAAAAAACGATTGTTTTAGAAGCATGGATGTGACTGACAATCATATGGTACCACATGCTTGTCTAGCATTCTCTTTTCTTCTAATCTACATAGCTATAATCCCAGAAAAAGCAAGTAAATTTCAGCCAAAGGTACATTCAGCTGATCAATAAGAGTAGCATGAAATCTGCAGGAAGCAAGTTCATTGGAAAACGGAAAGACAGCTGCAAATTCTGCTCAATACAATGAAGTGATCCTGTAATTCCATCCCAATGACACAGGAAATGGTTTCATTTGGTCTGTTTATGCTATTATCTTATTACTGTTACTCTTATTTTTGATCTCCAAGCCTTGTTCAGTCAAATTAATTAGAAAGCCATGTCCATCTTCAAAGTACCATGGGTTCAAGAGGTAATGCTACATTTACCATTTCCTTAAATTCTAACACAGCCTTACCATGGAATTTATGTGTGGTTTTATAATATGGTTTTCTCAGACAGTCTGATGTACCCACACGGTCCCACAGGGTTGTGATATGCTCTCCTCACTCTGCATCTGAACTTTACTGCAGCTCATTCTGAGAGACTGTCCCTGCTTTGAGAAGCTTATTTATGGCATCATCACTGTAGTTCAGAGTGTTCCGCAAAACCTGCACCGTGTGCTGACCAATCAGGGGTGGGGGTGAAGGCTCTCTGGTCTTAAAGCTGCTGAATCGCACGGCTGGGCCTGCAGAAAAAAAGCATTAAACATTTAATCATTCTCATATTACTGCATTATTTAGGATACATTGCTTTATTTAGTGAAATGTCAGAAAGAAAAGGGACCAATTATGGATGAAATCATTAAGCTTACAGTGGTTTTGTGTTTCATTTAGCGCTTCTGTCTCGGGAGATCTGACAGGTTGTGGCAATTTTCCATATATATATATTTTTTTTTCCACAGTAAAAACTTGCTTTTCGTACAACCACCACCAGGTGGCAAATGTGAGCACTCTAATCCCTCAAGAACTGTCCAAAACTCCTCCAAAACCATCTAAAGATACAGTAAACTAGAAATATTCATAACTTTGTTCTGTGCGATAACTTTTTTGCATCTGCAAAGATCTGCAATGCATAAACAATCTTGAAGCACAGGTTTTCTTACTGCTGGTTACTACGAAAGCTAGCACAGTAAATAAGAGTGATGTCTTTTTTTGTTAAGTGTAGGCTAGGATACTTAGTGATTAAAACGTTTTTTAATGGATACATTTAATTTGTGATTAAATACAAAGAAGCTGTGTATTACTTGCCAATTGATTAGTCCTATTGTTCGCACACTGTTCTTTCAAGAGAAATGAATGAAAATTGTAATAATAATAATTGATTGAGATGAATTACTAGTTTAAAGGAAAATTTTGGGCCCCACCAATTTGGAGCTCAGGAAACGCCACTGCTACTTCGGCTTCAAAAATGCTGAGTTCCAGCCCATACACCAACGCTACTCACCTCAACGCTCTGCAGGACACAGTGTCTCTAGGTATTTGCTCCTACCATGTACCATCTGATTTCACTAATTAGCTTATTATCTGAACCAAGCAGGTCAAATAATGAGTGAAGTCAGGTGGTGTAGTGCATGGTAGGAGCAAATACCTGCAGATACTGCGCCAACAGGACTTGGAGTTGAGTAGCGCTGCCATACACTGAAATGCTCTTTAAATTTGGCTTCTAAACGACAGACCAAGGCAGCCTAATAGGACTACTGATGCAATTGTTTTCAGAGTCTATGCAGTTTGTTATATAGGCTAATAATTTCCAGCTGTTTTGACACATTTGCAGATTCTTGAAGAAAATTCATCAAGTCATAATCCTTGCATTATTACTGTACTGTAAGGATAAAAGGGGAGTTATGGCTGTCTGTGTCTATGCAATTGATATTTTATTAATTTGAGACAGTGAAATTGCCTATTCGGAATATGATCATAGACTAGACGTTCTGACAAAATGAACTTTGCACTGTAACGTTCCCCTTAATGCACAGAAAACAAACACATTGTCATGAGCATATCAAGAACAGAGCTAACAAAGCTGGCAAACGTATTGGGTTTTTCACACCTCCATGTCAGTGAGCTCTTGAGTTTCATTCCACATTTATAGTTCAACACTGTACTAATTATCCATATTGTGTATGAATGAAGATTAGTTTGAAGTTTGAAAGTGAGGCTTCAAAGGTTTCAAAGTTCCTGTTCCTGCAGATGAAGTGTCTGGAGATACACTATCATGACAGGCTTTAAATGTGGCCATTTAAATGTCATTTCATAGAACTTTGTGGTCAGACTTTGAAACATGGAAAACAGTCAAACAGTCGACAGATTTTCAGCACAATCTATAATGCCTTTGATGTTAGTTTCATTTAGCACATACATGTAGTATGTCTGCAATAAGTATACCTTTAAACTGAATACATTTTGCACATTCTTGGAATACAATCAGATAAGCAAATTGTTTTGAAACTTCAAACTTACGTAGTTTATATGTAGCTTTCAATGCTCTATTTAATGGAGAGCAGTATACCGGAAGTATCGTTCCCGATACATCTGCATTATCTCCCTATATACATGAAGAGCTAGGTGGGTGCACAGTTAATTGAGTCAGTGAAGAATAAGGACAGTTAAAGTGGCTATACACTTGCCACATTGTTTGCGTTTGGTGTTGGCTGGAATGCTTGGAGGTCGGAAGTTGGAAATTTCAACTGGGAAATTCTGAGCTCCGACTCTGAATGGAACACAGCTCTGTTGCGAAGGTTTTTTTAATGATTGGAAATCTATGCGTAAAACACATGATTAACACTAGTCACATTCTAAGTTAGCTACTGTGCTACTGTGTATAAATTGACAATATTTGAACTGAAGCAAATATATTTCAAGAAAGGGCTTTCAATGGCAGGCAAAAATTGAAACAAGAAAAACAAAGGAGCATATATTATAGCCTACAAATAGGTAGGCCGACCAAAGCGTGATCAATAACACGCATTACGAAAGTCTCTTGTTCTTATCTGTTACTGTGGTAGTTAAGTCCATCACATTTGTGCTCGCATTTGCCACCTGGTGGTGGTTGTATGAAAAGCAAACCCTAAACCACTATGGATTATGGGAAATCTTACGACAAATGACTTCTACGCCTGTTACTTAAAAATGACTTTTCCCGGCCTGGCAATATTCTTACCACAGATGCAAACCACAAAATGAAACACTGTACACACTGGAAAAAAACTGTCCTTGAAACTTTATGCCTTATAGGTTGATGTTTTTCAACAAAAAAAATATTTTATGACGACTAAATAGAAGACTAAATAGATAGTTCTGAGAAGGACAGTGGAAGTGCATTTGACTCCTCACTGGAGGCCATTTTCAGTGACATGACACCATTTTATATCAGTGAGCACCTAAATACATTCTTAAAATACTTTATTATTATTCTGTTTTTGTAAACCTGCCTAAACATAGCTTAGAAAAATCTATGTAGAATGCTCATTTTCTGGTGATATCATCATCAGATTTGAAAGGGATTTGTCCAGCATTTCTGCTGTGATTCCATTGTGTTTATAAGCCCACCAGACACAGCCATAAGCATCTGTATCCACTCAAATACAAAAAAATATTTTCAGTGAGAAAAAAAAGCTTCCACATCCACTGTGTTTCAGAATCTGTAAATGTGTTAACTTCATATTGAGAGTAGTTCTGGCTGTTAGAACCCGAACCCCCAAGAGTTGCCTTTCAGGAGAGACCAGGATTGTCTCTATTCAAAAGGGTTCAAGAGTAGTAATGTATGTCATTTTCAAGCTTGTGCTAAGGGATGATACTTAAGGGTTCAATCCTTCAATATTTTCCAAACACAAAACTCTTTTAAAACTCTTTAGTCGTGTAAAATGCTTAAATATTGGCCATGGTGGTTAAAACCTGGGGACTGATAGCATTAGAGATAATACAAAGATGCATTGTGGGATTGAGAAGGTTAAGACAACATTCACCGAGCAATATATCATCTAATCAACTGATATGTTTTCACAGGGGGTGCTTTTCAAATTTCAATTTCAATACAGCAAGGGAATCTGCATTGAAATAAATTAGCCAATCAATATTCATACACTTGACGACACTAATCATTTCTTTTTTTCTTAAATATGTGCATTTCTGAGCCAAATTATTTGTATGAGCCCATAGAGTACACTTTTGGTACTGTCCACTATAATTTCCCTATAACCAAAGACTTTATGGCAAGACTGTATTACGAGTTTGGGACACATTGTTGGCATAATCAAGCAGTCTTGTGGCACTAAACATAAATGTGCGATTAATTTTCTTTGTTGTTCCCTAAGAACTACACAGTAGGTGCAGTATTGTAACTTGACAATACCATATACTGTATCCTCCAAACTACTGCCACATTTTCCTTTTCATGACTACAGAATGTCACATTTTGGCTGGGGATACACTGTGGGCAAAATTTTAAAACATGAGGGAAGGGGTCTGAATTGGGTAATGTCCCATGCATAATTCAAAGATTAAATTGCACCAACTTCTACAGCTGCCTTCTTTAAGATATTGGCTGGATCAGATACACACAACGCAGATGTGCAACCTAATGCAAAGACTCAACATGTCAGCAAAAGTGGTATCATCTGTTATTTACCTCATACAGTAGATTAATGGTTTATATTTTTTGTGTTCTGTATTGAATCAGGACAAAAAGCCACAACATTGAAGTTGTTTGCGAAAAGTGGACAGCAAATGTTTCAGCAGGTTGTAATTTGCATGAAATCCCTGCTTTGATAGTACTATTTATAACCACTTCCTAATGTTTTGGCCTTCATTGCAGGCTTGTATTTTAATGCAACAGATAGAAAAATGCTTGAGATTATTTCAATCAAACCATCTGGTAAGAATGTACAGCAAAACCATTTGTCAAAAGGTAGCCCTGATTGCTTTTTTCCATGGCTTTTCAACAGTAAACATTTACTGTGGCTTCAGAGAGTATTTAGACCCCTAGATTTTGGGCACATTTTATTGTGTTTAATAAAAAAGGATGTCATTTTAATCGGTTAACATTGCCATTTTTGGCTATCAATGTATATTAAATAACCCATACTAACAAAGTAAAAACATGTTTTTAGTTTTGTTTTTTTTTGTTGCTAATTTATGAAAAATCAAAAACTAAAATCTCTCATATACTTTTCAGACCCTTAATTCAGTAATTTGCAATTACAGCTTCAAGTCTCTACAAGCTTTGCACACCTGAATTTGGGCCATTCCTGGCAGATCCTCTCAGGCTCCATCTGAATGGATGGGAAGCATCTGTGAACTGCCATCTGCAGGTCTCTGTTCTATGGAGTTTAAGTCTGGGCTTTGACTAGGCCACTCAAAGACAGTCAGAGTCTTGTCCCAAAGCCACTCCAGCATTGTCTTGGCTGTATGCTTCGGGTCATTCGGATCATGGGCGACGTGGCTCAGGCAGTAAGAGCAGTCGCCTGGCAGTTGGAGGGTTGCCGGTTCGATCCCCCGCCCGGGCTGTGTCGAAGTGTCCCTGAGCAAGACACCTAACCCCTAAATGCTCCTGACGAGCTGGTCGGGGCCTTGCATGGCAGCCAATCGCCGTTGGTGTGTGAGTGTGTGTATGAATGGGTGAATGTAGAAGCATCAATTGTACAGCGCTTTGGATAAAGGCACAATATAAATGCCTGCCATTTACCATCATCATGCTGAAAGGTGACTTATCACCCCAGTCTGAGATCACATGCACTCTGAAGAAGGGCCTCTCTGCATTTGGCTGCATTCATCCTTCCCTCTATTCTGACCAGTCTCCCTGTCCCTGCTGCTGAGAAGCACCCCCAAAGCATGATGCTGCCACTACCATGCTTCTCCGTATGATTGATATTAGCCAGGGGATGAGCAGACATAACGCTTGGAGTTGTGCCCAGTTACATTTTTGTCTCCTCAGACCTGAGAATCTTTTTCCTCATGCTCTCAGGGTCCAAGAGGGCTGACATATGCCTTTTACTCTAAGAGTGGCTTCTGTCTAGCACTCTGTACTGTAAACGCCTGGTTGATGGAGTGCTGCTGAGATGGTCATCCTTCCAGCGGTTCTCCCTTCTCCGCTGAGGACTTCCGAAGGTCTGTTAGAGTGACTGTCTGGTTCTTGGTCACCTCCTTGACCAAGGAACTTCTCGCCCGCATACTCAATTTGGTTGAATGGCCAACCCTAGTCCTGCTGGTTCCAAACTTCTTCAATTTCATAATTATTGAGGGAACACTCAAAGCTTCAGAAATAGTTTTATACCCTTGCCCTGAAGTGCAGAGACTTCCTTGCGCTTCATGGCTTGGTTTTTGTCCCAACATGCACTGTGAATGGTGGGACCTCTAAATTATGTCCAATCAATTTAATTTGCTCCAGGTGGACAAATTATTGTTGCGTTCATATTTATATAATACAAAAAACTGTGAGTAATGAAACCACAAAACGGCAATGTCACATTGTCTTAGTTGCAAAGCAGGGGAATAAAACTCAGCCTCGGTTCATGGTTTACAACCCCCGCCTCGCCACAGACAATAAAAGTAATATTCTAACAATCCTTGATACCATTTCTCGACTTCAAAAAATCATGTTCCAGTATAAGAACAAAAATATACAATGCATGAATGAATAAATAAGCATGAAGTAACACATTATTTTTGTCTAAGTTCACTTGGCTGACATATTTCTGTTTTGGTATAAATATAAGGTTGTTTTCCAAATTACTCGATACAGACATATTTACGGAACCAAATATCCAATCTGGTTATTAAGGTACGACTTTTTTCTGACTAACTTTAAAGTTTATTTTCTGATCAGTTCAGACATTTTCAAGAAAACTATACTGTATATTTGCCAGGACTATACCTAAGCGAATGTCATCTTGAACTACTTATTGTTGAGTAAATGGTTTGCCAAGTCATTTCAGTACCAAACTAATGTAAAACATGGTTTGCTTCTTGAAGGGTGGTATAATGTGTCATATTCAGGTTATGGAAAGTTTAGGAATATTGCTGTGTTTACATAGCAGAATGAAAATACAGACATGCGTAATTATAGGATTTGGACCTGCTATAGATACTCCTGTAATTGTACTGGTTAATGGGGCTAATGTGGCTCTGGTTAATCTAATTTTGATGTAAGTTCCATTTTAAATGTGATGCAGGTTCGATAGAAGGCATTAGGGTGAGTAAACCTCTTTGGAGAGCTTTTTGGACACTTTGGGCATGCTTTAGAAAAACATACTCTCATATATGTGAATAAAACACACGTGAAGATCAATTTTCTTTACATTTTGTATTAATATGTCTCAACAAAATATATGTAGATGTTTTGTATTTGGAGAGATCTGGGTGCAGTTTTGGGAAAACAAATGTGGAAATTATAAAGTAGTCATGGGTTGGTCCATGGCTTAGAAATTGAGATATTAAGTGCTAAACTATAAAACATAATTACTTGTAATTTCTTTGTATTTTAGTGTTTGTATCTTGTGTAGACAGAGTGTACATGCTCTGACATAAATTAGTTATGTCTCAAATGTCTGAATAGTGCAAGCCTCTTCTTTAATTTAATTTAATTCCTCAACCATGCGTGTGTGCAGTAAATAGGTTTTGAGATATTGACTGTTATATAGGACTAGTACAAATAGGTGGAAATAGCCCTCAAAGTGGAAAGGGTTAAAGCAAACAGGTTGAACCTGGCCACAATTTGGAGGGCCTGAATACTTGGGACAAAAAGATTTGCAGATGTTTTGTATTATGTGAAGGGGTCTGAATACTTTCTTAAGCCACTGTATATACCAGAAAATAATTTATGTAATAACTACTGTCATGTTCGATGCCCCACTAGTTCAGGCTCAGAGCCAAATTATGCCCTGCAACGAGACACAGGGCTCTTTTGAAGCTATATTGGATTTGATGCTGCACATTTGGGTGCAATCCCAGGCATTCAGTGTATTTACTTCTACAGTATAATGGTTCACTTGGAAAAAGATTTTTAGTCTTGTCACTTATTTTTTATTACTTTTGGTAAAGATTTGCCAAAGTGTGTTTCTTATGTCTGTGTAGAGTTAAGAAGTGAACATCCGCTTCAACGAAGTCCACTGCATCACTTTGAATCCCGTCAAATGCCTCCCCTGTGTTTCCTGTTGCACCATGTCTATTCGTTAAACTCAAAATAAAGTGACTACCTCTGACAGCAGACCTTTTTTGCCATTAGAAAACCATGAGCTCAGTTCCAGGTTACGTGTTTGCAAAATGCTCCTGCACCCAATTAACCAGTTAAGCGGTTAACTGTTGAATGAATCAAGAAACGGGGGAAAAGCTACACCGAAAGTAAAAAACCATAAAAACTTTACAGAGCTATTCAGCCTAATTTTCCTGCAGCTCTAAGGAATCCTGGCTTATCAATCCTCTAGAGCATCCCAAGAGGTTCTAACCTGGGGGGTGAATGCACAGGTACAAATTTCATACATAAAAAAAGCACATAAGCTGACTAAATGACATTTAGTGCTGATCAGAAGCTGTGCAACAATATAACACAATAAAAAGAGATGGGGGAATGAGAATTGTGTAAATGCAGCTAAGGATACGAACATCGCTACGGTGACCCGGGCGTGCAGGTTCTTCCTGTACAACATCCGGAGAATCCGACCCTTTCTCATCACCTACTCCACTCAGCTCCTTGTTCAAGCAATGGTCCTGTCCCGCCTGGACTATTGCAATTCTCTGCTGGCTGGCCTTCCAGCATCTGCCATCAGACCCCTACAACTCATCCAGAATGCTGCAGCCCGTCTGGTATTCAATGTTCCCAGACATTCACATGTCACCCCCCTGCTCAGCAACCTCCACTGGCTGCCTGTTATGGCTCGCATCAAATTTAAAACTTTGGTGCTCGCACACCAGGCAGTTAAAGGATCAGCCCCTGTGTATATTCAATCCCTTATCAAGACCTATACACCAACAAGACCCCTCCGTTCTGCCACTTCGTGCCGTCTGGCGCCTCCCCCTCACCACACCTGCACTTCACGCTCACGACTGCTGTCTGTCCTGGTCCCACGGTGGTGGAATGACCTCCCGGTGAATGTCAGAATGGCAGAGTCTCTGACCTCCTTCAAGCGCAGACTGAAGACCCATCTCTTCAGGCTACACCTTTCCCTCCCCAACTCACAATCACTGTGATTAGCCTTAGACCGTAATGGCACTTATGTATAGATATCGTCACTTGTATAGGTATTGTTGTTTTTATTGGCTGTTGTTGTATTCTAGCTGCCAACAGTGGTATGCTAGTTTGAATGTTGATTATACTCTTCAAGGGTTCTGAATTTCTGTATGTTTACACTAGGACTCGGAACTGTACTGTCCTCTCAGGTCTACTTTTGCACTTGTTCTTGTGATTGATTTGCACTTTGTTGTACGTCGCTCCGGATAAGAGCGTCTGCTAAATGCCACGTAATGTAATGTAATGTAATGTAATGTAATGGGTAGGCAAGGGAGATTCTGCACATGTGCACAAGTGTGCTTGGCTTCTGGCCTTTCCATGCCTCAGCAGTTGAAGGATTCATGCCTTGACCACATCCCTCTTAGCACCCCTGTCCCTCATCAGCCTTCTGAAGGCTCTTCATTATCTCCTGCACATGTGCTTTTCCTTAGTTCACTGACATTATCATATGCATTCTCCCCAGGCACAGTCCTATGGCTTCATCTGACAAAGAGCTGTGTGTTCCTCATCCCTCCATGCATACTTTAATCATTCCTTCTTCTCTGCTTCCCCTAATCAGATGGCCAGCTTTCACAGTGTAAAGCCATGGTTTACTCAAATAGCATTTCATCTTGACACGCTCGTTTGGTGAAGGCCTTTGAGTCATATGTTTCTCCTGCCAAGACCTCAGAATCCCCACACATCAGTGGTCAGGTATATGCCTAGCTCAGATAGAAAGGAAATTCAATTCAAGTTCAATGCGGTAAATTCATACAATACAATATAAATACATGAACTCAAAAAGTAATAGAAACCAGCTGCCTGACTGAAATGAACATTATGAATGAAAAGGCAATGGCAGTAGCGGTACAATAAAGATGATAGTCAACTGCCCATAACAGTCCTTACTTCAAAGTCATAGCCCCATGATTCTTAGACGCTGCCAAAAGATACTAACATTAGAGAGAATGAGAATAGCATGAGCATAAAAACAGATCGACAATCAGTAATCCATTTTGCCAAAACTTCCAGTAACCTTTATTTGCTACAGTAGCGAGTGAGTAGCAAGCAGTAGGTAAGTCAATCGTTACAATTATTCTGACAGAAGGCTAAAGCTGGTTCATAAATTTCAGACCAGAAATTGTAGATTTTCTCCCAGCATGGTAAATCATTTGTTTGCGTAAATAGCAGTTAGGAATTTTGCAAGCTGACTTCTTAAAGAGAGTTACATATCATGTAACATAAACCTTACAATTGTTAGGTTACAACGTGTTTTTACAAGATTGTTAGTTAGCCAACTTAGCTATCTACCGCATGGCTAATGAGAAATGAACAGGGAAAGCCACGTGTGAATTATACAGTTTATTTAAGCCACAGCTTAAACTACCACTCCAGTACAAACTACACTGCTTAATGCTGGTTCACAGCCATTGCTGGCCTGGTTCCCGTGTGGAATAAATACTGTATGAGAAAAATAGACAGAGCCAGCACAGACAGTCCCATCGAGGAAGCCCTGGTATGAAGACAGGGGTGGAGGAAATTAGGAGGGGCACAGAGAAAATAGGGGCCTTTTGTTAATTGAGGATTCCAGGTTTCAGTGGTCTACTTCAATGTCCGAAAGAAGTAGCCATACTCCAGAAAATGAAAGAGAATTCTAGGAAAAAAACTAAAAATAACTGCTCACGTCATTGTTTCATGTCTTATGTGAGTCATCTCCATGCCATCCGGATGTCTCTTCGGCGGGCATGGGTTATAAAGGAATAAAGACATTTTCCCACTGGAAGAGGACAAAAGGCCAGCTGGTGGACAAAAGCTGGGTCTTCACGTGCTGACCCGAGCTGTCAGGCTGCTGAGATTCTAATGGCCAGGCAGCGGCAGAACTGGGATGGTAGTCCGGTAAATTAAAACCCAGTGGAGATGTTTTGTGCGATGAAGCGGATCAGACTCCATTGTCAACGTGTGGGCTATTCTATTCCATCTTATTAATAGAGTGGGTTTGCGTGTGTGCGAATGTTTATGCATGAGTGCATGTGTGTGTGTATGTGTGTGTGGAAGGGACAGAGAGAGAGAGAGAGAGAGTACAGTTTGAACAGCTCCTTCACTCCTGCTTAAATTCACCATGACACACAGGAACTAGATGAGACATTTCACTAATTTTCTCACTTTACTCTCTCTCTCCATCCAGCTGCTCATCCCAGTTACATGCAGCAAAGACGGCAGAGAGGGAGCAAGGGTACAATGGACAGAAAGTCTCCACATGATTAGAACTCATGAATACATGAACATCTTCATCAGCAACACAAGCGCTTTGAACCCAGAGAACATGTCAGATCCCCTCAGGATCTCTAAGCAACTTCTGAAGCTCCATATTGCAGCTTAATGCATGTTTCATGGAAGCTGCTGGCTGACGGTGGGGGAGTTGGGGGGTGCATTGGGTGGGTAAGGGCGGGCCAGGTGAAAAAGTCAAAGCTTGTCTAGCAGAAACTTTCTTATTTGCTTCCACTCTACCTCTGTGCACCAGCCGACCCTCTGTGAAAGGGCATTTGTCTTTTGTGAGATGACCATGTCTTCCAGTTACAGTCTTCTGCCAAACTTGACTTGGACCGACTGGACCAAGCAAGTGGGGTGGATATGCATTCAAATTAGGTCCTCTGCTTATATTCATAAGATTAATTTTCAGATGCATTCACATGGTATTACAGCATGGATTGATCAAGTACATGAAAAGCGCTACGCACCCCGTGACTCTACTGCAACTTCATTTTCCTACATTCTGCTGTAATAGACCAAGGTTAAAAACTGCATTCATGTATTCAAGCCAGAAGAGCAGTGGTAAACATATGGTGAAAATAATCTTCAGAGGGGCAGAAGAGGAACAGTTCTAATGAAAAGTCTGTTAACACTAATCCAGGAAACCATGACCCATGACGCTCTCTAATCCATCTTTGCTGATTTTGCTACAGGGCAGTACCTTTCAGTGACTGCCAAACTGGGATGATTACTCCCTGTATATCCTCTGGATATGATCCCTCTGGATCAGGGTAAATTTCTGTCTCATGTAGTGTCGTTGCTGAAGTTCACAACTTAGCAAAGCAGGGCTTTCCTACACTCAGTGAGCACTTTATTAGGTATTTATTAGGCTTATTTTCTGCTGCTGTAGCCTATCCACTTCAGAGATGCTCTTCAGCACACCACTGTTGTAATGTGTGGTTGTTTGCATTGCTGTCACCTTCCTGTCAGCTTTTTCCAGTCTGGCCCTTCTCCGCTGACCTCTCTCATTAACAAGACATTTTTGCCCGCGGAACTGCTGCTCACTGGAAGTTTTTTTTTCTATTTCGCACCATTCTCTGCAAACTCTAGAGAATGTTGCATGGAAATCCGAGTAGATCAGCAGTTTCTGCTGAAAAATAGAAGAAAAAATTTCATTTCATGTTGCTCCTCCATGTTCTTCTCTGTGGGTGCATCAGCTGTAGCTTTGCAAACAAAGTGGTGATGAATATGAAGTATATGTTAATTGAAATATAGCAACCTCGACCAAAACATTCCTTCAAGATGGCGCAACCCATAACATAAATTTCCGAACAGAACACAGGGAAGCGGCCACTTCCACCAGAAGTCCGTTCAATGGTAGTTTTTCTCCTGAGGAATGTGCTTAGTGCCAATCCCAGACACAAAAACACTTAGATTCATGTGAATTGTTCAGAAGACACTGTCAGCTCACAATGTTCTGAACACCTATTCACAATGTTTTGAACAGCACCTGAACTGCTACAGTTTTGCACTCTGCAGGCAAATCTCGATAAAACCTGCATCTGGTTAATCTTAATGGTGCAATAGGTAATATTTTTGTGTTAAAACATTGTTACAAAACCATTCCCTTAATCCCTTCCTATCATTGAAAAAGGCTCACTGACATGTTGACTCACCTTCTGCCTGTGTTTAGTCCCTAAATTGTCCCTAAAGCTGTACAATAATTAAAACTTATTGGTTGAAAATTGGTTATAATTGCCAGAGCCAATGGCGTTTCAAAGTCCGTGTGTTCACAAAGAAGGGGTGGGATAAACAGTGTTGTGGTTTGAGCATGTTTGTTGCTGCAATTCCCCTCTTGACCGCTAGAAGTCCGAAATTACCAATTGTACCTTTAACATTAATTAAAAACTGATACTGTCTATATAAAACAATGTGTATACGTGCATGAACAATTTTACATGGAACACTTTTGGCTGAGCTGTATAAGCCTGCCCTGTTCGTTGTCTCTCGTTAGGAACAGCTTCCCACACCATAGTCATAGTAACATTTACTGTAAGTTAACACGACGATGCAATGTATTGGACAATGCTAACTTCTGATACCAACACCTTCCGTTTTAAGTTTAGGTCTAATGTTATGTACTAGTTGTTCACTGTTCAAAGTCATTGCCAGCTAAGTCTTTGTTCTGCTAACCATAAAATGCCAAAATGTCACGCTACCTTTCCAATGGTCAGAAATATCTTGTTATCCATTTACTTTATATCCCTGGTTCATGTTACCCGGCCCGCACATTAAAAAAAACTGCTTTTAAAGTCTGTTTTTAAACTCTTTAAGGCAATTTACCGTAAAGATGATGGCCCGATTGGTCAGCATTTCCCCTAGTCCACAGTGACTCATATGTGCTTAACCGCCACAAAATAAAAAGACAATAACGGCATTTATTTAGGAATTCGTTTTTGAAGATGCACAGTCATTAGCGCTATTGCGTTGGTGGGCGTGCATCGGCAAGAAGAGAGGCTCCCAGGGTTGCCAGGTCCTGCCAAATTTCCATCCCAAAATCTGCTCCAAATATAATGTTCCATTTAGATGTAAAAATAGATAATATTTGAACATGTCTTCTTCATTTTCCCTTTAGGCTGTGAATTTTTCAACTGCAACTGGACTTTCGAAATTGATTGTTGCTGCTCAGTTGAAAAACGTTATTTGTTCAGCACGTCACGCGTTTCTATTCAGAATGAAAATGTGTGCACAGATTGCCTAATTAATGAAAGCATTACTCCATTAGGAAATTATTTTGCTATCACACAAACATATACAATATAACAACACTTCAAATCAGTTTATTCGGTCTATTCAAGACCACGTAGCTTACATCATGACAAAATGTCTCGTCATTCTTGCTAGATCATGATCTATTATTTTAATGGCATGCCTACTGTAAGGGTAATTTTCTTAATTGATTCTTGTGTGTTAACATAAGGACAATCACATGATTACAAATAACCTTTTAGTGATAATCCTAATTACTATTAGACCACTTCCTGAATTAAGTGCTTACTATGAGTCTTTCTCTGTCTCTCTCCAGCAGACAGACAGCCTTTGATCTTAATGTCTCTGCTTCTCAGCCAGCACATTCTGGTCTTACAGCAAGGTCAACAAGGGGTATTCAGAAGACAAAATACTGATAAATGTTCGTGGCCAGCTTTATGTCTTTTTGTTTTGGTAAAGCCCCCCCTTCAGGAAAAGTGTGTACAAGAGTCTTACTGATTCAAATCAGAAAGCCGGTAAGCTTTCTCACTTTCTGTCATTTCTTTGCAAATAAATACGAAAGTTAAACTCCAGTATAGCTATCGTTGCTTTTACTGGGATCTGTTTCATCAGACAATGCTCACCGGTGAAATGTTAAAAAGGGCATTTTCCCATAACACCATGCTTAATTATTATACCGTTATTATCAAAGTCAGATGTCATATGATTGCGTCAAATTTTTCTACTATTTATTAATATTATTATTATTTACGAAAAATAAAAATAATGAAAGAAGTCGGCTCTTCAGAAATGCGAGCCGGCTCCCAAAGTTCACCTAAAAGATCCGGCTCAGAGCTGACTCGTTCGCTAACGACCCATTGAGCTGCTGGAAAATCTACCAACGACCAAGACTCAGCTTCCTAGCAGAGGCAACCATTTATATACAGAACATAGTGCCCCTGGACCACTAAGTCATAAACAGTAGTTTTTCAGCTTTTCTCTTCAGATTGTGCTTCAGATAGAGCTTTCTGCCATGATTTATGTAGTATTTTTAATAACAGTAAGAGTAATCACAATAAGGGATTATGTCTTGAACTGGAAGAAAGTTCACCAATGTGCACCTTTTGCTTGATACATAAAGGGATCCAATATAGTTAGGCAGTTCAGCATAATAATGTTATTAATGTGTGAGCATTCTTTTCATCTGCCCAGCCCAACAGACCGAAAGGACTCGGTTTTAATAAGGTTATGTTCCACCAAAAACGCATCTTTGGTCTTCCAGATCGTTTGGTACTCAAAACTTCAAAAGATATATTCCTTCAGAATATGTAACTTAGCATACTATCAAGATGGAAAATTACAAATTCAAGCAAGATATCGTTATAATTCTAAATAAGACATGTTTGAAGATTGTTTTGAGCCATTTCAGATTTTTCACGAAGCAAAATTATTACATTTCAGAATCTAACAATCAGATGCTGATAATTAAATTTTTTCAGTGGAACAGAACCTTAAGTCGAAGACAAAAAAAGGCTGCAATGAAGAAAGCTTAATTTACCAATGAATAAAGTTCTGTTTGCATGTAATAATTAAAGGTACTGTAGTTAA
The DNA here is from genome assembly GCF_963514075.1 of Conger conger. NCBI lineage: Eukaryota > Metazoa > Chordata > Actinopteri > Anguilliformes > Congridae > Conger > Conger conger. The sequence continues at coordinate 48,499,464 of NC_083763.1, read as the reverse complement.
AGGATTAGGTACTCTTTTACACAACACGGTTCCAACTTCCTCAAATGTAGTTAATACATACGGTATACCCACACTAACAATGTTTACCTATAGTTTGACCTTATTTACATAGCTGACATGATGTTATTGAAACATTAGTTCCCATTGACAGAAGGCCACATCGTTTCCCAGCAGTCTGTGCCACATGCTCACTAACAATACATCCCGCATGGCACAGCGCTTAGCATACTCATGGTTCGTGGTTGTACTAATGAGACTCTATGATTTGTGGAATTAGCAGGTCATGACCCCGTGCCCACACAGTTGCCAGCATTAACCTACACAGTAGCATGTACTGTAAACTAAAGAATCCCAGCTGGATAGGCATTGTTGGGGCAGGTGGTGACAGTATTTCCCATCAGAGAGAAAATCAGCTATAAGATCATGTATTGCCTCTATCGACCACCCAAATAAAACCGGTTACAGTTGTGAATAAAATTTTTGTTGAAAAATGAATTGTTAGTTGAAGCAATTTATTGCAGATACAGTACTTTTGCTTCTAAAGGCCACTATGGCTAACAATACACGTGCAGATAACCAGGATGTATTTATCAAAGTCATTAATTTAATGAGCCCTGGTAGAAATGAATGTGATTGTCAAGTGGTGACCACCAATCATGAATATGTTACAAAGCTCTATGTTATTAATTAATCAATTGATTTATTTACTTTAAATGTACTTTTTTAACCTACAGCACAATTATGACTTTGACAGGTTTTTTTGTGCCTGTGAAACCATTTTATGATTCAAGTTTACAAATGTTTTGTAATACACTAGAAGAAATGTGGAATATGACAAGGCTCCCCAACATTTGTCTGGGAGGTACTGTAGGCATGGGGAGTGGGAAGCCTTGACAGACAAAACCTTAGCTCCTTCTTTTCATTTATATTTTCCTCCTTAGTTAAAACAATGAGGAAAATTTGAGGGGAAAGGGTACCTAACACTGAGGTTGAATTCAATTGCTACAGTTTCCTTCTGGCTGCTACCATCCTCTACTGAACCATATTGCAATTAGTGAAGAGAAAAAACTACTACTGTTTACCTTGTATATGAGAACAATCATGTGTATCCAGATCAAGAGCGTTTGAGATTGTCAGAGTGTACAGAGGCTTCCAGCCAAATCAAACCATGCAGATGGGGAAAGTCATTAATTTCAGCAGATACTTTTGGGAAGGGAATAGCTTAAATACTGTTTAAAAATTACATCAACAAAAACAGAACATGAAAATTAGAAGCCAGAGCTATCTCAGAAATATCTGTGCAGCTCTTTGTACTGTATAATTCACTAACTTAACAGGCAGCAGCTGCTAGAAGTCTCTGACAAGCTTCAGTTCTGTTCAGCATATCAAGGGGAGGCCTTTGAAAGTTTGTTTCCCTTCAATGCAGAATCCTGCATTTCCAGATTTATTCAAATTAAGACATGGTCGTGTTGATGTGTTACTTCCTCCACTAAGACAATAAATACACCAAAAATGTACATCTCCTGTATTGAGAAACTATGTTTCATATTTCATTCACATTTCCATTTTCAGAACTGAGGCAATGAGGCAGGGCTCCAGAACTGGTGGTGCTGGTGCCACTAACTTTTTCAAATGGTGGCGCAATCAGGTCTCTTTTTTCTCACTCTTTAATTAATATAGGCTACTACTTCTATTTTCTCATAGTGGTTTTATTTAATATTTGGCACCACATGCGGAAGCGAAGCTTATAAATGTGCATATCCTGCCATAAATTGACAGACTGTAGCAGGCTGAAGAAACAAAATGTGTGGGGGAATCTTCCCACGTTGTGTAATTTGCAAGAGGAATGAAATAGCAAATAATTTTTAAAGTTCATTAATTTTGTAGTTACGACCTCAAAAAAATGTACTTGCACCACCAAAAATGGTTGCAAAATAGTCACAGGCTCGATCCCTAAACTGAGGGAAAGTTGTGGTGAACTCAACAAAATGACTCACATAATCATCTGTTTATATAAAAAATATATCAACAGAGTTGATGAATGGGAACAAATTTGAGAATAGAGAGGGATTTCCGTGACCTCAAATTGCAAGGTGTGGCAAGCAGTGAGGAGATTCATGGAAAAAGTCCAATGATTAAGACTGAGGTGCAATTGACTCATTCTGACTCATTTTAGGTGCCGTTTAAAAAAAATCTTAATCATCAGGGATTTTGTCCCAATTTGTAATTGTGCTTCACAATTATTAAAGCACTGACTCAGAAAAGAGTGGGGCAGATGGAGCTGGCATCCTCTTATGTAGAACCGTGGCACACTGAGTGATGACTAATGCTGTTTTGTTGTCCTTTCCCAGTCCACCCTCATGAATCTTCACCAGATGTTTTCACTCCAAAAACATGAACAATAATGTCAGATAGTACAAAACAACTCTGAACTGGGCAAGTGGAAATGCAGAAATGTAAAGAGATCTGCCTCTTTGCTATGGAAGAAGCTTCATTAAAGCCATTTCCCATGTCCTAAAACTATATGGAGGCTTCCCCAAAACATGGACTACTGGAGGCTTCTATCATCGCAAAAGTAACATGCCCCATAGCCATCTTTCCTCCAAGGTTCAGAACCTGTCACAGTCTATTTCTCTCTAAGTCCTAAGGCTTTATCCTTTCTCTGCATGGGAAATAGGGAAATACAAAGAGGAATCACACTGGAATCGAACACTGGTCACCTGGAGATCTGCTGGCTGAGAGCATCTGTAATTAATCTGTCACTGAGGTCCTTTGTCTAGGAAAAATAGCAAGTAAGCCCATTCAAGTCCTCCCAGCACAAGGTCTAAAATAACAAAAGGACCCAACGTGCAGACTGCTTTTTCAGTGGATTTTTGAAGGACTTTCATTTGTACTGGTCTATATTGAGATACAGAGAGACCAAAATATTCTTTGTCACTGACCAACATAGTATCTATTTGTTAATCATACATTCAAACTGTCGGTGCACTGTCCTAATGACAATATATATAACCATTTTGACTGTCTTTGAATGATAACGGGACTTTTGATGACACAGACTAATTCATTGAAGGATTTTTAGTTTGGTACACGCTTTTGGAGGTGAACCATAAAGTTGTGCAGTATGCATGAAACAGGCCAAAGTGATTGAGGAAAAACTGTAAAGAAAATCAAGTCTTGCAAGCCCTTCCTTCCTATTTCTACTGAAAAAAGTGGTATTAGCCATTCATTGAATGATTCGTTCTTGATTGAATTGAGAGTTTTCAACCAAAGGTTTTGTTTTTCTAGCTAGTATGCATAACGATTCATGATTTAGAAGTATAGCTAGTTAGCATCATTATTTTCCATTTCAACGATAATTTCGCTGTCCGAAACGCATTCCTTCAGTGAAATCTTAAGGAGACGAGAAATATATGCCATCAATACAGTATTTGCACTTAAAGTTCCATCTTGCTTGTGGGATTGCATGTTCTCTCATGTCTAATATTCCGTATCAGCCAGTCAGCTAGCTAGGTATAACTACTTTTAAAAGCCTAACTATAGGCTAGCTAGCTAGTTAACCATTTTTATGACTAGCCTAATAAACTATCAAAAATAGCTGTCGATTTAGCTGTAAGTTTTTGGTCTCTTTTTGGCCGCCCTTGCTTTACTGTATCTGACACATGTTCATAAATTGAGTGCTTCCTGAGTGCTTCCTGGCTGCTGTGTGTCATTGAGCCAAGACCTGCACGCAATAACGTTGCTGAACAGAACGTTCAGTTAGCATAATTCAAGTTAGCACGACAATGAAAAGTCTATGTACAATTCATTGTCGAAATGTAGAATTCTGAGGTCTAATTCAAATGTAATAAAATGTAGTCATGAAATTACAAAAAGCTTAATTTCCGAATTACCCACCAAATGAGTGGTCTTCCGTTTGGATTTAAATGGAGTTATTTTAGTGAAAAAAAACAAAAAACCTCTTAATATTTTATGCACATTTTTTTAAGGGAATCCATAACACACAAATGATGCAACAAAGCAACACCAAAATCACCCCATTGCCATTGTAGTAGAAATGGAATTGAGATGGTTTTGAAACGGGTGAGATATTAAGGTTCACAATGTGCGACTATGAAGTGCCACAACACTTACTATAATGTAACATAATATGGCATTGTTCAAATGCCATTTATTTATTCATTAAATTACCGTATTATGATGAACAACAACAGATAATACTTTATCATGTATGCATTCCTATTTATTTAGATAGGATGATTTGAATCCTGTTAGTTTTTTACTAAAACAAAGTGACCAGAATATTTTGAAATAAGAAAGCAAAAACAATGTGACTTTAAAAAGGCATCTCATCTCCAAGGGATGATGTACATTTTTATTTGCAAGTCTTAGCTGATAGTGGCATTACATTAAACCATGTAATGGGTTTAAAATGCAATTTGGTTCCCATGACATTCATAACTAAATCTGAGCTGTTCCTTTCACTGTGTGAACTGGGTAACATACTGGAAGAACTATGAAATTACCTGCAATAATCCTGCATAATTGTGCTTTCACTGGAGAATAATTGCTTCTGCGGTTTTTCTCAAATACTCTCAGGGCTTCAGATTGTTGAGCATCTGAAATTGTGTGTTGGCTGCTTCTAAAACCTCTTAATTCAATATTGTTCTTGTCTTATTTATGCACAATGGCTTCCAGTTGTTATTTTTAATGTTGTGGTTGCTGACTTGCTGACTCCCATTTTGGCAGGCAGGTTCAGACCCACTGATATGCCTTGTTTTAACAGTGGGATGCTGAAACAATGTTATTTTTCAACTTTTGTCCACTCCCCCCACCCCCTCTCTGCCCCAAGATCGCATCCGGGGTCACTGAAAACAGTACAGTCATTTCCCACCATACAGATAATCAAATCAAAATGGCCTTCATTACAGTCAGCTATTTAAAAGAATAAAACACAATGTCATAATGTTTATACATATTTGTAGTTTATGACTAGCAATTTGAGGACAATCTTGTACATTTCTACAGTTTAAGCAAATTACACAGTGTTACAACTTGCTGTGAGTTTGTCCTTGGACAAGAGCTCACATTCAACTTGTTTGGAAGAATTTGTGTACCTGTATTTTTTGGGAAGAATATTTTGTGCAATGATTTATTGATGGGGATGTCAAAAACATGATCTGGCTCAGGCATGTATATACTATATAAAGGCCAAACTGTAAGTGCTGTCTCTGGTTCTTTCATTTTTTGACATTCACTAAATTTTCAGACATTCCTCTCTCTTTCTCTATTTCCACATCCTCCATAGTGAAGCAGAATGGCCTATACCCTGAGTTATCTGTACATAGCACTCAATTGATGTTGTCGCTGTTTTGGAAGCCGATGTTTATGTAATACCAGAATAACATTACAACTAAGAACAAAATCAAAGCTAGTTTCATATCCATCCCAACTGAAGAAGGCTGGAAGACATTACAGAATTACGTCAATACTTGGATTTTCAGATCCAAGCATCCTGTACAAAGGCTTTACCAGCACTTTGGCATTGCAGAGGGATCGAGTGGAAAATTGCAGTCAGTTGTTTGAATGCTATTTGGTCAGAGGCCAGTAATTGCAAATTCCTTGTTTCTCCCAAATTACATTTGTTTAGTGTTCTTTAAGGTCCAATCTTGAAGATCTGTGCAAACACCAAGGCGGCAGTGATTCAAATATCCTGTTTTTATTTAGAGGAATAAATCACGTCCCCAGCACTCTGTTTATTAAAACCATTTGCAATATTTCTGTCTACAAAAGTAGAAATTGTAAATACCGTTTTTGATCTTAAGAGTTTTGATTTTTACGTAAACATGACAAAGTTTGGATTCAGAGGAGGTCCTATTTAATTGCCTGTGTACAGTACAGATTCAATATAATGTTAAAAACAACAGTCAATTTAAACAGCTTCGGTCACAAAGCTAAATCTTAAGAGAAAGGATATGAACTTTAAAATAAATGACATTCTTTCAAATACATCAGTTAACCAACTAAACCAACGATAATTGAACTCTGCAATGAGATTCCTACATCAAAGTTGTACATTTGAACTTATGTTGTTTTTTAACATGATGAATAAAAAATAAAATCTGACTTAATTCAATCCACGTGATTTAACCTTTTAAAGACTCTGCCAGCTTGCTAAATATAGATCACTCTTACAAGTGGAATACCTGCCTATATCACATTAGCAGAAGTTAGCCAATAACCTAGCTATCAGATAGCAGGTAGAAGACTTGAAATGGCATGTCATTGTCATTGAGTAAATGTCCATTTGTAATGACTACATTGACATGCTATACATTTGATTGCCTTGTTTCTTTTCTCCAAATCTGGTTTACAACACAATTATTATTAGATTCAACCATTTATTCAAGTAATATTATAAGCAATATTATGAGCATCGTAATTCTCATAATGATAGAGTTGTACTGGCCAGTAATTCATGCTCATGACAGTTTCTTGGAACATGAATGCTTTAGGAGCTTCCCTCTCATGCTCTTTAATACAACACCATAGTTGAATACTACATTCTGATTGGCTGCGAGAGGTGTGTTATTTTTGCATAATAGCCCTTTTTTGTAGAAAATTGTAAGCAAGCCAACTGTTACAATACATACTTGCATCCGAAGTGATATTGGAGACACTGCCAACTCGAGCATTGTGAGCACTGACAATCTAGCACAGCTAATCAAGCTTGATTTAGTTTTGCCAACCGTCCAGTAAAATACGGCATAATCCCGTTATTTCCCGTTATGTTCTGTAGCCTATTTAACTCACATGGACATGGTTGGTTCCATAGCTTATCCATAGCTTAGCTTGAGAATTATTCGCTAGGCTTATAGTTTAGCCCATTCTGAATATAATTTAATAGCAAGCTGACCACATCGCTATTCAGGATAACAAACAAGCTGTGAAACCATTTTGACCTAATACAAAACTTAACTTAATGTTAGCTAGGTAACGTAAGTGACAGCAAACCTAGCATAAATCTTGTTTATCTAACAGCATTGAGACTTAAGATCCTAAGTGTTATAGGGTTTGGGGTTTTTTCTAGAATACATTTCTACAGTAGCCTATAGTACTTTAAGAAACCTTAATGCATTAATATTTGATACTGCTGTAAAATCTGGATAATGACCTTGTGGCCATGCATTATGCAGTTTCTAAGCCCTTTGCGAACGGAAATTATCTGTTACTTATAACATTGAAATCTACAGTTATAAGCGCACAGTAATGTTGAAATCCAGTCATTGGAATTAAAAAAGTCAGTAAAAAGTCGGTAAAGTAAAGCAGTAAAACCTGGACACGGAGAAACCCACCCTCACTGTTCCCATTCAGTCTCACAAAAGCCTCATGCACAGCCAAAACGGCGCTCTTGCCAAGGCCTGTTAGTTTAAAGAAAGGGGTTTATTTTGGGAAATGCCTCACAATAAATTGTTTTGCACACTCGTTAATGAGGGAGCTCCTCGCAATCAACAGTGCAAAACCATCTACAAAGATCCCCCCAACCTCCCTCCTCTGTCCACTGACCCATGCGAGACAGCACAAAGGGAGTCTATTAGAGTCACTGTTACACAGTGCAAAGGTATTGTTAAGTGTTGCATTTGATGGGGATCTTTAAGCCCTTGTGGCCTTTTCCACTGCTATTTTTACATTAATGCAATTAGCCATTCATTTTTCCAAATACATAAATAGAGAAATGTGAGGGGACAGATGATAGAAGACATTATGTAATTAAATGGCCCTCCCACTCTTATTTACTGGCCAGCTCCTCTCCCTGGCAGCCATTTTAAGTGACTCTATTAAATTTGAAGCCCTCTTATTACATAATGTTTACAAATGCGGCAGCTAATGGCCAACTTTCCTTTTTGTTTGCTGGAATTCCATCACTCGTTTTCCCTTAAAAAGACAATGGACGTGCTCCATGGAAGAGCACGTTTTCACTGCTATTCACCAAACATCTATTCAGGCTCTCATGAGACAAAGACGACAGCAATTACAGTGGATCAGCTCACAAATGTACGCCGACATTTTTTTCTTTTCTTTCAAATGTTTGATAAACAAGTCTGAAAACCAAAAAGAAAGGAAGTTGACTATACAATGAAGGGGGCTGAACTGTGGGCGCACTGACAACGACCCCCTCCATCAGTCTTTTAATCTTTTTTTAAGCACGTTACAAAGGAGGCTGGCAAGTATGAGAGCAATCTGTGCTGTATTTATTGAAGTGGAGGTCAAGCAGAGCTCTGAAATGAAAATCAGTGGTTTCAGTGGTTTTCCTCTTCTTCTGATAATTATAACCACCCTTGATTGTGCTGGGATGAAGGCAACAATGTGCATGACACACAATAATAAACAATAGATCAAAGCCTTCAAAGTGTACCACAGATTGTTTAGAAAAGCACTCAGGAGATCAACTGATATTGAAAGCACCCCAATTTGGTGCATAATCCTTAAGAATTCGATGAAAAATTGGACATGAACATGCACCTACAAGTAAAGCCACATATGTGCGAGAAGGGTCAAGAAGCACACAATTCAACTAAATGTGGGTCAACTGCACAAGTAAATGCTACACAAGTATCAATTAGCCAAAAAACCAGAGCTGAATGTCAGTATAGTATATTCTACATCCTGGTGTCTATATATATTTATAGTAAGTTAAACAGGTAATAACTATTTAAAAGGTAAGTCTTTGTGGTGTACCTCAATCATGTACAATATAATGTATGATCAAGGGGGACAGCGTATAGCCCAGTGGCTAAGGTGCTTGACTGAGAGCTTGAAGGTTGGTGGTTCAAGCCCCAGTATAGCCGCAATGAGATCAGTGCAGCTGATCTTTGATCAAGCCCCTTAACCCCACATTGCTCAAGGGAGGATTGGCCCCTGCTTAGTCTTATCGACTGTAAGTCACTTTGGATAAAAGAGTCAGCTAAATGACTGTAATGTAATGTCATTATTGTACTTTGTTTCATATAACTAAGCCATGTAATGACAAGTCAATTTCCATTTCCTCAGTTATTTTAGTCAGTGAAGTGGTAATAACACTTCCAGAATGTACAGTATATCAACCCAGAGGGACACGTGCAAGCAACTGGCTCAGAAATATTTAGAGGCCACTTTGAACCAAATCAACCATTTTGTGGTTGGTTGGAACCACCTGAAAAAAACCTTTTTGAATATTACTCAAGAGTTGCTCATTATACGGTAAAATAACCATGAACAACTATGAAGGATGCGGGAAGCAAGCCTTAAGGCAAATGTTTTCTTTCTTGTTCACCGCAACCCATTCATGTCCGACCTTGGAAAATGTCTCCCTAATTATGTCCACTCTTTTGAAGGGGGAAATGTGGTGCCTCAACACTTCAAAAAAGCACTGCAAAACATCAATGTCGTCTTTCAGAAGTAAACGTTCTGTTCTGTCCTTGGTTAAAACTTCAGTAATACAGTATACTGTATGTCCAAAAGTGAACCACAAATACAGTTTAAACTGCCCCGCTTGAGTTAATGGCCAGGTGAGTGTCAGCAGACTGGAGAACAAGACTAAGGTCCTGTTCTCCACAACACATTCATTTAAGATTAAGCTGACATTTGAATCACAATATTCATGTTGATTTCCAGAAATTTGCCCTCCCTACATGAAGTCTCAAGAACTTATTTGCTGGTGCGTAATATTCTCACATACATACTGAAAAGGTTGCGGTTTGTTTATGCAGGTGAAAACGTGCATGCCTATGTAAAAATATTAAGCATAATGCATTTTCCTGTTTTGGAATTTGTATCAAAGTCAAATGGGACATGCATACATTGAATAGGAGAGCTCTGAATATAGCAATCTGCTTGGCTGCAACATGCACTGTCTGAGCAGGAGGGTGGCAAGGGCACGAATCGTAGACTCGGCTAACATCAAAATTGCAATGAGCTACACCAAAATTGTGTAAAATCATACAAAATTGTAGAAACACTCCCAGCATCTATTTTTGCATTTGAGAAAATTGATTCTTCTGCATAATTCTTATAATAGTTTTATAGTACAAAACCAGATATGACCAGTGAATGGAAAATAACTAACAAACAGTGACTAATACACAGCCTGCAACTCGTGTATGTTCAGTTATTAAGACAAATATTATATTTGCCTGTGCAGCATTCAGGTCTAACAATACTCTTGCTTCAAAAATGTTTCTGTAATATTGGTCAATACATATTGAGGCAATGCACACCTTATACTAATCTCCCACAAACCACTACACCTTTTGAAAATCAATGTTTTTAACAAATCTCATTTTACCCAAAATGAATGCAGACAATCAACTAGGCACTGTGATTTACACACCTAAATTACATTCAGTTTATTTGACAATGCCCTGCAAAGGTGAAGAAGAGCCACTGACCTGGCACAGCAATATTCCCAACAGTAGGGTGGTCCATTTCCTGAATTAGGCAATTGTGGATAACCTGAAAGAAAACACTTATATATTAAAAAAGGGCAATAATAAAAAGCAACCATCTTGTGAATCCATTTGTGCTTTCAGACATAATAAAGATGGCTGCTTTTACCTTTCTGGCAGGTATGTACAAAATCACCCACAGCACTTCCATGCTGGTTTCAGTAAGGGAGGAATGCAGGTGGGCATTAAGGGTTATGCTACAAGCTGGTTCAACAATTAGCTTTCTTGGCAATTAAACTGATCAACCCAGTCATCTACGTAAAGTTGTATGTAAAAATGTGGGCACCTCTGGTCAAAAAGCTTTTTACAATTAATATCTTGGTGAACAGAACCTGAACTCTAAATGGTACAAAGTTAAACATGACACATTTCTCCCAATTTTGAAGCAATATTACTTTTTATTTAAATTTTTAACAGTTTCAAAATAATAAAAAAAGGGAAAAGGCCCTGTTCAAAAGTTTGAGAACCCCGTCAGTCCTGACGAGTGATACCTCTTGTAGCTCTAATCTTCTAGTTTCACATCAAATGAAAAAATTTTTTATGAGATCTGTGCTATGATACGCCATTTACCGAGTTGCATCACATAATTAATATTAATATGTTTATCTAAATATGTGAGTCCTGACTGAATAAACAGTAGCACATCAAAAGACATCTTGTTCTTTTACTGTGTTATGCAGATGTGGTCATTAATTATTCATTTGATTGGAACAAACCATATATTGGTATTAAAACTTTTTCTTGCCACTTCATACTTTGAAGTTGCCCAGTGCCCCATCATCAAAGGACTCGCTTTCTGATCTGTCAGAAGACCATAGCATCATTAGTGCTATATGTCTGAGCGTTGATACGTTCAACCCAGACAGTTACATAAGACCAGCGGACATGAGTAACAGCTCGTCAGTAGATGCAATATACCTTAGTGGCTTCCTTCATGCACTCAGTGACCTCAGTGCAAAAGAACCGCATACCGACATTACTTCCCAATCATATATTGGTTCAATTGAGAGTAGTGCATGTGCCACATGCCATACTAAATAAATTCATACTTGTTTCCAATGTCCACTGTGCGGGGCAATTGCATATGAAGAGCAGACAGTGATTCTGTCCGTCTCTCTTGGTCTCCTCCCTATGGGTGACTGCATCCTCAGAATAAAAGAGCTTCAGCACACTGCTGGATAGCTGGCTTCAAGATGTATGAAGCGTCATTTTAATTATCTTCTTGAGTCTACCATGAAATGCTGAACAAAGCTGCAGAAGCTATGGAGTCCATTTTGCTGATCTGTTTTCCAAGTTAAGGACTGGTGACTGACAGAGGTTGTTGGTCCGCTGAACATTTCTTGCAAAAGGGTCTTCCCTGCTGATGAGTGCTGAAACTTACACTGTGAAATGTCTAACAGTTGGCCAATGTAAAAAACAGACCTAACCCCAATCTGACTCTGAACAGGAAAGACATTACCATAACTGTATAACAAATATGTGTTACAATACACCATTACATACTGTATGAAGTTTGCCATATTTTCGCCCCTCCAACCATGGATAATAAAAGCACGATAAAACATGCAGAAATCACAGTAAGGAAAAATGAGAAAAATAGCAATACGGATGCTGGGGGGGAAATGTCCAGGGTCACATACCTCATATACAATTCATATACAAATATCAACTGTAAATAGCACAACTGACAATGGAGGTTTTTCAATAGCAAAGCCATCTTTTGTTTCCTTTACCTATTTAAAGCGGCAATATGTAAGATTCATGTTTTTTGTGACATCTGTGTTGGTAGGTTGTATTTACAGCGGAATTGCACACTGCAAATTCCACATTGTCTTTCAAATATCAAGTGTCCTGTGTTGTGCAAGGGGCCAGCTTTCGGTTCTCAACCTTAGCACCAGAAATAATATTGCCATCTGCTGATATCTATGAATTCCCCTCAAAAAGCCAATTTCCCCACTGGGCTCCGTTAATTATTTTAAGTATTTATGTTAATTCTGCGTTTTTTTGAGGTAATTCTTTTTTTCATAACACACAGACAAATATATGTTTTTTTTATTTATTATTATTTATTTTGCGTGATGTCATATTGTCACACCCTCGTTGGAGATCCATATGATGTAATACACAGTGCACAGGGTTAAGAAATGAAAGCCGTAGGCGTTTCTCGGCTGTGTCTGTCTGAAAGTTGAGAATGAGAATGCGTATAGCTAATATGAAATTGTTTGCTATTGCCAAAAAAGTGCCAATGTAAAAGGTATCAAGAAGGAAGTGTATTTTATGCCACATTACAAAATTGACTTTAAAAAGCCTTTCTATTCACTTAATGGAAAGATCAGGGACATGCAGATGTCAACTAGATCAAGGTGACCTGAAAAAGATGGTAATTAATTAAGGTGCACTAATTCACTGCACTAATTCACTCTACCTTTGTGACTGAAGGAACAGTTCATTCCAATCCGGCAGTTGGACCAACTTCACTCTTCGAATTTTGAATAGATGAAGGCAGATGTTATGCAGCGACTGCATGTGCACGTGTACTTTGACTCAGAACTGTCTTCACAGAGATTAACTGCCAAGGCAAGTCAAAAAGTGCACTGCGTTTGAGGTCTAGGGGGCAGCTGAAGGCAACACAAATGGAAAATGTGGAACACATGGTGACTACTCCTTTCCAGACCTGTCATTTGACTGAACCATCCAAATAAGGATTATGAGTGAGTGTTTTGGCAGTTTCTTTCACTCAGGGGGAAAAAAACCCTGTCTCTGTCTTTTTTCTTTGTCCCATTTTTCATCCCAGCATCTGGGCACGGTAAGATTCTTATATGAATAAGCTAAACAGAAGTGCATACTACTCTGAATACCATGCAAACTGCAGCCTGAAATTCATTTGATGCCATCAGTAATTGATAATTGTAGAAGAGATCAATTGCAGGGATTCGTTGCATCTTGGGGACGCTAAGTCTACAAAATAACTAAATCATAAAATGGCACCTCCATACCAACAAACTCTTTGGAAGGGTGGCATGAACAGCCTTTACTGAGCACAATGAACAAAACCAAGCATCTGGAATTTGTAAAACCTCATTGGAATGATGACTGGAAAAGGGTGAATGGTCAGGTGAGAGATGCCAAATATGTCTTTGTCCCAAGCATTATGGAGCTCGCTGTATTTCTGCAAACCTCAATGAAAACGGAATAATAGAATAGCATCACATTTTTTATGTTGTACTCAATGAAAATCTCTCAGAGACCCACCTGCTAAACAGACTAGTACAAGAGCACCACGTGTGACATATTGCGCTAAATGCGAGACATACACGTTTTATTGGATTTGAATTCACACTTCCACGTTTGCACACATAAATGCATGTTTACTGGTATCACTCTCATTTAAAACAGCTGCCTAGCTGCCTGAAACACTGCCACCGCCGTGACATTCTCCCCTCAAGACACTTATATGACGGATGGCTTTAATTTAAGCTTGTTTTATGCCTTTTAAATCTATTTTTATGTACTGATACATGTGCAATATCAAATGAATGGTAGACTAAACACCTATTTTGTAGTAGTCCAAGTGCAAAGTTGCTGTCTCAGTAACATAAGATGACAGTGGTTTTCTGCAGACACACTAACATGCATGTTCGCAGAAAAATCTTCAGCTGCATCTTTTTCTTTTTCATCTTTTTTATGTGTGCTTGGCTATTCTGGTATCAAGGTAAGTTGCAAAACATCAAATCCATCAAAATTAAATGAAGTGATTGAGTCTATTGACTGTAAGAGCTAGCAAACCATGGTCCTCCATCCCTGTCTCTGGCCATATTTAGCATCTGTTGCAGAGGGTGGACAGGTCAGACTGACTATTGTAGCAAATGGATGGGTTTACAGCGATGAACAGATCACAAAGACACAAGACACAATAAATCACTGTCCTCCTGTTCCTGTGTGTTGTCTTCACAAAACCCTCTCTTTTTCCCAACTTCTGCAGTCACTGGAATTGCAGTACCTTGGAACAAGCTACCTTTGCTTAATCTCTAGCATCGATGAACACAACATTAATTCCACATAGCTGTATTCCATTATCGCACTTGCCATCAGCAAACATACAATAATGGAATGTTCAACAAAATCAAGGAGATGACAAATGAGTACAAAGGGACTTGTGTCACTTTGGTGTGCAAATACGTATGCACCTAAAATGTGAAACCACAAATTGCTTGAGTGAAGTCAGCTAAATGAGAAACAACAAAGCACATTCCAGCCCATGATTACATTGTGCTTAAACTAAGCTAAGATTGTGCTTAAATCGCAGGGATTGGGCACTTTTGGAAGTCTTATAAAGTGTGGAGTTAAATTCATACCCATAAATGTTTCATATTTGGAAATATAAGCATTAATTTTTGGAAAATGTTTTCACTTCATCAGTAGCTCTCAAGATCTCTCTCACCTACTACCAAGTCAATACCAGAATGTACCAGACATGAGTGCCTACGTATGTCTTTGATCATAGTTAACCAATTTCAAAAGCATGTTCCCTCCACAACCCCCTCCCCAGCTGGCCATGCAAAGTTAGTGACTATGCTTCAAGGCACTGGTACTGTCATGTTTCAAGAAACCACAACGTTTTTCAAAATTTCTCATTGTGGTGTCCAACATAATCGTTAAAAGCTTTAATGTAATATTTATTCTTGCCGTGACACAGAGGACAAGCAGCATTGTTAACCCCGTCCATGTCAGAACATTATTGTATTGTCATACCCAAGATATCTGAGCTCAACACTTCAAAGAAAGATTGTGAAATTTGAAAAGCTAGGCTGGAATAAATACTTCTTTGTAGCTGAACTCACACAAGTCAATGGACATTAAAGTATGCTTTAAAATCATCTGGATACATTTTTTTCCAAAAAGCAACAAGATTAGAGGGTAAGACTTCCATTTCTACAAGATACCATATGGTTGAAAATGTATGTCAATCTTTTTTTTTTACCCAGATGAAAAATTAGTCTCAACAAGGAAAAGCTTAAAAGCAGAAACTTTGTAGGAGAGGTTGTGTGTAATTACAGCATCAGTATGATTTGTAGCTGTCCACCCAGCCAATCAGAGAGTGAATGACAAATGTTTTTCACAATGCCTTTTCTACTTGAAGCCAATAATCTACTGAATCCACTGAACCACACACATATTGCTGGCATGATTCATGGAAAATATAGGATCCTGTCATCATGAAGAGGCCTGGCAACAGGCCGAACGAAGGTAAAAAATGTATGATGCAATTTAGATGAGAAGCTTTATAATTTGAATGTCAAGTAATTTGTCAATGCAGAGAATGTTTCCAATCCAAGAAAGCATGAGGAATTTGGCAAGATCAAGACCAAATAAGAACAGAAGATACTAGAAATATCTACCAGGATATTTCTGGTAATGGCTGCCTGCTATGTGATCATATTAGGTATCATTCTGTAGATCGATCATTCTAGGCCAAGTGAATATTTACATATAAGGTTTCTTTTAAATGATTTACAATGTTTCTTTTCATAATTAAGTACAGTATACTTAAAGAAGATGTAATTAAACAAAGCACATGGAGGCAGGAGCATGAAGTTTGCCTAGGAGGCTAATGTTGCCCACAACAATGATAATGTGATAAGCATATAGAATGAACAAACTCGAAACATATTCACATAATTTATGAATAAAACACAGTATCAAATGTGGTCCTCCGGAATCTGCCACTGATCTAGCAGGTACTTAATGTGACTGTAAAATTCTGTGTCAGGATCGTATGGGCGTGGTCTGGACTGGCTCGCCACCCCACCTCCCTCCTCAACTCCTCCCAAAGTGTACCACCCACATGTAAATTGTATTGGAAAATGAGACAAGGAGGGGTTAAGGATAATGTCGACAGAGGGATTAAGATCTGAAAAATAGCAAGATAAAGACTGCACCCCACGGTCGGGATTTGAAACCTTTGAAAAAAATATATGCAAATCTCAACTATGGGAGGAGACATGCAATGAGACTAAAACATTTATTGGCCATTAGGTCAGGGAATTTTTGATGTCACCAAGGAGCCTGACCCAATAGCTCAGAGTCTCATAATAAATTGAACTTCACCCATTCAATCCCCACATAGGAATGGCTGGAAATGTTTTGACTGATATAAGCTGATGCAATGCGTTTGATTTCTCTGATTTTGCTGATGCTTAATATATACCATAATAATGTAATTCAATATTGTTTGCAGTCATTCACAGATTTACCTTTATATTTGTAGGACAGTGTGCTTGTACAATAACCAGCCATCCCTAAAGTATCTCTGAACCAACTGTTGATCACAGAATAAATAAAACTATTTAATTTAATTTATTTTAGCAGAAGACTGTAACAAAGACGCTTTACAGTACAAAGTAGCAGAACACCAGACCTGAACCCCAAAAATAGCAAGCATGTCATGTGAAAAAAGCTCCCTAGTGGGAAGAAAAATCTACCAGCTATAGAGGGGGAGAGTGTTGTAGTTCAAAGGTCATCTTTATACCGTATATGCAAATTATAGTGCATTAAATGCAGTGGAAATTGCATGCATTTTCAAGAGCAGCCTTTTCAATTGATTTAAATGGTCTGCTCTTCACTTGGCACAACTCATCACAATCTCAACATGCATGGCTACCACTAGCTGGGTACAATATACCCAGCTTAGATCAGAGAATGTCACAATGTTTTAATTCAGCACAATCTACATTGGAGAACTGACAGTCTGTTTTGGATGCTGGATGTGTTCCAACTGTCTGTGGAGAGTTACAATGACTGGCCTTTGATCTGAGTCAAGATGAACATCCTTGTGATGTTCCCATACTCAGGGCAGTTGTTGAATGCATAGCACTGTCTATGAATTCACTGTACATTTTTCTATGGGAAGGATAATTGAGATGAAATAGTAAAATGAGGGGAATGTGTTACTGATTCACTCTAAACAGCCGTGTCTTTTAAAATACAGACAAAGCTAAATAGCAAACATTTTTTCAGTATGATTTGTCAAGATTCATCATTTGACATGACTATGGGGTACGTTTGAATCCTGATTGTTTTGATATATCCAGAAAAGGCTATTACTGCACAGACAAAACAATGTCTGAAATTTTGTTGGAAAAACATTTTGAAAGTGATCCTGTTTGTGTCCAGCTACCAATGCAATATGATGCTATTGCAGCAAGTAGAAAAAGTAATAAGCTACTACATTTATTTCTACGTAGCTATCGTTATGAACAAAAGCCAGTTATGTACAAAAGTATCGGACAATACAGATTACACTCAGTCTTATTCTCCTAAAAGTAAGCTGAACTGCACCACAAAGAAAACATTGTTATTCTTTTGTCAAATTACTATGACCATGCCATTAGCATCATGGAGAGCTGCAGTGTTTGCTGGTTTTAAAAAATGGCATATCACTTCACAATTTTAAATAATTTTTTTCACAGAAATCACAATCGCTACTTCCTAATTATGAATGAGTGGAACAACACTTGTTGAAAATGAATGAGGACTAACAGGGGGTTTACATAAACCTACGGTAGGGAAACATTGCATGTGACTCCAAGTAGAGTCCTGGTGTATTGCCCACATAGTGATTACTTACATTACGTTACAGGTATTTGGCAGACGCTCTAGAGCGACGTACAGCAAAGTGCAAAGTGCATACCCATAACGAGGGAAGGTACTTAAGGCTCAGACACACCGAGCTGATGTCAAAGACTAGCAGCAACCAAGGCTGACTGTTAAAGTCACTTTGAGTCGCCTCACTTCACCTCACGTCGCCTTCATAAAGTTATGTTCGAACACATGGCAAAGACTACAGCGGACGGCCGACATGTACGTAAGTTCTGTGCCTGCATCAGAGGAAATAACACTACAAACCAGGAGGTGGCGATAGTCTGTATTTACAATTCAAAAAAGACCTAGGATTGTCGGACGATAAAGATAGACAAGCAAACTAACGTTTTCGCGTCATTTGAGTTTCAGCCCTGGTTGTTTTCATTAGGCATATTTATGAACAAATAAGGCCAGTATACTCCAGTAACATAACTTACTGAAGAATACATCATTGAGAACAGTTGAAATGAAATGTAAACTTTAACACATTTCTGAAATGCTGAAATGGGAAGCTATGTGTCTACCTTAAGCTAAACGTTTATCTATTCGAGGAAGTTTATTTAATTCAAGCTGTATTCATACAGCTCAATATGCAAATACCTGGACTATAACTAAAACCGTCAATTAAGTGAATGAATGTGCCATCTAAACCACTAAAGTATGCACTTTAAAAAAACTTTTTGAATAAGCTGGCCACCTAGGCTATGTTCATTCATACCGAATTAGATAGGACGCCAACAGCCATTTGATCACAAAAGTCCATAGATAGTAGGCTACCAGTTGATGTGGACCTAAACTAGCTTTTGCTTATAGTAACAATATTAGCAATAGCTAGCTTTTATAATTAGCTAGCTAGATAGTAACTAAAGGCTACGTAGTACTGTCTTTGTGTCGAACGCACCTGAATTTGATGGGGGAACGGTCCAACCTGTCAGATTCCAGAACAACACACCCAGTAGCAAGACCAAGGAGTAGCGTTCAGATTCTTTATTGTAAACTTGGCAGAGTATACAGGCGGAGGTCGACAGCCAGCAAACAGAATCAGCAGGGAATAGGCAGTTTATGTTAAGTGTCCAGACAGAGGGTCAATACACCAGCAAACAGAAATAGCAGGGATAATCCAAAATGAAGTCACAGGCAAAGGGTCGATAACTAGAGGGAAAACCAAACAAAAACAGAATCCAGAAACGAAATTCGAAAAGCCAAAACAGGTCGATAAACTACGGATCAATACAAGACAGACGGGTAAAGCAAGAGGCGGCCGTCTAAGACAAAACAGGTTGTAACGGGAATCAATCAGAAATAAACGCTGGAGAGTATGGTCAGGACACATAACAATCTGGCAATGAGTGAGACAAACAGAAGGGTCTAAAAACACAGGTAACAAGAGGGAATAACAATCAGGCGTGTGACACAATCAGGAAGTGAGACAGATGAAATGAATGAAGTGACTGAACTGACAGATAGACTATGGTGTGCACAGAGGGTAAACAAACATGGAAACGCAAACCACTTGGACAAAAACTAGACAATGAAAAAAACAGAACCTGACACAACCAGCTACCAGCTGCTTCAAAACATAGCTTGAGCTGGTCAAACAATGCTAAAGTTGGGAGCTGGTCTGAACTGGTCAACAGCTAAACCATGTCAAGCTGGGAGCTGGTCTGAAACATCACAAGAATGCAATAAGTGAGCTCCAAAAAGTCAATCAATCACGTAAAATGCAGGGTCTTCCAGTTACTGTTTGAAAAAAGCAGGGACAAATGTTTTCACTTATCATCATCAGTGTAATAAGGCCAAACTCATAACACTTGAGTACATGTGAGATACATTTGCTTCCTTCATTCCATTTTGAATAAGAAAAACATGAATCATGCCCTCTTTAAAGTGTCATTTGCTTGCTTTGCTCACTTCTGTTTCTCTTCTCCAGCACTGATTAGGTAAGCTCCACAGTGAATCAGTGTGCTCTCTCTCACTGACAGCAACATGCTGAATCGGCCAGACAGATCTGACTAGCGCCAACAGTGCGGGACACACCGCAGAATGACCAAATTTCATTTAAGTACCATAGTTGACTAAAGATTTTTAAATCAGGCAACACAGATCACTGCACAGAAAGAGTTTGGCTTTGCCATCTTGTCCCCAAGTTAGACTATGGAGATGGTCATTTTGTTTTTATTCTCCATCAAGGAGTTAAAATGGACAAGGTTCAAAACTGTGCATTACATGATATTGCATAATTTGCTAATCATTTTATGTTTCATGGTCCTTTTAAAAGCGCTCCTATGGTGATATATTATTTGATTCAAGAAGAATAACACTGTCCTTCCAGGGTGTGTAATTAGAGGGGGCTTTACTTTGGCGCAAACATACTGCTTACTAAAGCTTTGCTACAAAAGTCCAAGAATGCAGCCCTATTTAAAATGTGATTGAAACTAGCACATTCCTTGTACATATCTGCAGAGGTCTCCATGGAAGCTGGTGCCTGCAGTAGTTTCCTAACAATAGCAGATTAATTTATTAACTTACTATGGCTAGCTTCCCTCAGCTGTGCAGCGCCTGTCAGGCCAGTATGTGACACTATATTATCTTAATGTTGAAGACAAAAAGAGCAGACAAAGTTCACCCTGGAAGATAGCATTTGCCCCATCCAGAAGAATTTCCAACCTGTTAGACCGGGTACAGTCAATGTGTACAGAGCTCTGGCACAGGTTTCTCTAGAGAAACTCTCAAAAACGGTTTCATTATATGATGTTACCTTCTTATCGACAATGAACAATCAATACATACAGTATATATACTCTGCTATTCCCCTACTGCGGTGCCTTACTGGCTGTGTAGATAATCTGCGTCAATGGCACAATGCCTGGTGCTAATGGTAGGCTATTTCTGTTCTCATTAAGAGAAGGCATTGTCATAATTGTGTCAGGTGTCATGTGATGGCAGATTTACTTGTTTCAGCTGACAGCAATGCCTAAGCTTGCAGTGCTGTCCACACAAAATACCAAATAAATAAAAAGAGCAGAAGAATTACAGAATTACTATGCCATCTCTTCAAAGGCTTCACTGGTGGTTTTATTGGTTTAAAAATGTAGACATAAATCTGCTTTTATGTTCACATATAGTGGGCTCCAGAATTATTGGCACCCTTAATAAAAATAGAGAAAAAAGGCTGCATATAATAAACATTGATAATGATCTACATTTTATGTTCAAACATACAGGAAAACAATATACTTTCAATTCAATACTTATATATTTCAATACGTATTGTATACTTATATTTTCAAGTGAGCATGATTGAAATAACAGTAGTATAAAATAGGAAAACCCCTTAATTTTAGGTGCAAGAAAATGGGTTGTTCGGGCCTTTAGAAAGCATTTTGCAAAAATCCCTTAAGGAAGTACTGTACTGCACACAAACTCAGCCAAGGATTTTTGACAAACTCATGGCTGTATAATATGATTTGAAAATGTGTTTCTCAAGTCTTTCTTTACCAATCTTGAAACCTCTTTGACTACTTGTCTTCGCACTGAAATTAATGATTTTATCACCCTAATTCCGTTGGTGAAGCAGCATGTACCTTTTGTAGTTGTGGAAGGTATGCTGAGGTCCATAAACCACAGAGTTCTTTCCCTCCTTGAAAATCTTAACCAAGACACAACCCAGATAAGGGAACATTACGTTCTGTTGGCTTATTCCCCCTGAGCTTCACTTTATGCCTTTTTCTTCAACGTGATATCTGAGATATTCAATGTTTCCGGTGTCAGTTCTTCTCTCTGGCTTTCAATTTTATTGCCAACATGAGCGCCACAATGGCTTTCACTTCATTTTGACATGGAGTCAGCTTATATAAAATGATTCATTATTATGGTCCTGTGAGCATTAAAGATGATTCTGATGAAAAATACATAAGAGGAGGCCGTCAGGCTGCTATATGTTCAAATTAAGTACGTTTTCTGACAAGCGATGAGAGGATCAAAAGTTCAGAATAAGCAGGTTCAGAGGAAGATTGCTAACATTTGGATTTAATATGCATAAACATTGCAACAAAAGGGCAAAAACGTTTTTGTATTATTTAAAACTGACAGGCTCATGCACAGCATTTAATTCAAAACAGTCCCGTCTTGAGATGCATAGCATTTTGCCTTTGATGCCGCCACAGGCTGAAAGACTAAAGCAATCACATATGCTGCTTCACAAAGAGTGGCTGACACCTACCACTATGCGGAGGTCACCAAGAAGTCCTCAGAATAACAGATGGAATTGAATGTGAGATAAAGATTTGCAACTTTGCACCTTATTCAAACAACTCTGCAGACCAGGAAACTGATTCATGCATTAGTATCAGGTAGAGCATGTAGATATTAGCCTTATCATCCTATCATTGGCTATATGATGGCCTTACAGCTGTGCTAATGAACAAGTTTCATATTGGACCTGTCTAATTATTCGGGTGATATCTAGCGTGGATATACAGTGAGCTCCAAAATGTTTGGGATAAAGACTTTTTTTTCTTGATTCTGCGCTGTACTGGTACAATTACTGTAGATCTGTAATCAAATTGTATGGTCTGTATGGTACTTATGGCGCATATTCTGAGCTTTTATTAAAGGGAATTTTCACACATTTTATCAGGTGGGGGTTGAGCGGAGAGCCAAGTGCGACCAAATAAGAACCTTTCCTAGATCCCAGGAGCGTAGTGTAGGGATTTGGAGAACAGAAAATAAAAGCTACTCCCGAAACAGGGGGGAGGAACGAAGACAAACCCAAAGGCGATTCTTAATAAGGAAACAGAAATGGAGCCCACAAAACGGCTGAGAAAAATAAAACCATCCTCTGAAAACAGGGCGAGTGTTCCAACCAGTATAAGTGCTTGAAAGGCGAGCACTGAGGATTACCAACTGAGAGTTCAGAAATAAAAATACAACCTAGCGAAAACAGCTAGGCATGAAACAAAAAAACCATGAGGCGCAGCTCAGGAATAAACACAAACAAAAATACAATAACCGGGGACACCGTCCCTCTACCGTCGGCTCACACAAGCCCCAAACAAAATAGAAAAACCTTAGGGAAGGCGTCGGTGTCCTACACAACCAAACCGAACGCCTTCCTTACCTTTTTCTCTTTTTTTGATAGAATGGCTTAGCAAACACACACCTGCACAGTATCTTTAACAGACCAGAGTCTACCGTGTGCATTACCGGCTTTGAGTAGAGCGAACAGTACACAAAAGCACTGAAGGCTGGTAGGAACTGGCCTTAAATACTCAGCTGGGAGATAATTCCCCTGGTGCAAATGAGGAACAGGTGTCAACAAATATCCTAGGCCCTCTAGCGGGCACCAAAGGAATTACCTCCCACCATGACAGTACCCCCCCACTAAGGAGCGGCCCCAGACGCTCCCTCAGCCCCCCGCCTGTGGAACTCCCGAATCAGTTCCGGGTCTAAGATGTCCCTTGAGGAGACCCAACAGCGCTCCTCTGGACCGAAACCCTCCCAGTCAATGAGGTACTGCCTGCCTCTGCCTCTGCGGCGCTCCGCCAAAATGCGGCGCACAGAGTAGACTGGACCCCCGTCGATTAGCCGTGGAGGTGGTGGAGGAACCTCCGCCGGGGCCAGCGGACTAGTACACACCGGTTTAAGGCGAGAGACATGGAAGGTGGGGTGGATCTTCATAGACCTGGGTAACTGGAGGCGCACTGTAACCAGATTGATTCTCCTTATGATCTTAAAAGGACCCACGTAGCAAGGGGTGAGCTTGCGGGATTCGACCCGCAATGGCAAGTCGCGAGTGGACAACCACACCCGCTGCCCTACCCTGTAGGATGGCGCCGCCCGACGACGCCTATCGGCCAGTCTTTTCTGGGTGGCGGTGGCCCGTAAGAGCGCGGCTCGCACCTTACTCCAGGTGGCCCGGCACCGCCGTACAAAAGCCTCCGCAGTGTTCTCCAGAGTCTGGTTGGTACGTTCCGTCTGCCCATTGGTCTCCGGGTGAAAACCCGATGAGAGACTCACCGAGGCGCCTACCAAGGAGCAGAAAGTACGCCAGAAACGGGAGACAAACTGCGGTCCACGATCAGACACCACGTCCTGAGGAAGGCCGTGTATCCTAAACACGTGGTCGACTACTAACCGCGCGGTCTCCTCTGCTGATGCTAACTTGGGCAGCGCCACAAAATGCGCTGTCTTAGAGAAGCGATCAACCACCACTAGAATGACCGTCTTGCCCTCGGAGGGCGGTAACCCCGTGATAAAATCTAAAGCAATGTGGCTCCATGGTCTTCTCGGGGTGGGTAGCGGCCGTAATAGCCCTGCGGGAGCCTGGTGGGAGTTCTTGTTGCGAGCGCAAACCGGACAGGCAGCCACAAACTCCCGGACATCCTTCTCCATACCGGGCCACCAGAACCATCTGGACAAAAAGTATTTTGTGCGGTGCGCCCCTGGATGCCCCGCCAGCCGTGAGGCACGATCTGAGCTCCAGTGAGAATGGGCTCCGGAGTGTGCTCCCTGTCCGTTTTGTCAAAGGCTCGTGAAAGGGCGTCAGGTTTTACATTTTTGGATCCTGGCCGGTACGTCACGATGAACGAAAAGCGCGCAAAGAACAACGTCCAGCGCGCCTGGCGCGAATTGCGTGTCTTCGCGGTCTGGATGTATTCCAGATTTTTATGGTCCGTCCACACCGTGAAAGGATGTTCCGCCCCTTCCAGCCAATGACGCCACTCCTCTAAGGCTAATTTTACGGCTAATAATTCCTTGTCCCCGACGTCATTATTCTTCTCAGCCTGGGACAGCGACCGGGAGAAATACGCACAGGGATGAACCTTTTGGTCTTTCGGCGACCGCTGTGAGAGAATGGCCCCCACCCCCAGTTCAGAAGCGTCCACCTCAACAATAAAGGGCAACGACGGGTTAGGAGTTACAAGTATAGGTTCTGAACAGAACCTCCTCTTTAATTCCACAAACGCTGCCTCTGCCCACGGGGTCCACACAAATCGCGCCGTCACACTCTTTTTAGTGAGCACGGTAATAGGGGCAACCACAGCACTAAAATTCCGAATAAAACGCCGGTAAAAGTTGGCGAACCCCAGGAATCTCTGCACCTGCTTAACTGACTCTGGGGTGGGCCAGTTTTCAACGGCATTAATTTTCTGCGGGTCCATCTCCGTTTTGCCGGCAGACACAATGAAACCCAGAAAAGAAACTGAGTTTGCGTGAAACACGCACTTCTCCGCCTTTACAAACAGGCGAGCCTCTAACAGGCGTGTCAACACCAGTTTTACGTGACGAATGTGCTCAGAGAGAGTGGCGGAGAAGATCAGGATATCATCCAGAAAGACGAACACGAACTTCTCTAGCATCTCCCTGAGCACATCGTTGACAAACACCTGGAATACAGCGGGGGCGTTGGTAAGGCCAAACGGCATAACTAAATACTCGTAGTGTCCTGAGTGAGTATTAAAAGCAGTTTTCCACTCATCACCCTCCTTTATACGCACCAAGTTGTACGCATTCTGGAGGTCCAACTTAGTGAACACAGACGCCGTTTGTAAGCGCTTGAAAGCAGAGTTCATAAGTGGCAGGGGGTACCTATTTTTTACTGTGATGGTATTCAGCCCTCGATAGTCAATGCAGGGCCTTAAGCTCCCGTCTTTCATTTTAACGAAAAAGAAACCCGCTCCCGCCGGTGAGGAGGACGGTCTTATGAACCCGCTGGTTAAAGCATCACGAATGTAGTCCCTCATAGCTCTGCTCTCCGGTACAGACAGTGAATAAAGTGAGCCTCGAGGTGGAACTGTCCCCGGATACAGGTCGATTGCACAATCGTACGACCGGTGCGGAGGTAGTGTGGTCGCCTGTTGTTTACTGAACACCTCCGCTAACCTGCTATATTCCCTCGGGACGTTCTTGGGCAACGGGAATTCAATAGCCCCTACCATCCGACCCTCACCCTCACTGCCTGTAGTTTGGAATAGGCTCTGGGTGTCCCAGTCGATTCCCTCACTGCCCTCACATTCGTCAACAGGATGCTCCCAATCATAGACCGAGTCCCACTCTAGACTCCCCCCCTGTTCCTCCTCCTCCGGCCCACTGAAATTAGGACCCAGGGGCTCTCCAGCCTCCTCCTCGTCCAATTCGGACCCTATATCAGTTTCTCTGGGAGGAGTCAGGGAAGTATGCCTCTGATCGGAATGAGTAGTGCAGTGCGGACCCCACCGAGACACCGGATGGCTCCGCCTACCCCAGTTGATAGCGGGCTGATGTTTTACCAGCCATACATGCCCTAAAACCACCGGGTAAGCTGGAGAGTCTACCAGATAAAAATAGATACCCTCCTGGTGGCCCCGGAACGGGATCCGCATAGTAACCCGCTCAGTCTTGTGGCGGACTACCCCCGACCCTAAGGGGCGGCCGTCGAGAGCTGTGATAGATTGGGGCTGTGTTGACCGAACCGGCAGTTCCTTTTGTTCAGCCCACCGACGGTCCATAAAATTATCCACCGCCCCTGAATCGATAAACGCCTCAGCCTCCACCACGACCCCTCTCCACGTCAATTCGACGGGAATAGTTGTGCGAAAGCTAATACCCACGGTCGGTCCCACTAGCGACTTCCGCTTCGCTAGTGGGACTGCCCTTTTACTTTTAGGTCGGGGCAGTTTTTTACTAGATGCCCTGGTTGTTTACAAAAGTAGCACGGACCGAGTCGCTTCTTGGGGCGTGCCAGCGTAGTACCGTCCAGCTGCATGGACTCCTCTATCTGGTGTGCCCCCTGTCCCCCCTCTGCTACCATACTTCTGCCAAGAGGAGGTGAAACCGGCCATTTTACCCTGCCTGTTCTGCCAGCTCTCTCTCTCTCGGGTTCCCAAACCCGGTTATCGATCCGGATTGCGGTAGAAATTAACGGGCCTAAATCCCCTGGCGGCTCTAAAGTGGCCAGAGCGTCCCTGACGGGGTCTGACAAGGCGCCTGTAAATAGTGTCATCAGCGGTTCATCCGCCCACCCCGTCTCCCCTGCCAGAGCCTGAAACGCCACGGAAAATTCTGCGACACTCAAGGTTCCCTGCCTCATCCAAGTTAGGCGGCCCGCCGCCTCCTTGCCCGTGACAGCGTGATCGAAGACCCTAGTCATCTCTCGCATGAGGAGCTGGGAGTTAACCATTGTGGGGGGATTGTGCCCGGATCAGCGGGTCTGCCCAGGCCAGAGCCTTACCCGTTAAAAGCGACAGAATAAACGCTACCCGGGCGTCTTCGGTGGAAAACCGTGAGGGCTGTGCTTTAAAAAATATCAGACACTGGGATAAGAACCCCCTGCATTTACCCGCCTCCCCCTCGTACCGTAACGGCACCTGTAATTTGGGCTCCCTGACTGCTGGTGTAATGGGTTGGTAAGAGGGCACCGCCAGTTGGGGAGGAGTGGGTGATTGAGGGGGAACCGGGGATGGAGCTTGTACCTGTGCTGAGCGGAACTCGCTCGCTAGATGCCGAAAGCTATCGGCGAGCTCCAGTAGTACCTCCTGCTGCCTGCCTAACCTGGCCAGGATCTCATCTTGGCGCTGGAA
Organism: Conger conger; assembly: GCF_963514075.1. NCBI lineage: Eukaryota > Metazoa > Chordata > Actinopteri > Anguilliformes > Congridae > Conger > Conger conger. The sequence continues at coordinate 48,471,779 of NC_083763.1, read as the reverse complement.
CACCAGAGTTTGCTGCTCGATTGTGGCAGCCTGCTGTGCCTGCAATGCCTGCAGCACCTGTTCCTGCCTACCCAGAGCAGCCTGCTGGGCGGCTACCACTGCTTCCAGTTGGGAATCTCCCATATTCATCCCTGTACTACAAGTCGCTGGTCTCTCCAGGGTGGCTTTTGTGTTCTATCAGGTGGGGGTTGAGCGGAGAGCCAAGTGCGACCAAATAAGAACCTTTCCTAGACCCCAGGAGCGTAGTGTAGGGATTTGGAGAACAGAAAATAAAGGCTACTCCCGAAACAGGGGGGAGGAACGAAAACAAACCCGAAGGCGATTCTTAATAAGAAAACAGAAATGGAGCCCACAAAACGGCTGAGAAAAATAAAACCACCCTCTGAAAACAGGGCGAGTGTTCCAACCAGTATAAGTGCTTGAAAGGCGAGCACTGAGGATTACCAACTGAGAGTTCAGAAATAAAAATACAACCTAGCGAAAAACAGCTAGGCATGAAACAAAAAAACCATGAGGCGCAGCTCAGGAATAAACACAAACAAAAATACAATAACCGGGGACACCGTCCCTCTACCGTCGGCTCACACGAGCCCCAAACAAAATAGAAAAACCTTAGGGAAGGCGTCGGTGTCCTACACAACCAAACCGAACGCCTTCCTTACCTTTTTCTCTTTTTTTGATAGAATGGCTTAGCAAACACACACCTGCACAGTACCTGACTCTTTAACAGACCAGAGTCTACCGTGTGCATTACCGGCTTTGAGTAGAGCGAACAGTACACAAAAACACTTAAGGCTGGTAGGAACTGGCCTTAAATACTCAGTTGGGAGATAATTCCCCTGGCGCAAATGAGGAACAGGTGTCAACAATTATCCTAGGCCCTCTAGCGGGCGCCAAAGGAATTACCTCCCACCATGACACATTTTGGTTGTCCCATGTAGAAATTACTGCATGGATGTGTCAGTCATGTGTTCTCCACAGAACACTTATGAACAAAACTACAGAGGCTACACTGGGATTTTAAAAAAAGACAATAAACTGCTAAAATACGTAGTGTTTGACCTTTTGTTGAACTTGCGATCCAAGTTGAACATCACAACACCACAAGAGCTGTTAAACTGAGAGAGGGATTCAGCAGTTCAGAGCTTTCTCCAAAAGAGGTATTGAGCACAATTTTTATTATTCTAATAATATTATAACTCCACAAACACATTTTTTAAAACATAAACAGTAGAGCAATACCAAAGAAAAACAGGACAACACAAATACTGCCTGTGCTTTTTAGGGGAAAACACCTAAACATGCAATATAAATCATCAAGTACAGTGCCCTCCATAATGCTTTGGACAAAGACCCGTCATTTATTTATCTGCCTCTGTACTCCACAATTTGAGTCAAATTACAGCAGTGTTTATACACACTCCCCACATTTAAGGGCACCATAATGTTTGGGACACAGCAATGTCATGTAAATTAAAGTAAATTAAATGTTTAGTATTGTGTTGCATAACCTTTGGGATGCCATGGCTTCCTGATGTCTGTGCCCTCTTATTTTCAATCTACAAGCTACAAGCTTCTGCTGTAAATTATGCTGAACACATCTGTTGGCTAAATGGCTTTAAGTCATCAAGGATCCAAGATATCAAATGAGCCTCAAAACACTGCGCTGCTGCCAGATATGCAGTAGATATAAAAATAATTGCTTCTCCTGAATATTTCTTCCATTGAGTTCAACAGGAAAATTTGTCAGGAGGAACAATTAATCAATTCTGTTAAGCTGAAATTCTTCATCTAGTCAGGCCTTATTTCAAATTTATTACTGACTGGATTTTCAAGAGCCAGAAACTGTAGCAATACTAGGAAAACAATGCCACAGCAAAGAAGAAAATCTTACTCAAGAGACTTCCGCCCAAGTGAGCTTTAACAGACATCATATTTACACAGGTGTGTTCATATTTAATATCCATATGCCTGGATCAGATGAATCACAGTCTGGTTCTGCTAATGGGCTTGAAAAAATATATAAATAATTTTCATAAGTAATCAGAATCTGCCCTTTTAATGCTGTGCTCATTATCTTACTACAATGCCCACATACCCTTGCTGCAAGAATGTGAGAATTCATAAAAGTTCAGAGCAACAGTTGTTTAAAGTTCATAATGTAGCATCCTAAACTACAGGTCTTCGTCCTTCGTCTTGCCTAGTATTTCTGAAACAACCACTCCTACACGGATAATGAGAAAACATGTAACTTCTTAACGGGGGTATGAGGGAACTGTGGAGACACCTGTAGTCATAGAACAGTTTGAAAGGAAGCATTGAGGTTGAAGAGCAGACTCCAACCTCACTTTAATTTGAGGGTATTTAGAACAGTTTAGAAATGACAGCATATTTTGTAAATGGTCCCCCCATTTTAAGGTACTACAAATATTTGTTGAATTGGCTTCACATATAGCAGGTATATTAATTTGTGTCCTTAGTGAATGCAGAAGAGAGCTGTTGATGTCAAGTCTTGATTCTACTCTTTTCAATTGCCTTTGGAGATTGTTGTAGGGGTGTGAAAACATGAGGAAGACAGCAGGGTTGATGAAAATTAAGCTGGCCAGCATGAGGCTCAAAAACAAAAATCAATCAATCAGGAACATTGCAAAAACCATGGGTATTTGAGGGCATTTTAAAGCACTACCCTGTGAAGCAGCAGACCACACTGAATTTCATTTGGTTTCATCTTGGTTCAGTCACTGAAATGTATACTGAGGTCATGCTGAGGCTAAACGCAGATAATGTAGTGATCCAAATTACAATTATTAGCTCTTATTTGAGTCTTATCAGCTTTGAAAAAATATCTAGCAGGCTTGTCCGGTTTCACAACTTGTCCAGACACCAGCCATCAGGAATTTTATTGAAAAAGAATTCAATAAAACAATCTGCCAACAAAAAAAAAAAACTGTTTTCTATAGCTGAAACTGATTATAGTAGATTTACTGAAAAAGAGTGGGAAAAGCATTGTGGAACAAAGCAGATAAAATGGAAAGTCCACCCCAAGCCAAAGTACATGCAGTTTAAAAGTGGAAGATAAGGAATGTTTTAAGCTGCAGTGAGGGCATGAGGATTTATTTAATCCATCTACAGAGACAGCACTGAACACAACAGAAGCACATTAAGCTGCTTTGCAGAAACACTTTGTGGCTTTGCATGTTCTAGAGCTATGGTAAGTGTTTCATATCCCTATAGGCAATGATAAGTAACCATTAGGATATACCTGAAGTTTGGAAACCAGTTCTGAGGTGTTGAAAGTACAATACCCCCACTCTTAATGTGAATCAGGTACACATGCAGTCCACTCGCTTGCGATATTCAACAGAACATCCAATAGGCTAACAGTACATCAGTCCATTTTTGGGGCTTATATCCAAATTCGGCAATTTAAAAGGATACAGTGTGCAAAATTGTTGGCACCCCTGGTCAAAAGGCCTTTTACAACATCTTTGTGAACAGAAGCTGAGCTCTAAATGATACAATCCTACACGTGTCAGTTAGTACTTTGCAACTTTTCCTCATTCAGAACAGAACACTCAGAAATATTCTTTGGCCAGTCTGGGGACTGGTGGCCATTCAAAAACCTTCATCCGCCTTTCCTGGAGGTACTCTATAGTTGATTTCAAGGTATGGATCATTGTCTTGCTGGAATACCCAACCTCTCTTCAACTTCAATGTCTGGACCTTTGAATATAAGGCTCTACAATTTCTTGATATTTAGTGGAATCCATTCTTCCTTCCATTTGTGCAATATTGCCTGTGCCCTCAGCTGCCACACAACCCCAAAGCATAATGGATCCACCTCCATGCTTAATAGTTGACATGGTGTTCTTCTCTATAAAGGCACCCTTTTTTTCACCAAGCAAACCTTTTTGGGTAGTGACCAAAAAGTTACATTTTGGTTTTGTCAGTCCAACGCACATTGTTCCAAAAGGCTTCAGGTTCTCAATGTTTTCCTTTGCATACTTCAGATGCTTAATTTTGTGATGTTCTTTCTGGCAAGTCTGCTCTGTAGGTCTTGGGAGGCTTGTAGCATAGTGGTTAAGGTACATTACTGGGACCTGCAAGGTCAGTGGCTCGATCCCTGGTGTAGCTATTTATAAGATCCACACAGCCGTTGGGCCCTTGAGCAAAGCCCTTAACCCAGCATTGCTCCAGGGGAGGATTGTCTCCTGTTTAGTCTAATTAACTTTACGTCGCTAAAATGCCATTAATGTCTTTGTTGTTTAATGTAAGTTATAAAGTTGTCTTGTGAACAGCTAGACCTGTGTCTGCTACTCTTTTTTGCAGCCCTTTTGCAGTGATGTTTGGGTTCTTCTGAGCATTTCTCACCAGGTTTCGGGCCATTTTATCTGAAATCTTTCTTGGTCTTCCAGACCTTGCCTTGACTTCAACTGTTCCATTTATCTTCCATTTTCTAATATTGTTTCCGACAGGGGAAATAGGTAGTTTTATATATTGAAAATGTTTTTGTAGCCTTCTCCTTCTCGGTGGAAATGAACCATCTTCATTCTGAAATGAACTGTTTAGAGAAACTCATGGTTGTTAACATCAGACAGAACAGCCACTGCATTTGGATACTTTAGAAGGCAGGGAGTTACTTCAGAATTAAATGTTCAGCCCTGGAATTATACTCGCTTCATTGAAGTAAATCACCTGGGTCTGGGCCTTAGTAATCATCTTTTCAAAAAGTAACAAATAATCCAAAAGGGTTCCAAGACGTGCAAGCTGAGATCTGCGAGATGCAACAGATTTCTCCTGCACTTTCTGGAGCATTTCACGTAGAGATCGCAATTGCAAGCCTCAAACGCATGTCGCAAGCGTGATCATGTAGGCCATCAGTAAATTGGCTATCGTTCCCATCTGCCTGCTTTTCCATCAGACTTTTGCATTTGTGCACAGTATTAGCGCTCCTCAGCAAAGTGGGCTGGCCATGGGTGTCAGTTGCTGATATTTCAAGTGGTATCGAAAGGGTGGAAAATTAATCTTGCAGTCAGATTTTTTAAAAATATCTAGCTACGTTGTAAAATAAAAATGTCATTTTAATTATTTTAATTTGAACTATTACATCTACCTGGTACACCTAATATCATAGCCTACGCTTTATAGTAATGTTAGGTGTTTTGTTATTTGTAATATCCAAATTAAACCGAACATTGTCACCTAGACGCCATCCATTATCACCTGTGACGAAGCGGTGACCCAAATGTAACTGTTGTGTGTGCTCGCAGTTTATTTAACCCTATCATCTAATAGCATACTCTGTAAGTGACATCGCATAGGCTACAACTTTTGTGATAGCGATTTTTACAGAGTGGTAGCCTACCCATTTCCACACACAAACATGTGTGTGCATTCTCAGTCAGTGCATTGATAGGAATTCGTAAACTACACCTATTGCACAAAGCACTTTTAGGAGTACAGCAAAATTTCACTTGACTACTGCTTGGATAACTGAGGTTTTACACGTTGGCGCTTTACGGACACATCTTGATGGAAAGTGTTTACTCCATTGCCTGAAAACCCCAAGAAAACCATTGCTCAGAGCTGTCAAACCTACAAATAGTTAAATACGAATAGAAAAATATGCCTAAACAAAATCCCGGAGAGCAGAGGCTAAAATGTACTTTCTTTGTACTTTCCAGAAGTAACTGGTTTAAAAAGAATTAAAGTATAGCCTACTACTTTAAGCTGCAGATCTTATAATAAATTGTATTCTTTCTGGAGCCTGTCTCTGCAGCCTATCTGCACTATCAGAGGAGATAGCATAATTACGAGGGAGAAATTTCGTTTTGCGAGAGGTATGTAGTTGTCGCAGGTTTATTTGCAATTCGCAAGTGATGAATTTTTGTGAAACGTGTTTTGATAAGATATTACGATCTGCGAGTGAATATTCTTGCAAATCACTTTTGTGAAACGAGCCCGAGGTTTGCTTTCGATCACGCACAGATTCATTGTAACAGACCAGGGTGCCCACATTTTTGAAGAATGCACCAGATGTCTTTAAAAACACATGGACCATTTGACATTAACACTCTCTTTTATCAAGCTATTATCCTCCATAGTTAGTGTGTGCTTTAAAACTATTAATATCGTGAGGTCACAAAAATAAATGGCAGTTGGACAAATGTGAAGATATGGCCAAACAGTTAATGGTCGGCAGCTGAAGTTGCTGACGTTGCTAATCAGCTACCAATGATTCCACAGCAAAGTGGCTATGAAGAAAGTATATTTTGATTCATAAACATGTCAAAAGGTCAACATTAGCCATAACCTATCAACTGCCTGTCCAGTCTACACAAAACCTTTATTTGTCAATCTTGACTGTGCTCCATGACTCATTACTTGCTAAATTATTAGATGAGCTACACCTGTGTTTACCCACTTTTTCACTGCTTGTAAGATACAGCTTTCTACATCTCTAGCCTTATCTTCGGACAGACACTCATGATTTATTAAAGCGATACGGTCTGTTTACCATTTAAACAGTCACAGGTGATTTTCTTTATCATATCCAAGCTGAAATAAGCAGTCCATTTTAGAGATTAACGGCAGGGAAGGAAGATGCCGCACATGCAGAGGTGAGGCGAGGACAGGAGACTGACCCAGATACAGTGAGCCGCTCATGCTGAAATGATATCCTACTGTAAAGTGCCCGTTTAGCTTGAACATGTCTGGTTGAACACTGGTGCTGACTTTCCGCTTTTTCAGTACTACGTTTAAGAATAAATGTATTCATGGCCAGAATAACAAAAGAGGTTTCCACTGGAATCTTGTGCCTATTGCTGCCCTTTGTTCAATTCAAGTTCCAAATCCAGTTCCAGTTCCATCTAAGTTCAACATTTGTCCCAAAAATATTGATATTCTATATGCTTACTTGAAAGAGTTACAGATATTCTCAGATGCCAATCTATCTCCCCTGACTTTATCTGTGGCAGAAGACCAGTGGACTTATTCACCTGTCATACTCACAGGGCTCAATTCACAATATAATCATGGGTAACCTCCATCAAACCATCATTGAAATGACCACTCCAGTATGGAGTGTTAATGATACTAAACTTGTGATCAAGAGCTGTACATTTAAATCCAAGATAAACTACTAATTGTAAAAATGCTTCATTCAAAAGCTGCATTGACTTTATTTTCTGCTTGTCATTAAACTTTGTAAGAGATTCAGAATTTTGTCCATTGTCTCAATTAAGAGTTGGTAACTGTGAAAGAACTCATCAGCCCATCAAAAACAACTCTCCCAGCAAAGGAGCAAAAGGCAAAACCATCACAGCCACTAGCCCTCAGGATCCTGGGCTTAAAATGCAGGGCAGCTGCGATTTGTCTTTGAGAGTGAGAGAGAGAAGTTGGGCACAGTTGTGAATGTTCAGGTTCTGAAGGCTTTGCTGCAGATTGATCTTAAAGGGAAAATCACCCAAAGCCTGTTGGGAGATGGATGATACACTCCTTTTTTTACTTCAATCTAATTAGTAGAATAGCAAGTGTTATATCTTCACAGATGCCACAGAGAGGCATCTGGTCTTCAGTCAGACAATTGAAGAATAAACAACCATACTGGCATGAAAAAGTTAAACTCTTGTATTTTACACAGAGGAACAGCCACTGTCTGGGTTCATTCGAGTAGACAGGCAAATCCTCTACGTAGGATTTTGTGATATTCCACTGTTCTTTGTTTGGATGTGCATTTCTATTTCTGTCTGAAGGACTTTCAGAGGGACAAGGAATAGGACCAAAAAATACATGTCCTCCCCAAGAAGGATATGAATCGATCATTTAATCGATCTTTGTGGTGTGCACATTCTGCGCCGATGTGTTATTCAATGGTGCTGGACATTCAAAGTTAACCAGAACAGTTTCTAGTGCAGCAGAAAAAGTACAATCAAGTAGTCACAGGCCTCAGACTATGAATAGCATGTGGCTAACAAAGCATGAAGCCACATTACTAGATTTGATTATTAGAGCATGAATGTACTCAAGTGCCGAGACTCCACTTTAAGTAAACAGTTTGTGCTTTGAGGTCCAGACAGGCTGTTTCTGTTACCTCTTTACTGTGCAATTCTTCCTGCATGCATCACCTCTATACTATTATTTATAAACCAGACTCTTGAGGTGATAAAATGTGACCATAGCCAAGGAAATGTGTCTGATGAATGTCGCTCCAAGCTTCATGCTGAATTTATGTTTGATGATGTCATTCCCAGCGGAACAACTAATGGGATTAGTGGACTTGAATGTCTAGTAAATATGTCGCAACACACAAAAGGGGGCATCTATTTATCTCCCCAGAAATATATGGCCACCCTCCCAGTCCTATAGTTCTGGGCGCCACTGATTGTTTGTGCTCAATACACATCCGCGTCACTGATCATACCAACATTCTTCTCTATTCATCCTCATTTTTTTTATTCTATGCAGAATGCTTATGTTTTGGAGTTTCATATTCCACATACAGTAAACAGCAATCTACATAAAAAGGTTTATTCATGAAAAAGCCTTTCTGTGATTATCTCAGATTCACATCCATTCCTCTTTTTCAGTAAACCCAGTAACTTGCTTACGGTACCTTCGGTTAGAAAATGTACCGACTGTATGCACTATGCAATTACCATGCAATAAAATAACTAATAGGTCTAGTGCTTCTTTACAGTTGTATTTCAGTCATCGCTATGCAGCTCAGCAGGCACACAAGTCAAAGCAAAAAAACCATCACATGCAGCCAATAGGCGGCATTGGGCTTCAATCACCTTGCAACAATGTTGCCAAGGATCTACAGTACGAGCAGGCAGGGATGCAGAGTTACACCACCCACTGCCTCTACAGAACTATGATCCAGAAACTGATGCTGGTCTTGAATAATGATTTTCAGCCTGTCTGTAAGCAGGCACAGGTGTGAGGGCTCTCTCCAGAGCTGTTAAAGACAGGACTGGAGAAGGTGGAGCAACATTCGCCACACCAAGCAATGCGCCTCCTCCACTAACAAAATGACCATGCAAGGTGATCCCACTGTTGTTGTATAGTTTTTCAGTGATTGCACAATGGAAACAATAAGCCATAAACTCTAGTTAGCTCACCACCACTAGCTAGTTTGGCAGAACACATGAAAACAATGACCAACCACCTGGCACCACGTACAGTACGTGCAGCCAGGAACTACTTTCTTGTGAATTACTCTTAACAAAATTCTGAATAAAAACTATTTTAATAGGATTGTATCTATGATATCTATATTATCAGATTTGGTAACCATTTTTAAAAGCAATAACTCACTCTAAGCCATGGTATATTGTGATTTTATTACAGCTAAGGGGGTTGCAGCCCGACGCACACAATATCCCTTGTGACAAAATCACAACATACCACTGCCACTAAGTTATTGCTTAAATAACAACTGTCACAGTAATTAGACTACTTGTTAGTTTAGTAATTGTTAGTCATGGTTGGGGTAGATAGGGGGTTGATTCAGAAACCCTGTGTAATTATATAAACTAGTTGCAGTGTGCCATTTTCACTACTTTACCAACATGTAGACGCATTGTAGATGCAATCACTTGTTTAGAGTGTTACTGAATACCTACACTAAGACATTATATTATGCATGATCCACACATCAGCAATGGTTGGTCCTCGGGTGGCATATTTAGCTAAATCACTGGTGCTTGATGCAGTAATTTTCCTCTTGGCCCAGAATCAAATCCTGATACTGTTCCAGTACTGACCATAACTGGGACACATCGATGTCATGTGATTGGCCCTTCGTGTCACCCAGAGGGAGGATTTGGACAGCAGGATATTCCCAAACTCGCCACACAATAGTGACTCTTCTGACAGATCCAGCACTTGAGAACAGCCTGCACCAGCTGAAATAACTGTGCGACCCACAGGCCACAATAACTACGCAACTCAACTGCTGGTTTGCAGTGAAATAAGCAGCGGCAGGCCACATGTGTTTTGCAAGACTAGCGTGTGCCTTGAAAAATTACCATAGGACACCGCAGCAACTGGCTTTTTACAACCCATTTATTATTTTGAATCAATACCTGAATGAAATATCCCCAGATGTAATTAATACTCATTTCAGCGACACAGTGAAAAGGTCAAATGCCTTCCGGTTCCTATTGTAGCTGCAATACTGAAAGGGAATATCCTGAACATAGCCTTTGTGCCTGGCAGAAAGACTAATATCTTTTCCCATTGTTTATTCCCATGTGTAAGTACGCTCACCCGACAAGCTTAAGTGCTCTTGTGTTCTTAACAGATGTATGGTTCAGCCCAGAAACTTTTGGCAAAGGGGGGACACAATTGTAGGTTAAATATAAGGACAGGCCAAAAGGAGGTGACTGATATGTCTGAAAATGTGCTCACCTCAAAGAATACTCCACTCTGACCTTTTACCCTCTTTCCTTGACAGCGAAATGTCCCACTGGCCATTACAAGAAAGTCTTGAGAAAGGTCAGTTAAGTAAAACGTTGACATTTTAACAAGTTAAATGTTTTTGAGAAGTCAAAGTGTGTGGGAGGACTTTAATGGATTCGTGTTAAGTTAAACCAGACTTTAGATAACATAGGGCTATCTGTGGGTTCCCACTGTAATTCAAGACTTCAATGACTCCACATCCCCACCGAAAGCTGTCAAATGTAATGAAAGACTTAAATCATCCAACAGTCACTATTATCAAGACTGTGTTCCTTCCAATTCATTTCACACTTCATATATTTCTAACAGCAAACACTTATACTTAAGCTACACAACCTGAGATATAAATAAATAACAGAATACACTTACAATCACTTACAACAAACATTTTGGAAAGGGAGAACTAGCAAAGACAACAAATAGCCTGACACATCACTGTGTCACAGCTCACAATAGTGCAGTGGGTAATATAAACAAATGCACACACACACACACACACAATTAAATATACATGAGACAGTAGCACTCAGAAATGTTACTGGATCAGGGCCCAGTCATGCTACAATGAAACAGTGGACAGAGAAATCCAAAGTTTACTGATCAAGTTAGATAATGTTACTGGGAGTAAAATGGTGTTATGGCAAATGTGTTCAGAAAATGCAGAAAATGAGATTGATTTACATAAATGTTACTATTACATATATCTGTTTAAAATACAAACAAACATAATATATAAATTGCCAACCAAACAAGCACTTTATAATGTCACCATCAACCACTTTGTTAATGCCTGACCCCTCCCTTATAGGTCTTGAGTTTTGGCACATAGTAAAGTTCATCAGCAGCAATAAAGAATCTGAGTAGCGTGTAAACATAAGCAGCACATCTTAGTGACAGCTAGAACAAAGGAGACCTCTATAGGCAGAAGAATAAATTGCATGGCTCTTCCCTCACTGTACAGTATGTTAAATACAAGCTGAAGTCGATTTCTCCTCGATTTACTCAATTATTCCTTACCATAAGAACATGTCTTAAAGTATATATTCCACAAAATATATAAAATTGTTATACTTGTGTATTTTCACACCAAAGTTTTTTTCCATCCACTTCCTGGAAAAAAAGATTTTACAAGATTTGACACCATCGTGTACCAGTGGGCGTGTATGTCGATCAAATGTTTGCAAATTTTCCGTTCCCCTCCAATCAATATCCTTTTCACACAGTGGCATGCATCCTCATTTGAAGTCCCCCTGCTCATTTGACGTTAGTCAAATCGACTTTAGTGCTGCTCTAATTTCCGTTTCAACTTGTCTTTAAAGATAATCATAGTATTACAAGCCCCAGCACCAAGAAACACCAAATATGCAGAAGGAATACACACCTGTGGGTGGAATGTAAGACCTTTTAAAAATAAATATGAGGACAGGAGATTAGGAGTATCATCATCAACATCATCATCATCATCTACAGAGAAAACTCAACAGATGTTTGCTTTCATGTCATTCTCAGTAAATGATGGTCCCAAATTAAAAACTCAGTTTTAGTAATTTATCAGGTTTTATAGATCATAGGACTGGAAATATGACATGGATATTTTAATATTACACATTCCAGTAATTAAAAAAGGTAAGAACAGTTCTGGTTATGAAAATGTAATAAATCATAAAAACTGGGATGAGGAGATAATACACTCAGTATACACCAATCATAAAGGAAAAACCCCAACAATTCAGTGATTGCAAGTTTGATCTATAGCAGGATAATTTAATGTCATTATTTGTAAATATTAGATCCTCCCATGGAGAGATAAAAAAATGATATAATGCTTGTGGTGAATAGTGAATCTGCAACACGTGTTCAATGTTAATTCAATTCTAACAGAGGTTAAATGAGTCCAATGTGGACAATATGCACTAGATCAGAGTAAAATGTACTTAAAGTGTGTTAACATTTAACATTATACTGAAATACTAAATTGAAGTCCCTGCAATGTTGGTATCACTGATGCTACAGTACAAACAGGAAATGGAGGGACAGACGTATCTACAGAAGAGACACTTTGCAGTAGTAGATCAATGTGATCCACATGTGAGTCTAAATTCCTAATATCTACAGTTCACTCACTTCAAATAAAACAGCTGGAGCTATTTCCCACATCTTTAACCATCCAGCCAAAATCCTTGGCATGGATTCAACTCAGGTCTGACTCAAAACACCAGTGGAAACAAGGCTGACATCTGAAGAGGCTGCAATCTCTCCTCTGTTTGTGTGTTTGCGTGTGTGTGTATGTGTGTGTGTATGTGTGTGTGTGTGTGTGTGTGTGTGTGTTTGTGTTTGTGTATGTGAGACAGAGAGAGAGTATAGGAGTATGCAACCGCCTCCTTATTTTGAAGTCTGACAAGTGGAAGGCTTGCTGCCAGTGAATATAAAAAAACCAACCAGTAAAAGTAACAGATGTCTCTTGGAAGGGCTGGATATTAACAGAAATAATGAGCAGTGTCAAGGACAGAGGCTGCAGGTCATTTAAGGAAAGTCCCATCCTAATGGAGGTCAACTTCACCAAAGCTGGTACACAGTGAAATGCACATCGGTGCCATATGAAACATATTCATATTTTCTCATACAATTGCTAAATGTATATGGTGAATGGGAACTTGAAATAACCTAAAGTCAAATAAAGACATACGGCCACTCCTTTTTTAATCTTTTATCAAAACTACATGCATTAATAATTTGTTATTTATTTTGACACTTTTTATCCAAAGCAACTAACGGTTGATTAGACTAAGCAGGGGACAATCCCCCCTGGAGAAATGTGTGGTTAAGGGCCTTGCTCAAGGGCCCAACAACTGTGCAGACCTTATTATGGCTACATCAGGGCATGAACCACAAACCTTCCGGGTCCCAGTCATTTGACTTAGCCACTAGGCAACAGGCTGCCCCACCTTTCTCAAAATCGGCATTGTCAAAAAGAGCCCAGCATCCTCCATATTGAAAGGCATGCTTTCACTTCAACTGACTGGCACTAGGTTTTTCTATGAAGGCTTGTGATAAGGCTGGTCCCAAGGAATTTTCATTTGTGTGCTTTGTCTATTTGTGTACTGTGGCAGATTTGCAGTGGTGTTAAAGACCTATACTTTCACTTCTCAGTCTGAAGCTATTCCCCAAAGAACTTGTTAAGCAACATTGCTAGACTACATTGGGTCCGTCTTACCTACTGGTTCATTGTTAGACCTGACACTCAAAAGCTGATTATTTCAAGACAATGAACGTGTATCAGGAAAGGGATCGTACCAGTTTGTAGAGTACCACCTGACAAATGATCTCCCTAAAATCTAGTTTTTGAAATAAAGCAACAAATAAAGCAATCTTTCCAGCATGGACATTGGCACTATATCCTATCAAAATATGATCATGATATGTATGCATCATTTGGTGGCTCCGTAATGGGGTGGGGTACACTTTCCTGCATAGATTGGGTGCACTCATAGCTTATAAGGTAAAGGTTATGTGATGTAATGGACAGATAAATAGATTTGATCAACAGGTGGGGCACTGCCGTTATACCTGATGACATACTCCACGCAACTATTTGTCCATGCTATGGTCATCTCCTGACTAGATTACTGCAAGTCCCTACTTGCAACTCTGCCAGCCTATGCCATCCAGAACGTGGCTGCCTGGCTCGTCTTCAACCTTCCAAAGTTCTCACATGTCATGCCCCTGCTAAAGTCAGTCCACTGGCTAGTTGCTGCCAGGATCAGATTCAAAGCCTGTGGCCTATGCTGCAGCCAACAAGACAGCCCCTCCCTACCTACAGGATATAATTTAACCTTACGCCCCAGCTCGACCACTCCGCTCTGATGCCAAAGGCAAACTTGTTCATTCAGCCAGCCATGTGAATGGCTCTTGCTTGTCCCATCTGCGGAGCTTCTCCACCCTAGCTACGCGGTGGTGGAATGACCTCCCTATTCCCATAGGAACTGTGCAGTCATACATTGGCAGCAAGATACAGAGGCTTCAAGGAGGCACTGCGTGTATTGCATGGACTGAACCCAGCTTAGCTCAATATCACACCTATCTTCACTGTAAAAAATCCACAGCCATCCACTCCACCACCAGCTTAGATACCTTGCATTATTGAAGAAGTTCAATGTTCCTTCCTGACAAATCTCAGCAGATAAGTGAACTCTGGTGTAATTACCTCAGAGACCAGCAACTTCATTGACATCATTATTGTCAATATGACCGCCAACTACACAGGGTTATTCAGTTATCAATCATCGGTTCACACAAAGGTCCTCATTATCTCTTCCCCAGAAACCCCTGTGCATGCGTTCTACCCTTGTCAACCTTTCCAGAGAGTTCTATTACATTTCCGTCATTATTATATTGCCTGACAGGGGACAAGTAGTACACCCAATAAATATCCCCACTCTGTTCTTAATATGAGATGCTCCTTTACTCTATATGAACTGGTACATCCTTCCCCTCTCCCACACAACCCTGGTTTATTAGAGTGCCTAAATGTGAAACAGGAAGCGTGGTTCTCCGGGAGGATATCTAGCATTAACCACGCGGCTGGAAATGGGAAGGCGTTTGCCAAGAGAACCAAGGAACGGCAGCTGAGGAACCCCACCTGCAGCTCATCTCAAGGCTGTCCGCACAGCTGTGCGAATCTCTGCCAGCACTACGGATTATTAAATACGCTCTCTCAACAAAACGTGTGAGAGAGAAGGAACGGGGAGCCAGTAAAAATAGCATCTGGTGGAAAAAGCACAAAGGGCATTTTGAATCTGCTTCATCTCAAGAGGGAAAACATTTGCTAACTTGCATGCATCTTTCAGCTCCACCTTAAGCCCCTGTCTTGACATTAACAGTGCCATGAAGATGCACAGCCCTGCTTGCAGAGCGGATTTGCAAGTCTCACACAGGTCCTTGGGGACCTCCTAGGGTTCATGTCCCAGTTGGACAAATAAATGCTTTTGTTGCAGAAAGGAGGCATAAACTGTTCCAGATCAGAGAATCATCACAATACTACTTATTTTCTTATAAGCTCATCTCCTGAATGCCTATATGCTTTCACAGGGGAAATAGAAAACCTACAAAGTTAGATGTGACTGTAAATGTTTTTAACTAAAAGCTCATTATTCCTAAGGCATTTACAATTGTCCCTTCTCTTCGAATTGCTATGACACATCCTTGTTTGGTGTTATAGGCATCACCTGTGTTCAATAAATTTTGAAACCAATGTTCAATTCCCATGGACAGAGCTTGCATTTTACATCACTCCTTCTTGACAATGTCAAATTTCCAGAACTGTAAAGCATGAAAAAACTACAGAGTGGGGCAGACATACAGCAGTCACTAGCTTTACCAGAGCAGTCACCATTCTGAAATGGGACAGAGGAACCTTAAATCCTCCCTCCCACCACAATGCTACAGTCAATCATGCATCACCCCACTATGGGTAAAATTATTACATTGGGAACCGGTGCTTTAAAGGAAAATGCTATAGCAGAGTCCCCGATTCCTTGACATTACCAGTGTCTGTGACACGTCAGTGACATGTCATGGATTCATAAAAAAATAAAATAAAAAAAAATCCACTGTACACACATACTGTGTTCAGTATTTTGAACAAACTTTATAACAGAAGCTCTTATATACAGTATGTATCTAGACTGGTCAACAGAACATTGCTATGAAATTGGAAGGAACATGCTTACGCAGTTAGGTCTGAGCAATAGGACTGATTATTGGTTAAACTAAGGGTCATAGTGACAAAATGCCTTTTTATAACCTCCTGAGACCCTTCATCTTCAAATGAGGACATTCAATTCTGCCTTCCCTGAGCTCTAGTACAGTATTTCTCATAACCAAGGGACATTCAATTCTGCCGTCCCTTCCTATTACAGTATTTCTCATAACCAAGGGACATTCAGTTAAAATGAAGTAGAATATATATTTGAAAATATTTTCATTGCAACATTGTTTTGTCATCCAGGGCACTTGTATTATGTCAACAAAATGTAAAAAAAAAAAAAAAAAAAAAAGACATTAAAAAAATGTTGTTTTTTTTAAAGGTTAAATTTGGTGATAAACTTGACCTCAAGTAACAATTATTTCAGAACTATCTCAATTCCAATTGATTTTCTCAGAGGGACTCTTGTAAATTCCTTCTGATGCATTAAGAACCTCAGACAAATATTCAATATTAAAATTAACTATTCATAATTATACTGTGCAGATTAATGATAAAAATGTGAATTTTGCAGGTTAAAATCCCAGGGAGTACAATATCTCTCGCTCAAGGCATCGAACCTGAATAGATTCAGTAAATATCCAACTGCAGAAATGCATTAACAAAAACCAACAGACACTAACCTCTACATAAAAAATTGCTGCTTGTCGGTCAGAATCAGACTGTTTACAAAACGGACTAATAAAATGACCCGAACCTTTATTCAACCTCAGAGCTGATGTATTCAGGAAGTCAACAATTCCAGAAGTTTAATTCCTTGGTTCTTTTATCATCCATTTTCATCCAGGACACGTTGCATACAGTATAGTGTATTCATTTACCAGACCCTTAAATTCCCACTGAGGTATTCATTTCCTACAAACAGCTGTTCACACTAATTGAGGATGACTGTTGGAGTGTCGGATGGGTGGAAAGATTCATTAGTATGAATCCTCCCCATTTCTTAACTTTCTCCATCTCCTCTGCTCTCGTCACTCTCTCTTCTTCTGAAAATCCAGAGAACCTGAATTCCAGGGGGATATAAGACAAATGATCTTCTCTGGCCAGGACTGCTTTCAGCCTGATGACTCAGAGAGGGGTGCGGCTGTAGTGAAACGTTTTTTTGTGGCTATGCTTAGATTTGAATCTTTCCCCGTCTAAATGTTACCGTGATATTATACGTATATTTATATTGTAAAAACACACAAGGTTTAAAGGACCCTTACAGTAAAATCATACATCCAAGGTAAAAAAAGTAAAAAGTCAAAAGTACCTCACCCCCATCCCCAAATGATATCAATCTAGTCAAATCAACACAAAGTCTTCATAAAATGCTCAGCTGTGAGGAAAATAAAGCCAGACAGCTAAACTCAAGCATTGATGGAATTTACCTGATACTGGATTTAACTGATAATGGCTAAGAGAAGTTATGGTATAATCAGGGAGGGTAGAGAAGCAGTCCACTCACTAACTGTACTAGGAACCCAATGTGCCCACAATTCCAGTGCATTACATTTACATTACAGTTATTTAGCTGATTCTTTTTGTCCAAAGCGATTTACAGTTAATTAGACTAAGCAGGGGACAATCCCCTGGAGCAATGCAGGGTTAAGGGTATACTTTGGGAGGGGTATACTTCACATAAACAACTGGCCAGTTTTGCAAGGTGATTTCTTTGTCCCTTTCCGAGAACATTGCGGCGGTGACCCGGTCTTGCAGGTTCTTCCTATACAACATACGGAGAATCCGCCCCTTTCTCACCCCCTACTCGACCCAGCTCCTGGTCCAAGCGATGGTTCTGTCCCGCCTGGACTACTGCAATTCCCTCTTGGCTGGCCTCCCAGCGTCCGCCATCAGACCCCTCCAACTCATCCAGAATGCAGCAGCTCGTCTGGTCTTCAACCTTCCCAAATACTCACACGTCACCCCCCTGCTTACTTCCCTCCACTGGCTGCCTGTCATGGCTCGCATCAAATTCAAAACATTGGTGCTAGCCTTCCAAGCAGTTAAAGGGTCTTCCCCAGCTTATCTGCAAAAAATCATCAGACTGTACACCCCTGTCAGACCTCTTTGTTCAGCCTCCACAGGCCGCTTGGCACCTCCCCCTCTCCGAACCTCCACCTCACGCTCACGACTACTGTCTGTTCTGGCCACGGTGGTGGAACGAACTCCCCGTTGAGGTCAGAACTGTAGAATCTCTCCCCACCTTCAAGCGCAAGCTGAAGACACACCTCTTCAAGCAGCACCTCTCCCCATCCCTCCCTACCTCCCTGTGAACCTTAATTGTTGTCTCTGTGACTTGCTTTGTGTATCGGTATTTTTAGTTGGCTAGGTAAGCAGTGTTTGGATAGTTAACTTTGGTCACTTTTGCTCTGTTTGTTTCTTTGTTCTCAAAAAAAAAAAAGAAAAAAAAAAAAGGCCCTCGTCCTTATCTTTGTTGTACAGGTAGCAGTTGAAATTGTACTTCCCTCTAGGGTGTTTCAGCGAACTTATCCCTGGTTATGGGTATGCACTTTGTTGTACGTCGCTCTGGATAAGAGCGTCTGCCAAATGCCAATAATGTAAAAAAAAAAAAAAGATCATGGGCAGTAGTAGCATTTTCACAATAGATATAGCTGTACAGAAAGACATCCCAGTAGAAACTATGGGATCATGAACATGATGCTTACAGTTTTAAACCCATAACATTCCTTTTGTATTTGATTTCCAAGAACTGATCTGTATTATATGGAAAATTCTGCTTCAATAGAAGTATTGAACATCTTTAAAAGAACTTGCTTAATAAAGCTTAATAAAGGTTCATTCAGAGTAATAGAACAATTAATGCAAAAATAAATGTTGATTCATGAATGACAATGCATTTTTAAAAAGATAATGTTCAATTTAAATTGGCCTACAGAGAAACAGATTCTAAATTTCAGGTGAAATATATAATATTTTTCATTTCAGACACTCTGGTACACTATTCAGAAATGACATCAGGATGAGATATCAAGTTGCTCATGGTTGGTGGTTGGTGCCTTGCATGGCAGCCAATTCCCGTTGGTGTGTGAATGGGTGAATGAGAAGCATCAATTATACAGCGCTTTGGATAAAGGCGTTATATAAATGCCAGCCATTTACCATTTACCATTTTTGGAGACTTTTGCTATCCGTCTGGATGGGGCGGGGAGGTCAATAGGAAAGCCAGGAAAGGGGAATCAGACTAATTCAGGGCAGATCATTCCCAAAGTCTCATTCCCAGTCTCCACTTCAGCCCTCTCTATCAATACTCAGTGGAGACAGAACAAGCCTGCTCAGGGAAATCATCACTTTTGTATTTTATTTTGCGCTATTAAATTAAAATGACAAATTATATGGGTTTTAAAAATTTTTAGGATGATGAATGAGGAACACCAATTCACTCTACAGAACTTTAGACCCAAAATATTCATAACCGTACATATGCATAGATATTGATTTTCAGTCCCATATTACATTTCATGGCTGCATCATTACGTTGAGTATTCTCAATTCACAGTACACTGGCATGCAAAAAGTAAACTACATTTAAAAGCAATGAATTGCCTGTTCATTTGAAGTTTCTCCATGTTCACGTCTTAAATTCTTCAGAGTATTGCAAGTTACTGATGACGGGTTGGCAGGCTGTGACCTCACTGACATGACCTCATTGAACCTCAGAATACTATCTTTTTCCTTGTTGAGAGAACAGAGTGTACAGCTTGAATTTTTGTATTAGCAATGAGAGAACCCAGGCCGCTGAAACCAGCAGAAATCACAATAGCTTTAGAAATCTGTTCAAACAAAGCTGGTATGCTGAGTGTATTTAAAGGCCTGACACTAGCTGGGTCAGAAAGGGTCTGCTTGCAACGCCTGGTGGAAGGCCCACAGTGACACGACACCAGGGTCAGTAATTATCCGTCATAACACGCAGCTGGCGAGATGGAAGAGCTGCGTATTACACTGAATGACAAGCAGGAAGACTCCCATATGCACCTCTGGCCGCAATTCCAAACAACAGGAGAAGGTTTATTTTGGTGAGCTGAACCCCAGTGGACGTCCTACTATGAAAAATGCTGTTCTGACTACCAAGCCAATCTTTTCACTGTTGATGAGTGAAAATGCACGTTTTAGACATTAAGTCCAAATGTTCAGTTATTTCATATTTCCAGTTTCCAACACACAGAACTTTCCATATGATGGCTATATTTCAGTGGAATTCAATTCTGTAATTATAAACCAAGCCGTCTATGGAATAAAGAACAAAATACATACGTATAATAAGGTGGGGAACATATCCAAATCCGCCTGGCTGTATAAACAGTTCCTATGCAAACAATTAAAGTGAAGGCCAATGTAATCACATTGCCACTTTGTTTTGATTTGGATACATGCTAACAAGTAAACAAACAGACCATATTATACTTCACAGATATTTCATCAGAAAACTCAAAGATCCCTCTTCTCAATCCTCCTATATAGCCTTTATCACAGAGCTTGGTGCAGGTATACTGAAGGTATGTCACCTAGGGTGAGGGGGCAATCTATCTGGGTCATCAACCATCTAGATTGGAGCCAAATGAAGGGCAATAAGAAGAATAAAAATTCATGCCCTGCGATAGTTGCCTCATCTCATGATAGTTAGCCCCTAGGTCCACAATTGCTCCAAAATATACCCCCTGCCCCACCCACCCCAAAATTGTTTTCCCCTCCCCGGTCGAGCAGAAAGGCCACAGCAGGCTACGATAAATTCAGTGTTGTTTCATTGTAAGGCTAACAATGGAGAGGGATTGTTTTATTCAGTAATTCATGTTCCTTTAGAACACCCAACATTTATCCAGTCCTCCAGATGGTTCTCATTTCTTAAGTACAAATTCATGTCTGCACAGTACCTGACAAAGTGGCCATATTTGTTATGAGTATAAAACATTACTAATAATATTTTCCATGTCCGTGTAAAGACTTTGCAAGATAAATGATCTTGTCCTTGGCTGTTTATGTTGAGATGGATTGTGCTCGTTCTTTGCATTGTTATTGTGTGTGTTTTCTCCCTTCTCAGCTACAGGTGCTGTATCTGGAGAGGAGAGGTGTGTGTTTACAATTATCGCATTGCACTGGGATTGCTCTGAGAAGAACTTGGGCCATAAAAAGCTGTGTGTGAACTAGGAAGATGGGAGGAAATCTGGCTATAGAGGGGGAGTCGATCTTTCGCAGGCTGGCCCAGTGGAATCGTTAAGATAGTTCCCTCATTACATTTCATTCTATCGGAGCATATAAAGTCAACTAAGTCAATGTGTTTTTATTTTCTTATCATTGCTATCACTGCTATACAAAAAACTGAAGGGAATTAAATTAGTACTGAGCAGATTCTCCTACAAATTATCCTTTAATTTATTTTTTCCAAAGGACCAGGTGTTAACCATTCTGTTTTCTTTTTGCGCCTGGAGCCATGGACATTGCTTGCAGTTTCCACATATGTGCTTTAATTGTTTCCCACTTGTGGTCACCATCACCTTCTCTTCTTGAAGTACAGTATACATGTTGTTCAGCTCCAGGCTAAAAACATTGGCGATACTGGGGGAAATTGAGCTTATTTGTTTCCAGGGCTGTCCTTCTGTTTGCCTTTTTGCACGTATGATATAATGTTTAAGATTCAATCTATTTATATTTATATGCTTTGTTATTCATCTTCAAAACTGCATTCAGTCTACTGTCACAATGAACCAATGCCTGCAGAGGTTCAGTGCTGCCGTCTCTGTTGCAATGAACCAATACATTTTTCTGACTACCAGAAGTTCAGCTGAAAGAAAGCCTCAATGAAAATTCTCAAGGGGTGTGGAAACACCTAAATGACAACTGTGAATAATTGTTTACCCGAATGGATTTCTGAAACTTCTGCAAACACGGGAATACTTCAGAAAGTCACAGATGTCATAAAAGTTCATCTTTGGCAAATAAACACATTGGAGGGGGCGAGTGTAAAAGAGAAAGACTGACCTGTGGATCAGAGCAGACTTGCTGGATGCTGTTGATTGGACCGCAGGGCACACCGGTCTCCTCAAACTTTCCCAGCCAATCGCTTGTGCTCTTTTCTGAGAATCTAGGAACAAACAAAGTCTCTGCGGTTTGAACTGTGCACCACAACTTATGAAATGACAGAGAGAATGGGGGCCACAGCTGGGCTAGATCCAGTTAGTCAACAACAACCAAAACTGCAAGACACATGTGGTTCTTGGAAGGCTTGCATACAACCACTCCTGCCCCAAGCAAAGAAATATTTCAGACTAGATAACAATGTGGGTTTTATCCTTACTCCTCAAAGGTGTACATGTGCATGCACACACAAATGCATATTCATCACACACATACTACATTAATAGACAAGAGCAGTCCAAGCCCCAAGATATATAAACTAGGAGGTACTTAATCCACTACTGTGCCACAGCTCTTTTCCTTCAAATATGAAATGTTTACAAAAACTAGATTTTTTTTGTTTGTTTGTGTCTAGCAGACATCATTTTTCTTGGAAAGGAAGGGGCTTGCAAAACAGCATTAGGTGTTCTGAAAACTTTGTAGACTATAAACATTTGTCAAGTGTAGGATATTCTTTGCTGGCTATTCAGCCCTTTGAATCTCAAGAGAAAACACATAGCACACTGGCATTGGTAATGCCTAGCAAAGATTTTTCTAATGATGGGAGGGGTGGGGACAGATGTGTCCATTTTATTTATAGCAGAACAGGAATGTGCTGCATTCCTTTTGACTAGTAAGGATAGCCTAAAACAAAATCATAACTAGCATAAATGACTGCAAGTATGCGCAAGTCATCAGGTCTTGAAAAGTTACAAAAAGTACAACATATATCCAGCCAACAAAAATGTGATGGTGCGTGGTAACCGGGGTAACATCGCGCAGTTCGAGGAAACATCGCACAGTTCTCAATTTTACAGAATACTTAAAATCTGCGTCAGATTTGATTTTGGTGAAAAATTAGATGATTTGAAATCTTGAAATACTCATCTATCCTTCAGTTATAAATCCATTACACCTCACACTGAGGAAATATGAGATTTTAATATCTACAGTACCTCCTAGACAGTATCTGCAACAGTTCTTTCCGGTTCTCCACTCTCAGCTTGTTGGTTTTGTATTTGGGGTCTTCTGCCAACTGGTTCAAGTTCAAAACCTAGTATTAAAAAAATTTTAGATATCAATGATTCACATTGACATATATCCTGGTAATGTTCTATACACAATTTGCATTTAAATGCTATAATAAACACATGGCCACTTCAAATAATAATACGTGACTTGGGAGATTTCTAAACGTCACTTCCTTGTGTGGCGTACCCAATATCATAAATGATGCAGCAAATACTGCAACAAATACAGTTCTCATCTGACAACTGCATGATCCATCCATCCATCCATTATCTGAACCCACTTATCCTGAACAGGGTCGCTGGAGCCTATCCCAGCATACATTGGGCGAAAGGCAGGAATACACCCTGGACAGGTCGCCAGTCCATCGCAGGGCACACACACCATTCACTCACACACTCATACCAATGGGCAATTTAGACTCTCCAATCAGCCTAACCTGCATGTCTTTGGACTGTGGGAGGAAACCAGAGTACCCGGAGGAAACCCATGCAGACACGGGGAGAACATGCAAACTCCGCACAGAGAGGCCCCGGCTGACGGGGATTCGAACCCAGGACCTCCTTGCTGTGAGGCGGCAGTGCTACCCACTGCACCATCCATGCCGCCACAACTGCATGATACAAAAATAATTTCCAAATGGATTTAAAAAATCTATGAATTCATTAATCTGTGCACTAAACTGAACAGTACTCCTCATGTGATAGCCTATTCCTGTGTATCATGAAATTGCAATGTATTTATCTTTATGATGTGGAATTAGCCTATTTAATAACCGTATTGCAGGTTCTGTAATCAAAAGAGAATCCACACAAAGTCAAAGAAACAACAATTAATACAAATAAATTGGCCAAAAATAAATAAAATCACTATGAGAAAATAACATTGTTGGAGAGAAAGAAATGGTTCAATGTACGCACTGTGTCTATTGTGCAATTTATTTTGCCCTATTGATGCCCTACTTTCAATGCAATTGTAGAAAAATATCTTTCGGTTTTCTGTTTATTAGTTTAAACTACTGTATTCAGTTAAATAAATAACAAAACAAGCAATTAGTATATAAACTATATTTAAAAAAAATACTTTTATCATGTCCCTTGGGGCAAAAAAGGTTGAGAAATATATAACTTAAATGTACGATACCAGGTCAAAATGTTGGCCTGTAAATTTCATAGTTGTCCCACCAGTTGAAAAAGTTAGAGGCGTCAGTGACATTAGTTAAAAAGACGTAAGTTAAAACTTAGTTTGGTGCCCTGCTATTCACTCCTCAGTGGATGATTATGAAATTGTAACCTACACATAGGCCCATGAGCATATTAAGTCTGGAAGTGAAGTGCCACTATCTAAAATTAAAATTCTCATTTCAATAGATTTTTATACAGCAAAGACAGGAGCATAATGTTAATTAGACTGACATATACAGGGCAGGACACTTAAATGCCATCTCCGCCTCAACCACTGAGTTCATTTTAATGAAACTGCATCACTGTAGGTTTTCCTGTGGAGGTTATTTAAGGTAAGATGTAATGTGGTGAAACATGGTTCCTATGAACTTCAACTTTCAGCATTTGCACCCAATTAAAAACAAACGAGCAGTGAAATAATTATTTTTCAGTTTCAGTGATTTTAGCTACCTTTGAAATCATATGGTGAACAAAAAAAGGCTCTGTTTTAATTTTAATTGCTGGAACAGTATTCTGCAGTATTATGCCAATCATTCCCAAATCAATCATTTTCTAAGATAAAAAGGTGCCACCCCAAAATGAGTAACACACTTCAAAGTCATAGTTTTGTATTCACTGTATTGCAGACTACTGCAATCTCTTTCAAAAATACAGCTCCTGTGTGTTTCAGTCTGAGACACTTCTAAATTATGTAACATACTCACAAACAAACTATTGATTTTCGTATTATATTTTGCAGCTTCACATTAAAACTTTTAATAAATTTGCCTATAAACCTTTTTTGCCTATTCTTTTTCCCCACACCCCCCGACCAACTGACAGAGGAGGTGGCACAGGTCTCCTAATCTCATTATCGCTTCTTGGATGAGATGGACATCTTGCTTAGCTCCTCACCAGACAATGGCACTCCCTTGTTCCTCCTGGGTGTCTTCAACCTGAACTTAGTGTCCACACCCACCTTCCTCTCCCTCCTGTCTTCCTTTGACATCACACGCACACATTCTCCTCCCACCCACAAGGCAGGCAGCCTTCTTGACCTGGTTTTCACAAGGTGCGGCACAACAATCAACTCTGTAACATTCCCCATATATCTGAGGACTCCTTCATATCTTTTTCCTCTAACACTCAACTACTGGCCTGTCTCTCTTCTTCCTTCTAAAACAACTGTCAACTTATCCCCTCCAAAACAACGATCCCAACCAGTCCAGCTTCAACAGTGGCCACTCCACTGAGACCGCACTACTCGTGGTCACCGAGGCACTCCACTCTGCTAGAGCCAAATCCCTCTCCTCTGTCCTCATCTTCCTCGACCTGTTGGCCGGCCTTAAATACAGTCAACCATGACATTCTGCTCTCGTCGCTAACTGGGATGGGTGTCACAGGATCTGCATTTGCATGGTTATCTTCCCACCTCCCTGGTCATTCCTACCAGCTGACTTGGAGAGGCTCAGTCTCTGACCCACACCCCCTACGAACTGGAGTCCCACAGGGCTCAGTTCATGGTCCTCTTCTCTCTATAAGCTATGTCTCTTGGTTCTGTTATCTCTTCCCATGGCTTTTCTTACCAGTCTAATACTGATGACACTTTCTTTCCTTCCCTCCGAATATGCAGGTCACCACACAAATCTCTGCCTGCTTGGCTGATATCTCTGCATGGATGACTTCCCACCACCTGAAGCTTAACCTTGGCACGACTGAGCTTTTCTACATCCCTGCTAAATCCTCTCCGAAAATCAACCTCTCACTGATCATCAAGGACTTTGTAGCATCCTCCTCCCATACAGCCAAGAATCTTGGGGTGACCTTTGAGAACCATCTCACCCTTGCTCCACATATATCCTCCACTGCCAGAACCTGCACGTTGCTCCTACATAACACATGCTGTATCCCTGACGAGGAAAGCCACCCAGCTTCTAGTCCTGGATTACTGCAACTCCCTCCTGGCTGGTCTCCCAGCTTGTGCCATCAAGCCCCTCCAGCTGGTCCAGAATGCTACAACCCGCCTGACCACCAGTCAGCACTGGTCGGCCCATGTCACCCCACTCCTCAATGCCTTCCACTGGATGGCTATCGCAGCACACATCCACTTCAGGGTGCTAGTGTTGGCATTCCAGGCTGCCCCACTCTACATCCAAACTACATCCATAATTTCTCCCTACATCACAGCAAGACCACAGCTCTGGTCACCTTGTGGTCCCCTCATTACGAGCACCAGGTGTTTTCTGTTCTGGTTTCTCAGTGGTGGAATGACTTGCCTACCACTGTCAGAACAGCAGAATCCCTCCACATATTTTGACGCAGACTGAAAACACACCTTTTCAGACCATACCCTAGTCCTCCCTCCTGATTTACTCCTTCCCTCCCTCTTCTGATATCTCTCTTGTACACCCTATATTATACAAAAAAAAGACTTACAATGACTATTGTTTTTTGGTTAGAACTGCTCTTAATGCTTGTTTTGCTATTCATGGATTTGATGTTTTTAACTTGTTGAATAACATATACACTTGTAAATCAATTTGGATTAAAATGTCTGCTAAATGACTCAAATGTAAATGTAAAACTGTTTTTTTCCTGTCTCCCTACCATTATATAATTCCAGATGTACTGTAACTTTGTTTGTCTTTTATCATTTTTCTTATAAATATCTCTTGATATTTATCTTTAGCGCCTAGACGCCTGTGATTGTGTATTTATGAATGATGCAACAATTAAACCTTGTTCTTTCCACTGTAAGATTAAATGCAGTTATTTTCCACAAAAACAAAAACAAAGAGACCCTCAGCTATACATGAAATTCCATAGGAAATGAATATGGGTCCATTTGAACCCATGTTGTACATTTTAGGGGTATTCAATATATTGTGCATTCTAGGGTTAATTTAATGTTAGTGAAAAAATGCAATCATCCGATCATGGATATTGGGCTGTAGTAGAACTGCATTCATATCCAGAATATTACAGGTTAGTAGTTACGATAGTAGCTACCTAGCTAGCTAACGATAGCTAGCTCATATGAGCAGAGAGAAGTGGATTGGGATCTCTAGCCATAGTTGTTACTTGGTAAAAGATCAAACCCCTCAACAAATTCTCAGGCCCTCATGGGCCTAATAATGTCAACTGCCTAACATTACTGAAGGCTGACCAGCCATTTGGTTAGCAGGCCCAATGTGACCCTTTCTTGCACTAACCCAGCAGCCAATTGCAGCTAATTCCTACACAGTACCTTGTGTGCTCCTCTATTGGCCACATGCTTTTCAGACACAGCACACAGCCATGCCCAGAAACATCCCAAATGATTTTTAAAATAACAACTACAGGTAGATAAGCAAGGTAGAGCAGAAGTGAACACAGACACAGGTTGCCAGTGCATCATAGTAATGACTGAGCATGGCTGTTTTATAATATTTGAAAATCCTGCATAGTATGCCTTTAATGGTAGTTTACATGACAAACAACAGCTAAATATAAATCAGTTATGTACTTTATGTCCTGACATTGGTTAAACTGTGTATTGCTTACCTTGCAAACTTTGACAAACTGCTGATCATTACCAGCTGCCACAATAAGGTATCCGTCTTTGGTCTTGAAGCCCTGTACACAAAAAGAACTGTAATTTAGCATATTTAGATTGATCTATTCTGAATGGTCATTTTCAGGGCATCAGGCACAAGCTTGAGAAAAAAGATACAATCAAGAGGAAAAAAGCTATTTAAGGCAAATGCCGTAACTTTTTCCCGGATCTGGTGTATTGTATAATTCTTTTTTAAATGAAACATACAATATATCCTTCTTGTATGTGCAGTGTCTATACTATAGCTAGCTGTTTGCAAGGTAGCTAGCATTCTTGCCATCTATGGACCTTGGTCAGGTTTAAAAAGATTGTTGGTGAAAGACTTAGGTTAGACTTTTTGAGTAAAGAATAGTACCACAAGGTCCCTGTCGTGACAGTTGTCATAATGATTTGGGTTCAACTAGAACTGTTGGTTAAATATGGTGGGCTAAGGCTGCTATGTACATGTGTGCTATGTAAATTCAACATTTTCATCCATTTATAATATAACAAATACTTCTGATGTAGTGCTCATAAATCTTGACATGGAATGATTTCTATGATTTGATTCTTTTATTTAAAAGAATAAAACCAACATTTTCCTAATTCTTTGAAACTTGGTAGAAATTTTCAGTGAGGAATTATTTTGAGGTGAAAGCCATGGCAACTACAAGCTGAATGAGAATGTAATTATACAATGGATAGGTCCGGTGCATTGACTCTATTGGTCAGTTTGCACGGCTAAATGGACTGTTCACACATCTTTCAATATTACTCTGCGTTTGTAGAAAACCATTTTCTACTTTGTAACTGAAATGAACGTAACTTAACGTTATCATCACCTCGCCACTAGTAGCCTACCAAAGTAAAACAAAATTAGTGATTTAAAAGTGTCCTTTGACCTTCTCAGGGATTTGGAACGGAGTAAGAACCAAAAAAAATACAACTAAGGCAACATCCTCGGTCTGAAATATCAGCAAGACCCACAAACCTCAGCGAAGCAAATGATGACTCATAGCCTCGCTATGAGTTATTTCAATAGACTGCATGTTATCTCTAAATGTCTAAAACAAAGTCAAATAAACTTGTCAGTGTCGTCTAGTGTAACGCAAATGCAATGGCGATACATTATTGCAATAGCGTTGCTTTGCCAACGTTAGTGCAGTTGGGATACATTATTGCTAGTAATGTTAGCTAACGTTAGTACAGTTGCTTAGATAGTGCAGTGGGGATACATTATTGCTAGCTAAAGTTCACAATACCGCAATAAACTACAGTTCAGTGGAAGAATACATTTAGCGTGAAACATAGTTCCATTAAAAATACATTACTTTAAAGTTTGTCTTGTCATTCTTTTGTGAAATTCTGAAAGATGAATGTGGTAACCGTTGTATGAAAGCATTATGGAACTTGAACCTGTGGTATATTGTGGACAATGGCACAGCTACGGTGTATAACAGTGCTCACATGTGCCTAACCACCCCGCCCACGATTTCTTGTTCTATAACGCTTAATTATACATGCATGCAGCTTATTGAATTTTTCATCATATGCTTATCCATTTAAAATCTAGATCATTCAGTCAATACTTAAAAAGATGGTCATAGCTGCAAGATCATTTATTGTAGACATATTTTAATAACACACTATAATGACACTGAGGTTTGGGGTGATGCAGATGTATAACAAAACTGACTGGCCAGCAGCCCGCAGAATAACACATTTTTAGCTATAGCATCTCTCCCACTGATGGGATTTTCAGTCAGTTTTGGTCACCGTGTTCCTAATAGAGCTCAGTGAGTGTATATCTGAGATGGTTATAACTAAAGCCAGCAGGTTAATCACCTCTAATTTACACTCATTAGTATAATCACATACGTGAGATGACTGAAATGCACTTGTCTAACTGGAAACAGCTTTTGTGCCAATGATCAGTTTCACCAAGATTACACAACACAAACACAGACTGTGGCAATGAGAACAAGGCAATGGGAATATATGAATGCAGAACTCAAAGCAGATCTTGACACCACTATCCATAGCGTGCTCCATTATTCCCCACTACACTGAACGTGAAATTAAACAGGAAAAAAAACATCCTTCAACTGCATCCATTAGTAGCCCCTCAGTGTCATAGATGCAGCCTGTGGGAAAGAGCATCTTGCCATCTCTGTTGAACCCACTGCAAAAAAAGTAAAAAAAATAAATAAAAAAAGACCCTTCCATAATGAATCACTCTCTGTTTATCAAGAGAAAAGTCAATAACAAGCAGGGATGATGGGAGAGGACTCAAAACCATCAAGCCCGTGTTTCCTGACCCCCTTACACGTCAGAGAGCGTGCATTCTACTTTCCCCCCAGATCTGCTCGGGTGGTAAATCAAGATACTTGAGAATCTTTTTTTGGTCGTACAAGCACACCACAAAGCATTTATTCATCGGACATCCCCGTTTCACCCAAGGTTGCTGTTTATCCCAGGCGGCATGAGACAAAGGGAAACGGAGAACAAAGTACACAGACAGCACTTAATGAGATTTTGTTTTGACAAACTTTAGTCCATCAGATTAAATGAATTCAAATGAAAGAATCATGCATGGGCCACAGCACAATACAACACGGGGAAGTCCTGGGACTGCCACAGCAAAGGGGCAGCAAGGTTAACCACTTTCTCACTGAACTTGGACGGTCACTTTTTAAACTTGTATTCAGACTGAACTGGCCAGCCAATATAGTTTCCTACCTCTCTGACCTAGAGAATCCTCTTGTGGTCTGTCTCTAAACCCGGTGAACCCTGAACTAAATGGAATTCACCAGCCCACAGAAGCTATTTATAGTGCTTTAAAATGGCCATTCAGAAAATACAAACAATCAAATCAGTAATATGGCATAACATTATTCCAGTCAAAACATAAAGCATTATCAGCATGTATTATTTTCTACTGGGTAGTGAGCACTGCAGGTGTCATTTTGTGCAAGCTCATGGAAATAAGAATTATGAGAGAATTATACTCACAGACCTTGTGAATTTTAAGAGCTTTTGAATGTACTTTTTTATTACATTACATTATGTTACTGTGTTTACTATAAACAATTGTAATGTTTATAGTATGCAAAAACAATGCAAACCAACAAAAAACTATTGAAACAAGGAATCTCCAAGTTTGGTGCCAGGCCCAAATAAAATAAATAAATAAATAAATAAATAAATAATGAGTTTGTGACTGGGGAAAACAGAGAAGCATGTAAAAAGAACAAAGTCCTGACTATATTTTTCCTGGAAAAGCATATATAGTCAGTGACCACTTTATTAGGTAGACCTGTACACCAGCTTGTTAATGCAAATATTTAATCAGCCAATCATATGGTTGCAACTAAATGTATAAAAGCATTTAGACATGGTCAAGAGGTTCAGCTGTTTCAGACCAAATGTCAGAAGGGGGAAGAACTGTGATCTAAGTGACTTTGGCCGTGGAATGATTGTTGGTGCCAGACAGGGCGGTTTGAGTATCTTAGGAACTGCTGATCTCCCGGGATTTTTACACACAACAGTCACTACAGTTTGCAGAGAATGCCACGAAAACAAAAAACATCCAGAGAGCTGCAGTTCTGTGGGCAGAAATGTGTTGTCAATGAAAGAGGTCAGAGGACCAGGGCCAGACTTGTCGAAGCTGACCGGAAGGTGGCAGTAACACAAATAACCACACATTACAACAGTGGTATGCAAAAAAGCATCTCTGAATACACAACGTGTCAAACCTCTACGTGGATAGGCTACAGCAGCAGAAGACTTCAAAGAATACGTCTAAAAAATAAGTCTAATAGATGCCTAATAAAGTGCTCGCTGAGTGTACATTATTTAAAGCAAGGCTTCAAAAGTTCATATGGAGATGTTTTGACAAGTTAGCTGAAGCCCTGAATCATCATGCAAAGATTACACATATTGAGAGTAACAATACTATTGCCAGCCAATGTATTGGAGATTTAAAAAAGCAGCATTTTTTTAAATGAAAACTTTTCCAAACTGCAATTGGCATTGCACTGGGATTGGAAAAATATAACCTGAATTTTTGGAGCACAGTTTATGGTTTAAATTTTGGGAAGCTACATTTGAGACTATTCAATACTCAAATTTCTCAGTTAATACATTCAAATCTATTAAATTCATTAAATTCAAGTCTTTTGAACATTATCTTGTTCCATAAGAATCTGCACTGAAACAACATGTAAATTGTTTGATTACAAATCTAAAATTGTGAAGTACAGAGCCAAATCAAGAACGCACACTGTATATTGGACAAAACAAGTGCTACATACCACCAAAGACATATTGTTCATATTCTAAAGGTGACACATTTATAAAAATTGGAACTGATTTTTAATTTTACAGAAAGATTACACTTACGGCAGCATGTGAAAATCGTGTGCTAAGTAGTTAAACATATACAGTAAGTGATCCTGGAAACTCAATTAAATGGCTATTTGAAAATAAAAAGCAAGAGTAATGTTTGGTCGGTCTTCCAAGTCTGTCAACTGCTAGACAAATATGACATTTGTTGGAAAGTGTACCCTCACGCATAAAAAAGATTAATAAAAAGCAATGCTTTTGTGGCCAGTAAGTCATCCCAAGTACCAGAAAAGAATACTACTCACAATTCACTAGCAGTCAGTGGATAGCACTCAGATGCTCAATTCCACAGAAATAGCAACACAGCACACTGTCTGGGTAATGCTAATTTAAATTATGATGTTTGCACAGGATGAAATTAGACATTTCAAAATTAAATATTAAAAATGAATTATGCAAGAGATCAGTACAGGGGGGTGTCCAAGTCACAAATTAACCTAGCAGTTAGCATGGATTTTTTAAAATGACTAGCAGTAATGTGGATCTTCCATACAAGGACAGAGACAGAAATTATTCATCATTAGAAGCCAAGTCATGCAATACTACAATTGCTTAATGAAAAAAATGCACTGAACCTGCCCCCTGCCATTTCCTTTCGGATATACAGTGGTGTGAAAAAGTGTTTGCCCCCTTCCTGATTTCTTATTTTTTTTGCATGTTTGTCACACTTAAATGTTTCAGATCATCAAACAAATTTAAATATTAGTCAAAGACAACACAAGTAAACACAAAATGCAGTTTTTAAATTAAGGTTTTTATTATTAAGGGAAGGCGGCACGGATGGCGCAGTGGGTAGCACTGCCGCCTCACAGCAAGGAGGTCCTGGGTTCGAATCCCCGTCGGCCGGGGCCTCTCTGTGCGGAGTTTGCATGTTCTCCCCGTGTCTGCGTGGGTTTCCTCCGGGTACTCCGGTTTCCTCCCACAGTCCAAAGACATGCAGGTTAGGCTGATTGGAGAGTCTAAATTGCCCATAGGTATGAGTGTGTGAGTGTGTGAGTGAATGGTGTGTGTGCCCTGTGATGGACTGGCGACCTGTCCAGGGTGTGTTCCTGCCTTTCGCCCAATGTATGCTGGGATGGGCTCCAGCCCCCCTGCGACCCTGTTCAGGATAAGCGGGTTCAGATAATGGATGGATGGATGGATTATTAAGGGAGAAAAAAAATCCAAACCTACATGGCCCTGTGTGAAAAAGTGATTGCCCCCTAAACCTAATAACTGGTTGGGCCACCCTTAGCAGCAACAACTGCAATCAAGCGTTTGCGATAACTTGCAATGAGTCTCTTACAGCGCTGTGGAGGAATTTTGGTTTTCGAGCATGAACCGCCTTTTTAAGGTCATGCCACAGCATCTCAATAGGATTCAGGTCAGGACTTTGACTAGGCCACTCCAAAGTCTTCATTTTGTTTTTCTTCAGCCATTCAGAGGTGGACTTGCTGGTGTGTTTTGGATCATTGTCCTGCTGCAGAACCCAAGTTCGTTTCAGCTTGAGGTCACGAACAGATGGCCGGACATTCTCCTTCAGGATTTTTTGGTAGACAGCAGAATTCATGGTTCCATTTATCACAGCAAGTCTTCCAGGTCCTGAAGCAGCAAAACAGCCCCAGACCATCACACTACCACCACCTTATTTTACTGTTGGTATGATGTTCTTTTTCTGAAATGCGGTGTTACTTTTACGCCAGATGTAAAGGGACACACACCTTCCAAAAAGTTCAACTTTTGTCACGTCAGACCACAGAGTATTTTCCCAAAAGTCTTGGGGATCATCAAGATGTTTTCTGGCAAAATTGAGACGAGCCTTAATGTTCTTTTTGCTCAGCAGTGGTTTTCGTCTTGGAACTCTGCCATGCAGGCCATTTTTGCCCAGTCTCTTTCTTATGGTGGAGTCATGAACACTGACCTTAACTGAGGCAAGTGAGGCCTGTAGTTCTTTGGATGTTGTTGTGGGGTCTTTTGTGACCTCTTGGATGAGTCGTCGCTGCGCTCTTGGGGTAATTTTGGTCGGCCGGCCACTCCTGGGAAGGTTCACCACTGTTCCATGTTTTTCGCCATTTGTGGATAATGGCTCTCACTGTGGTTCGCTGGAGTTCCAAAGCTTTAGAAATGGCTTTATAACCTTTTACAGACTGATAGATCTCAATTACTTTCTTTCTCATTTGTTCCTGAATTTCTTTAGATCTCGGCATGATGTCTAGCTTTTGAGGATCATTTGGTCTACTTCACTTTGTCAGGCAGGTCCTATTTAAGTGATTTCTTGATTGAGAACAGGTGTGGCAGTAATCAGGCCTGGGTGTTGCTAGAGAAATTGGACTCAGGTTTGCTAGACCACAGTTAAGTTATGTTTTAACAGGGGGGGCAATCACTTTTTCACACAGGGCCATGTAGGTTTGGATTTTTTTTCTCCCTTAATAATAAGAACCTTGTGTTGTCTTTGACTAATATTTAAATTTGTTTGATGATCTGAAACATTTAAGTGTGACAAACATGCAAATAAATAAGAAATCAGGAAGGGGGCAAACACTTTTTCACACCACTGTAATTTCAGTAGATTTCCCTGTAACATTAATAACATTCATTCCAAACACAAGTCTATAAATTTGGTTTACACTTTGTTCCACAAATGACTGAACTACATGTGAGTGTAGAACCAGTTTTACTGTACTTATGCTTTCGATAATAGCCTGACGTCAAGCCCCAATATCTTAAAAAGGCTTATCCGGTGGCCAAAGTTTCACGTTTCTAACCATTTGGGCAAGGTGGCATGATTAATTTATTTGCATCAATTCTTCAGCGAATCAGTCGTTAACATGGCACTCATTGTCTTCACAGACATTATTGCAATAAACAGCATAGACTGCTCAGTTATGCTTTTCCTACCTTGCAATGCTCAAGCTGATCCAAAATTACATGAAAGAAACACTTAATACTAACTTAAAAATTCATCTTTAAACATGGCGTTACTGGGCGGCTCATCTGGTTTATCAAAGGGTTAAGGATTCTGTCCATGCCAGTATAGACTATGGCATGACTTCATTAGCACTGAAGAGCAACACTTCATTGGGCAACCTGTAGCCTAGTGGCTAGGGTACATGATGGGAACATGGAAGATTGGTGTTTCAAGCCCCGGTGTAGCCATGATAAGGTCCGCACAGCTGTCGGGCCCTTGAGCAAGACCCTTAACCCGACATTGCTCCAGGGGGGATTGTCTCCAGCTTAGTGTGATCATATTTCTTCTCCGTTCTGAAAACATGCTTTTCAGAATCAGAATCAGAATCAGAATCTCTTTATTCGCCATGTAGTTTTATGTACAAGGAATTTGCTGTGGTTTGTGGGTGCATGCAAACAACATAAAGAATGATACCAAAAAAATAGGAACATAGATATATAATAAGGTGGAATGTGATCTAGGTAAAAATAAGTAAATATATACAATACAACATAATGCTGAAGCGGGGTATATGAAGTATTGTTAAAGTGCAAAATATAAAATATATAAAATATAAAATATAAAGTTTATGAAGTTTATGGGGGAGGGATAAAAGTCTGTGACAATGGGGACCCTTGGGCCTTGTTGATGAGGCCAGCTGCCGATGGGTAGAAGCTGTTTCTGTGGCGAGAGGTTTTGGTCCTGATGGACGACAGCCTCCTGCCAAAGAGGAGTGTTTCCAATAGTCCGGGGTGAGAGGGGTCGGCCACAATCCTTCCTGCACGCCTCAGGGTTCTGGAGGTGTACAGGTCCTGAAGAGATGGCAGATTGCAGCCAATCACCTTCTCTGCAGAGCGGATGATACGCTGCAGTCTGCCCTTGTCCTTGGCAGTGGCAGCAGCATACCAGATGGTGATGGAGGAGGTGAGGATGGACTCAATAATGGCGGTGTAGAAGTGCACCATCATTGTCTTTGGCAGGTTGAACTTCTTCAACTGCCGCAGGAAGAACATCCTCTGCTGGGCTTTTTTGATGAGGGAGCAGATGTTCAGCTCCCACTTGAGGTCCTGGGAGATGATGGTTCCCAGAAAGCGGCAGGACTCCACAATGTTGACAGGGGAGTCTCTCAAGGTGATGGGGTCGAGTGGGGGTGGGTTCTTTCTGAAATCTACAACTATCTCCACTGTCTTCACAGCATTGAGCTCCCAGTTGTTCTGACTGCACCAGGTCACCAGATGGTCAATCTCCCACCTGTAGGCGGACTCATCCTCACCAGAGATGAGTCCAATCAGGGTCCAATCAGGGTCCAATCATTTTATGCATTTAGTTGCAGCCACATGATTGGCTGATTAAATATTTGCATTAACAAGTAGCTAAAAAAACATTTTTTTATTATTATTATTACTATTATTATATTGGCAATATCACCGAATATTAGGGAGTTCAGGGAGATTCACGTCTTATTGTTCTCTAGTGGCCCCTGTTGGTCAGTTGGGCACCTGCAAGTCTGCCAGTTGAGCTTCAAATGAGGTGCCTTCTCCCAACTCAAATTTCTGCAAACTTGACTTGTGAGCTATGGTGTGATAAGAAGTGGCATTTCTTTAGATACTTAGAAAAGGACGATTGGATGCGAGAGTGACAAAAAAAATCTATTATAGTCAATGTGAATTTGGTAAGACCCAAAATGAAATTAGATTAAATTGCATTAAGACAATCAGCAGAATACAATGCCTTTCCGGCCAACCATAAGATTTGTTTCTGGTCTATATATCAGAAAGCAGTGCAGAGTTCAATAGTAGCACCCAGTCTTAAGGTAGGCCACCTAACTGGGTCATCTGGTTCATTACTACCAGTTTGCTTGTCCTTGGTAATAAAATGCACACTGAGAAACGAAACTGAGAATGAAAATTTGTGTGCGCTTTCCATAGAAAATCTTTTTTAGTCATGGGCTAAATTCCAAATTCACCCATATGAAGGCATGCCCCAATACAAACAAAATTTGATACATTTCACTGCTCAGAAATGCCAAACTTCATGCCAAACTTAATCTGAAAAAGGCTCACTGACATGTTGACTCAAACTCTGCCTGTGTTTATAGTCCTTAAATTCGGGTTTCAAAAGATACAGTTGACGGACCGACAATCTGTACAAAACATTACAATAG
Organism: Conger conger; assembly: GCF_963514075.1. Classification (NCBI taxonomy): domain Eukaryota; kingdom Metazoa; phylum Chordata; class Actinopteri; order Anguilliformes; family Congridae; genus Conger; species Conger conger. The sequence continues at coordinate 48,434,180 of NC_083763.1, read as the reverse complement.
CTGTACAATAATTCAAGCTCACTGGTTGAAAATTGGTCCTAATTGCCACAGCTGATTGCGTGGGGGGTGTTTCAACGTCAGCACGTTCACAGAGAAGAGGGAGGGATAAACAGTGTTGTGATTTGAGGGTGTTCATTGCTGAAATTCCTCTCTTGACTGCTAGAAGTCCAAAATTACCAATTGTACCTTTAAGACTGAGGGCTTCACACTGTATGAAATGAACCAGGTCAGTGGCTTTTCCATCATTCGCATTTGAATCAGACTGAAAAATGTAAATTAATCGGTATTCTCCTACATTCAAGAACCTCTGCTGTGTGAAGTGGTGTGTCCTTTAAGGTCATGTCCTCAAAGGAGCAGGGAGAGAGAGAGTGCTCATAATAATCAGAACACTTTCTCAGCCTAATCATAATCCAGATATCTTTTGAATCCATATTTACATATAGATTATGTATGAATCAGGCTTACTTTCTTGAAGTTTCCCAAGCACAAAAAAAAGCTTGTAAATCTCGGCATGCAAGTTTTATCAGTTCAGCGTTCTTTGTTAAACTTGTAGATATTTGCCTAAGCGGCTGAAAGGAATGGAACTCCATGCCAGGGCGGTGAGAGGTGACCTGCATGCAAGAGGAGCTCTGAACTCCAGCTACCCTCTGAACTCTCACCGTGGCTTGCAGTGCCCTGCCAAACCAGCAAGCCTCCATTTCCTTAGCCGTGGGCAACATGGGCAAGCCTCTTCACTCCATCATTTTACCAGAAACCCTATTTCCAAACTGGCAAGCCTTCTTATGTGTGGACTGGGGTTTCTTGGGCTACACACCAAATACAGCCCATAACCCTGAACAGCTATTTTAACTTGGTTTGGGAGCAGGAAAGCTCAAGGGGAACCTACTGTAAGTGAAGAGACTGTTGGTGCTGTAACCTAAACCCCTCATTCAGGAGCTGTGCAGAATCCCGCTGGGGTGTGAGAGTTATCCCTCCCCAGCATGATAATCTCAATTACATTGAAGGAACACCACCACATTCTCACAGTCCTCTGACCATCCTGTCCACATTCACACACAAGCCGTGTTGATAAATTACAACAGGGAGTATTTTCTACATAACCACATGGCAAAGACAAAACTGAATTACTGGAACATTCTAGAAGGCGACTGCAGCCATTTACTTAAAGAGGAGGAAGGTAACAACTGTACCTCTGTGCATTCACATGATTTGACAACACTTGAGCCGCGTACAGTAGAACCTCAGAGATCCGAAACTCAGAAAACCGGTCAACCGAACAGGGTATGGAATCGGAAGTATAACATTAATCCAAATGACTGAACAAAAAACTTCATATCAAAGGAGTGAGATTAATGGCTTGTTGCTAAAAAATAACCTACAAGGAAAGTATCAGTTTTGCCATGAAAAAGGACCAGGGCAAATTTCGCTGTTCGACGGAAGCAAAAGAAAAATAACTTAAAATCTAGTAAAGATTACGTCATACTGATGGTTATAGCCAATGCAAGGGGCAACTTTGGCAGGTGCCGACACAGGCATATAGGGAAATACTCACCACCCTGCCGCTTGCTTGGCAGTGGCCACCATAAGCAACCAAGATGACAAAATATTCCTTTAAAATGACAGCACTAAATTGACCCAATACATATTTGAATAGCACAAGCAGCAATGACCACTATTCCTTATTACACCAGTCACATCAGTTGAATTTACACAACGTGGAGAACAGACATGTTAGCGGAATGTGTTTATTTAATTTTTTATTTTAGTTCAGGGAGTTTATTTTGTTCCCCTGTGCAAATTTGGGCCTGCATGTCCTGGTTCATCTTGTGCTGTACAGATGATGAGTCAGCAAGAATTTTTACCCCTTTGCCTTTGTTTTGACATATCATGGGCTTCAGGTTCAGCTCCAGGCACAAAGTCATAAGTTTACTCGCTCATCAGATAGAGATATATCTTATGAGTAAAATATTGATACTGTAGGCTGGTGCATTTAATTGTGGAAAGAGCATGCTGTTTTTCCTTTAAGTTTGGTCTTTGATTGCTGACATGGGCCATCAAACATCTGATCATATCCTTTGCATGCAATGACCGTTTGATGTCTGTGATTCATGGACATCACCAGTTGCTGGGTGTCTTCTCTGGTGAAACTCTGCCAGGCCTGTATTGCAGCCTTCTTTAGCTCATGCGGTTTCAGGGGATAGTTCCCTTATGTTTTTGCTTCAGCATATGAAAGGTAAACTCCTTTGTTGCTTTAGCAGTATGTTTGGGATCACTGTCTTGCCCTAGAATTAACTTCCAACCAATGAGTTTTGAGGAATTTGCATGAACTTCAGCAGATATGATGTGTCTATACACTTCAGAATTCATTTTACTACTACAATCTGCAGTTATATCATCAATGAAGATAAGTGATCCAGTACCTTCGGCAGCCATACATGTCCAGGACATAACACCCCCACCACCTTGTTTCAGATGAGGTAGTATGCTTTGGATCTTGTGCAGTTGCTTCTCTCCTCCATACTTTGCTTTTTACATTACTCAGATATAAATTAGTCTTAGTCTTGGCCTGCCAGTCCTTTTGCAATTAGTACGCCTTTCTTCTTAATTACGTTCCAAACAGTTGATTTTGATAAGCCTAAGGTTTGGCAGAAAACTTGTTTTTCTTGTTTCTCAGTCTCATAATGGCTTCTTAGATTTTCATTAGCACAACTTTGGTCCTCATGTTGATAAACAGCAATAATCGTTTCCAAAGGTGATCGAAATACTAGAGGAAAGTTAAGTGACACAAACCAATTCAAATCAAGTTTTAAGAAATTAAATACTTTTATCTTGCTATTGACACTAACACTAAACCTGCCACAACTAACGAAAAAAAAACCTCTGTGTGTGTTAGGGGTTTGTTTGTTTGTCGTTAACTTTTTTACGTACTGGTATGGATACCACTGTTGGAGATGCCACTTTCAGATGATAGATGTCAAACCAAGATCCTGATGTTCTGTGCTCATTAAAGATCCCACAAAGAGCAGGGGCTACCTCACTGTCAAAAAAAAATTCACAAACTTTCATTCTCAGAAAGTAATCCCTCAATTTAATTGTTTTAATAATTCCTTAATCTCCATTAAACGTGTGGTGGCTCTTCTGGGATAGAATAGCTGCCATGCATCTCTCTGGAATGTGCTTCATGTTGGTGGTAGTTAAGGTGCGTGTCACTGCTTCACTAGCTGCATAGCATACTACCTAGAGGGAACAATTATTTTGGTATGAGGGGATAATCATCTTAACTATTAGACTGGGTTGGCCAGCAGAGGATTGGCTCCCCCTCTATTTCCAGGTTCCTCCTAAGATTTCTCACATTTTTTCTCACCACTAATTAGTTTCTTCCCACTGGATAGGTTTTTACCTCAATTGCTCACTTTTTGTGGGGTTGTTCCTGATTTTTTTGCCCAATTTTGTATTTCTTTGTGACAGTGTCTCTGAAAAAAGCTCTGAAATTGTATTGAAAATTGAATTGAATGCATGAGAGAATGAGCTGACAATGCTAGTTAATTCAAAAATGCAAAACCTGAAAACTAGCAAAGACTGGCTTAAAGGTATGACCTCACCATCCTCCATTGAAAGCTCACAAGAAGGTGAGAGAATATGTCATGGTATGGCTCTAATATGCATTATGGTATAACTGTATTTGGCTCTATACCTGTGCCTCTTGTGTGTACATGTGTCCAGGCTTGCCTTCTTTCTAGTATAGTCCGGGTCCTAGTTGCAGGTCTGAAACAGCAAGAGCTGCTGTAACACACTACTGGATAGCAAGACTGACCTCTAGTGCCTTGTTCTGTTTTTAGACCATCTTTTCCCTGCCTGTACATTACCTAAAATAAACATGAGAAACCATTGTTTAGGCTACGTTGTCCTCTAGACAAATAGTCTTTTTCAGATCAATTTCGCAGGCTCACCTATTGGTTTGATCTTGCAGCATTGCAATTCAGATGTGCTCCATCTATTCACTGTGAGTATGATTAAGACTGAACTTGCATTACACCCCACTTGCCTTACACCCCATGTCTTTGTATTGTGGGAGGAAACCCACACAGACACAGGGAGAACATGTAAACTCCACACAGAAAGGCCATGGCCGGGAATCGAACCCAGGACCTTATCCAATGCACCACCGTGCTGCCCCGTTGCATACCACTTAAACCTGCCGACAGTAAACATGCCTTGTGTGAAGTATTTCTACCCAACTCTCTGAACTGACTGACCTGATATGATGACCAACAAAAGGTATTGCATGTGGGCTGTTTACCGCGCACTTCCAGTGTAGCACATATCAAAGACTTGCACATTCTCTGTTGTTTATAACTGTGGTCAATTCAAATGGTTCAGCCTGGGAATTAAATTGAATAAGTGAAAAAAGGCACGCAAAGACAATCTGAGGCATTCCTTTGAGGCAATCATGTCCCTAAACCACTGTCCCAGTCAAATAAAAAACACAAAATGTCCACTAGAAAAACCAGAACCATAACTCTGCTAAAATATACAACTGCAGCCATGAATAAGCAACATACTCAAACAGTGGGATATACACTCTGTGATCACTTTATTAGGTAGACCCATACACCAGCTTGTTAATGCAAATATTTAATCAGCCAATCATGTGGCAGCAACTAAATGCGTAAAAGCATGCACACATGGTCATTTTTCTGATCAAATGTCAGAATGGGAAAGAATGGGGAAGAATCATTCCATGATCAAAGTCACTTGGACTTTTAGAGAATGGTGAGAAAAACGAAAAACATCCAGTGAGCAGCAGTTCTGTGGGCAAAATCGCATTGTTAATGAGAGAGGTCAGAGGTGAAGGGCCAGACTGGTCAAAGTTGACAGGAAGGTGACAGTAAAGCAAATAACCACACATTACAACAGTGGTATGCAGAAGAGCATCTCTGAACATACAACAAGTCTCTAAGATGATAGGCTATAGCAGCAGAAGTCTAATAAATACCTAATAAAGTGCTTAGTGAGTATATGGTTTTGGTGGTCAAAGCAAACTTTAAGAGGTTAACACTGAGAACGCTTCCCGCCAAATGTCCAGATGATCCCCAAATGTGACAAACTGCTCACTTCTGCATATCCGATCAGCCTCTTTAACTTCCTGCCAATGCTCTGGATCACCTATTCATCAGACACCAGATCCTTCACTCAACACAGACTGTAAAGTAGAACATAACAGATGCAGGGGCAGAAGGGGCAGATTGTTGTGTGGGCAGCGGTGAAGCTCGGATAATTACAGGAGATTCTGGACAGAAGAGCTGTGGGTTCAAATGTTACACAACCTGTACTTTATCCTCGGTAAACTATGAATGGATCCAAAAAACACAAGTTAAACATAAGTCCTGTGAGTTACCATTGATGGAAATATCCCAAAATAAAGGATCAAAACACTGTATTAATCGGTTTGCAGTCAATACTTTGAATAATTTAATTGAAAAAATGAATAATAATAATTATAATTAATCATAATCTTCATTCATATAGCACCATTCATAGTATATATTCTTTGCAGCCTAAAGCACATGAGTAATGTTGCTACATTACTAACACTATATATGTACCCGTTTCTCTGCAGAACCTAACCATGCACTTCATTTTAATGGCCTACAATGTGTTTGTCACCTGCGTTGTCTTGTGGTTTGTTCTACAAATGTAATGCAGTCTAATTTGATAGGAACTCGCATTCACCCATTCCACAAAAATGGTGAATGTCTAAAATAAAATGGCTTGTGGGTTTAAAGTAGTGTATAAATTACTTCAAAACAGAGACATACTGATTAAATTATGTTTGAAATGATGCATCTTTTTCACATTACTCAATTATTTTTGAAAAATGCAATTTTTTGCAATGTGGTTCAGAAGGATACTTAAATAAAACCACAATACAGACATGGTCACAACTGCTCAAAATGACAAGTTCCGTCATTCAGTTGCCAACTCAAAACAGATTCCAAATTGTCATTTAAATGAAAAAAGAAAACAAAGCAAAAGGGGTCATTCAACATAAATCTCAAATATACCGCTTTTGAAGCACTGATGATTTTGATCAAAGATTCCAATCAAAACATTTAAAACCAAAAAATCCAGGGCACTATTTATCTGTAGTAGTAGGGTCATAATGACACAGACCCAAAATCAAGAAAAAATTATGTTTTAATCAGCCTTTAAAAGCCCAAATACAGTGGGCTCCATAATTATAGGCACTCTTGATAAATATGCACAAAAAATGCTCTAAAGTAAAAAACATAATACAGCTATTGACATAGATTGTTGTTTTTACTTAACCATTTCTGTGTGGATTTTGATGTATATTTGGAGTCATTGTCCTGTCATTGTCATCTACCTATGACCAATTTGTAGGTATGAGGAGCATTGTTTCGCCACCAAACATGTCGGTGGTGTGGATGGCCAAAATATTCAATTTTAGCACCCTCTTCCAGTCATAATTCCTATGAGGTTTGCAAACTCAAGATGCTTGGTTTTGTTTATTGTGCTCAGTAAGGGCTTGGTGACCCCAAGACACAACCAGTCTGTGCAATTCTTAAACTGCGATCCTTGGGTTACTTATGGCCTCCCTCACCATCTTCCTTACCATCCTTGAGGATATTATGAACTTGCGTCCTCTTCCTGGCAAGTTTGTAAGTATTCCATATGTTTTCTTTCTTTTTTTAGTATTGCCCTTACAATGGTAAGTGGTATGTATAACTGTTTATGCATCTTTTTGTACCCATTTCCCGGCTTGTGATGGTTTCACTTTGTTTGATTATATTCACAATAATTGTTAAGGGTGCCAATCATTTTTTCACCTGTGCTTTTCAGAATTTTTTTTTTATTATCAAATAAAAAACATTGAAACATGAGAATAAATGTATTATAAAAGTATATAATTATCCCATATGTATGAGCATAAAATATAGATCATTATCCATGTTGTTTATTATATGAAGCCTTTTTTCTCCATTTTTATTATGGGTGCCAATAATTCTGGAGCCCACTGTATGCACCAGGTTCAACGAAATTCTATGTTAATGAGAATGTTGGGGTGCAAAGGTGTTTTTACATCAAACAACACTCAATTACACCTCAGATTTAGTGAAAAAGTTCATGAAAAAGATATGTGCTTACGTAAGTTACATAGGCAGATGTTCCATTTTAAGTAAGTATTCTATGGATATGCCAGATTATATCTAAGAGAAACAGACAGACAAATAACGCAGCTGAATGGTGGCTACAGGCAGACTGCATTTTTACACAGTCTGGAAACCGTCTGAACTGCTACCAATCATTAACTGCTACCATTAAACCCTCGATTTCCTCAAAAGGCCAGATTTAAACACTTAAGTCAGCGCTTCTTAACTCCACTAAAGGGATCTATAGTATATGTAGCTAAAATGAATTTACAGCTAACTAGCAGCAGTAATGAAAAACTGCCATCGTAAATGTACAAATTACGCAGACAATTTCAAAGCAGATCTCCTTCAGTTTCCATGTATCACTACTTTCCAAACTGACCTTAAGGTGGCAGATGCAAATTATATGTACATGCATGAAAGCTATATTTGCAATCCCTGCTCTGTCCAGCTGTTTTACCTGTTGTTCTGTATGGCACAACAAAGGACAGTTAACCACAGAAACTGGTAGGGAGAGGTAAATAAAAAATAATTCAGCAAAACAACCATTTGAAACAATTCCAAAACAACATAGAACAAGGGCCTGCAAGTGAAAAACATACATATGGTGGTTCAATGTGGTCAAACTCAGACATTAGAATACATATTACTACACAGCAACATATAATTTATTTATTTTATCATTTCCTCCTTTATCACAGGATTTGTTCAAATGTACCCACAAACAGGAAGGGCTAGTGGCATCTCTCACTTTTGCATCTGGGTGGCACATGTCCCCCCTTACTGTACCCATCCGAGTTTGCTCAGTTCTTCTGTGCACACAGCCCCCTCATGGGGGCTAATCACAGACATGCTGCGAGGGCTTTCCCAGCAAATAGTTTTTCTTTTGGACCAGCACAGGAAAATAAACCAAACAACCTGCTTAGAAAGTGTGCCAACAGGGTGGAGAAAGCACTATAAACTGAATGAACCAAGGGACGCAGTACCCCACAACAAGTGAAATCCACTGTTTGTGTTCCCATTGGGTTCATTTGTTTTCTTTCTTCCTTCCAGAAAAGGGAACTTAGTTTTAACAATAAGCCTGCACTTGACAGGCCTTCAAGGAAAAGCTAAAACATTATTTGAAGAGATTTTTCTTTTTATAAGACTGCCAGGCCATAAAACTGAAAAATCTTTGTCAAGCAGCATGTGAAACACATACAGCATCATGACACGTAGGACATCAAAGTATACGTTGCCGATCCAGCCTAGGAACTGAAACTCTGAGTAATTCAATCCGAATGGCATCAGATTAGAAACTACATGACCAAAGGAAAGATGCTTCAGCCATGTACTGTATATTTATGGGGATATGTCAATTAAGGATACTGGATTAACTGAACTAAGGGAAGGCTGGGCAGTTCTCATTTCTCAGGCTCTGGAACTCCACCACCACAACCACAGTGAGAGCCATATACCATCAAATAGAGAACACTTGGAACAGTGGCAAATCTTTTGGCTAGCCAAAATGTCTTCACAAAATGTGATGTGAGGGTGATCACTCTATAAATGCATACACAACTGTACAATAAAATCTAGTGGTCACATAAAAACTAACTCACAGCAAAGCTAGCATTGGATGCATTCATTAAAGGGCCCCCAGCCACTGTACTGGTCTGGATCTGCCAGTTCCAAATTAGCATTATCCATTCTCTCGACATAACTGGGGGTTATCAGAGTGATGGCAAGAGTAAAGTATGGAAGTGCCTGCCCAAGATCCAAAGCATACCACCTCATCTGTGAAACATGGTGGAGGCCAGGGCATGTATGGCTGCCGAATGTACTGGCTCACTTATCATCATTGATGATCTAACTGCTGATGGTAGTAGCAAAATTAATTTTGAAGTGAATAAACATCTGTCCAAGTTCAAGTGGATGCCTCAAGACTCATTGGCCGATGGTTCATTCTACAGCAAGACAATGATCCCAAACAGCTAAAAAGTGTCAAAGTCAATCTCCCGATCTGAACCTAATTGAGCATGCCTTTCATATACTAAAGGGGGGACGAGACCCAGAAACAAGCATGAGCTAATGATGGCTAAAATACAAGCCAGGCAGAGCATCACCTGAGAAGACAACCAGCAACTGGTGATATCCATGAACCGCAGACTTCAAGCAGCCACTGCATACAAAGGATATGCAATAAAATACTAAACATGACTACTTTCACTTACATAACATTGCTGTGTCCCAAACATTATGGTGCCCAGAAATGGGGAGACTATGTATAAACACTGCTGTAATTTCTACATGGTGGAACCAAAATGTCTAAAAATGCCGTTTATTAAAATCTGACAATGTGCACTTTAACCACATCTTATTACAAATCTTAAATTGTGGAGTCCAGAGGCAAAGAAATACATGTTGGGCCTTTGTCCCAAACACTGTACAATTATTCTTCAACTGCTGTTAGACGGCTTTTATTTTATTTTAAAACTGTGAAACCATTAAAGAGATCTGAATAAGGAATTCAATAACAATCAAATACTGTTGATCAGCCTGTTTGTTGCATTACCCATGTGTCTTAGGCAAACTACTTCTAGTTACTGCTGCAAGACCAGTTAGGATTGGCAAAAGCCCACTCTTGCACTTCTAACGCTGAATGGCTCTTTTCACTTGAGCTTTGGAGCTTGCCATCTCGATTGCAGATGAAAGGAATGCGGTTGCTCCCAGGACACACACTGTGGTTATGTTTTAGTTCTCTCTGCAGTGACCCCCTGTGGATTAAGTATTTTTGTGTTTCTCCCACATGAGAAAAACGGGGCCATCATGCCGAAGCAAACGCCCCAGGGTATCTGTAAAGACACAACAGGACCCTAGGCACAGAGAAAAGTGGCTGCTCCATGAAAGATTTATTGCATCAAATTATCCTTCTCATAAGCCTGGATAGTTCAGCTAAGGACACCGATCCCCGTCTTGAGGACAACCAAGAAATAATTTTGCACCAGCTTTCCCCATAATCTGGTCATGATTTTCCCTTCTATGAGATAATTTAACACTTATTATCTGTAACATATATTTTTTTGTCACATTATACAGTGGGCTCCATAATTATTGGCACCACTGATAAATCCTAACAAAAAGTGCTGAAAACTATTAAATAATACAGTTATTGACATAAGCTTTATTTTCCAACATGCATAAAGTAGTGCGCTTTATTAAGGATTCAATGTGGATCAACCAAAGTCGTACATTTAAATATATATATATATATATATACACACACACACACACACTCACCGAGCACTTTATTAGGAATATTTTTACTTTATTCCTACCTATTCATGCGATTTTCTAATCAGCCAATTGTGTGACAGCAGTGCAATGCATACAACCATGTAGATACAGATCAGTAGCTTCAGTTAATGTTCACATCAGCCATCAGAATGGGGAAAAAATGTGATCTCAGTGATCATGGAATGATTGTTGCTGGCAGACAGGGAGGTTTGAGTATCTCAGAAACTGCTTATCTCCTGGGATTTTCATGCACACTAGTCTCTAGAGTATGCAAAGAATGGTGAAAAAACAATAATAAAATCCAGTGAGCAGCACTTCTGCAGACAAAAAACACCTTGTTACTGAGACACGTCAGAGGAGAATGGCCACACTGCTGACAGGAAGGTGACAGTAACGCAAATAACCACACATTACAACAGTGGTATGCAGAAGAGCATCTCTGAACACACAACGTATCATAACTCCAAGTGGATAGGCTGCAGCAGTAGAAGTCTAAGAAATAAGTCTCATAAATACCTTTACCAACCAGTTTAAGCATTTCTGTAACTGCTCATCTCCTGGAATTTTTGGTGGTTTGAAAAAACCAACAATGATTCCTTCCAGACAGCTGTCTAGATTTCTTCTAGACAACTTGCAGCTAAAAATTGCAAGAGAAGAAAATCATTTGGTTACAAGGCCACTGAAGAAATGCACCAACAGTGAACTAAAAGAGCTGGTTAAGAGATTTGACTTCATGTTTAGAGGCTGGTTTTTAACAAAATTCCTCCTCGTTAAAACAATCTAGAGGGGAGAATTGGGTGAAACACCACTCATAAGAGGAGGAATGGCTATCATGACCTAACCCAACAATTGCAAGCAGAGGTTGTACTCTTGAAAGGGGAGCAGGAAGTAGCCATTCACACCTAGAACAGAGTGTGATTGTCCAACAAGGCTGCAAGGAACCGGGGAAACCATTTGTTTATTGGGGGAATCGTTTTACATACTTTTTGTTTTCCTTTGTTTTTGGAAGGATATATACTGCTTTGGTCTCTCTGAGTCTATGTCTTAATTATCATTAAGAAAGTTTCTGGACATTGTTGGAAATTCCTTCCGAAGCCACTTCATGCTATTGAGCTGTTGAAATAGCAATTATTTTTTTGAAATATTTTTTTATGACATTGTAAGGCATTCATATTGACTCTGGTAGTTCTCAGTCTCAAATCTCTTACTGCTGACTATTGTTACAGGATGAACATTGCAAAAACCCTGGGCATGCCCAAGTCAACAGTTTGGTTCATTTCTAACAAGAAAAAACTGGTGAACTCAATTATGTCAAAAGACCCGAGGACAAAAACCCTCCTGACAGAAACAGCCCAACAGATTAACACTCCTGGATGCAGGCATAGATGTGTCAAAGTGAACAATACATAGAAGACTACACCAGCAGTACTAGAGAGGGTACACTACAAGATGCAAACCACTGATAAGTCTTTTAGACAGATGAGACAAAGATGAACATAGAGGAAAGAGTGAAAAAGAGGAAAGTGTGGAGAAAAATAGGAAATGCCTTTGATCCAAAGCATACCACCTCATCCGTGAGACATGCTGGAGGGGGTGTTATGGCTTGGGCCTGTATGGCTGCCAGTGGAATGGGCTCACTTGTTTTCATCGATGACATGACTGCCGATAGAAGTAGAACAACGCATTTTCAAGTCTACAGAAATATTTTATCTGTCATTTATCGTATCCTTTCAAACTCAAAGTGAGTAGAGTACAGAACCAAATGTACAAAATGAATTGAACATTTTGCAATGAATCAGTTACATGCATCTCACCCCATCACATGATCTCTGACATTGCAGCTGGTGAAACACTGAAGTCAAAGGGTGAATTCATTCGTCACAATTAACAGCTTAATTTCCCAAAGTCACAAGATCCGAGAGCCCAAACGAAATAAAGTTCAGCACCTTCCAGACATACAGAACCTTCCGACCCATCATTTGACTTCTCATGAAAATGTAATTAAAATGTACAGTATGACACCACGGTTCATCACAAATCCGCTCTTAGTGCAGCAGAACTGCGTCCAATTTGCGCTGCATTAGTGTGACTGAGTTGAAAAGGCCAAGCATAGCAAGCTTCCCGAAAGCAGATGGTTGCAATGTGTCAGAATCGAACTTATGACACTAATTTTAATTGACTATCTTTGCGAGAGTTCCAGACAATAAATTTGAATCCACAAGCCACAGCTATTAGCCTAGAACCACTAATCCCTATAGTTACGATTACATCATAAAGGAATTAGTGCAAAGGGGTCCTCCGAGCAATCATAATAAATCCTTTAAGTTGAATAAAATACTGCAATAAAAATAACTTGCTAGTCCATGCATAAATGGAGAAGAGGGGGTATATGCAAATCAAGGTCACAGCTTATTAACAGAACTCCCTCCACAACATTTTGCCTGGATATGTAGGAGCCCATCAAATGATGTAAAATGGGTTTGAAATTACTCAAGTATTTTCTGGTTCCCCATGCAGTGTGCAGCACATATTCCCCACCCAAGACTGATGTGCAATTTGTGGCAGTCTGGCAAACTAAGTACGTGTTGTGGACTTGTGGTGTGTACTCCTACCTGATATGGAACAATGCTCCCGTGGGCAGTACCCCATCTTCTAGCTTCCTTGCCAGCGTTGAGATAGTTTGCTGCGATGTGGGTGAGACACGCCACCTGATACAAAAATAAACACTTTTTACATTTCTCATCCCTTCTCGACAGTCACATATTATTGCCTACACTGAGTCCAGTCTCTAGCTACATTTTGTTTATGTCTTTCTTTGGCAAACTTATTCAATAAATAAATAAAACATTCCTCACAATAAAAGAAATATGTGATAAAACGTCCAAGTGTTCCCAGAGGGACAGTCTAACATTTTGGGAAATGTACTTTTTTGCCATCTTACCCATAATTAAGATGCAATTTCATCCCTGCGTTAAGCTAAGAAATATAAGACAATATCTGCAGGCTGTATGTAAACTGAGTTTCCACTATGAATGGCTGCAGAGAGAAGCAACATCAGCTTCCCATAATCAGTGCTGTAAATACATTTTTGTTTCAGAAGTAGTTAAATACATAACTATAATTGACAAATAACCACGTATCCATCCAGCGAAACATAGCGCAGTGATTAGTAGCTATGGAGCATCTCTTGAAGCATGGGTTTGGGGTGCCAGAGAGCAGCATTTACTAAGCTTCTTAGCACAACTTCGCTGAGCAGATTCTCAGAGTGATGCCAGACCAAGAGGTCGAGAGCTCCCAGCCAGTGATCTTGATGACAACAAAACAGCATGCTTAATGCCTGTTCACTTTATGAGATATGCCTTCTCTGGGCCTGCATCAACTCCACGCTACAGCCTGTGGCATTATTGTTCAGGCAGAGCTCCAGGAGGATCCAATTTCCTTGTGATTCCACATACACTGTATCTAGCTTTGCCCCTCAAGTATGTCTGGCTGCCTCATGTTAGCAACATAGCACCATTGACTGCATCGTGTGCCATGTGAAACTGATTCCGGAAAATAGAGCCCTATGAGTCCAACCAGCTTGACAATCAGATGTGAAATACGTAAATACAAATTCAGGGGATGTAATTTGCTATTAAACCAATTCCTTCAAACTAATTTCCCAGTTTCCTAGTTTAGATCGGGAGAGCATCTGGAGTGAAGGCTATGTTTCTGAAAATCTGAACATGGTTTGTTAAGGCCATATTGGCACATTCATGGTATGCAGATGTGGTATGCAACAGAGTATTGAACTTCCTTAAGCAGGCCATGGCACCTTCAACAGGGTGCGAAGAAATGAATTTGACTTGATTTGGGATGTGCTTCTTACACAAATGATTACTATCCTGTATCACTGAGACTGCAACATTACACTTCACACTATACATACAGCCCAGTAGATATCTTTGAAAGTTGTATAACTAAGACTATAATCCATTAATAATAATAAAATATGTGATGTGGAGACTAGGCGGCACGGATGGTGCAGTGGGTAGCACTGCCGCCTCACAGCAAGGAGGTCCTGGGTTTGAATCCCCGTCGGCCGGGGCCTCTCTGTGTGGAGTCTGCATGTTCTCCCCGTGTCTGCGTGGGTTTCCTCGGAGTACTCCGGTTTCCTCCCACAGTCCAAAGACATGCACGTTAGGCTGATTGGAGAGTCTAAATTGCCCATAGGTATGAGTGTGTGAGTGAATGGTGTGTGTACCCTGCGATAGACTGCCGACCTGTCCAGGGTGTATTCCTGCCTTTCGCCCAATGTATGCTGGGATAGGCTCCAGCCCCCCTGCGACCCTGAACAGGATAAGCGGGTTCAGATAATGGATGGATGGATGGATGGATGGATGGTGATGTGGAGAGAAGTTTGTTTGTAATATGTAGTGTGAAAAGTGGCTTCATTCAGGGAGGAAACCCTAATCACAAGTAATAATGGCAGATAAGATTTTTGCTCAATTGATGTCCTTGTTTATCATTCTATATTCTATGTATAAAAATACTGGGAGATTTTTGGGAGGTTACGATTCAGAATCTTCCTTCACACAAACTGCACACATTATCAAATAAAATTTCCATATGGTTGGACATGAACACTTATCTGTGTAGATACCAGCTTCTAAGATATTACATTTGATGTATAATGCTAACAAGCACATACGATGTATCATGTAATCAATTT
Source organism: Conger conger (assembly GCF_963514075.1). Taxonomy (NCBI): domain Eukaryota; kingdom Metazoa; phylum Chordata; class Actinopteri; order Anguilliformes; family Congridae; genus Conger; species Conger conger. The sequence goes on along the minus strand of NC_083763.1, from coordinate 48,419,018 downwards.
CTGTTTCAACTTTCTCTCCTTAATGTCAAGGTCAATGTTAGAATGAAGTCTTGCACTTGATACAGATACATAATACTGTGGGTTAAAACTAAACTAAAACTATTTTCTGAAAACAGATAGTGAAAAATGGCAGGTGAATTTGAAGATCTTACAGCACCAGACAACAGCACAGCCTTAACATAAATTTTTTTTGTCATATCACAGCTTTCACGTATTGTCTTATCATGTATTATGTTAGTCTAGGTTTGTCATGTTGTTTAGTTTATTTCTTGTTAGGATTAATTGTCTTGTCATGGTTAGTTATGTTTTCGTTACGATTATTTTACCTTGTTATGTTGAGTGGTAATTGTCTTAGTTCGTTTAGTGTTACGTTTTGATTTATGTTTATTGTTACGTAGACTGGTCGTTGTTTAACATACACTTTTACATGTCTTTCCGCAATTCTTGCATTCCGTCTTTTTCTCTCTCTCTCTTTCTGTCTTTCACTCCCACATGTTTCGTATCCCCTTGTCTATTTACTAATTTACTAACGCCAGGGTAGGATTGGCTTATTACTAACAATTACTAATTACCTTGTTAACTTGTCATCCATCGCACCTGTTTTCCATTCCCTTGCTGCTCTCTAACTAATTGTCTACACCTGTCTACACCCGCATTTATAGCCCAGTCGCACTTCTGTTCTTTGCGAAATTGTCTGCCTCTTGTCCGTCAAAGCAACTCTTGAGCATTATTTACTGATTGATTCATGCTAAGATCCAAGCCTGTTTTTCGACCATCGTTTATTGATTTCTGTTTCGTTGACCATCGCCTGTTTTTGACTACGTCCTTGCCTACAGTTATTGTACCTTTGCCTCGCTGCTCTGTTTACGGTTACGACTTCTGCATCGCCCTCGACTACGACCCTGCCTGCCGCCCGCCTGTACTTCTGCCCCGCTGACAGCTCTCCTGCTACCGGACCTCCCTGCACGTCTACCGACTACGAGTTTGCCTCTTCCCTCGGCACTGTGTTTTCGGAGTATTTATTGTCTTATTGGCTGGATCTACGTGTATGGACTTTGCTTGTTTTGACTACGCTCCTGGGATTCGTCCCGAATAAAGCCCTGACGGGACTTTATATTACCATTGTTTCTGAGTCACGCACCCGTCTCAATTTCCTGATTGCTCAAGCATGTATCCAACAAGCACACCTAAGCTTAGAAAGTAAAATGAAATTTGTGAAATATGTGTGTGAATAAAGAAAGCAAAACTATAATGGAACAGTCCTTGTTCAAAGCAGACAATCTAGTAAAAAAAAAAAAAAAAAAAAAGGCCAGAGAATCCAAATACTGTCCAAATCCTGTCCAAGTACAGGTAAATGTTTCACTATTATCTGTTCTTTGATCTGATCAAAGTCTAATCACAAGCTGAGAATGTTGCTGACAAACCAAGCGCAGACTGTAAAACTCTGGTCACAATACAACCAACAACAGCTCTATATGACTGTAAACGTCAAATTAAGCTTTACTGTTCAACACACCTATCAATTGGTTCTTTTCACATACACATCCAGAGGATAGAAAGAATGGATAAAGAGGACATACTCCTTTTGTACAGTAATTGCGCGATAGCGAGCCGCTGGCAATTATTTTATTCATCATGATCAAATGAGGACAATCAGTTTATTTGACTCTGTGGCCTAATTACAACCGGTTTTACTAAATCAGTTTATGTGTTGGCATGTGCAACAGTTTTATTTCTCTGTGAATATTATCAGCAAATAAATTCCTATGGGGCAAGGAGAGCAATTAACTGTATCAGGAAGAATGTACACAAACCTTTCTGTTGCAATAATGTTAACACAGTCCACTGATATACTGAGAAATAAACCCCAAAAAAGTTGTACTATTTGCAGTCTGAGCCTCATCCTCATGATGATTTTCAAACAAGCATTGTGTTTGAAAATTATACCAAAACCAAAACTGTAAACATTTTTTAAGGAGCTTCTGTCTCTCGGTGCCCATGTTTGTATTCATTCCGGATATGCCAATCTTGGTTCTCCACTGGCTACAATTTTCAGTTGATTACTGTAATTGCGCAGATCATGTGTCAGAGATTAACCCTGCAGTCTCCTCTCCGAGAGCCACGCCATTCAGCTCCACATCCACAAGAAGTAAACCCACTCTAGTCCACCCCTGTTCAGAACATTCTCCTCTTTAAAGATATCAATTTGGCAAGGAAACAATGAAAATGATTTTTTCCCAAACTTCTCCATCAATAAAATGTCAAGTAGAAATGTACTAGCCAGAGAACACTCAAACATATTATGTGTACTTGGAGGGGAGAAACATTATTTACATAAGAAACTCTTTGTGTTCATTGGGAAGAAATGACAGAATCGTTCTGAGAGATGGCAGGTTATAGTGCTAAGGATTATATACAGAACCCTTGAGAGGCATGAACTTGTTTCCTTTAAAGAGCACAGAGCGATTGCGCAATGTTTCATGTTTTGCCTTTTGAGATTAGTGGTTTTCCTGATGTGCTTGAAATTCTGCTGGACTAGGTTACAGTGACACAGATTGGTTGATGGGCCATTAGGGACCTAAAAATGGGTAACAGCATACAGAACGATACAAGCTATAACAGGAAAAATGGCAGTATCCTCGAGTCATCTGTTCTGTGGTCTCTAGCAGATGGTGTCCTGCAGATCTAAAGACTATGCTTTCACATAGCTCCAGCCCAACGGATCTCTTCTGCTCAGAAAACACCAGAAAACCTTGTGCTGATTATTCTGACAGTTAAGTAAAAATGTGTCTGTGTGGAAAATCCACACAAAGATACAGATACAGGATATGGCCTGTTCATGTGCATGGTATTCTCTTCTCAAAATATTTAAAAAAAACTATGGCTGGCATATCTCTGATTTGGTGAATGTGTTTAATTATTATTATTTCCACAATTACAGTCCCCACTTTGTAATCAGGCCCACCCATAACATCCTCTAACAATTAGGAGGGTGTAAACAAGTTTACCATCCTTTAAAATACCTGCAGTCTAGAGCTGCATCTTTTCACTTGGTACTCTCAGCCCATGTGTAAAATTCTTATTAACAGAGGTAGAACACATGGAAGCTGTCTGTGGACATTAAGACAAAATAAACTTCCATTCTCTGAATGTTCAAAACGTTCAAATGATTTCAATCTGCAATGAAATGTTCCAATTAGTATGAATCAAATTCAAAAGGAGGGAATTAAAGACTGCTGTCGATTGTTGGGGTTTGTTTACTGGCACCAAAATTCACAACCATAATTGTCCTTAGAAGAGCATTTAAAATAATTATTTGGTATAAATCACTGATAAAACATGACTCTAATCCATTATTTTATCAATACTAAAAAAATAATTGGACATGGGCAGCCAATGTCAGGTAATAATCCATAATCACATTACCAAGCAGATAATGGCAGTATAGAAATACATTTTTTCTCAGTATTCACGTAAACTCAAGCCAGTTCAAAGCACAAGGAAGGCAGTTGGTCATCAAATGGCAAATTGTTTGGTAATCACATTGCTAAGGTTTGGTACTCTTAAGTCTTCTTGCTGCTGGTGTGTTGTATTCACAAAGCACATATTGTTTCGGTCAGCTTTCACATCTTAAATATATTTCATGCAATCGTGCTGCTAAACCCTTAAATATAAACAAAACAAACTGAAAACAAAGAGCTCCTTTTCTGTTTTATGAATTCATCACAACACCATAAACCATCAATCAGCAGCAGGGCCATGACATGTCATCAGAATTAAAAATTCAAACTCCCACAATTCCATGAATTCTTTTAAAAGCAAAAGGTTGACAGAAAAGTCACGATAGTGCTATGAATAAATACCTTAAAGTAAGTAGGGACTAATACAAAGAAAATGAATATGAAATCTTTCAGAAATGGCGTAACTACCACAAAATCACAAGAGCCACCATTTCAACCAATCAAAATGACTGAGATACTGTTGTTTTGAGCCCATATTAAAACTTCCTCCATTTTCTCAGCCAAAGCCAAAACCCCTTGGGATTTTGGTGGAGCCACATCATGTTGGCTCAGGACTGAAAGGGTTAATGTACTATACTTTTTTTTGGTACTGGGCATAGGTAACATTTTCATGGTGGGCGCAGGGGATGTTTCAACCCCAATATCTGAAACAGCCTCATCTGTCCCCCACAATGTTAGGCCCCATACTGAAACTGGGCCTGAGGTGTGGGACCCTGTCCCTCCTCCCCAAATTACAGAAATATTTCAGGCAAAATGTAGTCACTTTGAGTTGCCGACTTGTACAACCAAGTGAGAACAAGGCATGAAAAAATTAAGAACTAAATATCCAAGCCATTATCAGTAGGGATAGGCTATGTCTATTATGAACAATCAATTCGACAAACATATCCACTTCATGGTTGCTCTGCTCACTTAAAAAAATCTAATAAATACAATAGTTTCTGAACAGGTTGACCAACAAACAATACTAAAAATATTTGCATTTGAATGGATCCCAATGGGATTTGGGGGGTGGGACTAGATTCAGCCCTAAATTATGCTGATACAGTATGGAACACATTTGTTGGATGAATGGCTTTAAGTCATCGAGGGTCCAAGGGTCCAAGGTGTCAAATGAGCCTCAGACCACCATGCCGTCCCAACCCACAATTCCCAGAGAGATCCATTCAAGTGCAAAGAGTTTTAGAGTATTGCTTGTTGGACAACCAGCAATACTAGCCAAAATAAGATATCCAGACTCGGATGATGTTGATAGGTCACATACATCAGGAAGTCATGGTATGCAAAACACTGCAACAAAATACGAAGCATGACTACTTTCATTTACATAATGATGTATGTATCTCAAACATTATGGTGCCCTGAAATGGGGGGAGTATGTATAAACACTGCTGTAATTACTGCTGGAGTACAGAGGCAAATAAATAAATTATGGGTCTTTGTCTCAAACACTATGGAGGGCACTGTAAGTAACTACTGAGAAGTTAATCAATAAAGCTTTTTTTATTTATTGGTACATCTTTCATTTATGTTAACAAATATATTAGTTATTGCCAAGTCACATTGGAATGAAAATTAAAAAATCTTAGGGTTAAGTTATTATACAGTGCATCCGGAAAGTATTCACAGCGCTTCACTTTTCCCACATTTTGTTATGTTACAGCCTTATTCCAAAATGGAATAAATTCATTTATCCTATGGTTTGCTAACGTATAACTATTAATGTAACTAATATGAAGTGCGACCAAAATAGGCTCATTGTGCACTTGCTCTCTGTAGTTAAGGTGTGCACAACTATTTACTTGAGTTGTGTAAGGTGGAAAGAGGTGGGTTGGTGGGTAGTTGAGTGAGGGCAGGACTTGTAGCCTGCATCACATGAATTAAAAATTATTTCAAAGTGCAGTTTTGTTATTGAACATATATCACACTACATGAATTTTTGTGATGTTCATTTAATAATTTATATTTAGATTAATCTTATGTCTAATGTTTGCTCTTATGGTTTAAAATTGAATTGTGTATTTTGGGCAAGTGAAAATGTATCTGGGTTAGAAAAACGTTACTGCACTAGCCCGGGTGGCTAGTACCAAAAATTATAAAGTTCCACCCTGCATGTTAACATCCAACTTAACATGCCCGACAACAGCACAGGCACAAAAGAAACATAGAATTCAGAACTATGCATTAGGAGGAGCAGGAACCACAAAGCCCAAGTATAAAGTGAAGACATTTAATATGTTTGTGATTGTGCGGTGTGTGTGTGTGTGTGTGTGTGGGGGGGGGGTGTCACTATTCAGCAAAGAACTAAGCCAAGATTTCACTCTCAAAAACTTGAGACTGTACAGATATTTCTGGGTCCTGGGTACAATTAAATACAGGAAGGATATAAAAAAAATCTCCAAAAAACAAAATCCTGACCACAACAAAAGAATTTAAACAATTTCATAATTGGAACCATCAAAACAACCCACATCTTTCATATGTACTAATATCATTCAAAGAACAACTGTTTAGATTCTAATGCAGGAATGTCTCTTGGTACTTTACCATTGCATACTTGTACAAAAGTACTTTTGCACAGAATTGTTATTATATATATTTTGTACAGGCTATAGTCAGTATAGGCATAGACTGCCTCTGTGCTCAAGCAACTTCTGCTCAGCGTACAATCTCCTAGGGGTAAGGTATTAAAGTGACAAGTAAGTAGCATACAAAAATTTTGATGTCCAGCAGTCTGTAGTTAAAGCCTTGTATGCTAAATCCAGGGTAGGCATGCTGGTTGATCACATATCATTTTATTAAAAATGCATCAGTTCAAATTCTAATGTTTTCTTCCCTCTTCCATATGGCTTCTGCCTATCAGAATTGATTGGCATAAAATGTTTCCAATCTGCTGCCGTTGAGAACTGTGTTACAGATAGGGTTGTGCACTCAAAATTTGAGCCTGGTCACGCACTAATTTGACGACAGGTTACCAAATGTTCTGACCACTGAAATCGATCTCTGTGTTCAGAAATCTGAACATCCGCCCATTCTGAACATTAACAGTACCTGATTGTGGAACCTGTTTTTTGGGGAAAATGTGAGGCTTTGTTTGATTCCATTGAATGGGAAATGTCCAAGCTACGGAGCTGAAGAGCTACAGTTTGGTTTTGTTAGCCTTTATTTTAGTTTCTTTTTTTGACCCCGATCCTGGGAGGGTGAAAGACTTTTGGTTTATTTTAGTTTGCGCTTGTTCCCTCTCCCTTCCCCGCTCCACATTGTGAATAAAACACTGAAAACTGACATTCACCCTACCTCCCTGTGTCCATCTCTTCTGTCTGCCCAGAGGCATGTCACAGCGTGTGACACATGGGCTCAGAGGTTTATATTTAGCAACATCATCCAATAATTATGCAAAAACATAATCACTCATGTCACATGGGAAATCGTTTTACAAACGGGTCGGGAAAATATCAGTATATCAGCCTCAAAATGGCTTCCTTGACTTTCATTGGCACAATTCTGGACATCATATTCACAAATGGCAAAAACAGACACCAAAGGCAATCCAAAACCTAGAACTAAGCCTGTGCACTAAGGAAGCAATTGAATACACCTGACAAATCAACTGTCCAATTAATTTTGGTCCCGAAAGCGACTACGAAGTAATTCCTACATGGATCACATGATATGGATGTAAATATAAAGGTGACAGTGAGCACTTTAAACTCATATTCAGTGTTTAATTTCAAATCCAGGCGCTGGAGAAAATAAATTGTACCACTGGCCACATACTTAAGGACTGCACTGTATGTTTGGGTCCAGTGAACCTACACCATCTAAATGACGATATTCACAGCACCGTGAGCAATTTTGTGTGCACTAATGACATTGGCCAGTGGTTTGTGGTGGCGATTAAATGTCCGAAATTTTCGGAGAGTGAAAGCATAACCCGTAGCAGATTGTGAATTTTGGATCATAATACACGTGTAGATTTGATTAAGCATTTATTTTTTCCCTTCCAGCCTGCTGAGTGACAAAACTAAACAGGATTGTTTTATGCAACACTTCATCATCTGGAGCTTTCCATGGACTTGTGGTTCTTTTTTGTGTTGACTCTAGGTATTTATTTGCTACAAGCTCTACAGAGTTTCCTAGTTTCCTCCCAGCTCAATAAATCTTTATGGTACTAGTAGAGCTGTAAGACACCTGTGAAATTATACGGTCAGAGGCAATTCGGTCAGAGGCAATTCGACCCATAAGGTAGAGAACTGTGTGAGCTGTTCGCCTAACACGAACAGAATCACAGCTAGCACGGAGGGCAGAAGCAAATATTTGGAATGTCAATTCATCACAAATGACTATCTCTGATGCATCCCTAACAGAGAGCTTTTTCTCTCATGCTATGCATTTCATTCTGGAATTTCTTTATAAATCTCCCACGTGCTTAATAAACTCTGTCCCTTCACCATGACGATTTATGTGTAGTATGTCCCATGTTATGATGTGAGAAAAATGGGATTGGGACATAAACCATTTCACCAAGAGCAACAGTGTCATCTATTTGATTTATTTCCAGCCAAAGTGCCTGGTGTGAATGTAGCTTTGAACTTTCCTTGTCTGTCGGATCATAGCAACATGCCATCTCAGAATATACATTGTGATGGAGGATGTGTAAACTGCCATATCACACTCTATTGATTTCAATGGAGTGGAGCTGACATTGAGCATCTTTTCTCTGCTCAGTCAGGTGATGGAATATCTATGGAGGCATTCTGTAAATGTAATCTACATTTAAACATGTCAAAATTTCATTCAGAGGAATAGCTCCAGAAACATGGTTCACATTTAGAGCACCGTATACTGCATAGTTGAAGCCAGTACGTAATTATAATAATGTATGGGGCATGAGCAGACGATGACCAAGGACAATCTATTTTTTTTACATAAATCTGAACTTTCTTCTTTATTGCTCTTTCAAAATCATTTATTTTGAACTAAAAAAAAATGCATGCTTATCTGGAGCAGAAATAAATGGTTGCAAATAAGACTATTTTGTATTCTTTCAGGTCTAAATAAAGACAAATAATCCATATTCCCAATCGCGATACTTCAGACCAGTACATAACATAATTACTGAGGGATCTGAGCCCGTGTCCTGAGAGGTGATGGTTACCTGAGAGGAGAGCAGGTTGCAGTCAATGTGAAGGCCCCTCCCAGATTTTTGTCTCTGTAAGAGAGCAGCCATGATGGCTCCATGTGTGTACAGCCCAGTCGCCAGATCGGTCATTGCTACCCCAGGTCTGACTGGTTCCCCATCCTGGCAGAGAAATGTAAGGTAGGGACAGTTCTGCGTCATGGAATAAACACAAATGGACAAACGCACACAAGCTGGCAGAAAGACATTTCACAATACACGCAAGCACACTTAGCCACATGTTCGTGGATTTATCCGTTTATCCAAACACAAACAAACAGCTGGCTTTCCCTCACCTCCGGCCCAGTGATATGCATCATTCCTGACACGGCAGAGGCAATGGAGTCATACCCAGGTTTATGGGACATGGGTCCAGTCTGCCCATATCCTGTCAACACATACACAACAGCTGAAACACAATAAAAGCTGACAACAAAGTTGTCCTAAGATGCCCTTAACATGTCATAATCAAATGTGTTTACTCAATCAAAGTAAGCAGTGCTTAGAAAATTACATTGTAATGAACCTCAAGACCACAGGGTTTATATTGCAGGAGCTGGGATATTTAGGTACACGCAAAGGAAACTATATTTAAGGGAGATTTGATTTATGTTTTTTAAAAAAGCAAACTATAATACATTTTTCTGGTTGCGTTCTGTCAGGCTAAAGGAATTCAAAAAAGAAATTTTTTTTGAATGCACACAATGGAAGTATTTTGTAACAGTTAAATGGTAAAAAAATGTGATATAATATTTCCCGGCGAGTAAAAAGGGAGTTGAAAAAAAGTTTGATGTTATAGCATCCTTGTCTTCTTCCTTATGCCAAGCTATTGTCACCGAAGCCAAATCAAAACAAATAACCAAGGAGAATAATACGGGGAAGCATATTTCACTTTCCAGGCATTACGCGTATGGAATCAAAATGTGATTAATAAAAGAAATTCTGGAAACAAACTGTTGGACACACTATGTTTTGGCAGAAGCCAGCTGCCCTTCACTGAGGTCATGGGGGAAATGGACTCTTTAGAGTAGTTGTCTAAACAAGGGAAAAATTACAATGGAAGGAGCCGGATAGTGATATGAGGATATGGAGTTTCCTGTGGCACTGTTCGTAATATTATTTTAAATATTTTAAGATATCATTGCTTTAGTGACAACAGTTCCTTATTTTGTAATGTGGGTGGCAAAACAATCATGGGAGGACCTGGCCTTCTCTGGTAAATGGTAAATGGTTGGCATTTATATAGCGCCTTTATCCAAATCGCTGTACAATTGATGCATCTCATTCACCCGTTCATTCACCCGTTCATACACCCATTCACACACCGACGGCAATTGGCTGCCATGCAAGGCACCAACCAGCTCGTCGGGAGCATTTGGGGGTTAGGTGTCTTGCTCGGGGACTCTTCGACACAGCCAGGGCGGGGGATCGAACCAGCAACCCTCCGACTGCCAGACAACTGCTCTTACTGCCTGAGCCTGAGCCATGTCGCCCCCCTCGCCCCCCTCTCTGCATTTTGGAAATCCACATACTACAAGAAATAAGGTAACATCAGTGCTGCAGCAAGGGTCCAGCAAACCAAATGCACAATCATTTTGAATTCTAAAAATGTGCTAACTCGGAGAAACATTGATCGAATGTCCATTACTCACTTAATTTCCCTGGAGGAATTATCATTGTCGTTGCATACTTTTACAAAAGTATGTGTACATAAGAATTATATTATCTATGTTTTGTATAGGCTCTCTGGAACACGATGAAACCACATATAAGCTTTTCTGACCAGTATCAGTAATGCATAGTATATGCATAGTATATGCATTACCTCAATCCGTGTGTAAGAAAATACAGCATCAATTCGTTATTGAAGTGATGACTGAAAAACATTTTAGCAAATTACAGTTTCCAAGAGTGTACTGTTAGGCGTGCACAGTATTTTTTCAAGGTAGACTTCAGACTTGCGCTTTGGCAAAAACTGTTCTTGAGATTGTATGTAAAAAGTTTTACAACAAACAAAAGAATCTCTCATCAAAGTGACTATTTCTGAGGAAGACAGTGAAGACACCTTTGACTCCACAATAGTGGATATTTTCAGAGATGTATTGGTGAGCATAAAAATAGTGTATTATTATTCAGCATGTTTATAAATAATGGGCCAGCCTGCTTTTGAATAAAAAATAGCATGTGAAATTGTCAAATGTGTTTGACTTGTTGATGGTGGGTTGGGTATTTGACAAATATTTAATTAATATATTAGTACACAAGATGTTATTATTGCACTTAATTTTTTAGGATCTTCTCAACCTTTTGCTGCCTGAGGAGAGTGCAAAGAGAGGGAGTTACTGACAGAGAGATAGGGGGACAGTGACAGGCGGGGCAAAGTGCGAAAACTATTTTTTCAGGATGCAGTGTTGTATAATTTAGAAAGCAAAATTCTGTATTTCACATGTCACAAGACCCAAAATAGAATTTTGTTTCCATGTGTCCTTTTGGAGTCTCCAAACCTGTCTAGACATAACTTGCTCATTTATGGTGATATTGTCAACAAATTTGAAAGGGGATTTGGCCAGTGTTGTGGCCATGGCTCCATTGTGTCTCTAAGCATTCCAGCCAAAGTCACAATAATCTGTATCCACTCAAAGACAGAAAATACTTTCAGTGAGAAAAAAAGCTTCCACTTTCACTGTGCTTGAGCAAAAGGTTACCTTTTGACCAGGATTATGCCTGTAGTCAAAAGGGTTCAATAATAGTAACAATTCTATTTTGTGTATGCAACTTCCAAGCTTGTGTCAAGAAAAGGGGTGATAACTAAGGTGATAACTAAGGGGTTAAGTTGACTCATAACCATAAAATGTACACTCAGTGATCACTTTATTAGGTAGACCTGTACACCAGCTTGGTATTGCAAATATTTAATCAGCCAATCATGTGGCAGCAACTAAAATATAAAATCATGCAGATGTGGCCAAGAGGTTCAGCTGTTTTTCAGACCAAATATCAGAATGGGATCTCCTGGGATTTTCACGCACAACAGTCTAGAATTTGTAGAGAATGCTGTGAAAAACTAAAAAGGCCAGACTGGTCAAAGCTGACAGGAAGGCAACAGTAACGCAGATGCATTACAACAGTGGTATGCAGAAGAGCATCTCTTAACACACAATGTGTCAACTCTCTAAGTGGATAGGCTACAGCAGCAGAAGGCGTAATAAGTCTGAAAAATAAGCCTAATAAATACCTAATAAAATGTTCACTGACTGTATATCACTGCCTTCATAAGACAATGATACAATAATAAAACACTGAAAATATGTTTAACTATGTATTTATATTGAAAAAAGAATAGCATATTATTATATTTGTGATTTGATGACAAAGATCAGGCATAATGGAATACATAAAGTTCTGCGTGGAATTAAATGTGCTTGGGTATTTAGCACCCAGGAGCCATCGGACATTGTCTTTCTTTTTTTTCATGTTATTTACATTACCGTGTGACCTTGACAGGACCATTGCACTTTCTCATATGCACAGAGCAATACATGTCTGCAGTTACACTCAAAATTCTGTGGTGAATGTGAATTCTCAGCAAATTATAGTATTCAGTTGCAGGCCCTCTACTGAGGAGGTGGATTTGTACATTGTAATGAGCTCTGTCTGGAGGAGCCAGTGCAGACTCTTTCCGAATAAAGCAATGGAGTTACAGAATGGTGCACTTTTCTGCTCTTCATGAAAGCTGATTCCAGTTCTTGCATTAATTAACTTACCAGCACTAGCAAGATGCAGTATATTTGTCATTTGCAAGAATTCAATGTTAGTGATAATACAATACTTTAAAACTGATGTTTGCCTAGTTGTAGCTTCATGTAAAATTCAGATTAAGAGGAAAGACATAACTGAGTTAACTGTCTGGGGAAATGTGGGACACATGCTCTCCATGCTATCTTGGGCTACCCCTGTATAAGTGTCCAAAGTTACTCAACAGAGACTTTAACTTGATGATGGTTCATGTACTGGTATGAGATCTCCCTCTGCTCTAGCATGATAGCTCTTCAGTAGCATGCTCATCGATCAGCATGGCCAAAATAATCACGGTCAAATAATAAAGCTCATGCATGCGCTTTAACAGAGATCTGATGCAAGAGTACATCATAATTGGAGTTACTAAAGAGGGGAAACCTTTTATTAATGAAGCAGTTCCAGGAAATAAAATCTTTCTAATGAACCAGATAACATAAATATAAATAAAATACTTTTGTGGCAAGATTTTGCAAATTATCTGTAGTTCATTTTGGTTTCCCCATCCCGCCCCCAAAAGAATGAATTAATACAGTAATATGACCATGATATAATATAATGCCTACTTAATTCTTTGCAGAATTCAGAGAAAAGAGCTCTGCTGCTTAAAAAATTAAGATATAAAAACTACCCCTTCTAGGCATGCACCTTGACAATTTAACTAATTTAATTATAACCCAGCTCTAGTGGAGTTGGTTTACTGTGTAAAATGCCCTTGGGTGATAAATCTTTAACCAGTAAAGAAAGACAGAATTAGTTTGCTACCCTGACTATCAAGATAACACTGACATAAGGAATCGGCTCTTTTAACTAGGTGGCTCGCAGCATTAATGAAGGGGTAGGTAATTTAATTACCCCTCTAAATTTTGAACAAATATCAGCCTAACCTTCACCTTGAATGCCAAACCTTGTTTGCCTTCTAACCCTCTGCCCTCATATTTCTTGTTAGTGAGAGGTCTCTGCTAAAATATCAATTACCGATTTCTGTTTTTTAAACATCCTTGAGCACCTTTCTGAGAAGGATGCATTTATACAGCTGTACATTACACCTGTGGCGTAGTGGTTAAGGCACATGACTGGAATCCACACAGCTGTCCTGTGCTTAGTTTAATCAACTATAAGTCACTTTGGATAAAAGCATCAGCTAAATAACATGTAATGTAATATACAGTAGCATGGGGCACCACATTTCTTCCTAAATAGTGCTGTGCCAGTTGCAAAGGGGAGGCCTGGTCCAAGTCATACCTGAGATTGAGCAATACACCAATTGGGGAGCCACCTTTCGAACATCTTCATACCCCAGACCCATCTGGGCTAGCTTGCCTGGGAGGTAATTTTCAACAAAGACATCACAAACTTCCGCAAGCTGAAAAGAATAGAGTACAGCATGCAGTCATACTGATATATAATAAACATATCTCTGGACATTTATTCAGTACATAAAGTACAACTAATTATTTAACAAACAAATACACACCGTCTACTGATTTTCTATTGGCTTCCATTGTGATTCTAATAAGGAAGTCATATTAGGTACTGTAGCTAGGTAATATCAATAGGTTATGGGCTTATAACATGAAACTTCTGACAATTAATGCATGGACAATAGGGCAGACCTTCTGTCACTGGGCACACTCAAACTTTAAACAGACCTGGGATATGTTTGGGGGGGTGAATGTGGACCTCTTTGTCTCACAGGTGTACACCCTAGTTATGGATATTTTGCCTGTCCCGTAGCCAAGAAAGCCCCCTATTCCAGAATTTATAAATAAATAAAGTACTGTAATACCTTGGTTAATTAATTAATTAATGCAAGTGAATAAGCAGTGGGCACTGGATGGGTATCATTCTGATCCAGGCTGGACCAGCCACCAGGGGTTCACAGATGCGACTGCTGCTGTCCAGAGCCCATTGGCTGCTTCCCATCCTGCCAAGGCCAGTTGTTTAAGGCCATATTTTATTCTGCGAAGCCTGTCGAATAAGCACCTGTGCCCATCCATGCATAAATGGTACGCTGCAGCTATTTTTGCTTGCCCCAGTCTTGAGGGGACCTTTGTGGGCAGCCATGCTTTGGCCAGGAGCTTATTGCTTGGCACATGCCATCTCCATGGTGCCACGTGGTGCACATAACCCAGGCTCTGTGTGTGTAGTTCAGCCTGCCTGTATTACCATCAGCTGGGCTGCATTGAGACCAAGGCCCATTTTCACTTCTAAGGTGATTAAATCTTCATTCCAGTAACAGATTATTGGTATTGACATACACGCCTTCAAGCCATGAGGAGACTAACTATTTAAGGCAAGCAATTGTAGTCAGTATATACACATTCAAATATGTGCACTATTTTACAATTATACATTTTAGATAATGTGCAAGTCCAAATTCGACTGTAATCTAATGTACATATGCGAGAACAACATACAATGAATTTGAGAAATGTAATCACTTACTTCCAAAATTAGCTTTACTCCTCTTGGATCTTTCATGTTTATTGCAATGCTCTACAGAAAATAAAAATGCACAGGAATATTACCTGAAGTTTGTTTTTAGTTACTGTTATTTGTGAAATGTCTTTCCTCTTATCACTTTTTAAATAACAGTTATTAACAAAGCATACCTCACAAATCTTGACAGCCATAACACAGTCGTAGAGAAAATTCAGCTTCATTTCCAATTTAATTCCAATTCATTTCCTGCATTAGCAAATGTGACTCCAGTGTTTAAATTAAGGCACTGAATCCTTGAAACATTCACGGGGAACTAACATCTACCTTTTTGTTTCGGTTGACACTAAGAAAATAAGCGCTCTCACTCCCAACAAATGGGGGGCCCCATGCCCTGGTGTCATCACCACCACCTACCAGAAACAATACCAAAGTGACCATGATTTTACATGATGATACTTTACCACAGCAACTTAAGAGTCCACCATTAAGTAAAGTATTGCAGTAGATGCTACGTAAAATTTACACAGCAACATTTCAACATTTCACTTATTTTGAGGTTCTCTCATGTGTTAAAATTAAGGTACATTAATTTATACAATATTTCCCTCTGGCAGTGAAACTTGAATTTAATCCTCAAGCATGGGATAATTTACCAAAATGGGATTGAAATGGTAGTTCATATTTAACCATCCACTGGGTTGAGCACTCCCAAACTCACCTGGTCTCTCCACTTTAATCACCTCAGCACCAAGGTCTCCCAGTATCATTGTTGCAAAGGGACCAGCCAGAACCCTGGAGAATATTGCATACACTATCATCACCCCACATGGTTCAGGAGGTAGAACCACAGGCAATTTCATACAGACCATAATGGACATGCACATAGTGTGATGAACATTTCCATTTCCGGGTCATTCACTGATTTGCAATTCAATGAGACCAAAAGGCCACCTCTTTCAAACCAGCACCTCTTTCAAAGAGAAATGTTGAAATTGCCCTTTAGAATTTTAAAACAAGAGTAATTAAGTTTAACAAAAAGTTCAACTAAATTAACTAAATGTGTAAAAATACAACTACTTGTACACCTACCTTGTGACATCCAAGATTTTAATGCCTTCAAGTGGTTTTACATCTTCTGCACCTTTCGTCATACAGAATATTGGACATTATAGCACTCATACACATTAATTCCATTGAAAGGCAGGTTCCCAGACAGGAACCATCCTTTTTGCCAGACATGATCCATTATTTCTTCATTTACATGTAACTACAATTGATGAGTTATAAACCAGTTGTGACCAATTAATATTAGTTGCACTTGCCACTAAAACCTGTAGGCGTCCAATATTTGATTGGGTTTTTTCTATGAACTACGACTCCAGCACAGTGAGACGCTCAATAAACAATCAAATATAGGCTGTTGTCGCAGCAAATGCCATCTTTGGCGTCGACAGAAAGCATTAAGTATCGTACACCATTTATTTTTATTTTTATATATTATAGCTAAAGTAATATAAATGCTAACAAGCTGTTAACTAATAAAATAATTCGGCTAATCTAAAATGTTTGTAATTGGCTAGTATGTTAATTTGCAATAATATAATATAAGTTGCTAATGTTA